>NC_134540.1:12210000-12810000 GCF_050624435.1 Tenrec ecaudatus
TTGCCCGGTGTATCTTGTTTTTGATGAGTAGAGAGCCAGAGTCAGGTCTCATTAGGGGCAGAGGTGAAGGGAGCCCCCACTGAAGGCTACGTCTATCTACTCTGTGTGACTTTTGAATTCCCCTTTGTGGGATTCTCTGGTCATTTCTCTGCCAGCGCAGTGAAGTATGGCTTCTACACATCTTTAAATGGAAGAGTGGGGAGGGGACCAGCAGGGGGTCATTGGTCCCAGACAAAGAGCAGTGCACCTGGTCTGCATAGATTCCAAGACCAGGGGTGGACTTGGAAGAGCTGCCATTTCACACCATGTTGGCCTGGTCAGAGAGAACACAGGTCAGACTAGAATCCAGGCCCTTGCCCTTCTAGCTCAGTCACCTTGAACTTGAGTTTCCTCACATTTGCTCATGCCCTTGTTGAAGTCCATGCACCCCCCCCTTCCCCTGACTCATTCTGCCATCCCAGGGCAGTGGGGGCTCCAGGGGTACAAGTGCAGGTGAAATAGACAAGCTCATGTCACCACATTTAAGCAGACCGGTCATAAGCACACTTATCCTTGAGGGCATCTTCCCCCACCCACTCAGACTGGCCTCTACTTGGCCCGAGGTCATCTGTTTTAATATCACAATGGAATGCAGGTTTGTATGTGCCCTTAGGGCAGTGGTTCTCAACCTGTGGGTCTCAACCACGTTGGGTCACAGGGGTCGCCTAAGATCATCAGAAAACACATAAATATTTCACAATACATAATTACATATTGTTTTGTGATTAATCACGATATTTTAATTGTGTTTGATTATGTTCAATTTGTAACAATGAAAATACATCCTACATATCAGATATTTACATTACGATTCATTACAGTAGCAAAATGACAGTGATGAAGTAGCAATGAAAATAATTTTATGGTTGGGAGACACCACCACATGAGGAACTGCATTAAAGGGCCGTGGCATGAGGAAGGTTGAGAACCACTGCCTTAGAGTAATTCTTGCTTAAACTACCCCTCTCTCCTTATCAAGAGATGCTGTAAGTCTTTCTCTCAGGGACGGAAGCGTTCATTCCCCACCTCCCCACTCGGAGGACAAGCTAGGGATGAAATCTAGGAATGGGGTCATAAAACAAGGCGCCTGAAACTGCACCGAAATATACTTTTGTTTTACTTATGTCAATACCACTTAGTGATATATGTATTTTAACTTGTTTTTCCGCTGCTTTCTGTATTCTACCCTCCCTGAGGAATATAAAAGAGGCGTAGCCAGGAAAGCCAGCCACGGCAGCCTGGCGTAACATTCCTTTCGAACATCCCCACTGCAGTCTGGGCTAGCCTGATTAAAAATAAAAACCAAAAAAGACTTCAATAATTCTAATTGGACATTGTAGTGGTCTTCTTTGATCCGAACCCGCAACACATGGACAATGTTCTCTCCCACACTGCAGATTTTGAAAATGAACTGCAGTGACAGGTGCCTGGTTTTCTCACACCTTATAACAACAGGCCCTGTAAGGCTGCAGGTAACAGGAAGAGAGCTCAGTCTTTTGGAGCCAGTGAGACTGCTCAGAGACTCACCTGGTGGAGAGAAAGCAGAGGTCCCGCAGGGAGAGCAGCCAGTCTGGCCAGGCAGGGGGCTGAAGGTGCCCTCGGGGCAGGGTGGGCACTCTGCAGGAGTCTGGGCTTCACTGCTGTTTCCAAAAGTCCCTGCTGGGCAGGGTGGGGGGCTCCCCGTCCTGGCTGGGCAGTAGTGCCCCACTGGGCAGGGATGGCTTTGGTAATGCTCTGTCCCTAGAGGGAGAAGGAGGAGTCTTTCTGAGGCAGAGCCTCTGGCTGAGTCAGGCTGAGTAGCGGCTGGGAGAGTCCAGGACAAGGACGTGGGAGCTCACCCAGGGTGGGGGGACATGAGCAAGTGAAGTCAATCTGGGGCAGGTTACAGATTGCTGGGAGCTCAGTGGCTGGCAATGGGCCCCGCTGCATCTCAGCCTCCATCCCACTCCCCAGCCACAGCTGGAAAGGCGCCCTTGTTGTGAGGCTCCACAGCAGCCGACTTATATCTTCTCCTTGACCAAACACAGGGCAGGGCAGGACCTCAGCATGGCTGGCACTTCTGGGCTGTGCATGGCCGTCCTGTTGTCTCAAGCGCCTGGGCTACTGATGCCAACATGTTCATCTGTGTGCTAGTCTAGGTCTCTTTAACTGAACAGCAGACAGGTGTGCTACCCACCTGTTCCAGATCCTTCTCCTCTGCCCTCCCATACTCCAGGCCAGCCTGGGCCCATTCCCGCCTGCTCCCGAGGCTCTGAGCAGACCCCTTCCCCTCTGCCCTCCCATACTCCAGGCCAGCCTGGGCCCATTCCCGCCTGCTCCCGAGGCTCTGAGCAGACCCCTTCCCCTCTGCCGCAGTGCACACTCCTCACTGGGCTCTGCCTAGCTCCTAGTTCTCCTACAGTGCGTGTAGGTTCCAGGCACTCACCCTGGGGACAGCTGAATCCTGGGGGGCAGGGCTGGCAGAGCTGAGAGTCCACGGCCCGACTGCGGTAGGTGCCCACTGTACAGAGGCGGCAGCAAGTCTCTTCAGAGACCCTGAGTCCACTGGCATTCAGGGCCTCAGAGCCCCCAGGGCACGGGAGTGGATGGGCACTGCCCAGGGGACAGTAGTAGGGAAATACACACCTATAGAGACACAGGCCTGGGACTCAGCATCATGTTGGCCGGTCTGTGGCTTGCTATTCTTATCTCACCACCAGCTTGACCACTCCCAAAGTTTCGGGCTTAATGCTAGCCTTGGATGGAGGGGATTGTGGGTAGAGACTCTGATAGTCTCCCAATGGGGGCCCCGTGTCTGATGGCACCTGAGCTGGGCTGAGCTGCCTTTCTGGCCTGGTGGCTGTGACCCTGCCTGGTACCCTCTGGGAGAGTGAGCTGTGGAGAACATCTGTCTGCCGGGCTGGGGCCAAACAGAGAGTGCCCCTGCTGGACACATGGTTAGGGTTGACAGAGAAAACAGGGTGTCCTGTGAAATTTGAATTTCAGATAAAATCCCAAACCAAGCTCACTGCCTTTAAGTCACTTCTGACTCGTAGCGACTGTGTTGGACGGAATAGAATCCCTGCAGTGGCTGTCCAAGACTGTAACTGTTTACAGGAGTAGAAAGCCTCGTCTTTTCTCCTATAGATCCTCTGTGGTTTTGAACTCTCGACCTTTCTGTTAGCAGCCCAACGGATAACTATTATACCTTCAGGACTCGTTGAATTCTAGATAAGCAAGTATTCCTTTTTTTTTTTTAAGTGTAATCATGTCACAAAGATCGCATGGGCCATATTTAGATTAAGCATTATTTGTTGTCTATCTGAAATTAAAATTTAACTGATGCCCTGTGTTTTTATAGGCCAATTCTGGCCACCAGGCTACAAAACAATAGCCCCCTGATACCTTACCCAGCCTGTCCCTGGAAAGTGACAAAGAACATCTTAATACCAGTCCTTCTCCCTCTCCTTTCCCCGAGATCTTAGGACTGGCTTGTATGGGACGGCCCTCGCTCTGAGTCTAAGGAAGGTTGCCCCAGGACTTTACCTCTGAGACCTACCCTTTGGCTTTTATCATTTGGGAAACAGGGGGTGGCGTCTGGAGCCCCTGTGGGTCGCAACCCCAACGACCCTTTCACAGGGCTCGCTCAATTCATAACAGTAGCAAAATGGCAGTGATGAAGTAGCAACGAAAATAATGTTATGGTTGGGGGGGTCACCACATTAGGAAGGTTGAGAACTACTGAGACATGTGGGGAGCGCTGACACACACAGATGGATAATGGTACTCACATCTGTCCTGGGCCATCGTAGGTGGAGGAGCCCCCAGGACAGGCATAGCCCCTGGGGCAGAGCGGAGGGATCCCTGTCTGAGGCCCACAGTAGGATCCAGCCCGACAAGGGGCCTCAGTCACAGCACCTGCGGGAGGAGACAACAGGGAATGGAGGGGCACCAGGCTGGGGAGGTTGGTCTGGGTCCCCTCTCCCTCCCTCCCCCTCCCTGAAGCTCCCAACCTGGGCAGCTGGTAGGTGACAATGAGCGGAGTCACATGGTCTACTACTCCCCCCCCCACCCCAAGAGGTTTCCCAGTGGCCCCATGAAGGATGATGGCAAGGGGTGGATGCGCCAGGGGAGAGCCTTGGGTAAGGGAAGGGCTGGAGTCCCTGTGGGTGAAAGGTGGGTGTTTGGGTGGGCGGGGCAGTGGGAGGAACCTCGGAGGAGAGGCCATCAAAGAGGGGAGCAAGTTCCACCTGTCCTGGGTATTCCTAGTTAGACACAGGTGAGGGGGAGGGGTGGGCCTGGTGGTGGGAAGAGCCAAGCAGGGTGTCCACCAGAGTGGGCGGGGCTCCCAGAAGGCCAATGTGGACTAAGGTGGCGCAGGGGCCACACCTGGACCTGGGAGTGGCGCCCAGGGAGGCAGTGGGGAGAAAGGACATGGTTTGTAGGGTCGGAAACCAGCGTCACCTGCTGGGCACTCAGACCCAGGTCCACAGGGAATGGCGAAAACAGGGGCCTGGCCTGTCACCTCCGCGTCCGGGCAGTAGTAGCCCGGGGGACACAGCTCACATCCTTCCCACGACGACGCTCCTGGCTCTGCCCGAAAGGTGCCCGGTGGGCAGAGAAGAGCGCCCTGCCCACCTGGGCACCAGTGGCCTGGAGGACACGCGTGGTCTTCAAAGGAGGCAAGACCTAAGGTGCAGAGTGTCAAAAGAAGAGGCTGTCCTACGGGGCTTACCCGGGCACAAGTCTCGGCTGGCTCTGAGCATCCTGTTCAGGGGACAGACAGCCTCTCACCTGGGGATGGACAGTGGTACCCAGCAGGGCATGGCAGGCACTCTGCCAGGCTCCGGCCTCCTGTTGTGGTCAGGTAGGTGTGCTCGGGACAGGCCTGTGGCCTTCCTGGGGAGCTCTCATCCCCTCCTGGGCAGTAGTGGCCCGCAGGACACAGATATGTGGCTGGGTCTCCTGCGGAGCAAGGGCTATGCTCCTCCATTCCTCACACCCCCCCACCCCTCGACACCCCACAGGCCCCTGGCGGTCTCAGGAACCATGCACTCTGGGCTGCAAGGCTCCCAGACCTAACCTCTGTTTCTACCCCCTGCCCAGTGGACCGGTCCACCTGCCCCAGGACTCACCTGCCTTGCACCAGCGCCCAGGGCCACAAGGCTCGCAGTCCTCCCTCTGCTTCGCTCCGGGGGCAACTCGAGTGGTGTGAGGTGGACACAGCTTTGGCTCGCCACTGCCCTCTGGGCAGTAAAAACCTACATCCCCCGGGGTCATGTTGGGGTTACACAGGGGCAAGGCAGCTGCCCACCTTGGCAGGCAGGGGAAAGGAATGTGGGCCTTGGCTTGGGGCTGGGGTAGAGGTGTCTATGGGCTAAGAAGCTGAAGATGGAGTTTTCCGCGTTGGCTTCACTTACTTGGGCCTTTTGTCAAATCATTATCCTGAATCACATTCTCCTGTAACAATTGTTTTCAGGGTGTTTTTAACCAGTGGAACCCTGGTAGCTAAAAGTAACTCCAAATTATTGGCTCCAATTCCCCACCTGCTCTGTGGGAGAAAGATGGGCAGTCTGCTTCCCGTAAGGAGGAGCGCTTCTGCTCTGCCCAAGAGGGTCAGGAAGAGTCTGAATCCGCTTGCTGATTTTAGACCCTCTCATGCCCTTGGAGAACTACATGGTGTTGGTAAAGTAGAGGGGCAGGGGCAAGAGAAAGGCCCTCACGTCCACGGTTTGACACCTGGACTGCAACAGCGAGCTCCAACACAGGAATAATCGTGAGGATGGCCCAGGACCCTCCGTGGGAGGTCCGGCAGTGTTTCCTTCTGTCGTGTGCAAGGCCACCATGGGTCAGAACTGAATAGATGGCACCCAACAAGGCCCCTGCACACCATCCTTGTTGATTTATTTTGGTGGGCCCTGTGCTGATAGCAGGGCAGTCCTCACTGTTGCTTCTTTCACACCCCACACGCAAGAAACGGGCTGCTTACCTGGAGGGCACTGCTGTGCACACAGCCGATCCCCGGGGCAGGAGGTCGGGGACTCCCTGGGACCTGACCTTGCCAGGTGAGAGGTCCCAGCTGGGCAGAAATAACCAGCAGGACATTGGCCCCACATCTCTCCACCCCTAATGGTCAAGAGACAAGATAGGCGATCACCAGGATGGCAGGCTGCTGTGAGCCCCTGAGCTCTGGGCCCCAGAACTACGGGGTGTCCAGCCCCAGGCTTCCGATCAGTTTTGATGGGCACCTGGAGAAAACCTTGAGGCTCTGGCCCAGTGCCACCCATCAGCACATCAACTGTTGTGAAGACCCTCCCCTATCTGAGGGACAACAAAGCATGGCATAAAACAACAACAACAACAACAACAACAACCTTTTGCACAAAACTAAATGTCTGCGAACTTGTTTCGTGTGTCTGAGAACAGCCTAGTTTGTAGCTCGGAGGAAGATGTTGTGCGCAAAGCGCTCCTGTTGGAGCAGCGGGAGTTCTTCGCGGACGCGTTTATTGACGGGCAGCTCATCCACATATCACACGATTCAACGCTCAGTCCGTCAACAGGAGACGGGCGCTTGTCACCACAATCGTGGGACACTTTCGTCTCTTCTCACAGGTCATCAGCTTTACATTGAATAATTTGTACACATTTAGTTTCATCGCATCCATTTTTTTCCCTCATGTCTATTCGTGTACTTATTTTTTTTAATTTTGGCAAAAATACACACAACAAAACCTTCTCCCATTCAACAACTTCTCCATGTACAATTCAGTGCCATTGGTTGGCCTCTGTGTTGGCAGCCATTGCTGCTGTCCGCTGGAATGACTCAAGGCGCCCTAAGCAACAACACTTCCTCCTTCACCCATGGGAACCACAGGTCAAGTTTGGTTTCTTTCTGTTTTAGTATTTTTTTGATGTCATATTCACATATCATTCTCCCCCGCCAACAGTTTATTGGCATATAATTCACCTATCACACGCTGCTAAAATGGAAGCAAGAACAAAAAGTGTCTCGAACTTACTTCATGGAGTATGTGTTGAAAACGAAAGTTTATATAATTTTTAGCTTTTAATTAATTTTTTCCATGAACTTTTGGAAGTCTCCCTTATATCACTGGTACAAAGAAAGATACTTCAACTTGTTTTAATCTATCCTTTCCTGTCCCAGCCTGAGCTAGTTAAGGTTTATTGTGCCAACCTGGCCAATAAACACATGTGGGATTAATTGAAGGGCGGAGAGATAAATGGCTCGGTGAACCTCACCTTTCTGGTTCTTGGGTCTCTTGCTTTCTGATGGTCAGACCAGCGTGAAGCTGCCTTAGCCAGTTCCCTGCTTTAGCTGGCAAGGCTCACTTCCTACAAGATATCCCTGAGGAGAAGCCACATGGACCTACCCTGGTGCAGCCCTGGGTGCTGGAGCAACCATGTGGAGACCCCTGCCAGCCCTGAGATGCGCACACACTCACTGACTCGGCTTTCTTCCTGAAGTTGGCATCATTGCCTGTGTTTTATGAGATTGAGGACGACTTTGTGGATTGGTGCCAGACATATGGGTGAATGTTGGACTTGTGGGCTTGGACAGCACCGAGTTTCGATGCTTTCTTAATGTACACTTACCCTTTATCTAAAACTCTCTCTTGTGTACATATGAGTTTCTGTGGATTTGTTTCTAGTCAACCCAGGCAAACACACACCCCTTTTCAAATGCCACTAGGTTGCTTTTACCTAAGTTTGACCGCCCTCCTCACTTCTGGGCTGGAACAAGTCCTTGACTTGTAGTCCACGGAAGCCCCACATGCCTCTTTGCTGGTCCTTGAGGCACAAGGATGCTTAGGTTGAGGCCTGATGTTGGCCTCGTGTGGAGTCAGGAGCTACCGGATCATGTGGTTATGCTGATTGTTGTTGGTGGAACTCTGCTTGTAGGTCCCTATGAGCACCAGCCCCTCTCTTGCCTGGTGGGGCGTCCTACCACAGTGGTTACCTGCCCACCACATTTGACCTGGCTGGGGAAGAACTGAAGGGTGGTTAGAAGGAAACAGGGGTGGTTCTTGAACCTGGGGCCCTCTGTTCAACCACCTCCTCTGTATTTTTCCCACCAAATGGTGGGTGTCTTTTCTCCACAGAATTTGTAGAGCCAGTGCATACAGTGCCGGCCCCAGGGCTTTGACCGCTGGGCCAATGCAGCCTGGAGTGGCTCTTGGCCGTTTTGCTTCCCCTTGAGGTGGTGCTGAGGCGAAAGGGGACAGGTAACCCCCTGTGTCCCATGCTTGCCCAGGTGAGGGCCCGAGGCCTGCTGAGGGCCTCCAGGGCTTGTGCCCGGGTTCTGAGGGACAAGTTACTAGTGTCTGCCGAAGAAACCACAAGGGGCAAGTCTGCTCTTTGGAGCCAGGTTTACACCTAGAGAAAACAGGCTAGACCTCGGGATGAACTTCCCAAGCATCCCCTCCAGTAAGAGAGCCCGAGGAATGCTCTGGTATCCCCTTTAAACACCAGAAGGGAATCAGCTTTGGCATATGCCCACTTGCTCATGAGGATCAGGGCCACTCTTTGATGGTGGCTACATGTGTTCTCAGAATTGTGTGTGCTGGGAGTTCCAGACGCCGAGACATCCCTCCCCAGCATGACAGAGAGACTCACTCTGGTGTGACTGACCTGCAGTAGTGCCCGGGGGGACAGACAGAGCAGTCCCCCTTTTCCCGGAGGCCCGAGGAGTCCTGAAGCGTAAAGGTGCCTGGAGGACAGGGAGACGGAGACCACGTCCCTAAGAGGTGTGGAGAAAGCAGAGGGTAAGAGGAAGCACCGCGGCGCTGCACCTGAAGATGGGCGACCACATCCCTGGGGGCTGGAAGCAGGTGGTGAGTACCAAAGACCGCATCCTGGAGGGGAGCCGATGCGAAAGTGGGGAGCCTACGACCCTGTGAGGATGGGAGACCACAGCCTTGGGGAGCAGATGGTGAAGACTTGACAGCCCTCGCACCCCGAGGCCACACTGACTCACGGAGACCCTGGTTTTCGTTGAGTTTCTTTCTCGGCCACCCCACCTCCTGCTGACCCCGGGGGGTGCTGAGCCCCAAAGCCTCCGCTGCTTTTTCAGATTCGATGAAGGCATGGGACTTTCAATCCTCTCCCAGGAGAGAAGGGGTGCGTAACGAACAGGAGGCAGTCTGAGAACTGGGTGAGGACGCTACCCCTCTGTCCTATGTGTGTGGGATCCTGTGCACAGTCTTGCTGTCTGGGGCAGACTTTACGGAAGGGTGTCCACCTGAGAGGCCTCCAGGTGTGGCTTAGGGGCCACCTCTCTCTGCTGTTGCTTTCCTCCCTCGACGGCGCAGTGGCCACAGGCGGTTAGATGGGGTATGTCTCTGTAGGTATGTGGGGGCTCCCCCTCTCCCTCCTACTTTTATTGTGCTCCTGTTCCTTTAGCCACTGTGAAAGTTAGGGTTTGCATCAACCTGGCCCAATGGTTTTGCTCCCAATCTAATACATTCAGTGATCCTCTCTATGAGGTGATGCCCCGGCTTTGCCAGTCACGGCAGTTTCCTGGTGTCTGGCTGCATACCAATTTAGGAAGAAAATATTCTCTGACAGAAGGTGAGTTTTCAAGGGAGAGGGCTGATCTACCACCACCACCACCTCCACCACCACCACCACCACCTCCACCACCACCTCCACCATCACCACCACCACCTCCACCACCACCACCACCTCCACCACCACCACCTCCACCACCACCACAACCACCACCACCACCACCACCTCTACCACCACCACCACCTCCACTACCACTACCTCCACCACCACCACCACCACCACCTCACCACCACCTCCACCACCACTTCCACCATCACCTCCACCTCCACCTCCACCATGATCACCACCTCCACCTCTACCTCCACCACCATCAACTCCACCTCCACCACCACCACCTCCACCACCACCACCACCACCACCACCACCACCACCACCACCATCACCATCACCACCACCACCACCACCACCTCCACCACCACCACCTCCACCACCACCTCCACCTCCACCACCACCATCACCACCACCACCTCCACCTCCACCACCACCACCACCACCACCACCTCCATCTCCACCACCACCACCACCTCCACCTCCACCTCCACCTCCACCGCCACCGCCACCGCCACCGCCACCTCCACCTCCACCTCCACCTCCACCTCCACCTCCACCTCCACCACCTCTACCACCACCTCCACCTCCACCTCCACCTCCACCTCCACCTCCACCTCCACCTCCACCTCCACCTTCACCTCCACCTCCACCTCCACCGCCACCGCCACCTCCACCACCACCTCCACCGCCACCGTTCCTGTCACTGCCATCTCCACTACCACCATCACCACCTGGACTGGAAGAGGATTCAAGAGCTGAAAGGGAGAGTTCTGTGAGGGGCAGCAGAGAGTAAGAGAAGTTAGCCCTTCAGCAAGAGCAGGGTGGAGGGACCAGCGGGTCTGAGGCATGAATCAAGAGCAGCGGTGCCCTGGGCCTATGCTGCCTTTTCTCTGAACCACGGTACACAACACAATCGTGGCGACAGTGGAGGAGTCTTTGGTGCTGAGATGTTTGACACAGCCTGGAGTAAAAGGCCACCTGGTTAAAGGAGGGAATATGCAGAGGTTTAAAAGAGTTCATGGAAAAGTTGACTAGAGTTTAGTTCCATTTTCCCATGAATGTTGTGACACTTGTATATCATTAGCACCGCAGTCGCTGGAAGGTCATCGATAGACCAGGAACTTAAAGGTGATACATTCACACCTCCTGAGGTCATGCAAGAATTTCCCCTAAAATTTGACCTAGGACATGACAAAGATGACTCACTTTGTCACCTATTATGTCTGCTGAGCTACCCACGATAGCTTTTGTGTATGTGCACTTGTGTACATGTGCTCATACATGTTTGAGTGCATGTGTGTACATGTGAACAAGTGCTTGTATATGTATTGCAAATTGTGTATGTGTAGGTTTCAGCATGCATTGTACATGCATGCTTGAGTGTGTGCATTTGAGTGTGCTGTCTCTGTGTGTGAATGTTTCCATTGTGTACATGTGGGCATCTGTTTACATTGCATTTGGGTGCATGGGTGGATGTGTGCATGCATATACATGTACATGTGTGTGTACACTTGAGCAAGTGTATGTTTGTGTGGACACCTTTGCCTGCACATGGGTGCACATGTGTGTGAGTGTGCATGTGCATATGTGTATTTCCTAAGTGCATGAGTTGGGTGTATGTGTGTATTGGCATGTCAGGTATATGTGAGTGTGCATGGGTGAATGGGTTTGCATGTGCATGTGCATGTGTTTGTACATGTGAGTGCACATGCAGGAGCGAGTCTGCGTGGCAGTGTGTGTGCGTGCATGTATGTGACCATGTATCTAGACCCGTGATAGTGTGTTTCTGAGTTCATGCATGTTTGCATGTGGGTCGGCGTGGGCACCTGCATATGTGAGCAGCATTTTGTGAGTGTGAGCACAGATGTGAGGATGGGTATCCACGTGGGAGGGCAGAGGCACACACAGGTGGCGGGGTGACTGAGTTCCTTCAGGCCTGGCAAACGCCTGGTGCAGGGGGTACCGCTGACTACTGCCTTCTCTGAGGTAGACCTCTCTCTGCTCTTCTCTGCTTCTCTGCCACTGACACAGACTCCTCAGTGCATGCTCAGGACCCCGACCGCCCACCCCCCCCAGGCGGTCCATGTCGGCACAGCACCTGTTGACCATTCTTGCTGGCCTAGGCTGGTGCCTCCAGACCTGGGAGTTAGGGTCTCCCAGCTGGCCTCGAGCTGAACACATGCCATTGGCCCTGGGTGGGCGACTCCACAGGAAAGCCACAGGCTGAAGTGGAAGAGTGGGGAAAGGGGACAGAAGACGAAAGAGGCCGATGCCCGAGAAGGTAACTTGTCAGAGAGCAAGGTTGGGATACCCTGCACACAGCAGTGGTGCCAGGTATCACACCTGGCATAGGTGGGCACTTGGAGTCTCTGAAAGTCAGGGGCACTGAGAAGGAGGAGAAGGGACTGGCACATGGGAGGTGGGAGGGTTTCTGACATACCTGCTGGGCAGTAGGCATGTGCTGGGCAGGGCCTGGGAGCTCTGGTGCCAGGGTGTGGGCAGTAAAAGCCAGGTGGACAAACAAGGCAGGTGTCTGAGCCCAGGGAGGGCTGGTACTCCCCTCGGCGGCATAGGGCAGGCTGAGCAGCCCCTGCTGGGCAGAAGTGACCCTGGGTGTTGAAGACACGGTGGCATCTCAGACACCAGGGTGGGTTGCACTACTCAGGGACTTGGGAGGGGGTAGGTTAGTATGTCATCCTTCCAGGCCACCTGGGGGCTGGGAGGTGCTTGGCCACTGTGACCAAGTGAGAAGGCAGGAGACAGGCATGGGTAGCTGGGGACAGGACTAGGACTGGCAGACTAGGGGTGTTTGGGCTCTGTCTCTGAAAACCTTGAAAGCTGCCAAAGGCCCCCCACTGGAAGATTTGGGCCCCAGACCCCCTGGCCTCTGGGCTGAGCTTCTTCCCAAGGGGCCACCTGAGGGCAGAGAACAGCCGTGGGACTGGAGGTGCCCGGGTCTGAGGGGCAGTAGAAGCCAGCAGCACAGGATCCGGTAGGCAAGCTGAGTCCCAGGCTGGGGCAGAAGGAGCCAGGTGGGCAGGGCATGCAGCTGCCCTCCGAGAGGCCACCTGTGTGGAGAGAACTTCAGGTTGCCTCTTGTCTGCCCGCTGGGCTGTCAGCTGCACAGGCTTGCGTCCACTGTGTGGTCCACACTGGAAAGATGAAGGGTCCCAGGTGGAAGGTGGGAGGTGGGAGGCAGAGGCAGACACCCACCTGTGCTGTTCTGCATCGTCCCCACAGGGCAAGGGACAGGGGACAGAGTCCCCACTGGGCAGTAGTGGCCACGGGGGCAGGGTCCGCTGAGGTGGAAGGTGGAGGTTCCCTGGGGGGTGGGGCTGGTAGCCCCCGCCTCGCAGTAGTAGCCTGCTGAGCAGGGCCCTTGGATAGAGAGAGATGTAGATTTTTAGGGCAGACACCGGAGACTCATGAGGGTTTCTTAACCCTGCCTGGTGTCCTGCCTAGGCGCCCTGGTAGCATAGGACACGGGCAGCGCTACCCTGAGCCACAGGGTCGCTGTGCAGCACGGACTCGAGGGCAGCGAGTTTGAGTTTTGTGTTTGGAGATGATGGAAATGCCCACAGTCTTTCCCCACCCACTCTACCACTCCCCGCCGTCCCTAACCCGGCAGATGATGGAAAGAAGACAAACAAACAAACAAACAAACAAACAAACAAACCAAAACCTCCAGGGAATTAGAATTACTGGGCATCAACAGTCTCCTTGATCCTAGGCGCATGGTTTCCACTCAGTTTCTCAAAAACCAAACCCATCTGCCAGCGGGTCAAGGCCGACTCATCTCGACTCCTGTGGGTTTCTGAGATGGTAACTGTTTACAGCAGTGGTTCTCAACCTTCCTCATGCCGCGACCCTTTCTTACAGTTCCTCACATGGTGGGGACCCCCCAAGCACAAAATTACTTTTGTTGCTACTTTCTCACTGTAGGTTTGCTACTGTGACGAATCGGGGGACCCCTGTGAAAGGGTTGTTGGCTGTCCAAAGGGGTCTTGACCCACAGGTTGAGAACCACTGGTTCATGGGGATGGGAGGCCCAGTCTTTCTCCCGAGGAGCTGCTGGTGGTTTTGAACTGCTGACCAGGTGGTTCGCAAGCCAGTGTGTAAGCACCGGTCGTTCCACCAGGGCTCCTAGTTTCTACCAGCTTCTCTGCCATGATCGAGTGTCGGAGTGTTGGGCAGGTTAGGTGCTGAGATGAGTATCCTAGTAACAGTTACCAAGGGCTCAAGGAGAAAGATGTTTTGAAAATGATGGCAATCTTGCACAAATGTGCTTGACACAATGGACGAATGTGTGGATTTTGAGAAGAACTGTAAGAGCCCCCAATAAGATGATTTAATCATAACAGCTACAAACGGTGGATGCTTATTCCCCAAAGGGGCCCTGGTGGTGCAGTGGTTAAGCGCTTGGAGGGCTAAAGGAAGGAAAGGTCAGTGATTTGAACTGATCAGTCACTCCAGGGAAGGACACAGTGGGCAATCTGCTTCCAAACAGCTCACAGCCTTGGGGCCCCTTGTCTCACTGCCACCGAGTCGATGCCAACTCATCGTGAGTCTCTAGGGCGGGGTGGAACTGCCCGTGTGAGTTCCCAAGAGGTAACTTTTTGGGGAGTAGAAAGCCCCATCCTTCTTCTAAAGAGCAGCTGCCGGCTTCAAACTGCCAGCCTTGAGGATGGCAGCCCAACGACTAACCACTACGCCACCGGGGCCCCTTAGAGGGCTGCTCTGAGTTGTAATTGACCTTTCCCAATTGCTTGGTCTGGTCTTTCCGACTGTGTCGAGGGGTTGAGCTCTTGGTTCGCAGGGAATTCATTCTGGGCAGCGGCTTTGGATAGGTGGGGGCTGTGACTACCCTGTGACAGATGAGTCCGGGGAGGCTCCCTTTGTGCTCCTCTAGGTGGTGGAGCTGGGATGCGAAGCCCGCTGCTGTGTCTCCTGACTCCTGGCTATGGGTCACCATGCTGGCTGACCCCATCGGGTAAGGCGAGCGGGACAGGGAGGCCACCGAGCAGGAAGCGCCAGGAAGCCGTGGCGAGAGATGGGGCGGCACCAGACTCAGGCCTGCCTGTGACCGTGGAGGACGTGGGCAGCAGGAGCTCAGTGTTTGTAGCAGGGGGAGGGAGGGGGCACGTCGGCTCCGTGTTTCTGAAACTGAGCTGGTGGAAATGCCCGCCCACCACTCGGTGGTTCGTGGAGCCCCGTGGCTGCCTCCTCCTTCCAGCAGCTAGGAAGCAGTTCCGTACAGTCACCTTTCCATACATGGGCCAGCACTGGTACTTACCCTCGGGCTGCCAGTTGCCACCTCCAGAGCAATAGCTCCCTGCAGGGCAGGGCTGGCAGGTCCTGGAAGAGAGGGCACCTTCCCGGGGGTTCAGGGTTCCCTCTGGGCAGGGCAGAGCAGAAGCCGTCCCTGCTGGGCAATAGTGACCTGTGGGAAGGTGAGATGAGCCTGGAGCACCCACTGTATCCCATGGGGGCACCTCCTCCCCGCTAGTCCTGGGGAGTCCCAGAGGCCACTGGTAGAGGAGGAACAGGTGGCAGGTGGCTGTGTGAGCTGTGGAGAAGGCAGTAGGGACAGCTCAGTCACGGCTGTTGGGCACACGACATTTTGGCTGGACATTTGGTCAGGAGTGCCCAATGTGCCTTGGAGTGTGGCCTTGGGCAGGAGTCTGTGCTTCCAGACAGCATGAGGTGTGTGCACGTGGCATGCAAGACCTGCGTGGGAGGGACGTGAGCAGGAGCGGTGTGTGCGAGTGGGAGGAGGTGAGTGTGAGAGGTTGGTGAGTCTAGTGTGTGTGAGTGGTGTGTGTGTGTATGAGCGAGAGAGAGAGAGAGAGAGAGAGAGAGAGAGAGAGAGAGAGAGAGAGAGAGAGGAGCAGAATGCGCTGTCTGTGTGATGCAGGATGCAGGTAGGGAGCTGAGCCTGTTGAGTGTCCCAGGGGTGTGCCTGAGGCCTTGACCGGGTGACTGAATAGTGTGTGACATGGGTGTGAGGTGAGTGTGTGCAGTGATGTAGGAGGTGAGTGTGAGGTGTGCACGTGGCGTGAGATGTGTGTGAGGTCTGTGAGGTGAGTGTGGGGTGTGGGAGGAGGTGACTGAGAAGTGTCTGTGTGGTGCGTGTACATGGATGGGAGGCGTGAGTTCAGTGAGTGTAAATGTGTTGGTGGTGTGAGTGAAGAAGTGAGTGAAGGGGTCACGAGGGTGGGAGTGGGGAAGGAGGGAAGAAAGAGGAGCTGATACCAAGGGCTCAAACAGAAAGTAAATGTTTAGAAAATGATGATGGCAACAGGTGTACAAGTGTGCTTGATACAGTTGATGTACAGAATGTTATATGAGCTGTATGAGCCCCCAATAAAATGATCTTTAAAAAAAGGGAGCGAGGTGTTTGTGTGATGTGTGCAGGGAGGTGAGTGTGGGGTGTGTATATGTAAGTTCCTGTGTGGTGTGTGTGTCAGTGGATGGGAGGTGGGTGTTGAGTGAGTATAAATTGTGTTTGTGGGGTGAGGTGTTCGTGTGATCTGTGCAGGGAGGTGTGTGTGTGTGTGTAAGTGTCTGTGTGATGTGTGTGTAAGATGGGAGGTGTGTGTTCAGTGAGTATAAAATGTGTTTGTAAGTGTGAGGTGTGTGTGAGGTGAGGAGATGAGCAGGAGGGGTGTGGAGAGTATGTGAGTGTGAGGTGTGGGGTGTGCACATGGTGTGTGGGTAGATAAGCGTGTGCATGTGTGTGTGCAGGCATGCGTGAGAAGTGTTTGGGTGTCAGACCAGCTGGAGGGGGCCAGGACTGCGGTCACTGGCGAGGCAACACTTCCGGCAGGGTTCTGGTTCTGCCTGCTCCCGCTTTACAGGATGGAGAGGATTGGCGTTCTCTCTCCATGGGAAGTGGAGCTCTGCCCCATCTCTCTCCCTCCAATATTTCCCTGGAGGATTGGTGGCCCCAGAACACCTCACCAGTGGCCTTGCCTTCGATAGGGACTGGAGGGCTCACAGTCCAGCATCTTCCCCAAGCACGGACCAGGGGAGGCCAGATAGGCCTTCATTGTGAGCAACGTGGCCCAGGTCCTGGGGGTGTGGGGGCAGGAGGGGTGTCCCAGGACAGGCCTCCACATGACAGGCAAGATGGATCCCTGCTGCTCAGACCTGTGCCCTGTCTACCGCATGCCACCAGGCCATCTCTCTGGGCCTCTTCTGCTGCCACTGCCAAGCACATCCTATGACCTGGGCCCGCCCCGTGCTGATGCTGGCAGCAGATTCTCAGTGCCAACGACAGGAAACATTGGGTGACGGAGCACTGAGTCATGGAGGGTGAGCAGGGGCTGTGCAGCTCTGGGGTGGCCCGTGCCCTCTTCTGAAGCAGGATTGCTCCTTTTCACAGAGGGTCAATGGACACTCAGGGATGATGCAGCGTTCCCTTAGTACCAAGCAGGGAGCAGAGCTCAGGACACCCCACCCTCCAGTGTGGAGTTTGACCCCCTATAGGACACCTCCCGTCTGAGTGGGGAGTGGGGAGGGAGACGGAGTTGAGGCCAGGCCTCGGGGCACTCAGCACCTTTGGGGCAGGTGATAGGCTCCACTGTGGCAGTCTGTGGGCAGAACGTGCCTCCAGGGCAGGGCAGGCAGGTGCTGGCTCCGGGTACTGAGCTGAAAGTGCCAGGCTCACAGGGCAGCTCCCTGTGTGCCCCTGGAGGACAGTGGGAGCCAGGAGGACATCTGTAGCCCTGGATGCCATCGGAGGGTGAGGGGACAGCACTGCCTCCCAAGCAGATGTACCTGAGGAAAAGGAGACACATGACTTGGCCTCTGTGTGGGGTGGGGGTGGGGGTGGGGGTGGCTGCAGCCAAAGACTGTGGCTGTGGTAGGGTTACCTCAGGGAATAGGTGGGCGGCCACAGTGGCAGGATTTCCCCTGAGTTTTCAACTCTGAACTGCTCTGTAGAACTGTTCTGGAAATGGGCCTATGTTTTGCTGAATGAGTCTGGCTCCATCAACACAGGTTCTGCCCTCAAACCTCTGAGCTGACAGGTTAGGGCTCTCTGGTGGGCATGTCCAGTCTCCAGCTCTTCAGACAAGATGACAGGGAAGGGGGTGAAGGTGGGGTGCACACATTTTCTCAGGAATCTCAGAAGCCTGTGAGCGGACAAGTTGCCCACCGAGATAAACACACAGGGTCTGGAAGTGGCCATAGACAATATATGGCCCTCCGGGGATCAGAGTGAGGCTACCAGGCCACACTCAGTTTCCTTAGAACTGGGAATGTCAAGGCCTGGGGGGCTGTGGGTGTACCCAGCTCAGCCTGCCCTGCAGGGTCAGAGCAACCGTGGCCTCTTGCCCTGGGAAGGCCTGCATCTGGTCTCCCTGGAGGAGCTCCGCAGAAGAGCTGGGATATGATCGTGAGCCACGAGGAGCGTCTGTGACTGGGGCCCTGGCAGGCAAAGGTCCTCACCCAGCATCGCAGAGCAGGGCGTGGGACAGCCCCGGCTGACTACAGTAACGTCCTGGGGGGCACGGCTGGCACTGGCCCACACTCTCAAGGCCTGGGGTGGAGGAGTACAACCCCGGAGGGCATGGCACTGGGAAGCCACTCCCGCTGGGACAGAAGAAACCAGCGGGACAGATGTCGTTCCCGGAAAGGCCTGGGTCCTCCACCTGCCAGTCAGAGAGAAGAAAGGGTTGGTATCAGACTGTGCTCAGAAGCCGGAAGCACCAGGGCTGGTGACAGGGAGAAAACGCCCAGGG
The DNA here is from genome assembly GCF_050624435.1 of Tenrec ecaudatus. NCBI lineage: Eukaryota > Metazoa > Chordata > Mammalia > Afrosoricida > Tenrecidae > Tenrec > Tenrec ecaudatus. The sequence goes on from NC_134540.1 coordinate 12,228,402, forward strand.
GCACTAAGTCCAATGAGCTATCACTAGCTCACAGCTATGGCCCAGGTAAGAAAAGGGCACATCTAACAGCCCTGCCACCCTGTGGCTCGAAGTGCCAGCGAGAGCTGTGGGGACCAGCTGGGGGAAACTCTGAGGGAGAGAATCCCCCCACACTTCGGGCACAGAGCCAACTCAGAGACCTGCTTAAGTATCTGCTGACCTAATTGTCTTCTTGGTGGCATCTAGGGGAATGGCTCACTTCCAGAGAAAGGGAAATCTCTGTTCCAAAGGGAAAACTGGGGGCGAGGGGGCAAGTGACAGAGATATTCAAGGTCAACTCAACAAAGAGGAACAAAACTCGAACAAGAACCAATCACCAAATCAACCAACCATCTATCCATCATCCATCCATCTATCCAACCATCTATCCATCATCCATCCATCCATCTATCCATCCATCCACCCATCCACCCATCATGCCACGTGTCTGTCCATCTAGTTACCTCTACCCGAACACTGCTCTACAGTGTAATGCTTGAACACACAGGCAGTTACTTTTCACAGTGTGGTCTGGGGCAAGTCAAGTAAGCACTGGGCTCTGCTATTTCTCCCAGGACTTCCCATCGAGTTCATGCCGGTTTGAGTCCCTGCTGCGAATTCACATGTCCACTGTTAGCTACCTACTAAATCGGAACCTATGTTTTAAGAAGCTGCTCGGGGAAATTCTCTGTGGAATAAAGGTTGAGAACCACCACTCTGCTGTCCCTAGCCAACAGCACGAACATCTCCTGGGAATTTGTTAGAAATGTGAAATCTCAACAGGGGCTAGAACAGGCCCAACCGCTTCACAGTCCTGGTTCCTTCACCCCCAACAAGGGGATAAAGGTTCCTTCCCAAGTGACTGCCTTGTGGGCTGTGTGAGTCTGTGTGTGCAGAGTATGCCAAATGCTGCCCAGAGCCAAGTGATTGTTGTACAAACGTTAGCCAAACCAATGACCATACGACGCATCGAGGATGCCCTCCATCGGGAGAGGACCTGTTACAAGGCATTTATAAAGCAGAGAATCCCTGCCGTAGCTCTGAGAGCCACGGCTTGTGAGACTCATGCTGAGACTCAGTGAGAAAGGTGCATCTTTGAATCAGTGAAAGATGCAGCACTCACTCTGGTTCGAGAGAGTCAGCTCACCGAGGAGCCCTGGCCATGGTGTGGCCCTGGGCTGATGTGCACACGGCCCCCAAGGGCCCACTGTCCAGAGCTGGCCTCACGCCACATACCTTGTGTTTGATGGGGTTGGGCGACACGGCTCCCCCTGTGCAGTAGTGGGCGGGGTGGCAGGGGCCTGAGGGCTGGGACAGCCCTTCTGATGAGCAGAACAAGCCTAGAGGGAGGAGACCAGCAGGAGCAGGTGAGAGACGGTCCCTCCCCACCTGCTCTATCACCAGCCTGTCCCCTCCCTACACATCCACCTATATCCTCCTTCCCAGGTGCATCTGAGCCTGAGATGGTCCCGGCTGACAGCCTGTGGCTGTCCTGGGTGGGATGGTGGGGTTTGAAGAGAGTGAGGGGGAGGGGTAGAACTCGAAATTCCTTCTCCCCAGCCGCCCTGAGCCTCTGCTGGATCCAGGAACCACCGAGAATGGACCTTGTCCCACATTCCCCACTTGATCATGGGATGGAATGGGGTCCATGGAGGCCGGGGGTTTGTGAGTTATGAGGGGTGATGGGAGCTGTGGGAAATAGCAGGAGGACCCCAGAGCCCAGACCAGCCCTTGGGGAATGCCCTCTGACCCCAGTGTATACCCCAACTTTCCCTGGAGCCCAGCTGGCGGCTCGTGAAGAGTCCACAGTGGACCGCTGTGCATTTGTTTTCTTGTCCCTCCCTTGAGCTTTCCTCTTCTCTCCTATTCAACCCAGGCAAACCTCAGGGCCCACTGTCTGGACACCACAAACCTACCCGCTGGGCACAGCTCACAGTCCAATACAACGGCGGCCCCCAGCCGGGGCCCAAATGTTCCTGGAGGACAAGGCCGGGCTGTGGCTGAGTGGGTGCCAGGTGGGCAGAAGTGACCCCGGGGACACAGGCTGGGGCCACAGGCAGCAGGACCTAGGAGGAGTTCAAATCAGCACATGCTGTGGACATCTCTCCCTGCCCCTCACAGCTAGGATTGTGGGTGCTGGGCTCAGAGGAGAAGACCCCTACAGTTTCTCCCCTCCTTCCTCCCTGCTCTGAGCCTGCTCTGTCCAGCCCCTCGGGTTAAGGTACTTAACTCTTTGTCATATTTTTCTGGGCTGTTGGCTGGCCCTCTGTGAAGAAGGGATACCAGGACCCCCATCCTCAAGAGGCCTTGGCTAATTTAGGGGTAGCTCAATTTCTCTGCTGGGGGTGGGGGTGGGGGGTTCACATTGTGCATTTGAGAACTGCGAGGCCACACCCTTTATCCCATTCTCTTTCCACCAGCCTGGTGGGGGTTGGGGAAGGCCTCACTGGTCATTGTCATTGCCAGTTCCCTCCTCCATCCCTACAGTGGCCAGCGCTGTGCTGGACGCCAGCAGGCTGTTGACTCTCTGTGGGGAAAGCTCCTCAGGAAACATCTCACCCAGGCTGAAATCTCCGAGGTGACCTCCCTGGTCCCAAGCGAGGTTCAGAGCCCCCATCCCTGCCTCCTGCCCTGCTGTTCAAGAAACACGCATGGATGATAACCCTAGCCTGGAAGACCATGATCATTCATCTTCTGACATCAAAAGGAACCCCCCACCCCCAAGACATGCTGAAGCCAAATGTGGAAGCTTTGCATTGGCACTGGGTTCTAGTTCCAGGCCTGCTCTTAACTTGGGGTGCTGCCTCTCTGGACCCCGGCTGCCTCGCTTCTCGACTGAGGGAGGGGTGTCTGAGATCATCTCTCCCTTGAACATTCACCGGACAGTGAGGGACTCCCGGGGCCGGAGCCCATCTGCGGCCCCGCCCGGATGAGCCCACCTGCACTGGTCTTGTCACAGTAGAATCCCGCAGGGCACGGGTCACAGGAGCCGCTCGCCTCCTGGGGCTGGAAGGTCCCGTCCCCGCAGGCCCGGGGTTGAGCCGAGCCTTCAGGACAGTAGAAGCCACTGGGGCATCGGAATGAAGGTGGGGTGGCCGATGACTGGCCTGGGGGACAGTAATAACCGGCTGAGCAGGGCCCGTCCGGGAGGGGCTTCCCAGTCCCTGCGGAGAGAATGGGGGACAGGCTTAGTCTCTAAGGAAGGGTGGGGTAGGGGTGGAGAAGGAACAGGAGGGAAGGGACCTGGAAGGTCTCCCCGACTGAGCCTAAGCTTGGACATGATTATGTGAGGCTCTGGGCCCCGGGAGCTGTCCCTGCCGCCTCTGCTGCTTGCTCACTGATGGTGCTCTCTGACCCTCTGTCTTTTTGCTCTGTTCTTAGCACCGTCCTATTGATAAAGGGAGTGGCCGGCGAAGTTCGAGGAACACGTGGGGACTGGCCACCCACAGGCAGGCCCCTCTGCAGCCCTGTGGACAAGGCCTGCCTCTGAGCAACGCCTGCGCTCCTGCTTCCTGTAGACCTTCGCTCAAAGAGGACCTGATTCCTTTCTCATCCGCTCATGCACGTCTGCCAAACTCCCATGCTCCCTCCTATGTCTGGAGCCAAGGCTCTGAGAAACGCCCCTGCCCAATGTGGAACCCCTCCCTAGCACTCCTAGGGCATGTGTCCCAGTCTGCACAGAAAAGTCTGCTTTCTTCTCCCACCCCAGGGCTGAGCAAGGGCTTGACAGCCTGGGACCACTTGCTAAATTGAGCTGCAGGTGGTAGGTGGTGTGAGGAGGCCTGTCACGGTAGGCCCAGTGCCCTTTGGGACTCTGTGCCCCTGAGGGACTCCAAAGGGAACAGGCAAGTGTCTGAGAAACGATTCTTGTCACCTGAGTCTGAGCAGAATCGTCCGGCTGGGCAGGGTGTGCAGTCCTCAGCGCGGTGTGCCCCAGGCCTCTCCCGGAAGGTGCCCCCAGGACACGGGTACTGGATGGGGTCCTGAGTGCCCAGAGGGCAGTAGTAGCCAGCAGGGCAGTCCACTGGCTGAAGGAGCTGTGCTAGCCCCGGCCCCTGGATCCTAAGGGGACAGAACCTGTGGACACAGCCGGGCGGGGTTGGAATGCAGGGCCACTCATTTGACCTCCCCAGCATGGAGCAGTGTTCCCCCACAGGATGGTCATGCCTGGGGACGTGCAGTCAGGGCCAGTGGGCTTGGCCAGGAGCCAAGTGCCACAGGGCCATCTGGTCTCAGAAGAGGTGACAGTCACATCAGACACAGACAGCACTCTGCTCTCCTGGAGTCATTCATAGGAGCCCAGCACCCTCTCTGTGTCAGCCCTGGCAGGTTGACTGTGCTGGGCTCTGTTGTGAGGACCCTGAGGTGCCTGGGGGCTGTGGTCACTGCACACTTGGCCACTACACCACGTCTGAGGTGTCAGGAGGGCGGGGGGGGGGGCTGGGAAAGAGAAGGGGCCTGGGGCCGCCCGATGGCTGCTTACTTCCCAGCAGGGCACGTCTTGCAGAGGCTCTGCCCTGCTTCATCTTGGTACTGCCCAGCGGGGCAGGGCTGGGGCTCCGAGCTGCCGGGGGGGCATGAGTGGCCAGGGGGGCAGAGAGAGCCTGGACAAAAAAAGGCAGGAGTTTCACTGTCTCTGGAGGGAGGCCCAGCTCCACGCAACTCTGACTGGGTGGATGATATGCTTGGTACCCAGCCTGGCATGGATCCCACCTTAGGAGCCTGAGGGTGAGCACCTTACCACCTGCCAGCCCCCAGTCCCCAGCCCCCAGTCCAGGGGTCTCGTCTTTGGGAGGAGAAGGCTTTTTTCTTTCTTTTTTCCCCCTAATGTATCCCCAAGAGTTTTAGTCCAATGAGATGTTCCTCAAAAAGTTGTTTCCTGGGTCCCTGAGTGTGGGAGGGGTCATGTCACATAAGACACCCCACCCCCGCTGTGCCCAAGCAAAGAAGGTATTCATTGTGCCTGGGATTTGCCATGATCAGCACCCAGCTGTGTCTCTGTGGAAGGAGGTGCTGGGTCTGAGGCAGGACGGGAAATATGTGTGGGGTCAGATGGATCTGGAGGGCTGGCCCAGTCAGGTGGGCCATGTGGTCAGGTGTCCCTTCCCCTGGAGACTGGCACTCAGCGCTGCTGGATTGATTGTCAGTCATCGAGGCTGGTGGCCGGTCCTCTTCGCTCTCCCCAGAACAGGGGGCCCACAAAGATGGGCTCAGAGTAGACAGAGGGCATAACCCAGTGGCCCTGCTGGCTGCCTCTGCCTCACCTCCTCCCCTTCCCTTCCAGGAAAGGTCCCACAAAAGCACAGTGTTTTCTGTCCCCTTCAACGAGCCCTGGTGCTGTAGTGGTCACCTGTAGTTGAAAGACCTATAGTCAGAAGCCACCAGCCTGCTCCTCGGGAGAAAAACCAAGCTTCCTATTTCCATAAACCAGTAGTTCTTAACCTGTGGGTCGCAACCCATCGGGGGTCAAACAACCCTTTCACAGGGGTCGCCTAAGAGCTAAGACCATCGGAAACCACATATTTCCGATGGTCTTAAGAACCGAGACACCACTCTATCAGTCTCCAGGCTGGTCTGCCCACATGCAGATACGCCCACAAGTGAGTACCTGGCATGAGGACTGTTACCCAGGCTACACCATGCTTCCAGACAAAATTTCATTTATTTGTCATTAGAAATAATACATTAGAAATTATATAGAATTACATATTGTTTTAGTGATTAATCATAATGCTTTAACTACATTCAATTTGTAACAATGAAAATACATCTTGCATATCAGATATTTATATTTTGATTCATAACAGTAGCAAAACTACAGTTATGAAGTAGCAAGGAAAATAATTTTATGGTTGGGGGTCACCACAACATGAGGAACTGTATGAAAAGGTCACGGCGCTAGGGAGGTTGAGAACCACTGCTATAACCACTGAGTTATAGTTTTGGGAAGCCACAGGGGCAGGTCTACTCTGTCCTATATGGTCACTGAGAGCCTGAAGGGACATGCTGACCGTGACTTTTGGGTTTGGGCTCCAGCTGCTCCCAAGGCCCACCTTCCAGGGCGCACTCACCACCAGCAACCGTCAAAGGCCAGGTGGCGCCTGGAGGAGCCGAGTCTAGAGAGAGAGCCTGCCAACCTCCCCCCCACCACACCCCACCCCACCCCACCCCACCCTGCCTCCCCTGGCTCCTTTCTGGGCTGATCTGCTGGAGGTCCCACTCCACCCCCTTACCTGCACCATGTCCAGAGATGGAGGCCCTGGGGCAGTACCAGCCTCCTTCACATGGGGCCTCTGGGGAGCTCAGGCCGGACCGGCTACAAAACCAGCCTCCGGGACAAACCTGGCAGTCTTCCACCGCTGTGGCTCCAGGCGTGGGTAGGAAAGAGCCTGTAGGATCCAGGAGGTGACAGCCATTCAGGTCCCTCCCAGACAGGGTGTGGGCACAGCTCGTGCTCACCTCTCTCAGCCTCACTAGTCCGCGAAGGCAGGTCCCCCTGCCTCCCGCCATCTCTCACATGTCATCTCTCACATGTGCCTGGTCCCCAAGGAGTCCTTAGGTTCCAGCTGAGCATATCTAATTGACGCCAGGCACCTCACTGCCCCCACTCACTCAGATTTGCATCTGAAAACCCCCTCCACCCCTGCAGTTCATGCTTCTCCCCAGAGGGCCTGGGGCAAAGCTCACAGGGCCACCCCCTGCAGGACACACACCGAGCCTGTTCTGAAAATACGGAGCCCTCCCCACCAGATCCTGCTCCCCTCCTCCTCCTCTCTGGTAGTGCTTACCTGGGGGGCACTCAGCAGGCCGGGGGCTGCCCTGGGGACAGAAGTGGCCTGGAGGGCAGAGGTCTCCTGTTACTCCATCCGTGGGGCTGGGGACCGAGGCTCCCCGAGCACAGTAGAAGCTGGCACTGCAGGGTCCAGACATGGCCGCCAGTCCTGGCCGGAGGCAATAGGTGCCTGTGGGGAGAGGGGCTGGTCAGAGCCTCCTGGGCGTTGAGGAGGGCCTGGCACACACGACCCCCCCACAGCCCGACAGTGCAGACTGGCCTGGTCCGAATGTACCCCACAACATCCCCGCCCTGAGCCAGGCCTGAGTTCACATCTGCTTCTCAGGAGCCCCGGAGGCAAAAGGGTAAAGAGCTGGGCCACTAGCCACAAGGCCAGCAGTTCGAAACTACCAACTACGATGGGAGACAGCTGAGGCTTTCTATACCCATGAAGAGGGATGTAGTCTTGGAAATCCACAGGGGGCAGTTCTACCCTGACCTATAGGGTCACTATGAGTCAGAAACCACTCGGTGGCAGTGCATTTGGTTTTGGTTTTACCAGGGACAATGTGGCCCAGTGTGGCCAGAAGGGGTACATCCCTGGCCCTTACCTGGTTCACACGGGATGCAGTCTGTCGGCTGGGCACCCCCTTTCTGTGGTCTGTAGGTGCCCCTGGGGCAGGGGAACTGAGATGCAGAGGGGGTGCCCATAGGGCAGTAATGACCCTCTGGGCACTCCTTCCCAGCCACCGAGGAGCTGCTGGCCGGACAGAAGAACCTGCAGAGAGCGCAGGAGGGTTCAGGCTCAGTGGGCTGTGTGCATCTGGAGTTCTGGCGAGGTCAGGAGGCCACCCGTACCCACCTCTGGCCCACCTCTGCAGGGCTCAGGCTCAATTGGGGAGCAACCGTACTTGGCTCAGTGTCCTAGCCCAGGGGGAAGGCAACAAACAGAAGACCCGGGGTGCAAACAGTAGGTGGGCCAGGCTTGAAATTCGGCTTGAAATTTGTAGTTCCCCACAAAGGGATGGGAGCTTCTACGGAATAGGGTTTGGGTGGTTGGGGAAGTTCTTGGGAAGGCCCTGACCCCTCTGCTACCTCAGCGGGGATGTCCACCCAGGTCCTGAAAGCACAAGCAGGTGCCCGGTGGAGCACATGCTCAGGGAAGGCTGTCCACACTCACCCTGGAGGGCAGGGGTCACAGTGGTCCTGGGCAGCCAGTGGGTTGTAGGTTCCTGCTGGGCAAGGTCTGGGAGTGGCAGTACCCAGTGGGCAGAAGTGTCCTGAAAGGGAAGCAAACCCTGAAAGTCAGCTCCCCCACCCCACACTCCCCTTCTGGCACTCAGGGTGCTGACCCTCACCCAGTTCCCAGCAGCCCCCTGGGACAGCCCTTCACCCCTGTCACCCCAGCTCTGGTGGCAGAGCTCACTCCATTTCCCTCCCATCCCCCTTGTTCTCAGCCACCCTCTGCTCCCCCTGTGCTACCTGCAGGGCAAGGGCCACCAGTCCCGTCTTCCAGGGAGCCGTTGGGGACAAGGGCCCTGCCCAGGCAGAAGAAGCCTTCACTGCAGGGCCCAGATGGGCTGGCGAGGCCCTGAGAGCCACAGTAATGACCAGGCAGGCACGGGGAGCAGGCGACCTGTGGGACAGAGAAGCAGGGTCAGGCTGTGCTGGGTGCACGGTGGAGGTCCCCTTTAGGGGTGCTCTGTGGAGGGGCCTCAGAGGTCATCTTGCCTTTAGTCTAATGGGCTTGAATGCTCTCCTGGGTAGGCATATAGCCCCACCTGGGACTGTCCATTCTGTGTACCACCAGGTGAGTGGGGGCCTTTTGTGATCAGGAGTTACCCCAGAGGACTCGAGGATGAGAATAATTTTGTTTGTTGGGGGCTTCCTCCTCTACTTCTGTGTCCGTTCTCTGACATAGCTCAGCAACAGCAACTTCTTTCCTTGGGGTCTTGGCTTTCAGGCCTGTTCCCGGGGTAACTTGGGGCACTGATGCAGAAAAGTGCCCGGGACAGACTGCAGCAGCTCTGGTTTCTAGTGGTGTCAAATGACTGGAAAGTTGGTATTGGAAATCTGTGCTTTTGGTAGGAAAGAAATAGAGTTTCATGTTGTATACCTTTCTCTTAATTTTTTATATGTCTCCTTCATGCTTAGAACATATGAATGTAAACTCGACATCTGTGGTAGTTGCATACTCTGGTGTCAACTTGAGACTATTAAGAAGGGGAGTTTTGCCTGTCAATCATGTCGCAGCTTGATGACCTCATTTGGAGACACTATGGAGATAAATGGCTTACTGGAGGCCAGACCCACACTCTGCTAGACATGCCTATTGACAAGCCACATGGAGCTACACTGATGGAGACAGAGCCCTGGAGCTGGAGGAGCCATGTGGAGACCCACACCAGTGCTGAGATGCTTCCATGGCCACTGGATCCACAAGACTTTCCACTCACTGGCCTGTGATCTTCCTGCATTTGGTGTCATTGAAGGTGTTGTGTGAATCTGAAGACGATTTTATAGACTGGTATCAGACATACAGGCTAATATTGGACTTGTACTGGGCTGGGATGTTTTCTTAATATATAATTACTCTTTGATATGAAGTTCTCTTTTAAATGAGTGTCTATGAATTTGTTTCTCAAGTCAATCCGGACTAACACAATATTAAACTCTCTGGTCTGTTTCATGGGTGAACCGAGTGAAGAATGGTCTATGGCATGTTCTGTATCTCAAAAATGAAAGTTGAGGCGTGGGGAAACTGATCCATTTTTGGGATCAGCAGACCAAATATACCCAGACACAGAGCTACCATTTGAGGCATCAAAATGTGTGTTGACCATGCTGTGACCTGTATGGTCGGCAGTTCAAATCCACCAGCAGCTTCATGGAAGAAAAACCGGGCTTTGTATGCACATGAACAGTTACAGTCCCAGAAACCTACAGAGGGTCACTGTGAGTCAGCATTGACTTGATGGCAGTCAGAGAGAGAGTAATGTTGGGGGCGGTGAGAGCGGAACATAAAGGAAGAATGTCACCTGCCCTGGACCCAGCCAGGAACCCCTTCCTGTGCCCATTCAGCATCCCAGATGCTGGATTCCCCAGAGGGCATTTGATGTGGGCTCTGTCTGACAGAGGGTGTTACCTGGGAAGGAGTGTCCCCTGCGGACAAGGCCAAGAGAGCATCCCTGTCAACCACAGCTTCTAGATAGGTAAGTGCACAGCTCGGAGTACTACCCACTACATGATCAAGGCACACTACAGACCCCAGCTGCCTTGCAAACTCAAGGCCATCGAGTCCAGGCCGACTCAGAGCGGCCCTAGAGGACAGGGTAGAGCTGCCCCTGTGGGGTTCCCAGACTGTAACACTTCAGGGGAGTAGAAAGCCTTGTCTTTCTCCCAGGGAGCGACTGGTGGTTTTGAACCGCTGACAGGGTAGTTTTGGCAGTCCTACCTATAGGTAGTTTGGCAGTTTTGGCAACGAGATGGATTGTGGGATGATTATACAAGCTTCTTGATGTGACTGAACGATCATATTGCGTGCTATGGCGAATTATATGTCAATGAAACTGTTAAAAAAGAAAGAGAAAATCACGAACAGGAAAAGAAAAAAAAAAAAGATTCACAGCCTTGGAAACCTTAGCTAGCAGGGAGTTGGCGTCAACTCTGTGGCTGTGTGCTCGATTTGGCTTTGCTGGTACACCTAATCTGGAGAACTTCCTGTGGGCTTCTACCTTCTGCCCAAGCACTATATTTTAAATGGTGCTGTTCTTTTGTTTTATAAGAAAATAATGATTATATTAAAAATGATTTGTGAAGAGAGAGAGAGAGAGAGAAGTTAAGTGCAAAACCATCCTTTGGAGAGACTTATGAACGGAATCATATTTTAAAAAGGTTTTTGGGGCCTGGCAACTTACACGGGATTCTGTGAGGTGTGTGGCGTGGTGGCCCTTTCTAAAGGAATGTCCATGTCATACCATTGTAGGTGACAAGGCCTCGCAGGCTCTGCACAGCTGGTCCTTCAAGCGTCTGGGGGCTCCCTGCTCACACCCCTCCCCTCTTCCGAGCTAATGTGTCCTCACCACCTCTGGAAGCCCCTTTTGCTCCTCCCTCTGAAATTCCCGCATCAGCTCCTTCTCCCTGTCTTCCAGTCCATTCTGACTCAGAGCGACCCTATGGGACAGGGTAGAACTGCCCCTGTGAGTTTCTGAGACAGTCACCCTTTATGGGAGTAGAGAGCCTCCTCTTTCTCCCGAGGAGTGGCTGGTGACTTCGAACTTCTGACCTTGTGGTTGGCAGCCCCACAAGTAACAGGGCACCCAATCAGCTCATTAGGGATGGGCAGTAGCGATGTCCTGCATATGTCAGTTAGCAGATACCTGGTGGGGCCCGGCTCTGGGTCAGGTGCCATCTGGGTGTTTTGTCCAAAGACAAAATTCCCAAGCTGTGTGGAGCTTACACGAAGGGCCTTCAAAAAGTTTGGGGTAAAATGGAATCAAGTGAGACGGGGCTTATGTCACAAGCTATTGGAAACCTCCCTCTCATGTTAGCAGGGAAAGCCAAGACTAAATAAGATCAAGGACAATGGTGTTTTAGATAGATATGTGGGAGGGGGAGGCTTCCCTTTGAAAGGGACCCTTTCTTTGGAGTGAAGACCCAAAAGACATGTGGGGGCTGACCCAATGGCTCTGCTTCTCCAGCCCTGATGACAACCTTTATCTCAGGAGCTGAGTGACTTGGCCAGATCCAACTAGAGTCCTCCTTAGCCCACCCTCCTCCCAGGGTGGCGTCTCCCTACCTCTGAGCCGAGCTTGATCCGTGGGCTGAAGGTGCCTGGTGGGCAGGGTTGGGGCACCGCAGAGCCCTGAGGGCAGTAATGTCCCTGAGGACACGGGCCAGCATTCTCTGGAACCAAGAGACAGGGGCAGCTGGTCACAGGAAGGATGAGGAGGTGCTGAAGCAGTACCAGTGCTGCCCCTTAGTTCTGGACCCTAAATGGAAACTAGGCTGCTGGGTTACAAGTTCGATCTGTGGGGGAGGCTTCTCTTGTGGAGGTGAGACCTCTCAGCTGGAATGGCTGGTAGCCATGGTGAGGTTGGAGGAAACTTTGCCTGACTCCTGAAGGCGCCCAGGGCTCCTGCTGGGAAGGCTTAGCCCCTCCAGTCTGGGGACTGAGTGTGTGAGTCTGAGGCAGGGCCTGGCTCAATGGCCTTTCCCTTGGGTTCTTACAGCAGAAGCCTTGGTAGACCCGTTCACGTTGGCTCCAGGTTAAAAACTGGCTCCTGGCTTTACTCACGTGACAGGACGTTTCTGCACGACCTATCTGTCTTCTCGCCTTCCTTCCTCTTCCCTTGTGGACTGAGTGCCAAGAGACCTGATGCCAAAGAGCTCTTCTGGGGCCCAGTGACGGAGGGGACAGGGCGGATTTGGGGCTACTGTGAAGCAGGGGAGCTGTCAGAGCAGCGGGTGGAAGTTGGAAGGGCAGACTGAGCCTGGAGAAGGTGTTCTCGGAGCTTCCCACCAGCACCCACAAGCCCCAGAGCTGGGGTGACCCTGGGTCCCAAAGGGAGCCTGCTAGGAGCAGAAATCTACACAGGGGTCAGTGGGTTTCTCTTCCTGAACTCAGTTTCCCCATCTGCCCAAGACAGGGAATGAATTGGAGCATAGGTCTTGATCTTGCGGTCACTGGAGTCAAGCCGTGATATTTTTCAATGGCCTCAGGCGCATGGGAAAGCTGGACATGGGATGCGAAAGAATGAAGTCGAATCGCCGCCTTTGAATCATGGACTGCCAAGAGAACCAACAATCTGTCAGGGAGGCGGTCCGGTGAGGGTGCTCCTTAGAGGCAAAGACGGCGAGGTTTTGTCTCACTTTGGAGGTGTTGTTAGGAAAGAGGACGGCATTTTGGTAGAGGGGCAGAGAAGAGGTCAACCCTCGACAAGAGGGATTGACACATGGACCACAACAATGGGAAGAACAGCTGGAAGGCGGGAACAGGGCCGCCTGGCAGTGGGCTGTTCTGGTACACACGGGCTTGCTGTGAACCGACCATCGGAACCAACTCAACAGTGTCTAACGACAACAACAACTACTACAAAAACTCGTTGAACTACATGAACAACTTGGCGCATCTGAACATTTTTTCTTGGACGGTTCCTAAGGCGTTCAGTGGTGCCGGCCGAGCTCACAGGGACCTGTCCTGGAGAGGGTCCTCAGCCCAGTTCCAGTGGGCACAGAGAAGAGGCCATTGGTGGATCACAGCCCATCCTGGATTGGGGAGAGAAATGCCGGAGGCCCCTTCCTCCTTAAGCCAGGAACACCCTGCCAAGCATGCACTGAGACATGGGGGCTTTGGGACTGCCAGGGCAGGCAGCTCCGAGGCCTCTCTGAGAACACAGACTCACTCTCTCAGGGGTGGCAGGTGAGTGGGTGGCGAGCTCTTAGCATGTCCCCCCCTTCCAGTCAGGGGGTCTCAGAAGGGGAGGAAGGGGCTCAGTATTGGGGGAAAGGGTCTAGCACCTTCTGTGTCAGGCTCCGGGTTTGGTCTAGTGGACCCCCGGGAGCAGAAGAAGCCCTCCCAGCAATCTCCGCCTGCCTCCGTGGCATTGGGGCTGGGGCAGAAGCGGCCCCCGGCACAGGCTCGACACTCGGACCGGCTGCTCAGCCCAGGGATTGGGCTGTAAGTGCCCGGGGGGCACGGCTGCCAATCAAGCCCGGTCCCTTCCGGGCAGTAGAAACCTGCGAGGGAAGCAGGGATGGTGTTAGAACCTGAGGAGGGGTGGTTCTGGTGCCTGGGTGTGGGTAGGTGTGAGTGGGCTGAGCTTTGAGGCCTGGGCTCTCTGACATGGATGCCAGCCCAAGAAACACACATGCAGATGCCCCGTAAGTGAGGACTCTTGGCTGACATGACCTGAAGACACAGCCCAGGCCTTTGCGAGTGCTGAGACCCAAGCAAGGACTGGGGACATGAGGGGCAGATACCAGGCACATTAGCTCTCCTGCAGGTGACAGCCCCTCCCCTCTGGCCACTGCACCCTTGCTGCTGGCGGGAGGACACTGACCTCTTGGACACAGCCGTGGCCTCAGTCCTGGGACACAGTAGTGGCCACTGGGACAGAGGTGGCATTCTGTTGAATGGAGGCTGGAGGTGTAGGAACCAGGCAGGCATGGGGGAGCGTCAGTTATTTCCAGAGGACAGAAGTGCCCAGGGGGACAGGATCTCCCAGAGGGCCCCTCCACGGATGTGGCAGGGGATGTCCCCTCCGGGCAGGACGAACTGGAAAATCAAGATAGCATGGAAGAGCCTCAGCTCGGAGAGTGACTAGGGAGCACATGTCAGGGTCTGAGAGTGACCTTTGGGGCCCAGCTGGTCTTGGGGGCCAGGCAAGCTGCCTGGAAACACCGTCTAACCTGCTACCTCCTGGCTCCTTCCTCTCCAGGCCACTCCCTGCCCTCCTGCCTGGCTCCATGAGGGGCAGTGTGGTAGTTACATAATCTGGTGTCAGTTTGGGAGGATTAAGAGTGAAGGGGTGGAGTCTAGCCTGTCCTCAGGTCATAGCCAATGAGGCCTCTGTGTAGGCATGGCCTCGTCCTGAGGAGTCTGGGAACTCCGGTATTCCTCCTTGGAAGCAGGAGACTCTCTCTCTCTCCTCACTCCCTGAGAGACATTACAGCTGAAAAGACACATGGAACGATGCTAGAGTCCTGCGATAAAGTTTATTGGGCCAACCTGGCCAATGAACACATGTGGGATTAACTGAAGGGCAGAGAGATAAATGACTCGGTGACCCTCGCCTTTCTTGTCTATTGTTCTCTGATGGTCAGACCAGTGTACGGCTGCCTTACCTAGTTATCTGCCTCAGCTGGCAAGGCTCACTTCCTGCAAGACATCCCAGAGGAGAAGCCACAGGAACCTACCCTGATGCAACCCTGGGTGCTGGAGCAGCTACATGGAGACCCCTGCCAGCGCTGAGATGCTCACGTGCTCACTGATTTGGCATTCCTCCTGCATTTGGCATCATTGCGTGCGTTTTGTGAGATTGAGGAGGACTTTGTAGATCAGCATCGGACATATGGGCTAATGTCGGACTTATGGGCTTGGACAGCACTGGGTTGGGATACTTTCTTAATGTACACTTACCCTTTATATAAAACTCTCTCTTACAAAATATGAGTGTCTATGAATTTTGTTTCTCTAGTCTATCCAGACTAACTCAAGCCCTGAGCTGGAGAAGCCACGTGGAGACCCCTGCCAGCGCTGAGATACTTACAATGCCACTGGATCCATGAGACTTCCCACCCACTGGCCTGTGATCATCCTGGACTCGGCATCATTGCATGTGTTGT
The DNA here is from genome assembly GCF_050624435.1 of Tenrec ecaudatus. Taxonomy (NCBI): domain Eukaryota; kingdom Metazoa; phylum Chordata; class Mammalia; order Afrosoricida; family Tenrecidae; genus Tenrec; species Tenrec ecaudatus. Next base: position 12,243,538 of record NC_134540.1, read on the forward strand.
GTGAGTCTGAAGAGGACTTTATAGATTGGTATCGGGCATATGGGCTAATATTGGACTTATGGACTTGATCTGGACTGGGCTGGGATGTTTTTCGATATTCAATTGCTCTTGTATATAAAGCTCTTTCTTGTACACATATGAGTGTCTATGAATTTGTTTCTCCAGTCTACACAGACTAACACAGGCAGTCTGACCCTGGCCCTGGGACAGATCAGCAGGACGGCCACTGAGCCTGAAACTCTACGGTCCTCTCAGGGAACTCACCGGTCATACCCACGTCCTGCAGGATACAGCAACATCAGAGCTTCCCGTGGGTGGCCACTAACCCTCCTCACTTCTGCACCTCTGGAAGTGCCCTCCCGGGACAGTGTTCACTCGGGATCTGGAGTCCCCTTCTCTACATTTTGTAACTGGTCAGCACCAGGGGCATCCATCCAGCCCTCTCTCTGCAAACAACTGACCCACTGCCCACTCAGGGCCTAGAGTCCCCTTCTCTACATTCTGTAGCTGGTCAGCACCAGGGGCATCCATCTAGCCCTCTCTCTGCAAACAACTGACCCTGGAGACACGGAGGAGACAAAGGCTTACCCACCCTGGGCGACAGGGTGCTGGCAGGACCGGTGGGTGGGCCTCAGAGCAGAAGTGGTCTCCCGAGCAGTCTCGACATCCTTTGGGGGTCCTGTTACCTTCCTCAGACCAGGTACCAGGTGGACACTGGATTGGCACGCGGGTTCCTGCCGGAGTTAGAGGATGGGGATCAAGGGCAAGGTGAGCCCTTTGTTGCCTAATGGCCCGAGGGGAGACCGACATTGGACCCCCTCCTACCCAGCTGACAGCACTGCCCAGACATCCCAGGGTAGAATAGTGCCCCCCACCCCCGCCCCCGGCCAGGGGACAGTGGTGGGTTCTATATTTGGAGGTCTTAGGTCAACTTCACTGAATGAACAGGTCACAAGGGGTAGGAGCTGTACCCCTGGATCTGGTTCCCAGGAAAATGGGAATTTGAGGCCCTGCCGTCGGACCCGTCGGGGACTGTGTGCCACAGAGATAGCAAGGGTGACCAAAAACCAAGGGGGTGATGGAGCTGAGAGTGAGTCTGGGGCTGGGGAGGTCAGCTCCTCAGGGGAGGCTTGCTGAAGCCCAGACCTGGGGAGGTCTGGGGGGGCCGTGCAAGGGGAGGAGTGTGGAGCAGGGGGAAGGTGTCCTGGGGAGAGGGAGTCCTGTGCCATGGGAAGCAGGGTCTGCTTGGCACAGCCCCGGCCCTGCATGAAGTCCCAAACCGGGGGCAGCCTGTATTCTACCAGCAGGCGGTGCTGGAAGGGAGACCGCTTTCTTAGGGTGGCCCTAGATGCAGTACAGTACCCTCGAGGCAATAGTGCCCAGCAGGGCAGAGAAGACCGTGCTTCCCATCCAGGGGGTCCTTCGCAGAGGCGCCTTCCTTGCACCAGTGCCCTGCAGCGCAGTCGCCTGGGGGAGAGGGCACCTCGTCAGTCAGGCCTCTCCTGGCTGCCCCACACCCACCCTGACCCTGACCGGGGCCAAGGGTTGTGGGAGCACCAAGCCTCCCAGAGCCAGAGCCAGTCAGCCACAGTCTTAGGTCAGCCTGACAAGCTGGGGCTGAAAAGACCCCTTCTCTGGGTTTTGTACCTGTGGGTGCAGTGAGCCCTGCCCGTGCACAGAACTTCCCAGCAGGGCACGGCTGGCACTCAGCGATGCTCGCCAGCCCTTTCTGAGGCCCGTAGGTGCCCGCTGGGCAGCTGTAGAGGGTAGCCCCCACTGTGCCCAGGGGACAGTAGTAGCCGTGAGGACAGGGGTACAGGCTGAAGTCCCGGATTGGTTCTGCGCTGGAGTCACAGTAATAACCTGGAAAGGAGAGGGGGTGCTGGTGAGGACTGTCCCCACCCAGAGCCTGAGTCGTGTCCCCTGGTGCTCCCCAGGTACTTTCCTGCTCCTCACCTGCTGGGCACTGCCCACTCGGGGCCTGGAGACCAGCTTGCTGGCAGTAAAAGCCTGACGGGCAGGCCTGGCAGGCAGAGGGATGGGTCTGTTCCGGGAGGCTGGAGAAGGTGCCGGCAGGACACAGTATGGGCTTGTGGGATCCTGACGCTGAGGGCACAGGAGCAGTTTCAGTCTGGCTCAGGGGAGGCCTGCAGCTCAGCAAGCAGCCCTCAGGTGCAGCAGGGGAAACCCCGGCTCAGAGCATTGGTGGCCCGGGAGATGCTCCAGGCCCTTGTGGCCAGGCATTGCATAGAGGATGCACCTCCCTCTGCCCCACTCCCCCCGCCCCCCTGCTTCTCTGCAGCACAGGGGAGAGCAGACCTCCCAAGGAGGAGGGATCAGGTCACTGGAGAGCTCATGAGCTCCCAGGTCCAGCCAGGCAGGTGTCGCTGGCTCTCAGCTCTTCACCCAAACCACTAGAAGCACAGACAGACAGAGAGACGAATACCCTGGCACTTAAATGCCACTCTCCCAGCTTCCCAGGGGACAGTGTCCAGGCACAAGCCAAAGGAAGTAGGGTCTGTTGTAGGGTGGATTGGTCAGTGCAGGGCTGAGGAGATACTCACGGCAGAAGGCTCCTGGGGGACAGAGGCCCCCAGTCACCCCATCCTTGGGGGTTGGGGACACTGCTCCCTCTGCACAGAAGTAGCCAGCCTGACACTGCCCACTGGGTGTAGAGAGGCCTGGGGCAGAGAGACAGAGGAGGTGGGTCCTGGGAGTGTCCTGTAGGGAGGCAGGCCTTGGGCAGGGGTTGGGGGGTTGGGGAAAGGTCCTTACACAACTCCAGGTCCTCTGAGGGTGGCCTGATTGGGAGGGTCTCAGTTGGGACCACAGGTGGGCACACACTAAGACCGAGGCTTGGCTCTGAGCTCATCTTGCCCCTCCTCCATTAACCTCATGGAGTAGAGGGTGGACAGACAGAATAGCCGAGTCTCTCAGGCCATCTGGCATTGAGTCAGGACACAAGGTCTACCTACTTCAGTGGCTGAGGTCTGAAGGGCACCCTGACCCGGGGGGGGGGGAGGGGGGAGAAGGGTGCTGCTTGTCTCTGGGTCTGCAGTGGGCAGCCAAGGGGACAGCAAGGATGGACAGGGGCCAGCTCCCCTTCCCTCCAAGGACTGGGCCTGGGGAGGCCACCTTGTGTGCTGGTGGTCCACTCAGGCACATGAGATGTGCTAATGTTAGTATGGCCCCGGCAGGCAGGTGTGCAAACCCAGTCACCCTAGAGGACAGATGTAGACTAGAATTTTCATTTCAGGGAGGGCTGGCCATTGGAGAGGTCAGGGAGCCCTGGGAACAGGGAAAGGCCAGTGGGCCTGGTTTGTCCTCCAGCACTGGCCACCAGATGGGTGGCGCTCTTACCCGAGGTGGTGCAGAAAGAGCCCGGTGGGCAGGGTGTGGGCTCGGGGCTGCCCTCGGGACAGTAGGAGCCTGCCAGGCACTGCCCCCCGGTGGCCGTGGCCGGACACAGGCAGTTGGTGCTCGTGTAGTTGTCCATGTCAAATGGGCGGGCCGTCCACGCGGCAGACACACAGAACCAGCCTGTGGGAGGGGATGGCCATGGCGGCAGGAAGGTGGCAGTCTGCTTGCATCGGGGCAGTTCACACGACCACAGAGCCGGTGCCCTGACTTGGACAAAGGGCACAGAGCAGTGTGGGGGGTGGATAAGGGTAATGGGGGCCTCTGAGGGGGCTGCAGGGACTCACCTGGGTCACAAAGCCCCGAGGCCTGGGTCAGATTCTCCTGGCCACAGTAGTAGCCTGGGGGACAAGGCAGGCAGCTGTCCAGGCTCTGGGCCAGCGGGTCTGGGTTGTAGTAGCCCCGAGGGCAGGGGAAGTGGTTGGCGTACTTGGTGCCTGAGGAGTGAAGTTCAGAGGTTAGCTTCCAGGACTCCTGGCCCCTAGCCCTCTTTCTCCCAGGTCTAGTGAACCCGAGGAGCGAGCCTCACTCCGGCTGGCAGATTTTGGCCACCCCAGCAGCCGCTCACACTAGGGACGGTCAGGCTGGGACACGGGTGCCCCTGGGCCCTGTGGCCACCTGCCAAGAGCCACTGAAAGCCACAAAATATGCAGGTTCTCCTCTTACAGGCAGTCCATTTTACTGAAAGAGAGCCAGGTTTGAGGGAGTCACCCCGACAGAGATGACCCCAAACGTGACCTGTTCTCCCTGGTCTTCAGTGGCTGGTTTGTCAGAAACAGCGTGCCAGCTCTCTCTTTCAAGGCAGCCCTGGGCGGACTAGACCCTCCAGCCATTGTTCCATAGCAAGTGAGCACAGTAACGATTGACCCCACCCAGGGTCTACTATGGAAAGATGAACAAGCTCTTATCCCTACTGCGGTCGGGTGGATGCCCAACTCACAGAGCAGAACTGCTCCTGAGGGGTCCTGAGGCCATTCATCTCTCCAGGAGAAGACAGCCTCATCCTTCTCCCACGGAGGGGCTGACAGGTTTGAACTGCCAGCCTTAAGGTGAGTGGGTCAATGCTGTACCACCAGGTAGGCCTCCCCGCCCCTCCCCTCCCCATATCTGTAGGCATATTGGTAAGGTCACTTTAGAGTGTGCTGTTTTGACCCACACGGTGCTCTCTAAACCAGAAGATGAGGCTTAAAGGGAAAGCCAACGGTGTGGCTGAGCTTCCTGGGCCCAAGGGGCAGAGGGCAGGCCTGTGGGCTCTTTGGTTTCACAGCACTCGACAAAGCCTGCTGCCCGGCCAGCACTCACCCCGGGGACAGTAGAAGCCTGCGGGACAGGGGTGCCCGCTGTAGGAGGTGCAGTTCTCAGGACAGTAGTAGCCGGCAGGGCAGGTGAAGCAAGCGGCTTGGCCAGTCAGGTTGTTGTAGAAACCCGCCAGACAGGGCTGAGGGAGGCTGGTCCCTTTGGGGCAGAAGTGGCCTGGGGGACAAGGGCCACCTTGCTCCGAGAGGCCTGTGGAAGGGGCGGAGGAAGCTGAGTGAATGCCATGAGGGACATAGATTGAGTTGGGCTATGGGGGCTGGGAAGCCATTGTTGTGTCAGAAAGCACCAAATGCATGTACTTTGGCCAATGGTCAGATCCCCACGTTCCCTGGCTAATGTACGCTGTCACTCCAATTGCCCTCTGTCCTCAATCTACCTGGCACGGTCATCCCACCACCATGAGAATGCCCCTTCACTGGGGACATCCTATCAGCCACCCGGATAGGTTCCCCACCTGTAGGCTCCCCACCTGTCGGGGTTGGTGAGGAGACTCCTGCCAGGCAGAAGTAACCTGGAGAGCAGACCCCTGAGGGGGCAGTGAGGCCAGAGGCCCCGCAGAAATGGCCCGGGGGGCAGGCCAGGCACTCTGAGGCCTTGGAGAGAAACATCCTGAGGAGACAGAAAGCAACCTGGGGGTGGGGCCAGGAGGGGAGCCTCAAGGGGATGGAAGGGTGGGTCCATGGGGCCAGGAGGGTCTGAGAGGAGGACTGTGCATCTTGGCAGAAGATGAGCCTTTCTCACCCATTCCCCTAACCAAACCTCCCCCCAACCCTCCCAAACAACTCACTGCCATTGAGTCGACGCTAACTCATAGCCCCCCTCCAGGGTGGGGTAGAGAACTGCCCACTTTGGTTTCTGAGGCTCTAACTCTTTCCAGGAGCAGAAAGCCTCACCGTCCTCCCAAGGAGCACCTGGTGGTTTCAAACCGATGACCTCGCAGTTAGCAGCCCAACGTGTAACCACTACACCACCAGGTCTCTGTCTCTGTCTCTCATCTCACTGCCATTGAGTGGATGTGGACTCACAGCAACCCTCTAGGGGAAGTGCTGTGGGTTTCAGAGACTAACTCTTTACCAGAGTAGAAAACTCTGATCCTTCTCCGGAGGAACTGCTGGGGGTTTCAAACTGCTGACCTTGCAGTTAGCAGCTTGACTCGTAACCCACTCTGCCAACAGGGCGCTCTCGCTTTTGCTCTTGCTCTCGCTCTCGCTCTCACCCTCGCCCTCGCCTATCCCATTGAAGCTCAGGCTGTCCAAGGCCACTGGCCCTCAGAAGCTACCAGGTATAGTCACTACCTTCCACAGCCCCTCTGCATTGGTACCATCATTGTGCCCTGAATCTGGGAGTTCCTCTCATGGGGCTGGGGAGTCCTGGTGTAGCGGTTAATTGTTGGGATGCGATCTGCACGGTCGGCAGTTCAGAACCCCCAGCAGCTCCATGGGTGACAGTCTGGACTTCCTGTTCCCGTGTACAGTTATAGTCTCGGGAACCACAGGGGCTCTCAATGGCAGTGAGTTTGGTTTTTGGTTTGGGGCGGGGAGATTCCCCCAGATAAGGGGAAGTAGGACACTAGTTTCAAATGAGCTCTTTTGTCTGCCCTTGTTCTAGCCAGCGCTCCCCCACCCAACCTCTCTCCTCTGCTGCCCTGCCAGGTGGACACGCCACAGCGCCCCCCCCCCCCCCGGAAGGCCCCGCTCTCCCGGCTGGGGTGAGGGGCATTGGGCCCATGGGTGGATAAGGGGGCAGGAGGAAATCACTTGCCCTTTTGAGTCCAAAGGAAGATAGCTCTGGGTGAATCCCTAGGGTCTGGGGCCAGTGCCACTCACCTGTCTGAGAAGGTGCCCACGGGGCAGGGGAAGGGCACCCCAGTGCCCACTGGGCAGAAGTGACCCAGAGGGCAGGGGCCCCCTACAGTTACACTGATGACTCCCTCGGGGTGGGTGACTGCAGCTCCTGCTGAGAAAGTCAGCAGTGGGTGTCATCACAGAGCAGTGAGTGGGGCCCTTCCCCTGCCCCTCCCCAACCCCAAACACACCCACCTCTCCACCATAAGGCATCATGTCAGAACAAGGGCTTAAAGACAGGTGTGTGCGTAACAGCACCCTAAACTGCCAGGCAACAAGTATGTCCAAGGTCTTAGGCCAGACTTGACCTCCACAGGCAGTGGGTGGAACCACAGGTTAGCAATGGTCGGGCTTCGGAAATGACCCAGAAACCACTGCTGGTCCTCAGGTTCATGCCTTTTCTTAATTGACTGTAGGTCCCCTTGAGGACCCTAAGCCTGGGGGCCATTTGGGGGGGGGGGCATCAGAGTCGGGCGTCCTGACAGCACCCACGGTTGTGGAGCAGACGGCAGGAGGAGGGGCTGGGAGCCGACCGCCAGCTCCCTGCAATGCTCCTGCCCTGCTGGCTGCTGCTTCTGTTTGTGCCCTTCCTTGTCCTCATGGTTTGTCAGAGAGCGTTGGTGACAGTTGCCCCACGACCCCCCCCCCTTGTAGAAACAGTCCCCGTCCTCGAGAGCATCTGAAGGGATTGTAAAAGGACTTGAAGGGCCATGATGTCAACAGGGTCTCTTTTGTGATGATTCCACCTTGGGTTAGAGACTTAACCCAAAACCCAAGCCAAGCCACGCTGCTGTTTTCTCCACAGAACTCATCCTCTGGTGTCACACCATGTTCTGAGGCTACTATTAAAAACACCTCCTGCTCTCCATGGGCTTTATCTTACTGACTTTTCACCCTAGTGCCACAAAGCAGGCCCCTGGTCTGATTTCTGATTTCACGTACCGGGAAGCGGGTCCTAACGTGGCTAAGAAACTCCCGGAGTCTCCCGATTGAGAAGTGGTGCCCTTGGAATTTAGACTGGGTCCGAAGGCCCTGGTCATAGTCACGCTTCGTGGGGCCTCTGGGGCCCTGGGCCAGCGGAAAGCAGTTCCCAGAGAGCTGCTGCTGCCCCGTGGGCCAGGAGACACGGCTTCAACTTTGCTGGACAAGAGATAGTCCACCTGTTCCTACCACATCTCCTCACCTGTGGGGCTTGGCTGGCAGCCCTGGGCCTGGCTTAACCCCTGAGATGGGCCAAATGTCCCCTGAGGATAGGGAATGAGGAGGCTGGGAGTCCCCTCCTCTCCTGGCCTCATGGGCAGTGAGACCCCATGGGATAAGGCAGGTGGCTTTCTTGGCCTGGATAACCAAGCACCTTGGCTGCCCAGGAGCCCTGCGCCACCCTGCCCCTTCCCTTCTCAGTACCTGAGCTGTTGCAGTGTTCCCCTTCAGGGCAGGTGTGGCTCTCAGGACAGAGGCTTCCTGCCAGCCCAGCGACAGGTCTCGGGGTCTGGGCCCACCCTGTGCAGTAAAACCCTGGAAGCAGAGAAGGTGGGCAGGTTTGCCTCCTGCTTTGAGGGAAGGGGGGACTGAAAATGGACCCCTCTCCTCCTGTCCTCCAGGACTGGCACGCACTGTGGCCAGAGGAGCTCATGACGTGGGTCCCCTTGATTCTATGTCTTTTAAAAAATCATTTTATTGGCGGCTCTTACAGCTCTTATGACATTCCATACATCAGTTGTAGCAAGCATATTTGTACCTATGTTGCCATCATCATTTCCAAAACATTTTCTACTTAGGCCCTTGGTCTCAGCTCCTCCTTTTCCCTCACCCTCCCTCCCTCATGAACCCTTGATGAGTTATATATTATTACTAGTTCATTTCTTACACTGTCCGTTGTCTCCCTTCACCCACATTTCTGTTGTTCACTCTTGGGGTGGGGGGAGAGCTGTGTATCTAACCTTGTGATGGCTTCCCCCTTTCTCTCCCTTCTCCCTCCCCGACTATCTCCCTCCCCTCCTGATAGCTCGGCTCCCACTACTGTTTCTGAGGGTTTTTCTGTCCTGAATTCCATGTGTCGAGAGCTCTTATTTGGACCAATGTGTGTTCTCTGGGCTAGCCTGATTTGTAAGGTAGAACTGGGTCATGGAGAAAGCATGCAGGAACTAGCAGAGTGATGTGATTCGTCGGTGCTATACTGCACCCCGGTTGTGATGGTACATCTTTAGGCACGTACCCCCGTTTGGTGAAGGGAAGACTGGGGTCGGTGGGGAGGAGGGGGAGGGCCATGCTATCCATGGCCCTCACACCCCAGGAGCCCTCAGAAGTCCTGCAGTGAGTGAGGCTTAATCTGGGGGTCTCAGCTCCTCTGCAGGGAAGGAGAGTGCTCTGTGAGAGGAGATGTGGGTCCCCTGGGGTAATATAAACAGACTGAAGCACATGCCACATTATACTGAGAAGCCCCCTAGCCTTCTGCCCCTAACCAGCTCATCAAGATCTCTCTAGCGGCCTTCAGCTCAGGAGTTGGCTACCTGGGTCAGTGCAGAGATGGTTGGCCCTGGCCACGTTCTCCCCACCCCCCACAGCCCTCCACACTGTCATGTGGCAAGTGGCAGGGAACCCTCACCTGGTGCACAGGGACCTGCAGGGGCAGCCTGCCCTGCCGCAGCACAGAAAAGCCCTGGGGGGCAGGGCAGGCACCAGCTCAGCGCTGTTGCCCCTCTCTTCTTATTCCAGGTGCCCGCGGGACAGGGCCTCTGCCTGGGGTCCTTCGTGCCAGCAGGGCAGAAATGGCCCAGGGGGCAGAGGTCACCAAAGGGAAGTCCCTCCTGGGGAGAGAGAGGACGTGCCGAGGCTTAAAACTTGAGAGCAGGGCATTTCTTCCGTCTGGTTCTCCCTTAAGCTGTCCGTTCCAGCGCGTTGCCCTGACTCACGCCCCCACTACTGTCTCCCTGGGTAAGGTGACCAGACGTCCCGCTTTTGGCAGGACAGCCCCGATTTTTAACAAATTTTCCCGCGTCCTGCGGCATTTTAAAAAAGTCCCATTTTTTGGAAAGAATGCACGACAAGGTAGGGAATATGGTTTTCAGCTGCCTTGTGCCTCTTTTGCCAGGATATGAGTTTTATCAATGGTGTCCCACTGGTGTCCCGCTTTACCAATGTTAAAATCTGGGCCTAGGGGCCACTCTGGCATGGCAATGGTCAGAAAACAAACACATTTTAGTTGTTAAAAAGCTGAAACAATTCTAATTATCTGCCTATTTGTTAACAGTACTGATATGAGGTTGTAATAGCTGAAAACCCTACCTACCTATCTACCCACCTATCTATCTATCTATCTATCTATCTATCTATCTATCTATCTATCTATCTATCTATCTATCTATCTATCTATCTTTCACACTGTCAAGGGCGGCCCAGGGGGAGCCGTACTCACCGGGGTAGAGGTGTTGGAGCCTGGTCCGCAGTGGTGCCCAGGACAGCACAGCGCCTCAGGCTGGGTCAGGCCAACTCTGCTACAGAAGCTTCCAGGGCGGCACGGCCTGCAGTCCTCCACATGGGCTGCACCTGGGGTCTCTCGGAAAGTGCCCTGGGCAGAGGGAAGGGCATTGAGGTCAAGGCCCTGGGAGTTCCAGGCCTTGGGGCCATTCCACCCAGGCAGGGGTGGAGAGCATCTTAAGGCAGGACCAGAGCTATCTGCCCAGAATGGGAGAAGGAGACAGCTTTCATCTGCTGGTGGGTTTCTCTCTCTCTCTGTCTCTCTCTTACACACACACACACACACACACACACACACACACACACACGACTTATTTTCTGGGAAAAACCCCACAAGTCTTTGACTGCAAAACACATATCAAATAGTGTTTAAACGATAACGCATCCCCTGTGGGTTATAATTAACTGCTCTCAGAGTCTCCCCTGAGCAGATGGGGTGCACAGGAGGGAAATGAGAATGGGCTCCGGGCCATCTGAGGAGGGGCGTGTGCCTTGAGGAGGGGCATCTGCAGTCTGGGGACCAGGGGAAAGGTGGGAAGGGCCTTTCCGAGGCTAGAGGGAGCTTGCCTGGCTGCCCTTCTTTAAAGTGTTGAAAAGCAAGGAGGTAATAATGTTGAGGACCAAGGTGCGCCTGACCCAAGCCATGGTGTTTTCGATGGCCTTCGATGCATGTGAATGTTGGACCTTGACTAAGGAAGATCAAAGGAGACTCGATGCTTTTGAGTTAGGGTGCTGGTGAAGAATATTGAAAGTCCCATGGATGGCCAACAAACAAACCCCCAACCCCTGGCCATCGAGTCAATGCTGACTCAAAGTGACCGCCTGCTGGTTTCCAAGACTGCAAGTGCTGACAGGAGTAGAAAGCCCGGTCTTGCTCCCTCGAAGTCGCTGGTGGTTTTGAACTGCCGACCATGCCAGTCATAGCCCAACTCATAACCACTACACCCCCAGGGCTCCTTTGGACTGCCAGAAGGACAAACAACTCCCTGTCGGGGGAGGGATAGCCAGCAGGCTCTCTGGAAGAGAGGACGGCGAGACTTCGCCTCACGTCCTTTGGACAAGTTCTCAGGAGAGACTAGTCACTGAAAAGGTCACGTCGAGGTCAAGGAAAAGAGGGCAGGTCCTCGACGAGATGGACTGACACAGTGGCTGCCATCACAGGGACAAACAAGACGACTGTGAGGACCGATGCGGGGCCAGGCGGTGCTGCATTCGGTTGTATAGACTGCACCTCACAGCAGCCTTGCACCAGGGCCTGTCTGTCGCCAGCACCCCGCGGAGCCTCTCCCTCTTCTTCCTGCTCTCTCCGCCCCTCTGCAGACCGGGGGCAACCCCATTCCCGAGACTTTCTGCCTCCAGCACCCTGTTGAAAACCAGCTCCAACTCCCAGGAGGCAGAAGCTGGGAGTGGGACAGTGGCCCTGCCACGTCTGTCGCACCGAGAGTCTGGAGTCTTTCCATAGAAACCCCGAGATGCCTGGCAGGGGCTGAGGGGGAGACTCACCGTGGGACAGGGGACGGGCAGCAGAGCCTGGGCCGGGCAGTAGTGTCCGGGCGGACAGGCCGGGGGTCGCCCCAGTTTTGTCTGGTTGCAGAGTTTCCCCTCTGGGCATTCCTGACACCGGAGCCGGCCTGGGCCCTGGAAGGGGAAGTTGGGAAGACAGTCAGTCACCTTTGTTTCCACATTTTGTGTATGTTTTACAAAAATTTACATCCAGTCCGCTTTGCTGTGGATCATGCTCTTGATGAGACCACCTCTCGGATATATGCACGCCACAGCCTTCCAGGGCTGTAAGGACATCCATCTGGAAGTAGGTACAACTTCCTCCTTTCAGGCTAGTGGCCCCTGCCGGCCAGGGTTCTTCTTGTCCTGGAAGGGATGGGGGTGGGGGTGGGGTGGCGGACAACAGGGCTCCACAAAGGTGCTGGCTTCAAGGGGGACTGCGGTTGCTGCACCCACCTCTGAGTGCCCCATAGCCTGTGTGTGCACTCGCTGCTGAGAAGGGAGGCCCCCGGTGCTGGGAGCAGGGCAGGAGGCCGGTGCTGTGATTTGCTTCTGAGCAGCGCTCAGAGGGGCGGTCCTCCTGGCCACAGGCCCACAGGACTCTCAATTCTGGAGGAGGGAGCTGGGGACAGAGAGCTCTGCTAGCCTGTGTCCTCCTGGCCACAGACCCACAGGACTCTCAATTCTGGGGGAGGGAGCCGGGGACAGAGAGCTCTGCTAGCCTATGTGCTGTATTTGAGAGTCCTGTGGGTCACTTGTCACTTCCCTGACCCCGATACTCCCTGGGACTCCGGCCAGACTTCTCCATTTAACAGAAGCATGTCAGGGGAGCAGCTGGATAACGATGCAATGCTACTGTCCTAGCTGTGGGTGGAAATCTAGTCCCTCTCGTGAGGATTATTCATGATATGGCGCAGACAGATGATGGCCCATGGGAGGGGGCACCAGTGGCTACCTGGCTCTGGAAGAGAAGCCCTGTGGGCTGCGATGAAGACTTCACATCATCCCCCCCCCTGCTGTTCCCCACAGAGAGGGGACCCTTATCCAGCTGGATCTCACAGGGACCCCTCTGCCACAGAGGAGGCCAGCAGCATTGGAAGCCATGCACAAGACCCCAGAAGCCCTCCAGAATCCAGGGCCCCTCCTGATTGGATCCTGAGATGCCGCTTGGAGGAATAGGGACGTGGCTGTCCGTGACCCCAACCAGGCTTCCATGCTAAATGGGCAGCCCCCCGGCCTTCACCCGTTAGGCAGTTGCCTTTGGGTTGGGCTCCAGGTCTGCCAGGTGGGAACTGTGCTCCGGGACGTTCCATGACTGGTTTCTCAGCAGATCACTCCGACTTTCTTTGCATCGCTTAGTGACTCCTCCAAGGACTTGGCCAAGACTGTCCGCTCCTCAGGGGACTGTGACAGCACCCTGCCTGCCCCAGACTCCGGGGAAAACACCCTTGAGTCCATTCTGACTCATATCCACCCGACACAGGCTTTCCAAGGCGCTGAATCTTTATGGGAGAGGAAAGCCTTACCTTTCTCCCCAGGAGTGGCTATTGGATAGGAACTGCTGACCTTGTGGTTAGTAGCCCGATATGTAACTAGCTCCATCCCCAGGCCCTGTGGAAACCCTCCCTCCTTTTCTTCAACCTCAGCCTGGAAACCTGTTTTTCCTTGAGGCTCTCTCTGGTGCAAAGGTTTGCACCCAGCCAGCCAGAACCCCAGGGTGACCCAGTACTGAAGCTCCATTGTGCTGTCTTCCCGCCTGCTCCCTTTTTGCCCCAGTGAAGGTGGGGGCCTCCCCAGTCCTGGCCTTCCCTGGAGCAGAGCTGGTCCCTTCAATTGCATGGCTTTCCCGGATGGGAGCTGTGCTCTGAGGAGGTCTGTCCCACCCCTAAGGACAAATACCAGATACTTTGGGCACCTCCTTGGGGGTAAACTCCTACCTTCTGGCCCTAGGATCCCTCCCACAGCCAGACCTCTTAGGGCCAGATGGACCTACCTTCTCCCCTTGCCCTCCACCTCCAGGAAGATACTTACAGAGAAACTGCCAAGGCCACATGGTAGTGGGGCAGTGGTGCCCAGCTCTGGGCAGTGGTGCCCCGCGGGGCATGGGGAACAGTCCACAGGCAGCCCTGCACCAGGACCTTGGCGGTAGGCCCCCCTAGAGAAGAAGGAGAGAGCGCAGGGTATGGGAGATCAGCACCCTCCCCAAGAGAAGCCCCCTAAGAGAGGGAAGCCCTTTTGTGGCACATGGCTTCCCCTAAGGCCCAAGGGCAGCATGCCAGTCTGTGAGCACCAACTCTCACAGGTTAGACCCAGCGTGTTCCTGGTGCTGCCCCAAAGGTAGCCTGGGTCCCTGGAAACGTGGAGACTGGGCTCTAGCTTATGGCCACTGGGCTCCTCGCTATGGTACACTTCTCTGCGGTGTGTGCTGCCCCCGCCTCTCTCTTTCTATGGAGAGGGGTGAGGGATGAAGCAATGAGGGAAAGGAGGCTCAGCTCTGCCCCACTTGCTCATTTGCCTGTTGACCATGGCTCCCAAGTATACGCGTTTGACACACTGGGATAAATCCTGCCTTCAATCTTTACCTTTACTCACGCTTAGCAAGACTTTCTTCACTCCGCCCCAGTTGATAATGACTCCTCTCGATTTCGTCTCGTAGTGCTAGGGTTTTTTTTTTTTTTAACCTTGAAATCTTTATTTGACCCGAAGATGCTTGTGATTCCTGCACTTTCCACTTTTCACACAAAGACACGTTTCACTCTGAGCTCACTTGAATAAGACAGGACCGTGAACCCACAGAGAGTGCAACAGCCTGGGTTAACGGATGCTTCCCCGAGCTGCTGGCCTTTGGGGAAAGCCTCTCTGGGGGTGGGGGTGGGGGTGAGGGAGGCTGGAGATGCTCCCCCCCCCTGTGATCTTTCTAGGCTCCCCCTCTGAATTCCACCACCTTGCAAGGTGCTCCACTGGGAGCTCCACATGGGTCCCCCCTCTGCTCGCTGAGGCACCTGACGCTCCCACAGCTTCCTGTGCTCCCACCCTGCTCCTCAGTGTCCCTGTGTCTTCTCCAACAAGGCTGCTGGGACCTGGGCAGACACTGGGCCTCAGCTTTCTTTTAAGGGACACTGCCAGGCTGGGTTGCCCAGGTGGATGCAATAGACACGTGGTGACTGAAATCAAAGGGCCTTTCTTACCTTGGGCAGAGCACAGGTCTGGTGGCCCCACGGGGACAGAAAGCCCCTGGGGGGCAGAGCAGACAGCTCTCACGCTGCTTGTTGGCCGTCTGGAAGCTGTGAGTCCCCACAGGGCAGGGGAACTGAGTGCCCCATTTTGTACCTATTTAGGGGGCAGGAGGGGAAGGGCATGGAGTCCAGGGGAGGAGAGAGGAAGGAGTGGGGGTCGCAGAGGAAAAGGGAGGACAGAGGTGGGGAGAAGAGGAGAGAGAGGAGGGAAGGGGAAGAGAGAGGAGGGGAGGGGAGGGGAGGAGAAGGGAGGGGAAGAGAAAGAGGAGCGAGTACATAGGGGAGGAAGAAGAGAGGAGGGCATGGGAGAGGAGAGGAAGAGGGAACAGGGGAGAGGAGGGCCACAGTTGTGCTCACCCTGATTCCTGGCTATTGCTGATGGGCCAGGGGCCAGGAGTGCCTCTAACCCAGAACTTAGGCTTCAGGAGGTGGTCCTCTGACTAGGCCGACACCCCTAGTAACCTCTCATTTAGAACACATAGTGGCTGGCCACTCCCAGCACCCCCTCCAGACGGCACCCCTCCAGTCCTAGGCTCCAGCCCTCCCCTCAGCAAGGTCTTCCTCAGAGCTGGGCTTCATTATTCTGTTTGCACCCCCCCTCCCAGAGAAGGTGACCAGGCTGACACTCACCTGTCACCTGCCATGGGCACACTCCACTCACCTTGTGGGCAGTAGTGCCCTGCTGGGCATGTCCCTGAGGGTGCCTGGGCCCCGCTGACACAGAACCAGCCCCCGGGACAGGGCACACACTCCTCCGCGGCGGCCAGTCCAGTCCGGTTACTCCATGTGCCTGGGGAACACTGGAACTGGGCTGGGTGTCTGGTGCCCGGAGGACAATAGTGACCGGCTGGGCAGGGGATGGGGGGCGAGCCTGGGTCCCCAGTTCCTGAAAACACAGCCCTCAGGTAGGCCCAGCCCTCTGGGCAGGTGGCAAGGGTACAGAATGAGCCGGGCCCTGGGGCGGGGCTGGGGTGGGTTAGCAGTAAGCACTCCCACATGAGGCAGGGAGATGGAGCTCAGAATGGTCCTTCTGGTCCCCTCTCTTGGGTGCCCCAAGCTATGAGTGGACAATGGGTCTGAGCCCCTCAGTTTGTTCTCCCGGACTGCCTGGCCCCAGGTGGAGCATCTGACGACAGGAGCATCTGCCCACAGGAGGGCCAGGCTGCCTTCCTCAGCCTCACTCACCCGCAGGACAGGCCAGTCTCGCAGGACAGGGCGCACACTGGGACACATCGAAGAGGTCCTTTCGGTTGCTGAAGGTCCCGGGCGGGCAGGCGTGGGCTGGATCGTGGGGACTAGTGGAGCCTGCGGGACACACGAACCTAGAATAGCCAATGAGTTTGAGCCTGGCAACCAAGTGGCAGAACCTGAGCCCCAAGTCAGCACCAATGCCCGGAAACCCAACGCGGGTCTGAGTAGAACTGTGCCCCACAGGGCTTCCAATGGCGGCTTCTTCAGAAGTAGATCGCCAGACCTTTCTTCCACGGTGCCTTTGAGGATACGGGAACCACTAACTTTTCAGTGAATGGCTGACGGTGTGAACGGTCTGTCTATACTACCCCCCCCCAAAAAAAACAAAAAACCAAACCAAACTCATGGCCATTGAGTCAATGATGACTCATAAGGACCCTAAAGGACAAAGAAGAACATTGCTCCTATAAGTTTCTGAGGTTGTCGCCCTTTACAGGAGTAGAAAGTCCTGTTTGTCTCCCTTGGAGCAGCTGGTGGTTTCAAACCGCTGACCTTGCTGTTAGCAACCCCACCTGTAACCACTGCATACCACCGGAGCTCCCTTGTGCCATCCAAGGATGCCTGTATTTTCAGAGCGCCCAAGGGCCCACTGGGTGGCTTTGGCAGCTGGGCAGCTATATAACCTCCTGTCAACTTGAGCAAAGGCATGGAGTCTAGCCTGTCAATCAGGTCATAGCTAATGGAGCCTCTGCATAGGCATGGCCTTCTCCTGAGGATCCTGGAAACTCTTGTCTTCCTCCCTGGAGGTGGGATACACTCTCTCCCTGTAAGACATTCCTGTGGACAAGCGACATGGAGCTACACTGATGTAGCCAGAGCCCTGGAGCTGGAGGAGCCACATGGAGACCCACGCCAGTGCAGAGATGCTTCCACTGCCACTGGATCTGCAAGACTTTCCACCCACTGGCCTGTGATCTTCTTGCATTTGATGTCATTGCATGTGTTGGGTGAGTCTGAAGAGGAATTTATAGACTAGTATCAGACATATGGGCTAATATCGGACTTATGGACTTGATCTGAACGGGGCTGGGATGTTTTCTCTATATAAATTACTCTTTGACATAAAGCTCTTTCTTATACACCTATGAGAGTCTGTGGATTTGTTTCTCTAGTCTACCCAGACTAACACAGCAGCTTACTCAGTCCCTCTGGGCTTCCTTCTCTTCAAGAAGAAAGCCAGCATGAGAGGTCCTCAGGCCTCAGTGCCCCTAGGAGGCAGGTTCTGGGCAGCCCCCGGCTTGTGGTGAGACCAAGTGCGGATTGGGTGGTGGTGGCTTCCCATGAGACTGAGGTGAAGGAAGGTCCTCGGCTCAGCCCAACGGCCAGGCTCTTCAATGGAGGGGCTTCAGTCAGGGACAGGCCATGGCACCCTGTCCCCTCCTCATCACAGTTCACACTCACCCTGGCGCACACTCTGCATCAGGCCAAGCCAGCCCTGCCTGGGTGCAGGCTCTGCCTGCCGGGCACGGAGTGCAGTCTGTGGCTCCATCCTGCCCTGGGCGGGGTCCAAATGTGCCTGGCTGGCACGGTGTGGGGTGGTTGGCTCCACTGGGGCAGAAGTATCCGGCGGGGCACCGCAGACACTGCCTGAGAGCTGGGGAGAAAGCAGCCAATTAGTGAGAGGGTGAAGTTTCTCTCCAACTCAGGTGCAGAGAGGGAAGTCAGCCGCCCAGCGCCCACCCTGCCACTTCCACGGGGGGCTCTTTTTTCTCTATAGATCCACTGTCAGAGGTCCCAGCCAGGTCATTCCGCTGTTCCAGCGCTCTGCACTAAATACTCTGGGGCTACCCTTGAACTTCTTTTCTAGCTGCCAATTTCCCCATCAGAACCCAGACGACACAGGGGGGCTCCCAGAGCCAGTCAGCGACCTGGCCACATAGCTGGGTGTGACTTCTGATGTCCACCCTTCACCTAGAGACTGGACATGCTCTTGGGGCCAGTACCAAGCACCACCCACCTTTGCCTCGCTTAGCCATTGGATGAGCCCCGAATTCACATGGGCCAGGGTCACATTGCTCATTGGACACAAACAAGGCAGAACTGGGAACCGACCTGCTGAGCAGGAGAGGTTGGTGTTGGGCTGGGGGATCTCCCTCTTGACCTCGAAGCTCCCAGGAGGGCACGGGACTGAGGAAGCCTGCCCATCTGTGCAGAGGTGGCCTGTGAAAAGAGACCTTTATGGGGTGGGTCCAGGAGGGCCCAGGGGATCCACCCCTGGGAGGAGCCTACAGGCTTGTATGGGGATGGGGTTCCCTGAAGTTCCCTCTTGAGAGGGGGCTCATTCAACCTGAGCAGTCTTGGTGGAAGCAAGAGAGTTGGAGGAGGCGGGTAGGGCGTTAACCTTGCTTCTTGTTTTCTTGCTTCTTGTTTTCTTGCATGCCCTGGTGGTGCAGTGGGTAATCCGATGCACTGGGCTGCTAGCTACACGGTCAGAGGGTGGAAGGCACTAGTCTTTCCAAGGGAGAAAGATGAGATCTTTCTACTCCAGGAAAGCGTCACAGTATTGGAAACCCACAGAGGCATTTCTGTAAGACCATGATGAATCTGAATGGACTCCAAATGAGTACAATGGGAACGAGCAGGAGTGGCAGAGGGGAGTGACCCAGGAAGAGGGATAGGAAGGGCTAGCCTCCATTTTAGAACTCACACATCTCATGGTGGGAAGATGTTGAGAAGATATTTCAACCACTGCTTTCCCTGCAACCTCCCCGACCAGCTGCCCTCAATGACTGAACTTCTTTTCACTAGAGGCGCCTATTTTCTTTTACCTGTCATATTTTTACTCGCCACCTTAGTGTATTTCTTCTGGGAAGTGCTTTTAAAAAATCATTTTGTTAGGGGCTCATACAACTCTTATGCAATCCATAGATACATCAATTGTGTAAAGCACATTTGTACATTCATTGCCCTCATAATTCTCAAAACATTTGCTCTCCACGTAAGCCCCTGGCATCAGCTCCTTATTTTCCCCCTCCATCCCCCTCCCCCTTCCCTCATGAATCCTTGATAATTTATAAATTATTTTGTCATATCTTGCCCTGTCTGACGTCTCCCTTCACCCACTTTTCTGTTGTCCCTCCCCCAGGGAGGAGGTTATATGTAGATCCTTGTAATCCGTCCCCCTTTTCCAACCCACCCTTCCCCCACCCTCCCAGTATTGCCACTGGTCCTGAAGGGATCATCTGGCCAGGATTCCTTGTGTTTCCAGTTCCTATCTGTACCAGTGTACATCCTCTGGTTTAGCCATATTTGTAAGGTAGAATTGGGATCATGATAGGGGTGGGGTGGGGGAGGAAGCATTTAGGAACTAGAGGAAAGTTGTATGTTTCATCGTTGCTACATTGCACTCTGACTGGCTCATCTCTTCCCCAAGATCCTTCTGTAAGGAGATGTCCAGTGGCCTACAAATGGGCTTTGGGTCTCCACTCCGCACTCCCTCATTCACAATGATATGATTTTTTGTTCTGATGATGCCTGATACCTGATCCCTTCGATACCTCGTGATCACACAGGCTGGTGTGCTTCTTCTATGTGGGTTTTGTTGCTTCTGAGCTAGACGGCCGCTTGTTTACCTTCAAGCCTTTCAGACCCCAGACACTATATCTTTGGATAGCCAGGCACCATAAACTTTCTTCACTACATTTGCTTATTCACTCGCTTTGTCTTCAGTGGTTGTGTTGGGAAGGTGAGCATCATAGAATGCCAATTTAATAGAAGAAAGTATTGAGGGAGTACTTGAGTGGAGGCCCAATGTCCTTCTGCTACTTTAATACTAAACTATAAATATATGCACATAAATCTATTTCCCCCTCCTCATATATAAATATATTTGCATATGTACATGCCTTTATTTAGACCTCTATAAATGCCCTTTGCATCCTAGCTCTTTCCTCTATTTCCTTTGACTTTCCTCTTGCCCCACCATCATGCTCAGTCTTAATTTGGGTTTCAGTAATTCCTCTTGGTTACATTACCCTTGATCACGCCCTACCAGGCCTCCTACACCCACCTTACCACCGATTTGGATCACTTGTTGTTCTTCTGGGAAGGTCTTATCCACTATGAAATGTGTATTGAGTTTTCTCTTAGTATGACCCGTTTGTTCATGAATATGCCTTTGTTAAGTTGGCACCATCAGTGGCTAGCACTGGGAATCAAACTCATTGTTGGACTTGTCATCAGATTTTAAAAACCTGGACATGGCAACTCTGATCCCCTGGCTTGGCCAGCACTTGATTACAGCTCTATTCCTAGACCATGAGAAACTCTAGTGCCTTCGCCAAGGGAACCGTTCATAGTCAATGGCACCCACCTGATTTATCTAGTCACTCCTTGGTACTTTTAAAAAATCTCTCTCATGTAAGGACCCCTCCTGGAGTTACTTGTAGTCATAGACAGCCCACCCACCTCATTGATAATGGCCACTGTTATATAGCTTTAGGACATTTTTGTGACACAGATCATCAAGAAGCCTGACACACCCCCATTGAAAGGAAAAATCAGAGTTCTGATATTTGTCTATCTGTAATAACTTCTCTACTGAAACATGGTGTAGAAACAGGAAACATACTTTCTAAATACTCCAACTGGGATGCGAGCAGTCCATGCAACCTCTGGATATGCTTTTATAAAAAAATTAATTGGGATTAATATGTATATCAAATCATTCCATAGTTCACTCATGTCCAGCAGAATTGTAGATTTACTGCCACAATCTGCTTCCAAACTTTTTTTTTTCATTTTCATGCAGAGGCTCCACTGATTTGAAAGAAAAATAACTATATTGAACTTTGTCCTCGGGCACTCAGATGGCCATTTTATACTAGGAACCCCAAACAGACAACTCCCTGCCATTGAGTTGGCTGTGATTCATAGAGACCCTCTAGGAGCTCTGGTGGCATAATGGGTTAGGTGTTTGGCTGATACCATAAGGTCAATAGTTCAAACCCATCCACTACTCTTCAGTAGAAAGAAGAGGATTTCTACTCATGTAAAGAGACTCACAGGCTTGGGAACTGACAGGGCAGTTTTATTCTGAGTCAGAATTGACTCAGTGACAATGAGCTTGAGTGGCCCTATCTAGCGTTTTCAAAACAGAAGATCTTAAAAAAAAATAAAAAGAGAGGGAGGAGCTAATATCAAAGGGCTCAAGAAGAAAGAGAATGTTTAGAAATTATTGATGCCAATTATTGTACATGTCTGCTTGATATAATGGATATATGGATTGTTTTAATATATGTAAGAGCCCCCAATAAAATGATTTGTTAAATAAATAAAAACTTAAGAAAAAAAAGACTGCAGATAATTGTGGGAGCAGACAGCCTCATCTTTCTCCTGTGGAGCAGATTGTGGGTTTGAACTGCCAATCTTGCAGTAGCAGCCCAATACCTTACCCCATAGCACCACACAGGCTCCGTTAGGGATTCTTGGGACCCATCTAAACCACTACTCTTCCATTGAAAGTTTTCAATGGACAGATGAATTAAAACTATCAGAAAGAAAAGTTGGTCCATGTGACCAAGACACATGGGATCGGTTGAGTAATAACGCTCAGGTTGAAGATCCAGCTGGGGGCTATTCCTTCTTAGGGGCCTTTACTTTGTTGTAATTCTTACCAGAGCTCTGTGTGTGAGGATGGTTTTGATGATTCTCTAAGTGTTTGGGATCTGGAGTAACTGGACTTTCTCCCTCAGTAAACACATTGGCCTTCAGACGTGTGCAGGACCATCTGAGCGCTATGTGTGGGGTATAGCACATGTTGTAACTCGAGGAACCCGGGTGGCATAGTGGTTATGCATTGGGCTGCTAAGTGCAAGGTCATCATTTCAAAATCACCAGTCTCTCTGTGGGAGAAAGACAGGATTTTCTACTCCTGTAAAGAGTAACTGTCTCAGAAACTCACAGGGGCAGTTCTACCCTGTCGTGTAGGGCTGCTTTGAGTCGGCATGAACTCGATGACAGTGAGTTTGAGTGAGCGGTTGGAGGGTCCTCCAGCCCCTCATGTGGTCATGTCCTTCCCAAGGGTTGTCAGAGCCACAGACTAGTCCCACTTACCTGTGGGACAGGGTTGGCAGTCAGAGTTTCTCTCTGTGAAGAAATCAACCACAGGGCAGAAGACACAGCCAGTGTGCAATGAATTTGGCTCCTGTCCTGGAGGGCACCGCTGAGGGACAACAAGGACAATGAAGGTGAGCAGGTGGCTAGGTCTTGACACCTGTACTGGAAGCTGCTGGGAACTGGAGATCAGGGATCACTTTGTGGAGTGTCTTTGTAACATCTCTGGCTCTCCACTGTCTAGAAGAGAAATCCTCACCAACATGGCCACTACAGGTAACAGTGAGAAGGGACGATTCATGTGATGCTTGAGAGGGGCACCCAGCCCACACTTTTTGGAAAACAGAGGGCCAGTGGTGAGGGAGCCAGTGAGGTACTGACATCCTCATTTCTGGTCACATCTACATATTCCAAGGTGTACTACAAACAGAATAGCTAAAGAGAAAGGAAGAAATGATGAAGTGAACTAGCCGAATGGAAGTTTAAAAAAAAAATCAAGCCTCCAGTTGTAAGACTGAAGAATTCTATTAGCAAAATATTGAATGATGCAAGAAGTATCAAAAGATGGCAAGAAATATGCAGAGTCACTATGCTGGTCAATCTGAAGCTGCACAAGACGTCTTTAGAGTATTGGAAAACAAGGGTGTTATTTTGAGGACTAAGTTATGCCTGATCTAAACCACGGTATGCTCCATTGCTTCAGATGCATGCAGAAGTCGGACAATGCAGAAGGAAGACTGGTGCATTTGAATTGCGGTGCAGGAGCAGAAGGTTGAAAATACCATGGACAGCTGAAAGGACCAGCCCATCTGCCTCGGGAAGAAGTCCAGCCAGAGTGCTTCTTAGAGGCAAAAAGGGTGAGACTTCATCTTACATCTGTTGAATATGCTGTCACGAGAGGCCAGTCCCAGGAGAAGGATATTGTGTGTGGTGAGGTGCAGGGCAGCAAGAAAGAGGAAGGCCCTCAGGAGGTGGACTGACACGGTGGCAACAACAATGAGCTCAAGCACAGGAGCCGTTGTGAAGATGGCGCAGAACAGTGACTCATTCTGTTGTGCACAGGGCTGGAACAGACTGGATGGTACCTACCGACAGCAACAAACTAACAATATCTGCTTGACATTCAACCATTCTGTCGAGAGAAGTCCAAGCTGCACTGAAGGTATTGGCACAAATGAGACTCCAGGAATTGATGGAACAACAATGTAAGTGTTTCAACAAATGGAACTACTCACTACTCAATGCCAAGAAATTTAAAAGACCACTCTCTCTGACCAACCAATGGGAAGAGACCATGTTCCAGTTTCCATTCCAAAATAGTCAAGAATGGTTGCAGCAGTACATTGACAAGGAACTGTCAGAAATTCAACCAGATTCAGAAGAGGATGTGGAATCGGGAGTTATTGCTGATATCAGTTGGGGCTTGGCTGAGAGCAGAGGAAATCAGAAAGATGTAAGTAGAGATTATCAGAAAGATGTTTACCTGTGTTTCATTGACAATGTAAAGGTATCCGACTATCCAGATTACTGCAAATAATGGGAATTCCAGAATACTTAATTGTGTGATCATGGAATCTGTACATTGTTTGAACAGTACAAAGGGATACTTTGGGGTTATAAATCAGAAATAGTGTGTGTCAGGGTTACATCCTTTTACGTATTCAATTTTCATAACCTCGCTGCCACCCAGTTAATGCTAACTCACAGTGACCCCGAGGTTCCCAAGATTGTAACTGTTTATGGGGAGTAGAAAGATCAGTTCCCTCCAAGCTGCTGGTGGTTTTGAACTGCCCACCATGCAGATCACAGTCCAACGCATAACCACTACATCACCAGGGGCTAATCAAATAATCCAAGAAGCTAGACTCTATGGAGACAAATGTGGTATCAGGATCATTAACAATCTGTGATTTGCAGAGGACACACTTTGCTTGCCGAAAGCGAAGAGGACGTGAAGCACTTAATGATGAAGATCAAAGTCTACATCCTTCAACATGGAGTACTCTGCAACATAAAGAAAGCCCAAATCCTCACAACTGGACCAATCAGGTACGTCATGATAAACGCAGAAAAGATTGCTCCTGCCAAGGATTTCATTCGACTTGACTCCACAATCAACGCCCATGCAAGTAGCAGTTGGGAAATTAAATGACATTGCATCGGGTAAATCTGCTACAAAAGATCTCTTTAAAATGTTCAAAAGCACTTTGAAGATTAAGGTGTATGTGGTGCAGTGAACTGCTTGAGACGATTCCTTTTTAAAAAACAGTTTTATTGCCACTTCATCCACACGTCATACAATTCAATAATTCAATCATATCAAGAAGATTTCTTTAATCATCACGACAATCGAGAGATGATTCTTCTGGCCATAGACTTTTCACTTCCACCAAATTACAGGGAGGACTCTGACACTGCGGGGTGTTGGTGGCCCACCCAAGGGACTAGACACTTTGCTAATAATGCAAATGAGGCATGTGGCACCCTGTGGGCTGGCTGCTGTTGATGTTAGGTGCCCTTGAATTGGTTCTCACTTATAAAGACCCCACGGGGTGGGTACAGGCACATAAGGTGTATGGAACCCTAATGGGGGGATTGGCTGGTTTTGTCGTTGTGCTAGGTTTCAAGTGAATCATCTCAGAAGCAGAACAGGGGAATCACACTACCACCAAGAATGAAGAGTCTTTGATCCCCGATATCCTTGTGCGACACCTTCCCAACACAGAATAGGGAAAACTGTGACACCACAGGGTCAGGGGGAGGCATGGCAGAGGCACGGCAGTAGCAGAGGCCGCAGAACCGAGAGCATGCCACGGAGTTGAGCTTCCTGGCTCACAGAACGAACAACTGAGCGGCAGAGGGAGCACCGACTAGGCAGAGTGACACTTGTCCAAGCAGAGCCGATAGCAAGGGGCCACGGGGCTGAAAGGCTGGGACCCGAGAGAGACATGATGGGGAAGAGTTTGTCCTGACCACAGAAACATATCCTGCACATTTCTGATCCCGAATTGTAATTTGCTAATTTTTCCACCCCATCATCGTGAGTATTGGCTGCGAGTTCTGTGCGACCACCGCAGCCGATGATCAAATGTGGTAGAAAAGTAGAGGGTCTAGAGCAGTGGTTCTCCACCTTCCTCATGCCACGACCCTGTCATGCATCTCCTTACGTGGGGGTGACCCCAACCATAAAATTATTCTCGTTGCTACGTCATCACTGTCATTTTGCTACTGTTATGAATCATAAGGTAAATATCTGATATGCGGGATATATTTTCATTGTTATAAGTTAAACATAATTAAAGCATAGTGATGAATCACAAAAACAATATGTAATTATATGTTGCAAAATATTTATTTCTAATGACAAATAAATGAAATTTTGTTTTGAAGCATGGTGTAGCATGGGTAATGATCTTCATGCCAGATACTCCTATATGGGCATATCTGCATGTGGGCAGACCCGCCTGGAGACGGGTAGAGGAGCAGTGTCTTGGTTCCTAAGACCATCGGAAATAATGTGTTTTCTGATGGTCTTAGGAAACCCCTGTGAAAGGGTCATTTGACTCCCAAAGGGGTCGCGACCCACAGGTTGAGAACCCTTGGTGTAGCGCGTGCTGGGGAGGGAGAGCGCCTGGTCGACACGGGAAAGAAGGCTGAAGGATGGAAGCGTGCCTGACTTCTGCCTCCTAGGAATCCCGTGGGCTGATGAGTTTGATGCTCCTTCTCCCTCGTGAAGCTAGAGGAATTGCAATGCCGCTCCTATGCCCTTTCACAATGCACCCGACCCCGGCCCTGGCATTTCCAACGGCCTCACAGGCATACTAGAACTAGACAACAAACGAGGAAGACCGGAGAAGGACAGACGCCCTTGGATTGTGATATCGACTAGGCATGGACTTCCAGAAAGCATACAAATCTGTCTTGGAAGAAATACATGCAGAATGCTCCTTAAAAGCAAGACATCATCTCACGTAACTTGGACATGCAATCAAAAGGGACCTGTAATCAGGAGGTTGCATGCTGGACTGCTAACTGCAAGAGTTCAAGACCACCCGCCGCTCCCTGGGAGAAAGATAAGGCTTTCTACTCCCTTAAGATTTTGGACTTGGGTACCCACAGAGGTGGTTCTCCTCCAGCTTAGAGCGTCTCTATGAGTTGGAATTGATTCCCTGGTGGTGAGTTTGGTTCGGGATCAGCGGGGACGAGTCCCCAGACTGAGAAGGACATCATGCTTGATAAAGTAGAAGCTCATGGACAAAGAGGAATGCGCTCAGTGAGCTGGGTTGACGCAGTGGCTGCAACAAGAGCCTCACTCACACATAGGAAAGATTGTAAAGATGCGCCCAACGGGGCAGTCTTTCATGTTCATTCTGTTATACACAGAGTTGGCCCGGACTCAGTGGAACTTAATAATAACACTACAGTGTCACTTCCTTCGGGAAGACTCCGTGGCTTCCTGCAGCGTCATCTCTCTCCTTTCTGTCAGCTCTTCATGGTGCTATAATGACTGCATGAGCCACCTGGAACTGCAGCTTTCGTCCATCTACAACATTGATGAACCTTGAGGCCCAGCGGGGTGGGGGATAGGGGAGCAGGCAGCTTTTTCTACAGCCTAGTACAGTGCGTGCAGAGAAAGATGGGGCTTTCTACTCCCATCAAGGGTTACAGGGCTCAGAAACTCCCAGAGGCGGTTCAACCCTGTCTCATAGGGTCCTCATGAGTCAGCATCCACTCGCTATCAATGCGTTTGCAGTTGTGGGGCGCACAGCACACACTGTGGGTACATGAACCTTTGGAATGACTGGCCTGGGTGCTTATAGCTTTGATTCTCCACCACTTTTTATGACATATCTCACGAGAGCAGCGACTTGGAATCTTCTAATGCTTCCATGCACATCGCCTCCTTTGGTCTCCCCACAGCCCTATGGGTTAACTATCCATGGCAGCAAGTTCATGGGTGTTTGGCCAGAACTGGGCGGAGAGCATGCTAGTTGCCTTTCCAGAGAGAGTTTCCACCTGAGTTTCATACTAGTGAAGGAAAGGGTTCTTGCCCCTGATCTTAAAGATGCGGCCTCTTCTGGGAATGGCCCAACACTCTTCATGACCCACCCACACCCCATGCAATGGCTGAGATGGTGTGTATGTGTGTGTGTGTGTGTGTTGTCACCTGGCAGTCCTTGCTGTCTGTGAGTCCTGGGAGCCGGCTGAAGGTTCCAATGGGGCAGGGTCGTGGTGCCCTCCTGCCCCCTAGGCAGCTGCAAATGCCAACAGAAGTAACAGTAAGGAGGGACATCCTTGTGCCCAAGGGGCCCCCTGCCAGGGCAGAGTAGCTACAGTCTCATCTGCAGCAGAGATGATGCCAAAGCCATTTGCACTTGGCTGACATCTGACACCAGCGCAGGAAGTTTATCCCCCGGCCTCTGCTCTGACCTGCATCCCATCTGTCCCATCAGGACGGGGCTGAGCAGTGACAGAGTGGATGTTGGGAAGTGGGCTCAGGGTGAGTCTCAGCACCTTGGGAAGCCCCCCGCAGGGCTGATGAAACACAGACTCCCACCCCAATCTGACTTTGGGAATTTGTATCCAGGGAGCATCAGGCCCTGGCTAAGGAGTTGGAGCTGTAGGGTCATGTACCGAAAAGTGAGCTCATCCCTGGGGTGCGAGGAGCCACCACAGCAGCAGACATCACTGAGGGGGAAAGGGGAGGGGAGCACTCTTACAGAGTGGCCACCTGACCTCCATCCACATTTCCCAGGGAGAGCCTAGTGGGCAGGGAAAGGGAAGCAGAGCCTGTCTACGGCCTGCTCTCCTGCGGCCTTCTGCACCGACTTGGATGGGATCAAGGTCAGAAGGCTCAGGACTGTGCATCCTAGGAGGGTCCTGGAGACCCAGGTCACTAGACTCCCAGCTGGGGGCTCATCACACTTGGGTCACCCTGAGAGGCATATGCGGGTGTCTCCTGGCAAGACCCCTTTCCTGAGCAGAGCGAGGGCATCTTCATCCTCTTCCCAGCTCCCCGAGCCACTTTTGACTGTGCTTGGACCCCTTCCTGGGGGCTGGAGGGGACATTCGGTTCTTACTAAAAGCCAGCAGGGCACTCCAGGCAGTTCCCATCCATGTAGTGCTGGCCTGAGGGGCAGTCGATGAAGCAGAGGCTGTGGCAGTTGATGCTCTTGTTAGTGGAGAGGGCGTCAGTCCCTGGGGAGAGCAGAGCAGAGGTCAGGGGAGGCTGGCTTGAGACCGGGACCCTAGCTCCCTGCTCATCATGTGAGAGAGCCTGCTCTGACAGCAGGACCGTCCCTGATGTCCCGCTTGTGGTGGCAGTGAACTTGGCACAGGTCTGCGACCACCGATAATAACAAATGTATCCTCCTTTGAGAAGGGGCGGGGGCAGGGGGTGGCCTGTTAGCTGGCTCCGGAGAGTGGACAAAGATCAGATGAAAGATCGTGGCATGGGGCCCCAAGTCCCCGGAAACCCGATGCTGTGAGGAAACCATAACAGCTTTGCTGTCACCTGAGCCACCTGCCACCGGCTCCATCGCAGAGCCCACTGACATTTCATCTCGTCAGCTTCTCGGTTTACACGTGGGCCAGGCGACAGACAGGTCAGGGGCCCGGCCGGAGTGCCCCTTCAGCTGTGCTGGGGAAAAAGGCAGCTAGAAGCACCAATAGAACTGTAGAGCTCAAAACAGCCAAGCTGTTCCTTGGGGGAAGTGGGGTGCTGCAAGAGGCTCCCCAGGCTAGTGGGGTGACCACAGGCTTCCAGCACAGACAGCCCAAGTTCAGATTCCAGCCCTCCCACCTCAGACTTATATGATCCGGGGCAAGTTTTTCTTTGCTGACATGGGGATATGATACCTACCTCAAAGAACCGGGAGAAGAAAGGAAATAGGGGAAAATCCAGCTTTGTCCCATAAAGCAGGGGACAAGCCTCCTGCGATAAATACCGGGGCAGAGACACATGCAGAGAAGAAAAGGGATACCCAGTGGGACGTCTGGCGTCCCTCCAGACAGCATGTCACTGAGGGCCCGACACCTAGAGCAGAGAGCAGGGGTCTTCGGCAAACTGTTAAGATGTTAGAACTAATTCTGCTCTTCCTCACAGCCTCCTAAACATGACTCGAGGGCCGCAAATACATTTTCACACACAATGAAATCCCCACGCTCCTTGAAAAATGTTCGCTTGTGCTTCAGAGTCAAGCTGCAGATGGCTCTCCAGCTGCAGCTTGCTGACGATGCCTGCCATAGAGATAAGGACCCAGGACTTAGAGAAATGGAGCAGGGTGGGGTGGGGTGGCTATGGGAAGGAGGTGGGTCTTAGAGGGGGCGCTGCAAATAAGGAGGGATCACGAGTGAGTTTAGAGAAACCTCAAAGCGAGAGCAGTGGTCGTGTGCCCCTTCCCAGGCTTTCCTTTGAGGGCGCCTCCCTCGTAAGGATGAAGCCCGTGGGCTAGGCTTATACCCTGGAGCTGACACTTAGCAATGGTGACCTAGTCGGTTCACTTCTTGAAGTCTGTTTCCTCCTTTGAGAAACCGTGGACTAAATAGAATTGTCTTGAGAGAGCGGAGGAGGTATAGCTGAGGAGATGCAGGCATGTACAGCCCCCAGCTCCTGCACAGGTAATGGACTTCTCATAGGGTGGCATTCTTAGGGTTACCGTTGTCATGGACTTACCTGTATGGAGAACGGCGAGGAGAGGGCCCAAGGACATCCAGAGCCCAGGCCCAGGCATCCTGGAAGAGCCCCAGAAATGGCCAGACCGGAAGACAGGCTGGCTCCCTCGGCTGTCCAGGCTGCAGCAGCTGTAACCCAATGAGCCCTCACCGTGTCCTGTGCAGCCACTCTGGAACAACCAGATCCCAGGAGGTAGGAGGGGCCTTGGGATGTCCCTCCCTCTTAAGGGTCCCTGGGACATCTGGCCTCCCCGAGGAGCATCCGGAGGCTCTTCGTCCAGTTGTCCCTCTATTGGGCTTCTTCCTTTACAAGGCAGGGCTAGCATCTCTTGGGGACTGGCTGGTGGAGAAACGCACACTGGAGCCAGACTGCCAGGCCCAGGCCCTGCTGTGCACCTCACCTGCTGTGAGATTTGAGAAATGATGGTTTTTCCTGCTACGATCACTTCTGTATCCTAGAGGTGCTGTGGTGCCAACCGCTAAAACTGTCCAGAGGTTAAATAAACCATGTGTGTGATGACCTTAGAGAAATAGCTGGAACATGAATAACAAACTCACCGCCACTGAGTCGGTTCTGACTCAGAGCAACCGATAGGACAGGGTAGAACT
The DNA here is from genome assembly GCF_050624435.1 of Tenrec ecaudatus. Lineage (NCBI taxonomy): Eukaryota > Metazoa > Chordata > Mammalia > Afrosoricida > Tenrecidae > Tenrec > Tenrec ecaudatus. Next base: position 12,273,920 of record NC_134540.1, read on the forward strand.
GCCCCTGTGGGTTCTCAAGACGGTTACTGTTTACAGGAATAGAAAGTCTCATCTTTCTCCTGGGGGAGTGGTTGGGGTTTTGAACAGCTGACCTTGTGACTCGCAAGCCCACCATACCTCCAGGGCTCCTTTGGAATAGAAACACACGGCGTCATTATTACTGTGGAGTCTCCATATGTGGGGTATTTGTTGAACACCTGTGAGACAGAAATGGAAGGGATGAGCCATGTCCCCTAACAGTGTCATGTGAAGGGGCTGCGAGATTAGCCCAGAGGCACAAGAACAAAGTCAATCATCTTACCAAAAAGAAAGACAAAAAGAAACCCAACTTGACCAATGGCTACCATGGGTGAAGGAGGAAGCCTTTTTGCTTAGGGCGGACTGAGTTTAAGTTACTGGTGGTGTAATCATTTAGAAAAGGATATCAATAATCGTTGTACAAAATGAAGAAGATGACCATGGCACTGACCTACACATGTAGAAGTTGTGGAATCTGAGGATGTTTTGTTGGCTCTATTTTTGCCACAATTTAAAAAATTGGATGAGTAACAATGAGTACAAGGAAGGAGAATATGTTCTAGAATTGATTGTGTTGGTGATTGTACAACTCTTCTTGATATGATTGAACTGTTGAATTGTGTGATGGTGGATGAAGTGCCAATACAACGGTTAAATAAGACAGGCTGAGGACTGAAAGGGTCTAAGGACTGTTAGGTAAGCGGGTGCTGGGCTATGAATCTCTAAAAGAAAAGGGGATTGGACCAGTGGATTATAACAAGGCCTGCTCACTATTGAACAGAGAGATACTCACCTACTCTGGGGCAGGACAAGTTAGACTTGGAACTACATATATGGTCTCCCTCCCCACCCACTACCTTTTTGTGTCTGTCCATACAAGATAGCCAGGATAATCAATCCCGAAGTCCAAATCCCAAGGAAACAGCAATGGGGCTGATGGTTGCGGGGAGGGGGCGCCATGGGAGAAGAGGAGAGGGGGGAGGGAGGTGATTAGTTTTTGAATGACAGGGACAGGGGTGGAGGGTGTAGTGTTCCTGGTCATGTTTGATCAATTGAAATGTGTTCAAGAGGAATTACTGAGAGGTGAAGGATCAGTAAACATGATAGTGGGACAGGAGGAAAGAAAACATAAAAAGAGGAAAGTACAAGTAAATAAAAATTATATATAGGTATAAATATAAATCTATATATGCAAATATATAAAGATAGGAGTATTTGACTACATATATATATAAATAAAAGGAAGCAGATGGACTTTGGCCCTCAGTATAAGAACAGCTTGTTCTAATAATGTGGCAATGTATGTTACTTACCTTCCAAACATGATTCCTGAAGACAAATTGGATGCATAAGCAAATGTGGTGAAGAAAGCTGATGGTGCCTAGCTATTAAAAGATATAGCTTCTGGGGTCTTAAAGGCTTGAAGCTAAACAAGCGACCATCTAGCAGGGAAGCAACAAAGCCCACATGGAAGAGGCACACCAGCCTGTGTGATCATGAGGTGTCTACGGGAATAGGTATCAGAAGTTCAAAATTAGCAATCAAATTGATATGAAGGAGCGCAGACAAAGTGGAGACCCCAAACCCACCTGTAAGATAACTGGACAGTCTCTCACAGAAGGGCCACACAGAAGCGATGATATATCCACAGTGTAGAAGAGCACTGATGAAACACTTAAACTATCCTCTTGTTCTTGAATATTTCCTCCCCTCATTATTATGGTCTTCATTTTACCTCATTATTCTTGTTAGACCTGTGTGTATGTTCATTTGTATAATTAAGTTCATTCAATACATGAAGTCCCAGATAGATCAACCCTTCAGAAATAGTCATGGGAGTAAGGAGTCCTGGAGGGTCCAGGAAGAGAAGGGAAGATGGAGGAACTGATAGCAATGATGACTGTATAACCCCACTTGAGGGGAACGAATAACAGAATTATAGGTGAATGTATAAACTGGATGGGGTAAAATGGCAAAAAACACCCCACAATAATAATAATAATATGTAACAATAAGGGTTCCTGGGGGGTAGGGTGGGGGAGGGAGGGGATAAAAAGGAGCTGATACCAGAGTTCAAGAAGAAAGAACATATTTTGAAAATGATGGTGGCAGCTATTATACAATTATGCTTGATCTAATTGCATTATGGATTGTTTTAATGTCTGTAAGAGCTCCCAATAAAATGATAAAACAAAAAAAGAAAAACCTGCTAAATAAGAAATAGACAAAACCCAACCATCAGAACTGGTTCGATGGCAGAACTGTTTCTATACCTGTTCTTGGCTTTTTCTCTGGTACAATTTCACTCACTGTCCCAGGAGCCAAGCCCAGGGGTGTCATTGTTATGGAGGAGGAAACAGACTTAGTGAGAACAAGTGAGTTGCTTGGGGTTTCTTAGTTAATCAGAAGCAATTGCAAGATTCACCCCCAGGCCTGTGGGGGGCCAAAATCCATTCCTGTCCCACTCATTTCTGTTGGTGAGACTCTAGATCTTCCAGAGCACAGCCCAGGTCAGCGTAAGGGGGCTTCCTGCACCTGGAGGTTCTTGAGGCTGTAGTGGGAGCCGGGCTGGGTGGGCAGTGTCCTTTGGGGCTTATAAGGGCCCGTCTGCAGGTCCAGAATCATGGAGGTTGGGAGGATGATTTTCCCCCCAGGGGTTTGCGTGAGGTTGACATGACTGCAGAATGTAAAAGCCATTCAGATTTTACAAGAGAGACTTCAGGTCTTCATGTCCCGGACACTGCCCTTCCTTCTCATCTGTGTCCCATGACTTTCTCCCTCTCCCGGTGACTCCACCACTCCAGCCTCTCTCTGTTCCTCACATCCCTCAGGGCCCTTTCTGTATAAATGTCATGTTTTTTGTCTTGTGTGTTTTTACATGTATCCCGTTTCTGTAGGGATGATACTGGTCACTAGCCAAAGAGAAGCAATACAGTATATTTGCTTTGTCATCTGTTATTTATCATACCTGCAGATACCAAGAATGTATGCAGTATGTAAAATGCTTGACTATATATTTTTATTGACTTTTAAAAGACTTGTTTAAAAAAAAAAAAGTCACTCACTGCCTTAGAGAGACTCCCTGTCAACCCAATGCCTCTCTCCTATCACTCTTTTATTTTGCTTTACAAAGAGACAATTATGTTATCTTAGACCTGGTGTCTTACTTTACGGAAACTTAGGCGTGGATGTGAAAGGTTTCCAGTGGATTGTCTGGAGCGGGAGGAACGGATCTCTTTTCAACACATGAGTGCCTTCCTTGGAGCTTCCACAAGTGCTGGCACCCACATCCCGATGAATCTACAAGGTTCCCCGGGCAGGGCTTGGGTTCCAAGGACATGCTTTGCTCCTACCTGTCATTTCCTGTCTGCTGGCCTCTCTGTTCTTGTCTTGTCGAGGAGAGTTGTGAAGCCAGTACGGGACGACTGGGGTAAGGCTGCTGATGTCAGATGCTTCCTGTAATCTTCGCCTCCAAATGGTCACACCATCATAGCAAAGATAACCTAATCTTCCTAAACCTAACCCCAAATGATCTTATATTCAAAGAAAACTTTAAGTTGATAGAGGGGGAGGACAGATTTAAATGGCACAATTAAAGTCTATGGACCTAATTTTGAAGAGTGCTGTTGTTATGAGCCCTTGTGTCCTTTCCAACCCATATCCACCCTGTGCCCAACAGAATGAAGCACTGCCAATCCTGTGCTGAGATAGTTAAGCCTTATTGTGCCAACCTGGCTGATAAACACATGTGGGATTAATTGAAGGGCAGAGAGATAAATGGCTCCGTGAGCTTCGTCTTTTTAATTCTCAGGTCTCTTTCTTTCTGATGGTTGGACCATGGTGTGGCTGCCTTAGCTAGTTCCCTGCTTCAGCTGGCAAGGCTCACTTCCTGTGAGACGATCTGAGGAGAAGCCACATGGACCTACCTTGATGCAGCCCTGGGTGCTGGAGCAGCTGTGTGGAGACCCCTGCAGGGCTAAGCTGCTTACACCCTCGCTGATTTGGCTTTCCTCCTGCAGTCGGCGTCATAGTGTGTGCTTTGTGGAATTGAGGAGGACTTTGTCGATGGTGTTGGACATATGGGCTAATGTTGGACTTATGAGCTTGGACAGCACTGGGTTGGGATGCTTTCTTAATGCACACTTACCCTTTATATAAAACTCTCTGATAGACATGAGTTTCTGTGGGTTTGTTGCTCTAGTTTACGCAGACTAACACACGTGCCATCCTCAGAATCCACCAAGATACAACAAGCTGGCAGAAAAGTGGCCTATCACTCCTTTAATTCTCTGATTTGACCTCATTATCATATGGCCTTTTCCATACTTATTTTCTCACAGATAGACACTACTTAGTAAAGGCAGGGGTCCCTGGTCCTTTCTGTGGCCCTAGTGCTTAGTATAGTGCCGGATACACAGCAGGCACCAGCAAGTACTCAGTGAAGGAGTGAAAGCGCATAGACGACCTAGCCCAACTTCTCTGCACACTTTAAGAGACCTTGTGCAGCCGATTAAGATGGCTGAATGTCAATCAACTTTTTGGTAGGTCAAGGGCCTTTTGGGGGTAGTGATCTGCATATTCCTTCCACTTGCTTTTGACGCTTCCTATATCCTTCACTACTTTGCCCCTGAAATCTTTCAGTATCTCAACTCAAGGCTTGAGTGTTTTTGCTTCAGTTCTTTCGGCTTGAGCCGTGCTGACCAGATTCTTCCTCGGAGGCTTGCTAATTTTCAGTCTTTGTCCATTTCAGAGGCTTCCAGTTCTCCAGGAGCGCAGAGGTCTGTTCATAGGTGGAATGTTAGTCCTGGTCGACTACGGAAACAAATCCAGGGAGACGCATATGTGTTTAAGAGAGAACTTTACATCAAAGAGCAATTGTACACAAGAAAGCATCCCAGCCCAATCCAGATCAAGTATATACATTCAATATTTGCCCATATATATGATACCAATCTATAAAGACCTCTTCACATTCATGAAATCTATGCAATGGCATGAGTACAGGAAGATCGCAGGCCAGTGAGTGGGAAGTCTTGTGGAACCAGTGGCGTTGTAAACATCCCAGCACTGGCAGGGGTCTCCAGATGGCTCCTCCAGCTCCAGGGCCCTGGCTGCCACCAGTGTCTCTCCATGTGGCTTGTCAACAGGAATGTCTCACAGGGATTCAGAGTATTTGTGTCCTGCCTCCAGCAAGCTATTTATCTCCCTAGCGTCTCCAAATGAGGTCATCCAGTTATGACCTGATTGACAGGCTAAACTCCACCCCTTCACTCTTAAGTCTCAAATTCTCAACAGATTACGTAACAACCACAGGTGGCAACCACTTTCTTATTTCTGTCCCGGTTGTGGAGAAACTTGAAAGCCCACCTTTGGGCAGGAAGAGAATCCAGATTAGAACTGGGAACTTTTGGAGTAGAAGCAACTTCAGGGCAGTGATGCCGTTGCTGGTCACCAGGGGGCACTCCAGTCACTGGCTCGGAGAAAGCCCGGATCATTCTGAGCTTCCAGAGGCTTTGAGAGGGTCACTTGGTTGCCTGGTGAAGATGGGAGAGAGCTGTGCTCACCTTATCTGGGAGCTCGCGGCATGGGCTGTAGATGCACTGGTGGTCGGGGCAGGTTCCTCCCACGAAGAGATTGAAGGTCTCTGCCCTTGGGAATCCCTGCTCCCCACCCTTGGGCAAAACCTTTACTTGATCATTGACTGGCATTCACAGCAGTGGCAACTAGGAGTGACTTGAGCCATTTGGGAGACTGCATTTTTATCATCAGCAGATCACGGCCAGTTCAGGTTAAGGATAGACACACAGCTGATGCTGCTCAGATAAAAGGAAAGAATATTGCAAGTTAGGAAGCCAATCAAAATGCAATATGGAAATATCTTTAATTGTTTTTAAATCATTTTATTGGGGGCTCGTACAACTCTTATCACAATCCATACATCCATCCATGTGTCAAGCACATTTGTACATTTGTTGCCATTGTCATTCTCAAAACATTTGCCTTCTACTTGAGCCCTTGGTATCAGCTCCTCATTTTCCCTTCCCTCCCCGCCCCATCCCCCCATGAACCCTGGATAATTTATAATTATTTTGTCATGTCTTACACTGCCCAACATCTCTCTTCACCCACTTTTCTGTTGTCCGTTCCCCAGGGAGGGGGTTATATGCAGATCCTTGTAATCGGTTTCCCCTTTCTACCCCACCTTCCCTTCCCAATATCACCAGTTTCATTGTCCCCCCCAACCCAGGTATTCTTAATATTTTCATTAATATTTAAAGCTCATAAAACAATCTAGTTTCATGTGTTTCTTTTATTGTGCTTATTTTGGTATTAACTTTATGAATACTAAACTACCATTTGCTATGCGATCTTCTTATATTTAAAACAGTCATTAGGCCGGTGAACTCGTGTTAAATTATTTGAATCTTACCACTGGTTGCAAGTCCATAAGGAAGCGGGTAGCCTCATCTTTCTCCCAAGAAGTGGCTGGTGAATTTGAACCACTAACCTTGCAGTTTGTGGTCCAACATTTATGTGACAGAGCCACCAGAACTCCTGAACTTAAACCCCAATACACTACACATTGTACATTATAATTTGCTCATATAAAATTATAATGGTCCCATTATAATGCTCCTAAATGTGACCCCTAGAAAAATTCTGCTGGAGAACAATAGCTTTCAAATTCCCTCTTGTTCTGGAGACACTGACTCAGAGCCCCCACCATAATGACTGTGATGGAGAGAAGGGGCGATTCGAATGGGAAAATGCTGAGCCAAATATGATTTTTAGATTCTGCCGTATCAGATTTGTACTGAGAGCACAATAGATGGGAAGGAAAGGCCAGTCACATTACTCTCCTTATGAGCTTACTGAAGATGTACGTATTCCTTCCATGGAAATCCTGACTCAGAATAGGAGCACCTCAGAAGGCTTAGCATATGGCGCAGGGACACTGGTGAGGAGAGAGGTTAGAAAGTAAACATTCCAGAGCTAAGTAAAACACCCAGAAAAGGTTTCTAAAAATTCAAATGAGACCTGTTTTTTTAAATTCCAAACCCTCCTTTACTCAAAAATGAGGTCTGATTTAGATGTGTCAGACATGTGTCAACCTATGTGAAAACCTAAGCCATGACTGACATACAATTCGTGCTGAGGGTGCTTTGTGCTGCTTTACAAGAAATGAAGATTACTTTTTAAACCACAGCATCTCCATATTGAGATGGAATCCTGCAGGTGAAGGGTGCTTTGGATTAGTTGAGCCTTTTGAGTTAGGAGACGCAAAAGATGGTTGCATTTTGGAGGATTTGCAGGAAGCTCAATTAGAAGTCAGCGTAAAGAAGTCCATAATTCAAATGGGCTACTTACAAATAAAACCTGACTTTTCAATAAAAAAGAAAAAAGACCCATAATCCTCACACCTGGACCGATAGGTGACATCATGATAAAGGGAGAAGAGATGGACGTTGCCCAGGGTTTTTGTCTTGCTTGGATCCACAATCAATGTTCATGGAAGCAGCCGTCAAGCGATTAAGCGACGTGCTGCATTGGGTGAATCTGCTGCACAAGATCTCTTTAAAGTGCTGAAAAGCAAGGATGAGACTTCGAGACTAAGGTGCGCCTGCCCCAAACCATGGTGTTCTCCATTGATTCCTGTGCTTGTGAAAGTTAAATATTGACTAGGGAAGACGGATTGATGCCTTTGAACTGTGGGGCTGGAGAAGAACACCGAAAGCACCATGGCTGACAAAAGGACCAGCAGATACGTCTTGGAAGGAGAACATCCAGCAAGAAGGCTCCCTGGAGGCAAGAACGGCAAGCTTTCTTCTCGTGTGGTTTGGACACGTCATCAGGAGAGACCAGTCCTTGGAAACGGACATCATGTTTGGAGAGGGGTCAGCAAAAAAGAGGAAATCCCTCAACAAGCTGGGCTGACATGGTGGCTGCAATAATGGACTCAAACGGGACAGTTGTGGGATGACACAGGACTAGGCTGTGCTTTGTTCTGTTGTACATTGGGTCGCTATGAGCTGGAACTGACTAGATGGCATGCTAAGAACAACAACAGAGGTGAAGCAGGTAGGAGGAGCCCTGCTAGCACAGTGGGCTACCTGCTGAGCTGCTAGCCACAAGATCGGCAGTTTGAACCCACCAGTGGAGAAAGAGATTTTATGCCCCAGGAAAGACTTCATTGGAAACCCTTTCTATATAGGGTTGTTATGAGACATCCATTCACTGGTCGTAGGTTTGGCTTTTCTACTCTGTCATATAAGGTTGCTATGAGTCTGGCAGCGAGATCTAGGGAGAAGAGCAATTTTCGGGAAGAGAAAATATAAGCAGGGAGGAAGTAGAGTCTAAAAGAGCTAGTGAGATAGCAGGAAGTTGTGATCAGGGCTAATGTAGCTAAGAAAACTGTTATAGCTGATGACTGAAGACACAGTTTGTCTTAGGGCAGTGGTTCTCAACCTCCCTAATGCTGCGGCCCTTGAATACAGTTCCTCATGTTGTGGTCACCCCCCCCCCCCAACCATAAAATTATTTTCGTTGTGGCTTCATAACTATAATTTTGCTACTGTTATCAATTGGCCGACCCCTGTGAAAGGGTCGTTTGACCCCCAAAAGGGTCATGACCCACAGGTTGAGAACCACTGTCGTAGAGTCAAACTTGAGGTTTGACTCCAAACCTCAAAGTAAATCATGTTGCTTTGATTTAAACCTGCTGCCACCTCTAACTCCTATCCACCTGCATTAACCATTTCCTGAGTCAGACGGATATGAAGATATTATGTTAGATGGGGATTGACATCAATCTAAGCGAGGTCATTGGACCTTCAAAAAAGTGTGGAAAATAAGAGAATGTGGTAAGGAGTCTTGAGCAATATTAAAGAACTCAAAAGAGAAGCAAGACCCCAGGAGCTATCTGGGTTGCACAAGACTTGAAATTTATGAAGACATAAGTCCTCTTACCACATCACCACCTTGTTAATTCATGTGCTTTTAAAACAGGAACATAGAAAGATAAAACACACACCAACAGTGGAATCTCCGTTTTAAAGTACAAAACATCAGTTCAGCGTCTTTCATACAATTTCTTCCTCTTCTTGTGTGAATTTTTGATGTTGTCCCTCTTGCCTGAGCAATCTTCTAGCTTGTGCCCAAAAGATGAAGAACATCATCAGCGCGCAGGTGGGAGACTTGGGAAACAAGATGGTCTTAATAATACAAGTTCCTATCACACCAACCTGGAGAGAGAGGAAAAATTAGAAATCCAGTCTGTGGAAGTTTGTAAACAAAGCCTCAAAACCAGATTACACCTCCTTCTGACCGGTCATCTCATTTTACAACCGTCTATATTTATGACTGTAGCAAAGCATCTGCTATCTAGTTTGTGCACTCACAGTGGAATCTGCAGTAACTAACACGGGCGTCCCGGACAACTTCCATGACTACTTATCGCCCCTGTGTACATATAGAAAGGATGCCGCTGCTGCATCCTTTCCACCCAGGAGGGGAGAGGTAAGGTGTTCCCCCCAAGTTGCCACGGTAGATGGGTGTGGAGTGGGGTGGTGGGACAGGTTGCTGTCCCGTAGGTCCTGGGTGCCCACAGGAGGCTGCAGCCATGGCCACAGCAACCAGGGTCTTGAAGGCGGGCTGCTCTCAGGAGGAGGTGGGACCCCTGGGTCGGGCCCAAGCTTCTAGTCTTAAGAGTGCTCAGAAGGAGCCCTGAGTTGAGGTACTAGGGTTCTTGGGCCTGTGGGACCCCACATCAGCTGACCAGCACCTGTTGAGTCCCTCATCCTTCTTCAATGTCTTCCTCAGGGTAGACTCAGGTGAGGATGGGATAGGCTATTCAGGGTGGGGACAAGGGGGAAGAGGGGAGCAGACTTTCTATTGTGAGCCAGGGGATGCTTGGCTGAGGGACTGGTGGGCCCCTGCCCTGCAGTACACATGCCTTCCCATCTTCGGACAGGGAGCCCTGGCCCCTGACAAAGTCATCAAGGGTATTTTAGGGGACACACTGGAGCCACGTATCTGAGAATATAGCGAGGGCAGGAGAGGGAGGAAACCCCTGGAATGGGGAAGGAGGGTAGCACTTGGGGCCACCCAGATCTGGAAGACTGGGAAGCCTTCCCTCAGTGAGCAGTGGTGCGAAGCAAAGCCACACAAATCACATGACTACTTACCTCCAGGGTAAAGCCTGATGAGAAGTTTCCGTACCTCGTCGTACACCCAGAGCAAAATAGCAAACGGCACAGCCATGAACCAAAAAGGAACCCTAGAAGCAGAAGAGAAGACAGTGAGTCCCATGCACCTTAGAGGAAGGGCCACCCCCAACCAATCTACAGAGAGCACCTTGTTCATTTCCCCTGCCTTCCTGGAATGAACAATAAATCGGTTATGTCAGCGGGTCTCAACCTGTAGGTCAAGACCCCTTTGGGGGCTGAATGACCCTTTCACAGCGGTTGCCCAATTCATAACAGTAGCAAAATTGCAGTTATTAAGTAGCAACGAAAATAATGTTATGGTTGGGCATCACCAAACATGAGGAAATGTATTAAAGGGCCGTGGCATTAGGAAGGTCGAGAACCACTGCGTTAGGTCACGCACTGTAACTGTGCAAAGCGTTTTGTGTCATGTGGGAAACAGACTGGGAGAAGTGAGTCCCCACGATGTTCCCCCCATAATAATGCCAAACCTAAGGCGCTGTTTGCAAACACACAGTCACTGATGCTACACTGGAGGTCAACTGCTTAAAGGTGATCTGTCTGAAGGTGATCAGCCATCTAGAGCAATCAGACCCCATTGCCTGTCCGGTCCTCAGTAGAGTCCTCTGATAAGGACAACGGATGGTGCCCCTGAAGGAGAACCCAAGGACACCTAAGGTCAAGCCAACTCAGGGATGACCAAGGTTAGGCTGCCATCTTGACTCCAGAGCCCGCCTATCTTGGTATGTGTATACCTTCCTGTCACACCTATTGTACAACCCCTTCCTGTTATGCATATGATTATGGTTGGAAATAAAGTCTCTCTCTGCCCAGATCTGGCAGTCTCGGAGGTGAGTCCTTGGCATGTTTTTTCTTGTCTGATGTCTGTTAATGTTACCCCCCAGTTACACAACTGCCCGGTGGACCCATTCAATTGTGGGGGCTGGAGCCCCACAGTGTCACCTGGATTGTGATGGCAACGCGTTGCTAGGAGTAGAAATTGACTTGGTGGCAGGGGTTGGCGGTGGTAAGAAGCAACGCTGGCCTTTGGACGGATCTTTTAGATAAGAGTAGAGGTAGGGAGGTTTGGAAAGCCAAGTTTCTCTTCAGGGAAAATGGTCAGGTCTGAAGTCTTTGATTAATAGAGAACCCCCCACCCCCATTTTTTTTCTCATTTAAAGACTTGAGGAGGAGAAGGAAACCTCTGAAATCCAAAGCTGATTTACTGAGTGATCGCTCTGTGTGGAGGGGACCAGGCAGGTTCTTCCCACCTCCTACCAAGGTGGACTCACCTGAGCATAGTGAAGTTCAGGGCTGGGAGACTCCCAAGGCCGCAGGAGAGGCTGAGTGCTATGCCGGCCGGCGAGGCAAGCCCTACCCAGATGACTTTATTTCTGTAAGACAGATCCGCAAGAGTGAGCAGAGTCTGAATTCACATGGGACTGGGCGCTGCCCCTCAGGTGGATGCCACCCAGCAGAGGTAATACCTTGTGCATTTAAGGCAAGCCCATAGCTCTGCCCTTGGAATCAACAGCCCTCTTAACCCTTGGCATGGCAGGCCCAGAGGTAGCCATGGGATCAGACTCTGTAGATACCTGAAGAGACCCTGCTGGAAAATGGAGTTTCTCCGGGTTTTCCTCATGATCAGATTCGCTAGTTGCTGGACCATAATGGCAACGAAGAAGGCCGTGTAGCCTGTCCATTCCAGGTACTGCCGCTGGTACCACGTCTGTCAGGGAGTAGAGGTGGAGGGACCATGAGACTCATGAGGGAAAACTAGGAAAATTCTAATCCAGTTCTGTGAAGTTTTATTTCCTTCCCCACCTCACAAAGACTGACAGAATATGGCCTCTTTGTCTTTGGAAAGAAACTCCCCCTCACCCACCCACTGCCCCCTCTAACTAGGTGGAGAGGGAAAGGATGCTGATTTAGTGGATTTGGTCCAACTGTGGGGGTTGTGGAGCCGGTTGGACACCAATCACAGAAACAAAGGTGAAAAAGTTAGCTTGAGGGATCTAATTCCTAGGCTCTCAAACGTGGCTGATCATTGGAATCACCTGGGAATGTGATGACCTTACAGATCCCTGGCCCCATCCCACTAGAGATTCTGATTTGGTCCATTTCAACTAGAGCCCAGAGATCTGTAGTTTCACCAGATCTCCCAGAAATCCCAATGATCAGCCACGTTTGAGAGCCTAGGATCTAATCTGAGAGACGAGGCTGGGTCTTGGCAAAGCCAATCAATGTGATCACAAGCCCTAATTACTGAGAAATGTCTCACTCAATTGTCTCACTAAGGAAGCTGGAGAACAATAAGTTTTATCGCCCATCAGGGCAAGACACTGATAGGAAGGGAGGAACCAATAGGATTCTCAGGATAGACCATCCCCCCTCCTTACCCATTCCTGTCCATAGTCGTCTTCCAGGTCGTTCACAGCATCTTCTTCCCATGCTTCCCGGAGGCCAATGAGAGTGCTGGGCCTAAACCCCTCCTGTGCGTACACGGTGAGATAAATAGCAAACGCTCCCAGGGACTGCATGAGGCCTGAAAGAACAGCGATAGTGGGTATGCTTCTACAATTTCCCTCTCAGTACCCCCTGTTACCCCGACCCTACATAAAAAGGGAAAAACAAAAGAAACACTACAATTGTGACTGTCACAAATTGCTTCTCTGGGGTGGACACTTATGGGTGAGGTGCCCTGATCCTACCAATGTGCAGGGACGAGTAGATGACAAGGGCCTTGTCCACCAATCTGTCCTTCTTGTGGCGAGGCTTCCTGTTCATGATGTCACTTTCAGCTTTCTCATAAGACAAGGCAATGGAAGGAATCTAGGGACAGGAGAGAACTTGTGAGTCCTTACTGACATACAGTCATCACAGTAGTGGCATAGTAATAGGTGGATAAGACTGGCTGAACTGGTGGTGGATGACATGGGTAGGCCACCTATTGGTGCAGGACTCCCTGAACAGAATTATGAAGCAGACAGTTAAAAAATTGCTTTCTATCACCCATCATGTCCCAGCAATGCTAAAATATTTAGTTATAAAATACTTTCCCCCAGGGGTGATGTTTTCCCACAATCCCCTGCCCCGTTGGCAGGCCCCTGGACCACAATGCAATGTGCTGCTAGAGCGGCTCTCAAGCTTAAGCGGGTACCACAATCACCTGGAGGGGCTGGAGAACACAGATTCCCCCCAACCTCCAGAGTTTCATATTCGGGGTGTTGGGGTAGGGCCACAGAATTTGCATTTCTAGCAAGTTATTAGGTGATGCCTGCTGCCTCTCGTCCCCTCTAATTCTGAGAGTCACAGTTGGAGAAGCCCCACTGTAGAGAAAAATGAGCAAGTTTAAGAAATTTTCAAGAAAATACTGTGATTTGTCTTTGTGGGGCTCTCGTTCACTCAGCGGCAAAGCCATCTCTAGGTTCCCTGCAATATAGGGGTTACTTAATTGTGCAAACAGCGGAAGAGGAAGATGAGGTCACTTGCTATGAATTTAGCTTGTTCTATGCTCTTTTTCAGCCCTCTACCCATGCAAACCAGAGTCAGCTGAGTAACTTTCCAAGAGCTTCCTGACCTTTAAATAAGCAAGAAAAGGAGACTTGATTTATAGAGAGGCTGAATCCCTGTTACTTCTTACTGTAGGTGAAAGGTCAGCAGTTGGAACCCACCCAGGGGTCCCTCCAAATCGAAGCTGGATGATCTGCTTCCAAAAGACTACAGCATTGAAGACACTACAGAACACAGTTCTACGCTGCATCTCTCGCCAGCGATGAGAATGAACTTGACAGCAACTAACAAGACCAACAGCTTCTTATTTGCCTTTAGGTAACGGGCTTCCAGATCACAGATCATTTTACTCAAAAAGAGATGGTTGTCTCTCCTGACAAGATCGCTGAAGGCAAAGCGGGTGCATGAGCAAATGTGGTGAAGAAAGCTGATGGTGGCCAGCTATTGAAAGATTTAGTGTCTGGGGCCTAAAAGGTTTGAAGTTAAACAAACAGCCATGTAACAAGGAAGCAAAGAAGTCCACATGGAAGAAGCACACCAGCCTGTGTGATCATGATGTCAAAAGAATCAGATAAGAGACACCAGAAGACCCCAAATAAATAACAAAACACCATATTGATTGGGATGAGGTGGGTCAGAGCCCAGGCCTAAAACCCATCTGTAGACAATAGGACATCCCCTCACAGAAGGGTCACAAGGAAGGCATGAGTCAACTAGGGCACAGTGTAGCACCTATGAAACACATTATTCCTCTGGTTCTTTGAGGCTTCCCCACCCCCAACTATCATGCCCCCAGTCCTGCCTTTCAGTTCTGGCTAGACTGGAGCATGCATGCAGGTACAGATAAGAGCTCACGACACGTGGAATCCAGGTCAGATAAATCCCTCAGGTACAGAAATGGGAGTAGTGATACCAGGAGGGTAGGAAAAAGGTGGAGGGAGGAGGGGAGGAAGGGGGAACCAATCTCAATGATCAATGCATAATCTCTCTCTCCAGGGGGATGAACAGCAGAAAGGTGGGTGAAGGGCGACAGCGGTTGGTGTAAGATATGAAAAAAAATTATAATTTATCAAGGGGTGAGGAGTGTGGGAGGCATGGGGAGGGCGGGAAAAAAGAGGAGCTAATACCAAGGGCTCAAACAGAAAGTAAATGTTCAGAAAATGATGATGGCAAACATATGTACAAATATGCTTGATACAATTGATATAAGGAATGTTATAAGACCTACAAGAGCCCCCAATAAAATTATTTTTAAAAAAGAGATGGTTGTGAGGGTCTCAGTTTAGACACCATGCCCCAGTATTCTTTGTAGGGACTATTTTAACGACAGCTTTATTTGCCAGTCTCCATCCTCCTGCGGCAGACCACCCTCCAGCCCACATATAACAGTAGTAATAAAAACGCAATTGGTTTGAAACAAGCAAATAGCAGATTTGTGGGGAGAGTGATGAGCTCAAGTGCTGAAAAGCTCCTGTGGAGAAAAGGAGTAGGCAGACCAGCAGAAACACTCAGGGATTTCCTGACACTGGACAAATACTACTTTACTTCCTATCCTTGATTTAAAAACTCGCAGACCACTGTTCTCTTTAATGGGAGCTCTGGTGGGGGAGCGGTTATGCATTGAACTGCTAACCGCAAGGCCAGCAGTTCAAAACCATCAGGTTCTCCATGGGAGAAAGACAGGGCTTTCCATTCCCATAAAGAGTTACAGGGGCAGTTCTATGCTGCCCTAATAGCGTCACTAGGCATTGGCATTGACTCGATGGCGGTGGGGTTGTTGTTGCTGCTGTCTGTTTAGTGTTACTTACAATGTCTGTGCTCAAGTCCATGAACAAGGCGGAAATGGGGCCAATGGGAAGGGGGACCCCAAGAATAAAGTAGACCAAATAGGGGCAGAGCAGGGCCATGTTCTTGGTCAAGGTATAAGCGATACTCTTCTTTAGGTTGTCAAAGATCAGGCGACCTAGGGGAAAAATGTTTCTTCTTATAGGACTTGCTTCTAGTCCCCCAGCAGACCCCAGCCCTCGGGAAGCTCACCAGAGACTTCATTTACCTTCCTCCACCCCTGTGACTATGGACGCAAAGTTGTCATCCAGTAAGACCATGTCGGCTGCATTTTTGGCTGCATCAGAACCCGCTATGCCCATGGCGATGCCAATATCGGCCTTCTTGAGAGCTGGAGAGTCGTTAACGCCATCCCCGGTCACAGCAACCACTGCGCCCTGTGGGGGACACGGTGAGAGAGGGCAGTGAGCAGATCCGAGGGACCGCAGGCTTGGCCAGCGCATCGCAGTCTCGGCTTCATTGTAAGGCCAGGAAGACTGCTAGACCTGATCGTAGGGGTGTGGTTGGGGGGATATGCAAAGACAGGAATCAAAGAAACAAGAGTAACAAACCGTACACAAGATATATTCAAGTAGGGGAGGGAGGGGGGAAAAAGAGGATCTGATACCAAGGGCTCAAGTAGAGAGAAATGTTTTGGAAATGTCGATGGCAACCTATGCACAGCACTTTCAATTGCTTAATATACTTGAATGATGAATTGTCATAGATTTGTAAGAGCCCCCAATAAAATGGTTAATACATAATAAAAATATATATCCACTTAAGAAAATCTAGTCTGCGTAAAGCTTAAACTCAACACAGGCTGTGTGGTGTATTAAAAATGTTTTAATTGTACCCAAAGTAAAATGTTATATTTAAAAAGAAAATTAAGTTACAGGAATACAAAGAGCAGATGTTTAATATATCAAAGACAGTTTGATGTACTTAATGCCAATAGTTGGGGCAATTTTTAAAGTTAAAAATGGCATTAACAATAGCTCTGTATGGCAATATTTAGAATAACCAAAAAGGAACATGAAAACCACCTTTACACCATATTTCCACAAGTTGTTATGAAAATGCCCAACCACTCTCAGTTGTTTTTCCTTTGTTGTAAAATAAACTATCTTGAAACCAGTCTACAGCGTGTTGTTTCTGGATTAAGTATAAGCATGCACATTTGCAAAGATGGTTTGCAGTGGGTCCTCGGCTTCAATGAAAGCATAGGAGAAACTAGTTTATTTTCAGATTCTGTGACTGACTTCTCGTTATCTTGTACAGGTAGAAGTGCTGTCAGAATATCAGATATTTAGGATCAGACTTAATTCTTTGGTCTAGGCATGAAACTGTTAATGGCAGCTTTCCAGGCTAGCTTCGTAATAAACCAGCAAGTAACCCAAGGAGCATGACAGAAAACAATGTAGTCTGGAATATAATGCAGGGCAAGCAGGAGCTACAACCTAATGTTTTGTTATAGGAAAAGTCAACAGTAATAATATGAGGGGGTACACCCCCCAAGAACCAGATTTTTTTCAAAGATATGTATTTAAATTTTTGTTAAACAAAACCTTATCACCTTTAAAATATTCTCTAGTACACTTATACATTTGTCAAATCTGTGACTCCATTCTTGCAAACATTATTCAAACTCATCTGTTTAGACACCAGACAATTCCTCCCTCATTTTTTTCTTCACCTCTTCTGCATCCCACATCACTGTCCTTTCATGTTCTTCTTCACTCGAGCAAACAAAACAGTCTCTTGAGGTGAGGTCAGGTGTGTGGGACAAAAAGAGGCATGCTGTTTTTGACCAAAAACTGGCCCACTGAGATGGTTGCATGAGCAGGTGCATTGTCATGGTGGCAAAACCATTCCCCCATCTGCCACAAATCAGGCCTCTTTCATCGCACACTGTTAGGCAATCTTTTCGAACCTCTAAATAGAAAGCTTGCTTAACAGTCTGACCTGGTGGAACAAACTGCAAATGCACTATCCTAACATCAAAAAAACAAATGAGCATCATCTTTACCTTTGATTTCACTTGACCAGCTTTTTGTGGACTAGGTGATGACAGTGCCTTCCGCCGACTAGATTGATGTTTGCTTTCGGGGTTGTAAGAATAGCTCATGTCTTGTCACTAGTAATGACCTTGGGAAGAAAGCACCATGTGTTTCCACTCGTAGCTCTTTTTCCAGGTAAGTCAGAACCCAAGGCACAAATTTCTCAGCTCCCCTTCTCATTCCCAAATCTTCTGTTAAAATTCACGGAACCAGCTCCAAGGTAGTCCAGATAACCTCCTCATCTCCTCATTGGCTCGTTGTTGGTCTTCGAGCACAAGCACGTGATTTTTGCCGACATTTTCATTTCTTCAGGAAGTTGACAGATATCCAGAATGAGGTTTGTCATCAATGGACATTTCACCTTTTTTAAAATGAGAAAACCACTCATACACTTGAGTGTTTCCCATAGCACTGTCCCTGTAAGCTGTGTTCAACATCACAACAGTTTCTGCGGCATTTTTCCTGAGCAGGAAACAAAATTTCACAGCTGCAAGCTGTTCTCTTAAATCGGCCATCACAATGAGGTTTGAGTGAAACTGCTTTTAAGAAAAATTCACTGTGATCAGAGAGAAGCTTCCCAGGTGACGCCACTGGGTGCACTAATTCAGAATGAGTTTCTTGATGATCGTCTAGTGGGGAAAACGTGTACTACAAAATCTTCGCCAAACGGAGCTCTTTTTCTTTTTTGGGGACACCCCCTTGTATAATTTAGAGAAACGTATGCCTACTTAGGGGTTTTGACATTTTGGTAAACCAAAAGGTCACACTTCAAAGTGACCAAGCATGTAACTTGTAGTTGGGATATTTTGCTACATTTTGGCATTTTACTGTAATTTATAGTATACAATTATCCAAGGACTCTGTACTATCTTGGCACAACAGACTAACAGTTTGTACTCCTTTGGGGTGGGTAACCTTCCCCCCCCCCCATAAAGGCCTGAACTTTATTTTATTTTTTTCAAACCTTTGTGTCGAGGGCTGACTTTCAATAGACCCCAGTGAGGGAGCTGCTCCACTACGTACAAAACCCTGACCCAGAAGCAGGTCGTCTATGAATGGTTTAGCACCAGGCTCCCCACAAACATGCTGTGTGTGACGGGTAAGGGGGCTGCCGCCTTTCCGGCCACGCCCCGTTTTCCGGGACAAGAGGCCTGAACTGTATAACACAAAATAAATTAGAGGTATAAACAAGGTTACAGAGTGACTGTATTATCACTTCTGCATTTTTATGTTGTGACATAAATATATATATATAAACATGTCTAGTGTATTGTTTAATTTAGCAAGCTTAAAAAGCTTCTAAAATACAGCCCTTTGCAGAATAAATACAGGGCTTGAAGGCTATTACATTTAATGCCAAAATTATCTAAGGGACCAAATCCATTTAAATAAGCAGACTTCTTTTAAGTGTCATTTGAAGAGTTGGCTCAGGTGCTGGTCGGGGGACATTAGGAACAGCCTGCCCGGCCCTTTTAGGACCGAGAAAGCTAGCTTCAAAAGGACCCCGGGACCATGAGCCTTCTCCTTGGTATCAGGCAGAACTCAAGACACCACTTAACCTTGGAATCTCACGGATGGCTTAAGCCCCTGCAGCTGCAACTCCTGCCCCCTCCCTTCTTGTTTACCCTCCTGACAAGCTTCAAAACTTGCTCTTCACCACAGATAGGCAGGACTTGTCAGGCCCCCAGTTGGGCTCCTGTCTCTTCCTCTGCTCTCCCCTCCCTCCCAGAGCGAATTCACTGGCTCCTGCTGGAACTCGTGACTCTCGCCCGGGAATGCAGAATAAACGTCTCCTTTTCCTTCTCTCTGGTCTGGCCTCAGTTTACCTTTGCGGTGAGCCTCATAGACTTCTTTGTAGATACTAGAATCCAAGACTACACTGTACCCAAAGAAGGCACCTGGATGATACCCAAAGAATGGGCTTTGTCGTTCTCCACAACAAGCTTGTTGTTCTTTCTTCGTTTACTGAACAAACGGTCATGTTTTCCCACTAGATCTTTTCCATCATGGATCTAGCAGATACCTTTATAAACAAACATTTGCCTGCTCCAAGTACCCAAACCAAGGCTACTTATTGCCTTGAGTTGTGTCTTTTGTGAAAAGTTCATAACTAAAGATTTACAGCTAGATTAACCTAACCATCTGGAAAAACTCATTCCAGGCATTCTAGTAAATTATTTTAAAAATTCAAATCCTTATATGCTCAAGACAACACAGTGCCCAATGTTTTGCTGTCAGAAGTCTCTCGCTCCAGTATTGGAGTGCAGAGACCCAGAGTTTGAGTTCTTCCAAAAGCATGTGGCATGAGGAACATTCTGGGGCCATTCCTCGCATACGTGAACAAGGAGTGCAGGGAGGAGCAGTGAGAGGGCAGAGAGGTGAACTGACCATGACTTTTGGGAAAGCGCTTTCTCTGGAGAGGTTCCAAGAGGCCCCACAGCCCAGGTCTGAGATGCACATCTGTTGTGGTGCTTTCCCACCTGGTGACCATGGACCTGGGCCCTCTGGCTGCAGTGCCACCCACTCACCAGTCTCTGACAGCCCTCCACGATAGTCAGCTTCTGCTGGGGGGACATCCTGGCAAAGACGATTTCGGAGTGATTGGCCAGGATCTCATCCAGCTGTTCTGAGCTCATGTGCTTCAGCTCTGTGCCAGTCACCACGACGGCTCTCACATCCCTAGAGAGACCGGGAGAGAGCAGGTGTGGCCACAGAGCATACTGGAAGTTAGAGCGTGGTTAAAACAAAAGAAGATTCGATGTATTTGAACTGTGGGGCTGGAGAAGAGTATTGACGGCACCATGGACTGCTGAAAGGACACACCAACCTGTCTTGGAGAACGTTTGGCCAGACTACTCCCTAGAGGCAAGGATGATGAAACTTAAGTCTTACCTACTTTGGACACATTGTCCGAAGAGACCAGTCCCTTGGGAAGGAGATCACGTTTGGTAAAGTGGAGGGGCAGAGAAAAAGAGGCAGCCCCTCAACAAGATGGACTGACACCATGGCTGCAACAATGGGCTCAGACATAGGAACAATTATAAGGATGGTGTAGGACCGGGCAGTGCTTCAGTCTGTTGTGCATAAGGTTGCTATGGGTCAGAGCTGACTCGATAGCACCTAACAACAACAAGCTTTAAATGCTGAGAGCCTCCCATGTCCTTTGCTGCCTCAGGTAGTTCATGGTCCTTCACCCTTTGCAAGGAGTGGCCATGGCTTCAGCTCATCTTTGCTTGGCTAAAGCTCCAGATTTGAGCTTTTAAATTAGTTACAAGGTAGGTGTAAAATCTCACAGCCTTTTTCTTTATATTTGTTGAATTTTGAGACCTTTAGACCCAAATTTCCCTTTTGATGTTAAATATTGGAATTCTAGTACTTGAGTTTGAAATGACAGGCCTTCCTAAATACTGGTAAATTAGATGGGCAAATGATCTATAGGTAGAGAGATAGAAGTGAAAAAGCTTTGAGAATGATGATGGCAACAAATGTACAAATGTGCTTGACACAATGGATGTGTGGATGGAGTGTGATGAGTTGTATGAGCCCCCAATAAAATGATTTAAAATAAAAAAATAAAAAAAGAAGTGAAAAAGTTTACTTATAAATGATAGAAACTTTTATCAAACAGAAATATCAAAATGTGAAACTATACTTTGTTGGTACATACTTCATTTAGGTCGCTATACTCCTGAAGTTGGTCCCTCCATCTCGCTAATCCTTCCCTACAGAAGGCTATGTTCTTCAAACTGTATCCTGTTAGGACGACTATTTTATCTTCCTTGAGGAATTTGATCACGTTCCTTGTAAATACTGGATTTAGGGCATGAAGAGAAATCTGAAGGGATAATAGCAGACTGAAGGGTGGATGGGGCAAGGTTTCCCAGGGAAATTCTCATCGTGCGACCCTTGCTGTCCTCCAAAAATGAAGAGATGTGCTGTCATGAGGGAAATGTTTCTTGGTACAACTTTCCTGACCTCTTTCTTATCAGTGCAAGCTTTAGTGTTCTTAAACTTCTTCACAATATGCCCCGCGATCATCTTGGGCCGTTTGAGAATAATCAGTCAAGACGACCACGTTGGAATCCCATGAAACAATCTCAGATATCTTCGGAACAGACGTCTATGCCTTGAATTTAACTGGCCAGCATATTCCTTCAGAAACCTCTATTCTAAATGGTCTACTTTTAAAGACACCCAAAGAGACTAAAACAGATGAGTTACTGAGATAACTTGTCCACGGCCATGTATGATTGCAGAAACACAGTTAAACATATTTTGGGGAATAAGCCCATCTATGTATGACATGGAACCCTACTAGGAGAACTTAAAAATGGAATGAAAAGATACATTTCCTCATCCATTTTGAAACCCTCTTGCATCTGTAAGGCAAGAACCTTCCTCTTACCGCTTCTAAAGTATGGCTGTTACACCATCACGAAGCTCGATCTGATAAAGTGATTGGGTGGAAGCACTCCTCACAAGAGCATCCCTCTCATTCTCCATTAAGTCAGGTGACTAGTATGAAAGCAAACAATCCGATAAATTTTTAAGGCCAAATAAATAAAATTTGGCTTCGTAAGCGTGACGTATACAAAGAAGCCTCGGAGGCTCTTAGGTTTTTGGTACAGTAGTAGTGCTCAGGGCCTGTAATTCTGTTAGGTGATTTCTGACTTGGGCATTTGCTCCCCTAGTCAGAATGTATTCTCTGACATCTCCATGTTCCTCAAGAACATAAATACTTGGGTCACCTAAGAGAGGGCCGCCGGGCTTTCCCTCTGTCACCCACGAGCCCGCAAGTATAACAAAGCCCATCGTACTTATTCTTGAGACTTTGGTTGACATTTTGATGCATTTTAATTATTTACAGAATATGCTGGAAGCCTCTTTGGGTTACCCCAGTCCAGGTTAGACTCTACCCACGTCTAGTTCCAATACTTCCCTGCATATCTCCTTTTATTATACACATCATACACTACTCAGTTTTGTTTTGTTTCTGTGTTCCTGAAACTCCCCAATGGCAGGGAGAGTGTCAGTCCTGTTTGCGACTATAGGTACAGTATTTCACCCAGTGCCTAATAACACGGTTGGGATTCAACAGATAATTGTTAGAAGAATTAAGAAATAAGCAGATGAATGACTAGATGGATAGATAAAAGATTCTTAGAGGAATGAAAAGGAATAAGGAAAAACTGAGTGTCTCTTTGGGAACTTGGTGTTCTGTTTCTGCCCAAATAAAAAGATAATAAAGTATGTATTTACACACTGCACGTTATGAAGCCAATTGAATAAAAATACCCAAAATGCTCACTAGGGACTGCATGAAGTCTGATTGGTTCTTAATAGTCCTGGTTACACAACTAGATAGATGACAAATAATTTCATATAAACACTTTGTTTCCATTTTTCTCACTCCAAACTGGGCATATGCTTTCAGATCTACTTCCTGGGACTTGGGCATGTAGACAAAGGAAGGGATATTCCTAAGCAGTGATACAGTGCCTGGCATACATCAGGTGTTAAGTAAAGTTTTCTGTGAATAAAACTATAGATCATCAATATAGTGTCACCCTAAGTGGGTGTTTCACCAGAAGGTGATTTTCTCCAGAACACATAGCACTTTGGTGCCACTGGGCCCCGTGTATAAGAACTCCAGTCTCTGCTCTATTGGCTCGGTGCTCACCGCGGGTTCACTTGCTCCACGGCAATGTGGAGACGTTTTGCGATGTCATCCGCTGTCTCGCTGTTGGCTGATATGATACCCACACTCCTGGCGATGGCTTTGGCTGTGATGGGATGGTCACCCGTCACCATGATCACCTAGAGGACAATGAGAAGACAGGTGGACAGTGAGGAACTAGAGCAGCTGCAGTAGGAGCACTTCAATATTGTTCAATATTGCCTGCTTTACCATGCCGTGGAAGAATATGGCTTGTGAGTATCATGGCCCGCCCTTGTGGGTAATTCTTGCTTTAAGACACATAAAGATACACTGATCCTATTGAATCAACCCTTGCTTCTTGCATCGTCTCCTCTGACACTAGACTAAGCCTCTTCCCTCCATAATATTTCTAAAAAGGGACAAACAATGACTGTTTGGAGTGGCACTTCGTTCCTTCCACAGTCTTCCTGTTAATATGCTGCTAGGGCACAGTTTGGCTCAAGTGTCCTGAAGATGAATGTGATTTTAGAGGATGGGCCTCAAGATTGAGAAGCAATAAAACCCCAGGGGCTTAGGTGGAGATAAAATGTTTTGAGGATGATGAGGGCAATGAATGTACAGATGTGCTTGACACAATTGATGTATGTATGGATTGTGATGAGTTGTATGAGCCCTTAATAAAACAATTAAAAAAAGAGAAGCAATAAAACCTTTAGTTCTTTACCATGGTCTTGGATGAAATATGGCCTCTCCATATTTTAGCTTTATTCTCTCTGCAATTAATGTTGTTCTCTATTTCACATAGATGCAATCATTTTGTTTTCAGTGGACAGTTACCAAAATAGTAAGTATGTGAAAGCAGAGATAAAAGAAATTATGGCATGGTAAGATAGTGAACTAGGAGGCCACTCTATACAGACATTCTGCAACAAAGACGCCAGAGAACCTAATGCAATAATTATGGATGATAATCCTGGAGCCCGAGCTTCATGAGAAAGGATAGACAAGGGAATTAACTATCAACGAGGAGAAGAAACTGAACAAAAGTGGCCAGAGAGGAGACAAACAAGGGACCTGTTGGATAGTCTGACGCAGGGAGGCCATATTGAAAATTTGTAAGCAGCTTTACATTGGCACAGTAGCCTGACACACTGTTGGCTGGCAACAATAGAGTTAAATTATTATTTCTTGCTGCTTTCCCCCTACTCTTATTTTTAAAATCTCATTTTTTACAATATTCTCTCTCTGTGTGTCTGTGTGTCTGTCTGTCTATGTCCCACCAAACAGGAGATATCAACAAATGATAAGCACATTCAGATCTCCTGAAGCCCCACATGCTGCATGAGGGACACTACCAGCTCCTGTACTACCTGGTCATCTATAACCAGTGGCCAACCCACACTGCATTGCACTACAGGAACAGAGAACTGCGTACGCATGCACATTCTTTATCACACCCACCAGAAGGCGAGTGGTGAGTGGTTAAGAACACATCAGCATTTGGTCACCAATTAAATACAAATACCACATTTTTTTAGATTGTGTAAGATATGTCAAAGAAAACAAAACATTATTATAGGGGAAAAATTAAAATAAGGGGGGGTAGGGTGGGGGAGGGAGCTGATATCAAGGAGTTCAAGAAGAAAGAAAATATTTTGAAACTGATTGTGGTAGCGATTGTATAATACTGCTTGATACGATTGAACTATGGTATGATATGATATCTGTAAAAGCTCCCTATAAATAATTAAAAATATATTTTAAAAGGTGAAGGGAGACATTGGACAATGTAAGATATGACAAAATAATAATACCATATAAATTATCAAGGGTTCATGAGGGAGGGGGAGCGGAGTGAGAGGGGAAAAATGAGGCGCTGATAACAAGGGCTCAAGTAGAAAGCAAATGTTTTGAGGATGATGATGGAAACAAATGTGCGTGACACAACGGATGTATGTGTGGATTGTGATGAGTGTTGCACGGGCCCCCAATAAATTATTCTACAAAAATTAAAAAAATACAAATACCAATTGCCATACCCCCTAGACACTAGACAATTTCAGTGTACATGAAGAAATAAGATAGAATGACTCAGAGAAGTGACTAAAATATAGAGCCAGGTATGCTTTCTCAGGAAGAAGTGGCATAGGAAGTGTCTGACAAAGAATTCAAAAGTATGACACTTAGACTTCCTTAATTAACTGAAGTGCCAAGAAAGCTGTAGGAGAAATCAAGGAAACCTGAAGAAAAAAAATCTAAAAGAATTCCTAGAAACATTACAAAAATAAACTAACAAACTGACAAAATAAATGAGAAATTAGTAACCATTTAAAAAAACAGTAAAAAAAATCCAGTTAATTAATGCTATTTCCACAATGGATAATATATTGAAAAGGGAAAGGACTAGATTGAATTAGTGACCTTGAAGACAACACGTTTATCATTGCTCATCCGTTAGAAGAATAAAACAACAACAAAGTCTCAAGAAAACCAAAGAATTATGTGGGCTATCATCAAGAGAAAAACTTTTCATGTGATTGGCATTTCAGAATAGGAAGAAAATACAAACAGTACAGAGAATATTGCTGAAGAGTTTTTAGAAGAAAAACTCCTGAATATCATGAAAGACAAGACAATAATAAGCATTCAAGAAACTGTATGAAGACCAAACAGAATAGACCTCACAGAAAACCATCAAGACATACCATACTCAAACTTTCTGAAATAAAAAACAAGGAGTAAAATTTGAGAATGAAGTAACTTACAAAGGGGCGACAATGAGACTAAGCTCTGATTTTCACAGCAGAAACCATGCAGGTAAGAAGGCAATGCAATGACATATATAAAACCCTGGAAAAAAATTACCTACCAGGAATTATATGCTCGGAAAACTTTTCTCTCAAATACAATAGTGAGATTAGAACATTTCAAGATAAAAATTAATTCAAAGAATTAAAAAAATCCAGACCAAACTTCTAAAAAATACTAAAGGGAGTTTTTCAGATAAAGAACTAACAACAACCTGACATTTACATATGTGACAGCACCACCCAGAATTCAACCCAGATACAGAAAGAAGTATGCAAAATAAAAGAAACCTGCAAGATGGAAAATAGGAAACCAGGTATCAATTTATTACCAAGGCAGTCACAATGTAAATATAAGGAATAGTTACAGAACATCCAAATGGAGATGAAGTCAAGCAGATTCAACTTGGGTGGAAAGGAAGACAGTATAAAAAACAGTGAAGTTGTAAAGAAATAGGCGTAATGAAAATCAAAGACACCTGGAAGCAATTAGTCCAATGAATTAGTAGATCATGCAAACATCAGTTTTCATAACCCAGAAACCAAACTTAAAAAGGTAGGCTCAAAGTCTTTTAGAATTTCAACACTGGTACTGGAACTATTGAGAGAATTATAGTACACTAGAATTGCTTAATTCCTACAGAAGAGATTGGGAAGAGTTCTCGAGTTAAAGACAACAGAGGTAAATGTTGCTATATACTCAATCCTACAATAATGGTGATTTTTGACTAAATGCATGAATAGATATATAGCTGTATGGGTAGAGGGAGTAGAATTGGAGTAGATGCACAGATATATGTATGCACATACTATGTTTGATAGAGGATATTTTTACATGGATATTTAACTTTGATGCAAATATATCCATGAATGTGGTAGAACATGCAAGAGCCAAAGTTATGAAACTTCTTAGACATAGCCAAACACCTTGAGGGAATGAGTTGGTAGGCCTTGAGAGACATCAAGATAATTTGGCTTAACCGAGTCCAGACATTGTTCAGCATTCTATTTTGGTGAATAGTGACTGTGAGTCATCTTAAAAGCTTATGAGCAGCCAGTAAGTTGCAACTACAAGCCTGCCTCTCCTTGTCTGGAGGAAATAGGAGTAATGAAAATCAAAGACACATGACAACAATTAGTCCAATGAATTAATAGACCATGCAAACATCGGTTTTCACAACCCTGAGACCAGAAGAACTAGATGGTGCCTGGCTACCACCACCAACTGTCCTGAATAGGATTGCATTTGAAATCCTAGATATAATGGGAGAAAAATGGGAAACAAAACTCAAAAATAATTAACAACAACCAACAAAAAAGACCAGATTTACTGATCAGATTGAGACTGGTGGAACACCTGAGATTATGTCCCATAGACTGGCGAAATCCCTTAGACTGAAGTTGAATTCTTCACCCTTCAAGTCTGGAATGGAACTCACCTCATGACCCAAATATCAAATAAACAACCAGCAGGTCTATAAGGTGGTACCATGCACCTTAGAATCATCAACTATTTGAGCTCAAAGGGCAGCATTTACCTAAAGACAATGTTCAGAAGGGGTAACGAGGAAGAAGGAATGGAAACAGAAGACACAGGGAAGAAGTGGGATAAGTGATGCTATATTAAAGACATTGCAACCAATACATGAAAAAATGTGTATGAATTGTTGAACATGAAACTGATGGTCTGCTCTGTCAACCTTCACCCAATTCACACACAAAAAAGTGTTAAACAAAACACAAGGAAATGATGGTAATTACATGAAGAGATGTAAATATTGACTTTCTTCCACGACACAAGCTGTTACACAGAGATACAGCGCACAGCAGGGGACTTCTGGAGTCAGGAAAAGAGCGCCCACCTTGATCCCGGCACTCTGGCATTTGGCGATTGCATCAGGCACAGTGGACCGGGGAGGATCGATCAGAGACAAGAGCCCCACGAAGCAGAGGTTGGAGGTGGGGAAGTTCATGGCGTCGATGTCAAATGAATAGGTTTCCGGAAACTCATTGGCTGGCAGGTAGAGGTGACAGAAACCTGGAATAGGCATGAATTTGGGAGTTAATGAAACTAAGATAAGATTTGATGACCCCGCTTAACAAAATATGTTCATAGTCTTTTAGTATTTCAGCATTATGGTACTAAATTATTGTGAGAACTGTTGTACACGAGAATTGTTTCATTTCTTCAATTTTATAATACATCAGTTTAGGAAAGACTTTATAATCTAAGAATCACTTTGTGCCCATTTGGCTCCATGTAATATTCTATAGATATGAGATCCAAGCCTTTAGTTGTGAAGATGTTGCTTGGTGGTCAGAAAGAGAAAAAAGATAAAAGCAGGATAAGGCATAGTCAGAACTACATAGCACGGCTCTACGACTGGAGTTGACAAAGAAGTGCCAGTGGAGATGCATCAGGAATAGATGGTTTTCTGGGAAAGAAGGAAGGCCAATTTGATTAGCATGAGAGGACTCTTAGGAATGGGGTATCATTTCTTGACATCTCACAAGCTGAGGTAGAAGGGATTTCTAAGATCGTGTGATCCTCCCCTTAGCTTTCACGTTAAAGTTATTCCCAACATGCTTCACCATTTACATACATGTCAATAAACTCGAGGTTCCTGGAACTACCCTCATGCATTGGGTATCCATTGTGTGTCGGAAAGGCGCTGTCCCAGTGCTGAGCAGTATTTAAAGACCATTCTATCTACCTTACCAACTCAAGAACCTACATTCCACGGACACCCACAATCGACTGGTGAGCTCTTTAATGTTCAATGACTCTTAACATTAACTCTTAATTTCGGTTACCTTGATGTTATCATTTTGTTGTTCTGCGCAGGTGTCCTTTGATTATTCCGTGATTCACACAATTTAGCATGTTGTCCCCCAACAACTTACATAACCATGGATAGGCTCCTCTACATTTCTAAGATACTTCTAGGGTTCCTTCCAACATTCCATATGTGGGTCCTTAGAAAGTTCATGGAAAAGTGGAATTAAAAGATCGAGATTTTTTTTCCCCTCTACAAACGTTTTAAAGTCCCCCTGTATCTCAATAGGAGCCCTGGTGGCGTAGCAGTTATATGTTGGGCTGCATTAACCACAAGGTCAGCAGTTCGAAATCACCAGGAGATTCAAAATCCACAGGAGATAGATGGGGCTTTTTACATGCCTATCGAGTTACAGTCTTGGAGACCTTCAGGGGCAGTTCCACCCTGTCCGGTAGGGTTGCCATGAGTTGGAATTGCCTCCAGGACAGAGTTTGGCTTTTTGGCTTTGTATCTCAGCTGCTGGCATTACAGCTTTTCCTAATCATGTAAATATTTTTTCAAACACACTTGTCTCCTCTAATTAGCTGCTAAGTTTTATCAATGTATGAAGTCTCTTGCATCTGACCCCTCCCTCACATTCCTATTATCTCCAAGCAAATCCCCATCCTCTTTCATCTGAATGAGTGAGGGCAGCCACATCCTACTTCTACCCCTACCTGTCCTCGTCAGTTAAGTAATTTTACTGCTAAAACTATTCTGAAAAACACAGAACAACTTTGATTAGCTCACTCCTTAGGGAAAGAAGTCAATGGTTCGCCACTAACAGCAGAGTGAAAGCCTAATTCTTCACTCAGCCATTCAGTCGAGCTTTCTCATCTATGTTCTGTGACTATGTTCCTTCAAGGAGCTCTGGTGGCATGGTGGTTAAGCATTGGGCTGCTAACCCAAGGTCCACAGTTCGAAACCACCAGCAACTCCTCAGGAGAAAGATGAGGCTTTCTACTCCTATAAAGAGTTACCATTTCAGAAGCTCACCAGGGCAATTCTACCCTGTCCTATCGGATTGCTAGGAGTCGGCATCAACTCAGTGGCAGTGAGTTTGGAGTTTGGGGCTTCTTCGTGTCCCCTACAACACCCAGCACTGGTGGTCAGCTCAGCAATGTTTAACCACCTTTCTCTGTCCAGTCCTTAGGGGGCTTTCTCTTCCTTCAACACTTTTCCCAATCCCCCTTCAAACTGTTATCTGTCATTCAAATCACAGTTTAAAATGTAATTCCTTCCTTCAAATCTCCCCTGACTCTACTTATTGGAAGGGACTCCACCGTACCTGTTTGTCAGAACATCTTCTTGTAGGTTTCTGTTAGGTCGTCAGATAGGGAGCTGTCCCTCTCTATGCCAAGGCGCCCCGACAGGAGGTTGCTGCAGAGAATCAGGCGAGCCCAGCCAGCCATAAAGGCTAGAGGACATGCTGGCATTCAGACCTTGAGACAGGAAGCCAGTACACTTGGGAGCACCCCCATATCGACCATGCCTCCCAGCGGAGGGCCCTGAAAAGCTGGAATCTTCTAGACCACTGCCCTCTTTTCCAGCTGCTCCTGCCTGTGCTGCGGTTTCCTCTGGCCTCGGGTGTCCACCTGTGGGTGTGAAGTACCTTCAGGGTGCCCATGTAAAAGCTGAAACTCCTTCTACCCTTTATAAAAACCCACTTGGATCACAAACCAAGTTTCGCTGTGAATTCTTTCTCGTGGAAGCCAAGGACCTGAGGTATTTCTAACCCGAGAAACCTAACACTTACTATAACATCTACTGCATTCTTCTTAGGATTATTTATGTGGATGCCATCTCTACTCTATTAAATAATTTATTACTCAAAGTTGCCTGTTTCGTCTTGTGTCCTGACCCAGGGTCAGAGCCTTGCACGTATTAGGTGGGGCATAAGAGTTTTACTCCAAAGAGCTCACCCAGCACGCGCTCGCCCAGGCCTCCGAGCTCCATGTAGGCCGTGTGGAAGGCCTCAGCTGAGCTCTGGTCCAGGGGCTGCTCTTGGCCGTTGATCATGATGGTGCTGCACTTCTCTAAGATCCTCTCGGGGGCCCCTTTCATCACCATGAGGAAGCGGTTGTCGTTGGGGTCGTCAGTCTCATGGATGGAGAGCTGGAGGAGAGAGAGAATTGAGGATGTCAGACATAGCATGTTGCCTGCTATTGGTTCGATCTTTGTTACTAGGGGTGTGAGCTGCACAGGCCTTTTAAGTACCAACATCATAGGAAGGTAAGATCATTCCTTACCCTTGCTGGGCTACTAGTCTTTGAAATGTAATGCAAGAAATATCACGGTACTCTCAGACACACTCTGCCCTTTGTCTTGAGGTCAAGCAACCTGGAGAGATCTAGATGACCCCAGTCCAGATAAGCACCTGGATTTGAAACCAAACTAAGCCAACCTGTCTTTCAAACACAAATTGGTTGTTTAGAGAAACACAGGCCACAAAGGCCATTTATGGCTGTAAATCTGTGAAATCTTGGGCCTTAAATGAGATCTCCCCCTGTGCTTGAGATAAGAGTAGGGACTCTGAGTCCCCACATCTCACCCCCAGCCTCTAGCTCCCTCCTGGTTCTGAGTAGCCATCTTTCAGACTCTGAGCTCAGGCAGGCTTGAGATCCGTAGGAATCCCCTGGGTCTCTTCATCTTGGGGTTGATCCAATAGCACTGCCTTGATGTCACAGGAAATATACAACATTCCTGGAGGACACGTAGCTAATATTTACCACAATTTTAACATGAATACTCTTCAACCTAGGAATTCCACTTCTAGATTTATCGTAGTAAACAAAACAAAACAAACTCACTGCCATTAAGTCAACGCTGGTTCGTAGTGATCCTACAGGACAGGTTAGAATGACCCCTTTGAGTTTCTGAGACTTTTAAAACTCTTTATGATCTATATACATACACACATATATAAGTAAAATAAAAATAGCTAACCCTCACATAGTCTTGATTATAATACCAAGTATTCTTCTAAGCACTCAATTTCAAGAAAATAGGTCAATACTGTGTGATGCGCTCAGTACCTCCATTTCCTCATCTGCAAGATGACAGACACATGGCACCTACCCCGACACAATGGTGAGAATCGAATGGTTTTAATACATGTAGAATGCTGAGCACATACTAGCTCATTATTATTAACTATTGTTATCTTTGGATTGCCACTCATTCTATTCCATCTCTTGCTTTGAATAAAAGATTTCCTGGATTTAATATTTCAGGTCATAGAGTTGTCTGTTTAGGATTCATCATTGAGGTTCTTTATGGACCCAGGACTCACAAAGAAAAGAGTCCTGATGGCTCAAGGGCGATGAGCTTTGTTCAACTGCTAACCTAAAGGTTGTCAGTTGAACCCAACCAGTCTTTCACGGAAGAAAGACTTGGCAAATTTGCTCCCTAAAAAACCCCTGTGGGCTCCCTGTGAGTCGGAAACAACTTGATGGCAGTGGGCTGAGACAAGGTTGGCTATTTAATTCCTGCACAGTGGATGGAGGGAAGTCTCACTCAACTGGTTACAGGAGGGATCAAAAAGTAACATGATTGGTTCTTTGAGAACTATTTGTTTATTTTGACATGGCCTGAAATGAAATGTTCTGCTTAGTGTTATGGTAGAAAAGCATGAACTTCAGAGTTTAGCACATTGGTTATGCCACTTAGAGATGCAAATGAATACTTTTAAAGGATCTGTTTCCAAACGAGTAAGAACTGACGGCATGGCGGTGAGTTTGCTTGTGGGTTCCTTAGTCATAGCTCAGGTTGATTTGTACTACATCACGGACCAATTGGGAGAATGAAATGAGCTAATGTGTGCAGTGTCCGACACACATTAGGTGTGCAGTTAAAGTTCGTTCTCCGGCGTTCCTTCTCCCCTTCCTTCAGGACTTTGCCTTTTACTTCTACAAAAGCGGCTTGAAAGGATGTGCATCAGCATTTTATTAGAAACATACCTCCCAATATCAGAAGCTGATGTGTGGATTGAGGGGAGGGAGCGCTATATACATGTGTGTATGTGTCTGTATGTATTTAGGGGAGTCACTGGATGGTACAATGACTAGTGGGCTTGGCTGCTAATCTAAAGGCCAGAGGTTCAAGTCCATTCAGAGGCACCTTGAGACAAAATCCTGGTGATCTAGTATATGTGTTGGGAAAGACCAGTCCCTGGAGAAGGACATCATGCTTGGAAAAGTAGAGGGGCAGCAAAGGAGAGGAAGGCCCTTGAGGAGATGGACTGACACCGTGGCTGCAACAATGGGCTCAAGCACAGAAAAAGATATGAAGATGGTGCAGTGCTTTATTCTGTTGTGTACAGGATCACCATGGGTTGGAACTGACTCAATGGCACCTAACAACAAGAACAACAAGAACTTTCTGAAAAATCATCCTTTGAAAATCCTATGGAGCACAGGTCTACTCTGATAAATATGATG
Source organism: Tenrec ecaudatus (assembly GCF_050624435.1). Taxonomy (NCBI): domain Eukaryota; kingdom Metazoa; phylum Chordata; class Mammalia; order Afrosoricida; family Tenrecidae; genus Tenrec; species Tenrec ecaudatus. Next base: position 12,307,261 of record NC_134540.1, read on the forward strand.
TTTTCATGAGCTGGAGCCACCCACGGTACCTGGTTTGCTTTTTTCATGTATACTATTCTGTAGGTGTAGCAGATAAATTTCATGTCAACTTACACTTGTGAGTGGAGTCCAGTATCTGTCAATCAGGTCACGGCCGATGATGCTTTCTGGGAAATTTGGCTTTTTTTATAAGCGACAGTAGGGGCCCCTCTTCTCTGATGCTTCACCTCCCACTTTGCTGGTATTTCACTGGAACTCTGTGCCTGCCTTCAGGGGTGGCCCCATGTCAGCTGCCTGACCCTGTCATGTTTCCATCGACCTTGGATCCACATGTCTCTACACCCACTGGCCTGTGATCTTCCTGCATCCCTCTTCACCTTTCTTCATCATTGGTCTGCAGCTATGTGAGTTTGAAGAGAGGTCCAGGTAGAATTGGACCCATGGGCTCAAGTTGGACTGGGCTGGGATGCTTTCTTGCTGTAAAGTTCTTCCTAGAAGAGTGTCTCGGTTTTGTTTCTCTATGCAGTCTGGCCTAACACTTTAGGTAGACACAGCGGTCTCTCTTTCTATTCCAGCATGCTGAGTAGATCCCTAAAACATCACATAGTACTAAACCCTACATAGACTACGTTTTGTCCTATACAAATAGACATACAATACAATTAAATTCATTAATTTAGCTCAGGAAGAGATTAACAACAGTAAGTAAAGGCCAGGGAGTGTCTACAATGTGAATAATGCTGGACAAATGGGTGATTCACAACCTAGTTGGAATGGAGTGAGATGTCACAAGGTTTCATCACACAATTTCTTGAACATTTTACAGCCAGTTTGATAGTATGACCATGGGTAACGAAAACTGTGGAAAGTGAAACTGCAAGTGTGTGTGCATGTGTGTATGTGTGCGTAATATGGAGGAATCATATGGGAGCAGGCAGGCCTCGACACGCTCCTCAACTTTCCTTTCTTCTCTATCCAACTTTGTGGAAAGGAAGAAAACCAGAGCCTTGATCTGAGTTTACCAGAGGGCCCGGCCATGCATCCTTCAGCACTACTTCCCCACCCCACCCAACAATTATAATGGCATATCATACACATATCACACGTTTCAACCATTTAATCACATCAAGAAGGGTTGTACAATCATGACCACAATCAGTTGTAGAAACTTTTCTTTCATCTTGTACTAATAGTAATTCACTTCCCATCTCCCTCCAATCTCCCTGCTATACATACAACCCCGTACTAATAGTAATTCACTCCCCATCTCCAGCCAATCTCCCTGCTATACATACAACCCAACCATTAAACCAGTCACTGTCTCTATAGATTGACCTATCCCAGATTTCATATACAGGCAAACATTAAAAAACAAACAAATCCAAACTAACAAGAATAACAAAGTAAAACAGATAAAAACCTCAATAGAGAGGACCTGATGCAAAGGGCTTAAGTGGAGAGCAAATGCTTCGAAAATGATTAGGGCAAAGAATGTACAGATGTGCTTTATACAATTGATGTATGTATATGTATAGATTGTGATAAGAGTTGTATGAGCCCCTAATACAAAAAATAAATTAAAACAAAACCTCAATAGAAGATAAAGCAGAAAATATTTTAAAACTACTTTTGAAGTCAGGGATTTTTGAAACTAAGAATAACTCAAAGGCTATATGCACATAGAAATGCCATTCCGGTGGTAACAAACACAGCCAGTTGTGAGGATAAACTCACCTGGAATTTGTTGGTGGAATTAAAAGGGATTTCAGCTACTTTGCGGTTTCTTTTCCTAATTTCCATCACATCGCCCAGTATGACCTCTGAGAATTTCAAGAGAGCAGTGTCTGAGGCATCTCCCAGGACAGTTTTCTGGGAATTAAAAGAAAAGCATATTTGCACTCCACAATCTAGTTCTTTTCTCATTGTTTCCAATGAGCCAACTCGCTCAAAGCACAGGAGGCAGCATGTCTTTGCACTAAGAGTTTACAATCAATCAGGAGAGACAAGATGACAATGAGTGACTGTGTGAGACAACAAGAGGAGATCCAGTAGTGCAGTGCTTATGTATGGGGCTGCTAGTCCCAAGGTCTGCAGTTCAAAACCACCAGCCAATCCACGGGAGAACGATGGAGATTTCTACTCCTGTAAAGAGTTACAGTCTTGGAAACTCATGGAGACAGTTCTACCCTGTCCTACAGGGCTGCTACGAGTCAGAATCTCCTCCGTGGCAGTGAGTGAGTTTAAGGTAATGATGGTGCGGCCAACTGAGATTAGTGAAGCTCAATGAGGACTGAGATGGTTCAGGAGTGCAGCTGCTGTTGCACGAGTTTGAGATGGGTGGCTTGCTGATGGTCGAGACGCCAGAAGAAAGCCTTAGAGAAACAAAGAGGCCAAGGTTGAAGATAGAAAAGCTGTTTGGTTCTAGCATGGATGCTAGAAATAAGGATGATCCCGGAGGTCAGGTTAGGAAGGAAGGTGATAGGTTGGCTGACTGTTCACTCAGGAAGTAGATAAAAGGAAAGCACTGAAAGTCTCTCCACAAAGCTAGGAGAGAGTAAGAGCTGCACTAAGAAGGATGAGTAGCATGCAAGAGAGGCACGAAGACGGACCCACTGAGATCAAGACAGCAGTGAAGGGATGTTTCTACTTCTGTAGACACGAGGTATTGCTGATAAACATATAATTAGATACAGTTTGAAGCAAAAATGAGAGGACTTAGGGTCTTATTAGATAGAAGGAAAGGAGAGATGTGGGACACACAAAGATTTCTCCCAAGTTGTCTCCCCCAAATATATGCCAAACCTAAGACGCTGCTTGCTACACATGGTAACCGACTACACTTGGAAGTCAACGAAAGCAGGTCAGAGGTTATTCTCCCTAAGGGTTAGCAGCCATCCAGAGCAATCAGACTGTATAGTCTGTCCCACCCTATGGGACCCACTCCCCTCTGATCAGGGTAGTGGATTGTTCCCTTGCAGGAGAGTCCAAAGGATGACCAAGGTCAGGCTGCCACATTGCGTCTAGGGTCCGCCCATCTTGTCACATGTGTGCCCCAATCCCTCCCCTTCCTCTTGCGTGTACAGGCCTAGATCATTCCCCTCCTATTGCTTGTATTGCCTATGGCACAACCCCTTCCTGTTGCGTATGTGGGCATCTGTAATCGGGGGGGCTTGCACATCCCCGAAAATATATATAAGCCTTGGTTAAAAATAAATCATCTGCCCTGCCCTCTTGTCCTCCTGCATCCCCACGAGGACCACCAAGAAGGGCTGAGGTGAGCATGCTACCATGAAATGTGTCTGACTTCTTTATTTTACTTTCTCTCCTATCTCTCTTATTCTCTATGACTTTACTATAATCTTTATATATTATAACCATACAATTGTGCCTACCGATGGTGTCAGGGGCTGGTTTCCCCTCACAGAGAGAGTGGAAGATGACTTGTCAACATTTTTGCTGGGTGACAAATAGTATGTGTATTGGACAGGGTTCTCTAGAGACAAACCAGATTGCTAGTAATTATATATAAATATATTTATAGAGATAGATATATAATACAAGAAATTAACAGTTAAATTATAAAGCAGTGAGACACTAGCAGTCCTTTAAGGCTTGAGAACTGCCAGTTGCCAGTCCCCTTCTATAGAGAGAGCTGGGCTATATATATCCAGGCAGCAAACAGCAAGGCAGGTCCCCAACTGTCATCAACTGTCAGTCCCCAGCTCCAGAGATGAACATTCCAATCGTGTGGGCTTAAAGGGACCTCAACTTACAGTGACACAGTCCACAGGCTAGGCATCCCACAGGTAGTGTACCCCTTGAAACTGAGGCACAGAACAAGCAAGACGAGGCTCACTGAGCCATTTATCCCTCTGCCCTTCAGTTAATCCTACTTGTGTTTATTGGCCAGGCTGGCACAATAAACTATCGCAGTATGGTTGTCATTGAAAAATAGCAAGTGTGGGACAAGACACTTGTTTGGAGCCAGACTGGGTTCAGAGGAAAGTGCTAAGTGTAATTTGTTGAGAATCTAACATCATGGCAAGACTTTCTAGAGAGGTGGAGATCCAGATGGAGCTTGGGTGAGCAATTAGAGCCAGAGAGGTGAATCTCAGATATCCCAAGAGAGAAGTGATTGTCTAAGGTGGGCATTGATGAGCTTATTAATAGAGAAAGAAGAAAAACAAAGCAAAACAAGACAAAATTTTAAGAATGTAAAAGACTTAATGAAAGAACTAGATGGCCGGCATTAAAGCCAGAAGAGCGCTGATTCCGTGACTCGCTGGGAGAAAGAGGGGGAAGAACAAGAGGGATAGGAAGCTGGGGGAGGTGGGGATGGAGCAAGAAAAGCAGCTTATAGTTTACTCTGCTAGACCAGAACTCTCTGGAGCTGTTCCTGTCATCTTCTAGTCCCCAAGAAGATATCCTCACACCAGGTCCCTAATTTCTATTCAATCATTTGAAGGTGAGTTAAAAAATCTTGCTTCTAGGGTTCTGGTACAGAAGGATTTGTTCCAAACAAGACATATGTAAACATGTATGTGATCAGTGAATGGCTGCAGCCAAGTTCTTTCAGGAACACAATTGTCTTAGGCTCATTAGGTTGCCTTCATGAGAGAGAAAAGGGGGGAGGAGGGTCACAACCCAAACACCATCTTCCATGGGGATCTACTGGGTCATTTACATTCCAGACTGGGAGAAAAAATTAAATAAACAAATAAATTCCAGGCGGAAAGAGAAGCTCAGAAGGTTATGGCCACTCTTTTCTGGGATTCCCATAAGAATCATTGTGATAGATTTTCTTGAAGGACATAGGACAGTCATGAAGAAGTTTTAAGAAATTAAAAACTGTTGAGAATGATTGGGGCAGGGAATGTATGGATGTGCTTTATACAATTGATGTATGTATATGTATGGATTGTGATAAGAGTTGTATGAGTCCCTAATAAAATGTAAAAAAAGAAAAGAGGAGAAAAAAAAAAAGAAAATTATTAGGGCAAAGAATGTACAGATGTGCTTTATACAATTGATGTATGTATATGTATGGACTGTGATAAGAGTTGTATGAGCCCCTAATAAATTGTTTTAAAAAAAGAAATTAAAAACTGTATTGATAGTAAGAAAAAAAGCCAGGAAAGTTGAACCAAGATTTTAATCCCTCTTCGTAACAATGCACCTAATTCTTTGATGTGACAAGGGCTGTTCTCAGGATTTCATTGGGAAACCTTACTCCATCCAATCTACAGCCTGCTTTTTTTTTTTGTTTGTTTCTCACAACTCAAAGACTATTTAAAAGGTATGCGATTTGAGTCCTGCTAGAATACAAAATTTCCATTTTGGTGTGGTGTAAATCAAAGAAGGAAGAATTCCACAGGGAAGGGTTAGAAGGAAGGAAACAGAACCTTCAAAAGTGTATAAACATAAACAGAGGATAATTCAACAAATCATCAATTCATATTTTAAGATTTTTGTTTAACAAAGGTTTCTGTACATGTGTGAAGGAAGACCATGGACAGTGTAAAATCTGAAAATAAAATAATTTATAAATTATCAAGGGTTCCTCAGGGTGGAAGGTTGGGGGAGGGAGGGGTAAAAAGTGGAGCTGATACCAAGGGCTCAAGTAGAGAGAAAATATTTTGGAAATGATGATGGCAACATATGTACAAATGTGCTTGATACAATTGATGTATGGATTATTATAAGAGCTGTATGAGCCCCTGATAAAATGATTTATTAAAATTTTATAAAGTAAAGATTTCTGTAATTTTATAGCAATACTTTTTGACTTAGCATCCTATTTGAATCTTCAGTGAATAGTATTTATGTGACTTAAAAACTCAAGATTATATTCAATTAGCTGGTAACAAAATTAGGGAGGGAAAATTACTTATAAAGAAATACTGGGGATGGACAACAGAAAAATGGGTGAAGGGAGACATTTGACAGTGCATGATATGACAAAATAATAATTTATAAATTATCAAGGGTTCATGAGGGAGGGAAGAGTGGGAAAGGGGGGAAATGAGGAGCTGATGTCAGGGGCTTACATGGAGAGCAAAAGTTTTGAGAATGATGAGGGCAATGAAGGTACAAATGTGCTTTACACAATTGATGTATGTGTGGATTGGGATAAGAGTTGTATGAGCCCCTAATAAAATGATTAAAAAAAAAAGAAATACTCATTTACTGGAATGAAGTATCTTTCAAAATTACGTCAATCAACACTGAGAATCTCTAATTTTTATAAACACTTAAACTAGTTGAAGGGAAGGAAGTGTTCTTCATACCTGCCCTGATTGCCACAGACTTTACGCCATCGGACATACGAAACCAAGTACCAAATCAGAGCAGCTGAAGTTGCTTCCACCAGCCCAGGATGTCAGACCAAGTTAAGCAGATGCCTTACCTTCAGGATGGGCACACTTTGCTGTCCTGGCTTGAACTCAGCTCGATTACACAGCGCTATTATCTTGGCCAAGGAGGTCCAGGTTCCTGAGCTTTGGTCAAAGGTCTGGTCTGGAAGGTAAAGAATGTCACAGTGCGCTGTCAAGTAGGCATCCTGCTTCAGATGTTCTCCGAGCCTGCATACCAGCGCGTCCACGGCTCATTCTACCCCTTATGCCCAGGTCCTGCGCATATAAAGAGTGTTCCATGAGACTTACTAGTGTGATCTTCACTGGTGTCAGCTATGCAAATCTGGTTGTCGAACCACAGATGGGCCACGCTCATCCTGTTCTGAGTCAGAGTCCCTGTCTTGTCAGAGCAGATGATGGAGGTGGAGCCGAGGGTCTCCACCGCCTCCAGGTTCTTCACCAGGCAGTTCTTCTTGGCCATCCGTTTTGCTGTTAGCGTCAGCATCATCTATTGAGAGAGAGAAAACTTCTGAAAAAGGCATAGATAGATACTACTGAACTTTGATCAGATGTTCTACAGAAGAATCTTGATCAGAAGAGGGGGAAAAAAACCCCAGAAGTTCAAATACTCATGGACTCCAGAATTTTGGAGCCATTGAGATGAGATGAACCTCTGAAACTATTCAACCTTAAATATCCTCTGAAGTGTTGAAAATAGACATATGCATAAAAAAAGGAAATGATAGTAAAGCATGTCGAGAAAGCAAAATTTATATAACTCGATCAAAGACTGGAGTTTACAAGTATTCCATTTTGCTTGAATTCACAGTTAATGCTCACGGAAGTAGCAGTCAAAAAAAATCGAAGGGTATGATGCATTGCCCAAATGTGCTGCACAAGACCTCTTTAAAGTGTGGAAGAGCAAGGATGTCACTTAGGACTAAGGTTCTCCTGACTAAGCCATGGTATTTTCAATTGCCTTACAGGCATGTGGAAGTGTGATAATGAATAAAGAAGACTGCAGAAGGTTTGATGCATTTGAATTATGGTATTCTTGAAGGACATTGAAAGTACTGTGGACTGCCAGAAGAGCAGTCTTAGAGGAAGTCCAGCCAGAATGCTCCCTGGAAAAGAAGATGGTGAGATTTCGACTCATGTACTGTAGACATGTTGTTGGGAAAGATCAGTCATGCACATCATGCTTGACTTCAGAGAAGAGGAGCAAGAGCTTCAATGCGATAGATTAAGACAGCGGCTGCAACAATGGACTCAGATATAACAATGGTTGTGAAGGCTCTCCTTTCATCCTGCAGGACAAGGCAGTATTTAATTCTGTTGTACATAGGGTCGTTGTGAGTTGGAAGACACCTACTAACAACAGTAAAACCCAAACTAGAAGAGCCACACTGAAACGAGGAGAACCAGATAGTGGCCAACTTCCACTACAAACTCTCCTGAAAGGGCCACATTAGAAGGTTCTAGATAGAAGGAAGAAAAAGGTGGACTGAACATTCCATTCATAAACAAAACAAAACAAACAAACAAACAACCCAGACTTACTGGTCAGATAGAATGAACTCACCCTTAATGAGTTCCATAACCAGCCATTGAAGATCTTAGACTAATCAACCATTTCAGGTCAAAGTTCAGAAGGGTTGGGAACAAAGGAATGGAAACAGGAAACATCCTGGGAAGTGGGTTAAGTGATGTGACATTGTGGGGACTGCAATCAGTGACATGAACCCAAATGTGCATAAATCGTTGAATGGAAAACTGATCTGCTCTGTAACCTTCATGATGAAAAGTGAAGGTAAAAAAGGAATGTCTGCCCTGAGCATGATGCTCTTTGGAGATCTGTCTTTTTTTTCCCCCTCCTGCCTCTAGAAGAAGCAGCCCTGCCGGGCTCCGCCCCCACAATGCCCTCTGGAGATCTGTCTTTATGAGACTAATTGACAGCAGTAACTTGAAAGATTATATAGGAAGAGAATGTATGCTAATTGCGGAGGAATAACTCAGATAAGGATAGAGAGACTCTAAAGCACAATTTAAAGAATGTAGTCAATGGCACTGAATTGACAGACCTAATGGTTCATAAGCCGTAAATGCCAAAATTCTTATTATCTTTTAAGTACTTTTTGCCCCGTTATCTTTGGAAGAAAATGATCCTGAGGTACCAAGAGGCAGGAAAGAGAGGCCAGGTTGCTATGGCCTGAACTCATGTATAATTATGAAAGTGAGCTTTGGCCTCTAATCTGCTATATAATCAATCTTTCAGGAAGAACGTATGGGAGAGATTTTAACTGGTAGATGACAAGCAGTTTGGTTCCAAAGGAGTCATTCCTCACTTTGGGGAATCAAGAAGTATTTGTGTTCGATTTTCAGAGCTCCATGTAAAGACTTAGCTCTCTCTTTTAAACCACCCTGATCTCAAAGGGTTCTATTGGCTCTAATTTCTTTAAATACAACCTCATGAGTCAGCAGAGATCTGACTTTAAGCAGGATTAAATGACTTTAATCATTTGCCCATAGGCCACTTTCACATATAATTGGATATAATAATCTCTCCCTCTACCCACAGGGCCTCCACAGAAGAGACTAGTGAGGAAGGGGGCTTTTGTCTAAGGATTAAACCGCTGAGCACATACAAAGGGAGATATCATGCTGCGTTTGGGGTCGAAAGAATGAATTGCTCAGCAGAAAAAAAACAACTGGGAAGATTTTCAGTTTTTGCTTCTAAGACAGAGAAGAGAATTGAGGCAAACAACATGGTTTAGAGACTGTGCCTAAGCTCCTAGGTTGAAATTAGCAAGGATTCTTCTTTTAAAAAAGAATTATGGAAAGGTTTCCTTAAAAAAAAACAACACCAACCCCCCCCCCCAAGTCTATCTCATCTAGATTGTAAGGACCAAAGTCATATGCATGATTACAGGTAGACCTCCTGAAAATGAAAATGTAAAGTTTTCAGAACAATGCCTTCAGGCATTAAAAATATCACAAGGAGTTTTGTCCCTCTCAGCAGCGATCATTGCAGAATGTTCCACTGTTGTTTATGACAGAGCAGGGGTTCGCGTTAAAGACAGAGGAGGCTTGCCATCTGCTTGTGGGTGCTTACTTAGCATAGATGTGAAGTGTCGGCAATATCAGGGGATAAGAAACATGGACTCACGGTGACCGTAGCCTGGAAGCAGTCAGGCACATTGGCTTCCATGATGCCAACAAAGAAGATGATGGAGTCCAAGATAGGATGCTTCATGGAAATTGCGATGATGAAGAAAATAAAGCCAATGGAGACAGCCACTCCTGCCACAATATGAACAAAATGCTCAATCTCAATGGCAAGGGGGGTCTTCTCATTTCCAACTCCTGAAGCCAGGGAGGCAATCTGTCCGATGACGGTGCGGTCACCCGTGGTGATGACCATGCCAGTTGCCGTGCCTATAGGGGAAGTAGACATTTTAATCTACGAGACCTGGACTATAACAGGAACAAACTGTGCTTTCTCTGTGATAGCTTTTATGGTGAATTCAGACATGACATGACTACAAGACAAAAATCAGTTCTCTAAGTTCGTCAGCTACCACTTGTCTGTCAGTGTGTCGCACCGTGATGGCTTGTGTGTTGCAGTGATGGTGGATGCTGTCACTGGTGTGTCCAATGCCACCATGGTCACCCAATGAGAACAGGTTTTAGTGTCGCTTCCAGACTAAAGCAGACTACTATGAAGGAATCAGCTGTCCCCTTTGGAGGAAGTAGCTGCTGAAAACCTTATGCAGAACATGGAAACATGATCAGACACTGAAGGTCTAATGGATGGAAGCAGACCATTATCAGAGGCTGGGTCAGAGGATGAGCACCCTCAGGTCAGAAGGCACTTGAATACGACTGAGGTGGAGCTGCCTTCTCAAAGGACAGTCAATATGAATGGAGTAAAGCCTGTGGGAGTAAAGCCTTTGGAATCTTAACTTGCTGATGGGCATAATTCAGAATAAGGAAAAAACAGCTGCAAACATCAATTAATACTGGTACTTGGAATGTGCTAAGTATGTATTTGGAAAGTTGGAAGTGGTCAAAAACGAAATTAAATGAATAAAGAGTGATATCCTAGGTATTAGTGAGCTGAAGATGGATTGGTATTGGCCATTTTGAATGAGAATCATATGATTTACTATACCGGGAATGACACAATTATGGTGCATTTATTGTTGAAAAGGACATTTCAAAGTCTATTTTGAAGTATCATGCTTTCAGTAATAGGATTCTATCTATCCACCTTCATGGAAATTCAATCAGTACAACTATTATTAAAATTATGCACCAACCACAAAAGCTAGTGATAAAGAAATCCATGAATTCTACCAACATCATCAGTAGGAAATGGATCAAACAATTAAGATTAATTGGTAATTGATTATCAATTAATTGGAATGCAAAAATTAGAATCAGGGAGGAATGAACAGTAGTTGTGAAATATGGTCTTGGTGATAGAATTTTGCAAGACTAACAACTTGTTTATAGTAAATACCTTTTTTTAACAACACAAAAGGTGACTATACACATGGACTTCTCCAGATAGAATACAGAGAAATCAAATTGGCTACATCTGTGGGAAGAGACAGTAGAGAAGCTCAATAGCAGCAGCTAAAATGAAGCCTGGGGCTACTGTGGAACAGAGCATCAATTGCTCATCTGGAAGTTCAGGTTAAAGCTGAAGGACATTAAAACAAGTCCAGGAGAACCAAAATTCGATCTTGAGTCTATCCCACCTGAATTTTGAGAACATGTCAATAGATTTGACACATTGGGCACTAATGACGGAAGACCTGATGAGCTGTGGGAGGACATGAAGAATATCATTCACGAGGAAAGTAAAAGGTCATTAAAAAGAAATAAAAGACCCACCCCCCCGAAGAATTTACTTCAGAGGACAGCACTGAAGCTACAGCTCAGGGAGAGGGACATGTCTGATCAGAGCACACGGGAGCAAATAACGGGGGTTGGGAGAGAGAGTGGAGCACACCCTGGCCCAACAAACCTTGAGGATGATATCCCTGCTCAGAGCAGCCAATGCACAGAGAGCACCATATGGCAGCCCCATTATGAGACATGACATCCCTCACTGACCCATAGCACTACAGGGGACAACAGTGGTGACACAGTGTGAGAATTGCTGGTGATCTGACCCCACCACACAAAGGCAAAACACTAAGGACATGCAACAGAACAGCAAGGGGAGCAGAGCAAGGAAGTCCCGAAGGAATACCAAAAATAGACTTTGGGCCCCATCAGACTCTACCCAGAAAACACTCCTATAGGTCAACAAACACACCTTGAACTATTTAAAGACTTTTTTTGTCATTGGTTTTATGTCATTGTTGCTTTGTTTTCTTTTGGTGCTTTGTTTTGCTCTGTCTTGTTTTTGTGCATATTATTATCTCTGCAGGTCTGGCTAGATAAGATAGGTTGGATAAACAATCTGGAGGAGAAAGCACTGGTCTACTGTCTGGAAGAAACCCATATTTGTATCCATTCCAAAGAAAGTCATTATAGAACAATATCATAAATATCACAAGCAAATAAAATTTTGCTGAAGATCATCCAATGGTGGTTGCAGGAGCATATTGACAGGGAGCTGCCGGAGGTTCAGGCTGGATCCAGAAGAGGAAGTAAAACAAGTATCATTGCTGCTGTCAGATGGATCTTGGTTCAAAGCAGAGTAGCAAAAGGATGTTTACTTGTGTTTTATTGACTATACCAAGGCATTCAACTGTGCAGATGATAATAAACTATAGATAGCCTTGGGGAGAATGGGTATTCCAGAACACTTCATTGTGCCCCTAGAGAACTTATACCTGGAACAAGAGGCAATTGTGTGAACAGAACAGGGCATACTGCATGGTTTAAAATCAAGAAAGGTATGTGGTGGGTTGTTTCCTCACACCATACTTATTCCATCTGTATGCTGAGAAAATCATCAGAGAAACTGGATTACATGAAGAATGGGGCATCAGAAGTAGTGGAAGGCTTATGAGACAACTTTGCTTGCCCAAAGTGAGAAAGACTTGAAGCACTTGCTGATGAAAATAAAGGATTTTAGACCTCAGTATGAATCACAACTCGATGTCAAGAAAATCAGATCCTCACCACTTGACCAATAACATCATGATAAAGGGAGAAAAGATTTAAAGTTGTCAAGGTCAAAGATTTTGTCTTGCTTGGATGCACAATTCAATGCTCATGGAAGCAGCAGTTAAGAGATCAAAATATGTGTTGCATTAGCCAAATCTGCTGAACAAGTCCTTTTAAGAGTGTTGAAAAGCAGAGTTTACTTTGAGGACTAAACTGTGCCTGACCCAAGCCATGGTAATTTCAACCGCCTCATATGCATATGAGAGTTAGGCATTGAATGAGGAAGACAAAAGAAGAACTGATGCTTTTGAATCATGGTGCTGGTGAAGAATTTTGAAGTTGCCATGAACTGCTAAAAGAACAAATAAAGCTTTCTTGAAAGAAGTATGATCAAAGTGCCCCTTAGAAGCAAGGATAGCAAGACTTCATCTCACATACTTTGGACATGTCAGGAGAGACCAGTCCTAGCAACAACAAGTCTTCAATTTCATGTTTTCTCGGTGAAAAGCTCTGTAGCAAGAGATAATAAAATGACAAGATGTAAAACTTAAGGAGGGAGAAGTGTCCTTAGACCTGGCTGGACTGACCTTCCAGACAGGCTGTAGAATAGAAGCCAATGTTCTTTGTTTCCAGGGGGTTGTCATGGGTGCATTCACAGGTCCGGGGCTGGGGCTCCGATTCACCTGTGAGTGATGAGTTATCCACCTGGGAGAAAATGTGAAAAAATGTTCAGAATTTGGCTTCATGCCTGAGTTATACTGAAATTGGTAAAGCCAATGGAAGAGCAACGGGTGAGGAGCTGATCCTTAGAGGTGCCACACGATGCTTACCTTGCACCCCTGAGAAGACAGCAGTCTGAGGTCTGCGGGAATCTGGTCTCCTCCTTTAATCTCCACTATGTCCCCCACCACCAGCTGCTCCGCAGGGATTGTCTTCTTCTCTCCGTCTCGGATGACGAGAGCTTGCTGGGAGAGAAAAGCAGGAGAGGTGTCTCAGATCCTGGCCCGAAGCGAATCCCCCTCCTTCAGTCATACCTCTCCGAATCTCAGAAATGGAGCAGCTAGAACACAAGGATCCAACATGAACAAAAAACCATTTTTTTTAAAGGACGAGTATTGCAGTTGAGGTCATAGGACCCCAGAACTATCTTCTTCTTAAGGAGGAGCTCACACAGATACTCTTGGAAACAGGAAATAGTAAGCAAATGCATGACTGTAGGTAGGTGAGAGCCACAGGCCTGATGGGAATGAGCAAGAATTGGTCTAAAGAGCACCAACTTTCATGTTCAGAGAGCATTGGACGGGAAGCTACAGGTATCAATGATCTTGCTCAAGTAGGGAACACTTTAATGAGCTGGTTCCCCTGCCTTTTAGCAAGGAAATAGGGATCCTTTGCACCCACAATCTTTCCTTCTGTTTGGCCATTCTTTGTTGTAGACACAACCTAGTTCTGCTCTGTGCCAACAGTGGTGCCTGGTCTCCCTAGAGGACACCCAGCCAAAGTCTTGGGTAGAGGGAAACGTCCCACTGACAGCATCTGGGCAGTATCCACTGAGCTCAGACATGGGAACAAATGGTCCCAGAAAAAGAATCTTCAGTGGATTTCCTTGGTTCCCAACGAACGTTCCCTAAATGTCTACAGCTCACTCCCTCTCTTCCCGAATGACCAAGTTGTTCACAGGCTTCACAAATGCTTCAGAGCAGCAGATCTTGCACAAGGACAGGTGTTTCTGTCTCACCTGGTTCTTGACCAAGCATTTTCCTGCATTTTCCTTCATTTGATCATCCCAAATCCCTGTGAGGAAATGGGGTTTCAAGAGAGGAAGTCGATTGTTCGAGATTTTTCAGTAGCAAGTGATGGGCTAGGACCTCTGACAGCCTCCACTCCCCCCCCCCCCTTTTTTTCAGTAGTTGATGCTTCTTCCTATGAAAGTAACACAGACACTAGAGGGAAGATGGCTGGTCTACTCACCTGAGGAATCATTTTACTGAATCCAGCAATGATGTTGGTGCTTTTGGCCTCTTGATAGTATGCAAATGTGCCCGTTAAAATAATAACCAGGCCCACTGCAGCGCCCAGATACACCTGAGTGACGAGAAAAACCAGAGAAGTAAATAACAGCAGTGAAAGAGATGCTACGGTTGCGTTTTTCCACGGGAAGGTGAGGAACATGGCATTTGGTCCCACATCGTTTACCTGCCATCACACACATCTAAGTGCATGCAATTCAATGACTGCTTAACTTAAGCAAATCTATACAGTTGGTCAACCACCGCTCCCATCAGCCCGTAGAACGTCTCTCTCACCTCAAAAACCTCACTCACTTGTGTCTGTTTGTAGTCAGCCGTCTGCTCCCATCCTCAGCCTTGTTCACTGTCCCTGCACATTTCGTTATGCTGGGCATCTTGAGCCTTATTGTTCGCATAACATTGGCCATTGTTTTCTGTCAGCATACTATTGACCACTGAAGTTTTACAATTTTGATACCTTGCTCTCGACAGGCCCAGATGCTCTCTCTCCATGTTTAAAGGACAGAGTTCGCTTTGAGAAGAAGGAGCTAAAAAAATACTTCCACGCATAGAGAGTTGCCCCACCCCTCCCAGAAACACAGGGCACTGTCTTTTGGTAGTTTAAAAAAAAAATAATACATGCTCGCAACACCTGTAAGGCATTAGGAAGCCACACAACTTCTATTTTGCCAATGGGAAATGACTGACTCTCTAAAGCCCACCCAGTGCCTAGTGACAGTGTCCTGATGACTGTGGTCCTGAGATCTGCCCACTAAAGCCCTGGTTCCCAAGTTTGCTGAGCCAGGCGGATGGACAGCCAGGGCCTTACATCGTCTTGGCTTGCAGAGGGGTCCACGGAGTACTCAATCCCATAGATGATCCAGCTTGTGATGACTATAATCCACAACAGGGCTGAGAAGCCTCCCACCATCTGCTTGAGGAACTTGACAATCTCTGGAGTCTCCTTGGGAGGGCTGAGGGTGTTGGGTCCATCCTGAGCCAGGAGCTCCACAGCTCTTGTGCTGGAGAGACCCTGCGAAGGCCGAGCAAAACCCAAACATGAATTAGACACGTCTTCTCCCTCAGGAGGTCGGATCACATTTCTACAGGTGGCACTTAGGAGCTCGTGTGCCAGCCTAAACGTGGCTTTGGATAAGTGGATAATTGCCTCAGTCCTCCTCTTCCCGGTGCCATGCTGAATGTGACCCAGATGTGACATGAACTGTTCTCTATGTATTCATTTGCTCCTCAAAATAACTCTATGGGGAAGGTGTTATTGCTGTTTTTACTCATCGTAACCAGGAGGAGGGAGTAAAACAGCCCCACATGATTTCCAAGGCTCTAGTCTGGTGAGTGTTGGACTGTTAAGCACATGGTTGGTGGTTCAAACCCACCAGCTCCACTTCAGGAGAGAGATGAGGTTATCTGCTCCCATAGAGATTTACAGTTTCAGAAATCCTACAGAGTCGCTATGAGTCAGCATCAACTAGATGGCGGTGGTGGAATCGTTACAGACACGGACTGCCATGTTTTCTCTCAGAGAGGCTGCTGAGTTTGAACCACTGACTTTTCTGTCAGCAGCCTCGTCCTCATCCACTGTGTCACCAGGGCTCCTTGTATGCAGAACACTCTTCTCTTTCTGTGCATACCCATCCTGAAGTGTTGCTCATCTGAGCAGTAACAACATCCACTCAGTATTTGAAGACCAAACGGCAAGAAGCGCCTTGCTGTCTGGTGCTGTGTGTTGCCGATAGGCACATGCAGGTATGCTCACTGCTTTTGAAATCTTGCACTGTCAGTTTGAGGACTTTCTTCCCCACAAACCATCTTCTATTTGAAACGTTTTGTATGTACTTTATTGATACTATGAGCTGCTTAACGTTAAGGATTACATCTTGCTCATTGTTAGGTCCTACAAGGTCAATTCACTACTTGTCTCTTTGTTGTACTGTTGCAGTGGGCTGGTAGCTGCAATGCAGGGTCACCCAGGGCGAACAAGTTTCGGAAGAGCTTCCAGACTAAGCCAGAATGGGAAGAGGCAAGAAGCTGTCTGCTTCGGAGAGAGTAACAACTGAAAACCGATGGAGAACAAAGGAATATTGTCTGATAGAGTGCCGGAAGCTGAGCCCCTCAGATCGGAAGGCACTCAAAATAACTGGGGAAGAGCTGCCCCCAACAAGCAGAGTCCTTAATGACGTGGATGGAACCACGCTGTCAGGTCCTCCATTGGCTGATGGGGAGCAACACAAAATGAGAAGAAAACGGTACAAAGATTCATTAATAGCCGGAGAAGCTGGGCTGTATGAAGAACGTGGCAGAAGAATTGGAAGAAGATTCACTAACAACGTCAGCATGCAGATGATACATCTGTGCCTGCGGAAGACACTGGTAAAGCTCAACAACTCCAGCCTCCAGCATGAATTAAACTCAATGTAAAGAAAACCAAAATGCTTACAGCGGGACCGATAGAATCAGGGTAAATAGAGAAAAGACTGACGTCAAGAATTTAACTTTACTTGGCTCCACAATTGATGGAAGCAGCAGTGAAAAAATCAGACACACAAATCTGCTGCACGAGACCCATTTAAAGGGTGTAAGAGCAAAGATGTCATTTTTATCCGTCTTGAAAGCCTGACACAAGTCATGGTATTTCCTTTCTTTTTTTATGCTAAAGATATTTTAAAAATATTATTAAATACTCTTCTCAGGGACTCTTACATCTCTATCACAATCCATAAACTCAACCACCGTGTCAAGCACATTTGTACATAAGTTGCCATCATCCTTTTCAAAGCACTTTCCTTCTACTTGAGCCCTTGATATCAGCTCCTCACTTTTCCGCCTCCCTCTCCCTCTCCCTCGCCCTCCCTCATGGTCAGCAGGGCCTCTCACAGTTGCTGTCAGGCCAGGTAAAGAGGGATGGAGGCAGGAAATAGGTCTGTGGCAGCTTCGTGGTGATAGGAGATTCAGAGGAGGTCAGATTTGGCCTCCAGAATGTTTTACTCCATAGAATCATTTATCTTGTCAAGTCATTTCCCTGTTTAAAAATTGTAAAAGAAAAACAAATTTAAAAAAATTTGTGCCCTCGGGGAGGAGACGAGCCAGTCAGGGTGCAGGGTAGCAATGATGAAACACACAACTTTCCTCCAGTTCTTAAATGCTTCCTCCTCCCACTATCATGATGCCAATTCTACCTTACAAATCTGGCTAGACCAGAGGTTGTACACTGGTACAGATAGGAACTGGAAACATAGGGAATCCAGGGCGGATGATCCCTTTAGGACCAGTGGTGAGAGTGGCAATACTGGGAAGGTGGAGGGAGAGTGGGGTGGAAAGGGGGAACCAATTACAAGGATCTACATATAACCTCCTCCCTGGGGGATGGACAACAGAAAAGTGGGTGAAGGGAGGAGGTAAGATATGACAAAATAATAATTTATAAATTATCAAGTGTTCATGAGGGAGGGGAGAATGAGGAGAGAGAGGAAAAATGAGGAGCTGATACCAGGGGCTTAAGTAGAGAGCAAATGCTTTGAGAATGATGAGGGCAATGAATGTACAAACGTGCTTTACACAATTGGTGTGTGTGTGGATTGTGATAAGAGTTGTATGAGCCCCTAATAAAATGATTTTTTAAAAATTGTGCCCCCTGGTTAAAGCGTCTCCATTTCATAGCTCCATATCAGAGAGTCTCACAGTTTCATCCAACTTACACATTTCCTTTTCCACACACCATGTCCCAGTGACCCCAGCTTGCTTTCAGGGTCCAAACTCATTCTGTTCTTTTGGGCTCAGTGGTGCTCTGACAACTTAAAAGTCGCATCACCCCCTGAAGTCCCAATGCAAACACTGGGTCACCTAGGACGCTGCTCTGGCCTCTGGTCAGAGTTCATCATTCTCTTCCAGTCAGGTCCAAACCTCTCCCTGGTCACTTAAGCAGTAAATGCTATAGTACTGTCATTCCCATCTGCCACCTCCGCTAATTGCCCACCCTTTACGACCAGAGATGATTTCGTTCCTCGAGCAATCCAGAGGTGAGCACTCAGAGCTGGGGACGACTGCTGCTGGACATTCCGCCGAAACCTCTGACTACCGAGACTCGAGTTTTCTTTTAAAGCCATGACGAAGAGGAGGGCTTTCTGAGGTGGTCTTTGTAAGCTGCCTGTGAGCACCCCAGTGTGTGCCTGGAGCGATCCTCCCATCTTGGTGGAGAAGGCAGCACCAGCGGGGTTCTAAGATTGCTAGCACCCACCCCATCCCAAATTATGTTGTTCTTATTTTTGAATTGTGATTTGGGTGTAAGCTTATGGAGAAAATTGGTTTTCTGTTCAACAAGCCATATACATGTTATTTCTTGTCACTGATGGCCAGCTATACAATGTCAGGGTTCCCAATTCCCCCTCAAGTTGACCATTTCCCTTTGTCCTTTCTTCTGAACTCTGTGCTGGGGGGTGGGGGGCAAAAGAACCCCTGCCCTTTTGAGCCCATAAGCTTGATGGTTCTGAGAACATATCTCTCCCGTGTTATTGTTTTCCTTTTAGGCAAATCTGCGGTTTGGCTGAACGTGGAACTAAGGGGTGAATTCCGTCCCAGGTTAGGAGGATGTCTTTGCCATCCTTAGGCTATGGGTTCAGGGTTCCACTCAGACCAGAAAGCCTGGTCTTTTCTAGGATTTTGACTTTTGTTCCACATTTTTCCCCCCATACTATCTAGGCCCTTTTCAGAGCAGGCACTAGGGAATTCTTCTGGTCTCAGGTTCTTAGAGACTGGTGTGTATGTGTCTAGGGTCCGGTGACAGCGTGACTGCAGACAGCAGCAGAAGTCTCTTCTGGTTACAAAGCTTACAAAGCTCCGCCCATCTTACCACCCAATCAAGTGATGTCAGCTCGCCCTAGCTGGCACCGGGCCCATTGGAGGTCTGGGCACCAACCAGAAAGATGCTCCTGATTCATCATGTCTACACAATTTCTAGATGGCCCCCAAAACATAACTATTGTGGAATTTCCTTCTCTCTCTCTCTGACATGTTCCCTTCTGTGCCGGTTCCCACAGCAGAAGCAGAGGCTGTGACACCAGAGCTGTTTAACTCTTTCCTTGCCAGACCCTGTTGTAGTTTGTCAGTGGGTCTGTGTTAAACCTTCCTTTCTCTTCCTTTCTGTGATAGCGGCTCTCAGTGGTCTCTATATGTTTTAAGTTAGCTGATTCTCTAGCTTTAGACAAAGAGCCAGCCCTAACCTTTCTTTAACTGGCTATCCTAGACTCCTTTCCCCTCCTTTCCGTTGATTTCCTGTTCCCTACAAACCTCACCTCCCTCAATAAATCTGTTAATTAAAGGTCTCGGGCTATCCCGTCTCTGAACGACCTAACAATGTGATTCTTCACATTGAACGTTGCTTTTGAGTACTGGTTTCCCCCATTGTCTGATGAGAAGAGCAACACTTGCGAAAATGCTCTATGGGACAAGGGATGACGAGCCACCTCTGAGGGTGACAGTGAGAAGTGTCACTATCTTCCTGAGGACATGATAGCCTTTCTGCAGCCATAGCAAAAGAGTCTGCACACCCCACGGTCAGTGAAAGGACCTTGTCTCAGACACATAGCCTCCTCTAGGTTGGTACCTAGGCATGTGGAGTCCTGGTATCCTCAAGGTTGCTGCTGTAGGTCATTCACTCTAACGTGACATCTGCTTTTCCCACAGCCTGCTCACGTGCATGGCCAGGGCCCATCTCCTCCTGAGCCCTGGTTCCCGAGGACTTACCACCACGATGTTGGTTCCATATTTCTTTTCCAGGTCTTCATTGCTGAGTTTGTGGTCATCCTGAAATCCGGGAAAGGAAGAAGAAGAAAGGGGATTAGACCCTTCTACACGCCCAGCCCTGAGTTTCTACTAAGAATTGAAGAGGGACCAGGAAGTGTCTAAGGAAAACCAAAACAAAGTGTCCTAATTCCTGGGCTAGGGTATTTTCTAACCATCTTTGAAGGGTGCAGACTAAATTTGTCATTTATCACTTACTAGAGAAGTCCAGGTGCTAGTGGTTACACATTAGGCTGATGTCTGAAATGTCACCTGTTTGAAACCACCAGCCTCTCCACCTGAGAGAGATGAGGCTTTCTATTTCTACCAAGAGTTACAGTCTCAGAAACCTACAGGGGCATCTTTACCTTGTCCTCTAAAGTTGCTAAGGGATGGCTTGGCCTCGATGGGAGAGAGTGAGTAGTTAGTTAGGTGTCCTCAGTTTTGAATTAGCACAATGAAGCATGTCACCTCGTCCATGATCTCTAACACATGTAAGCCGTATGATACATGCCATCCAGATCCTAGCTCTCTGGATATTAATTGAGACCTAAATTCTGAGGTGAGCTGAGGATAATTAATAAGGTCTAGCAAACTAGACCCACTGCATCTGACTCAATGACTCACTTACATGCCAACAAGGGCCTTGTGTGCTGACAAATCCTTATTCACGCAGCCCCCAAGCACCATCCCTTCGAGCACCAATAAGCCTGCATGTCTTTCCTTATGCAGGTAATGGCCTTCAAGGACTCGACTGGCTAGAGAAACTCTACAGACAGAAATCCTGCTAAATCAATGCCAGCAGGGCCCTCCCTTGCTATTTCTGTCATGGGATCACTAGAGCTTTGTTGTGTGACATCCCGTTGATTCTGACTCACAGCAAGCCTGCACTAACACTGAGCGTGTTTGTTTCACTTCCGCCACTATTGACAACATGAGCCAGACCATTCTTTGCTCTGTATGTGTGAAGGTGGGTAGGGGGGCGGGGCATGCAGAAGGTGGGGTGTCCTATGCATTGTGGAACGTGTAGGAGCATCCCTGACATCTTCCCACTAAGATCTCAGCAGCACCCTCCCCTGAGTGGTGACACCAGCTGTCTGCAGACCTGGCCAAATGTCCCTTGGGTATGGGGGCAGGAGAATCATCTCTCCTTCCCTGTGAGACTGACTGGCTTCCAGCACCAGAAGCTTCTTCCAGTAGCTTCAGAAAATCCATGAGTACATGCTCCTTAGCCCCAAAGAACACCCAGCACTCAGGAGGGACAAAGTGTATTCATTCACTCCTATTTATCCGTGTGGCTGATTCTCCCAATCCCTGAGTGTCTGAAACAAACAAAGTTATTAATTTTATGGAGGAAGGTTTCATGTTTCATCACAAGGTTTAGCCATCCAATAAAAGATCATTTTTTACTTCTTATCTCCTCCTCAGCCAGACTCTGCTTTGCTTACTTATTCATCCTGACAATTTTTTTGTGACTGTGATATAGCCTGGGACTGGAAAGATTAAGTAAAGCATAGGTGAGTTTATTCTCCTGAGGCCAGATAAGCCAATAGCAAAGAGCACACCACAGCATGCTAAAAGCTCAGGACCTATGCTGTTAAGGAATGACTCACCTACCCAGAAGTAGGCTGCCCCCTGGCCAAATACCTTTCTTCTTCCATTTAAGCCGGAGCTTCAGGGAGGAAGGCAAGGATGTCTCAAGCCCTCTGCTGGCCGGCAAGGCAATAGCACTCATGGCCACAGCTGTCGATTTGTTCAGATTCATAGATACTGGACAGGACAGAGTGGAAATGCTCCTGTGGAATTCCAAGACTGAAGCTTTATGGGAATAGGAGTGGGCTGTCGACCTTGCAGTTAGGAGCACAAAAGGAATAGCACCGGCGTGGGTAAATTGTCCGTCTGTTTATCTGTATTAAGAAACTAGGAACACATCTTGTCACCAAAGGTCTAAGCACCCGAGATACCAGAATGCCAAGCATCCAAGTACCGTGTCCCAATTTAAAGAACTCTCATGAAAAGTTTGGGGGAAAAGAAAGAAAGATGGTCTTTCCTCATCAACGAAGCAGGAGACCATTTGGTCTTAATAATTTGGAAATCCTTTCACTGTGGGATATAACTGCACAGACCACTCATTTTCCCAAACACACATATATTCATAGTATCGATGCAATTCCAAGAAGAGTGGCTCTGGGTTCAAGCATAAATTCTAGAGATTCACAAGAAACAATTCCCATTTACTGAGCATCTACTATGTGTCCAAAGGAGCCCTGGTGGCAAGGTGGCCATGCATTGGGCTGTGATCCACAAGGTCAGCAGTTCAAAACCACCAGCTGCTCTGTGGGAGAAAGAAGAGGCACTCTACTCCTATAAAAAGTTAGTCTCAGAAATCCACAGGGGGCAGTTCTAGCCTGTCCTAGAGAGTCACTATGACTTGGCATTGACTCGATGGCAGTGGGTTTTTTCAGGTGTGGGTATGTTACTATGTCCCCAGTTCTGCTTTGTCTCATTCCGTGGTGGGCACCAGCTTTCGTTCCTACTGTACAAAAGAGGAAACTGAAGCTTCAATCAAGCTAGGATTTAAATTCAATTTGTCCAGTTCCCAGCTCTGCATTCTTTTTTTTTTTTGGTCTGCCTGTCTGTCTTCTTTCCCATGGGTCATCCTATGTTTAGAAACCTATCAAGTCTGGTGGCTTTGGCTCTGGGTTAAATGCTTTCACTTTCCCACAAGCTGGCAAATGGCTGCTATTTCACTTTAACAAGCTGCACATGAAGCACCTGGAGCTTCTCCTCTCTGGGTTCTCCCCAGGAATCCTGCCCAGGGTCTGACGCCACCAGATGTTACCACACCAGCTGTATTTAAACCAGGGAACAAATCGTAAGAAAACTTTCAGTTGCTTGACCTGGTTATTCTTTTGTAGGAGGACCAAGTTCTGCGGAGGGCAGCGATCAGTGGGACCCATTGGACCTAAGGCTACTGACCAGATCAGGTTCTTCTTTAAGCTCTTGTTTCTGGCGATTCTTTTTGCGGTTCCAGCACGTGTCCTTCAGGCCCCTGCTGGACTTCTCCTGGCCATCCTCCTTGCCGCTGTTCTGGAAGTCTTTCGTTCCATTGAGCTCCACGGAATAAATTTCTAGTGTCCTCTGGAAGAAAAGCAGGGGCACAATTTTGGCCCCGTGGGATTTTCCTCCACTGAGGGGGTCTCTGTGGGTCAGACAGATACGCGGACAAGGCATGGCGCCCTCCCTCACTGTTCATGGTCTTGGTCTGGGGAGAAGGAGCTGGACTGGGAGAAGAAAGGAGCGGACAGTGTCTCTCTCCTGCCTCTCTCTATCTCCCCCTGGCTCTTCTATTGTTGGGTGGGACAAAGCAGGCCTGCGGGGCCTCTGGGCGAAGGGATCCTCCCTGGGGTGGGCCAGGCAGACGGCCCCTCTAAGAACCACACGTCTCCCCGAGCTCTTTCCTAGGTAGGGGCCTGTCCAAGGAGCTCAGCAACCTCACCAAGGGGCCAGGGCAAGACAATTGACCCAACTTTTCTCAGAACCCGGCTCCGTCCACTTACTTGCAGTCCTCACTTTTGGAAGGAGGGCCACACACACACACACACACACACACACACACACACACACACACACGCCCATTCCCCAGCCGTCCCTTCCCCCACCCTCTCCAAGCGCCCTACTCCCTTGATTCCTAAGTGTTACTGGAGCGGGCCTTGGGCCCCTTCACGCACGGGATTGACTTCTTCAGCCAGTCCTTCCTGGGGTCCCAGCCTAGGCGTTTGGCAGTGAGGAGGGGTCCACTACCCAGCGGGGATGGGGGTGGAAGTGGACCTTGGCCAGGCGCCTGTGCAGAACCAGCCGGCCCACGTTTCTATCCCTCCTCCAGGACCTCTGGGGGGCGAGGGTGGGGGCGCACACACCTTGACCATGATGCTGAGGCCTGGGTGCCGGCCGCGCCTGGCCGATGGGGGTCTCCGCGCTGCAGGGGTGGAGTCCGGCGGCTGGGGATCCCGGGCGGCGCGGGGGCTGCAGGTCTGCGAGCCAGGCCCGGCGCCCGCTCGGCTTTTAAAGCCAGGCGGCTCCACCCCGACCTCACGGACCAGGCTCTGAGAAAGTCGACCGCACCTTTTCTTCGCATGGGCACACCTGCTTTCTAACAGTGACCCCTGACCAGATACCCAAGAAAGGCAATTGCCGCCCATCCCATTCAAAACCAAAGTCACAGGGGGAAGAAAAAAAAAAGCCTCCTCTTTCTTCCGAGGAGTAGTTTCGACCCGCTAACTTAAGGGTAGCAGCCCAAAGGTGTAACCCACTACACCAATAGAGCTGCCGAGCCATCCCATTAGAGGCGACATGATGAGATATTTACCCAAACACACCCGTCTAATTTTTAAGTTGATAATTTTGTACAGCTCTGCGAATTATAAAGATCCAAATAGCCTTTGGCAGGTAAAAAGATATCCTTTGAACTTGGACTTTTCTGCAGGATATCGTACTGTGAAATAGTAGATTGGCCTACAGATGAACGGACACTCACCTGTGAGCAATCTGCGTCCTTACACAACTCTCCGTAGGAGACCACAAGATCCTCCTTTGCCCCAAACAAAGTTCAAACGGTGGGGGTGGGGGCGGGGGGTGGGGTGGGGAAGAAGGAAAAACTAACAACAAACAAACAAACCACGGAGTGGATTCCAATCACCCTTAATCTTTTGGACAGGGTAGAACTGCCCCTGTGGGTTTACAAGGCTGGGAATCTTTATGTGACCGGAAAGCCTCCTCATTCTCCGGCAGATCCTCTGCTGGGTTTGAACCGCAGACGTTGTGGTTAGCAAGCCACCTTGTGACACACTACACCACCAGAGCTCCTTGGAAGGAAAACTCCAAAACCAAACTCACTGCCATCATGTCGAATCCGATTCATAGTGGCCCTATGGAGCAGACTGTAACTCTTTATAGGGATAGAAAATCTCTGCATTCAGTGGTTTTGAACTGCTGTCCTAGCCGTTAGCACCCCAGTGCTGCTGCTTCTTTTTATAACATTTTATTGGGAGCTCTTACAGATATAATTACAACACATAGGTCTATTAGATCAAGCGTAATTGTACAATTGCTGCATCATCACTTTAAAAAATTTAATTAAAAAATCATTTTCTTGAGAGGCTTACAGATATCACAATATTCCATAGTTCAATCACACCAAGCAATATTGTACAATTGCTCCACAACCAGTTTCCAAACATTGTCTTTCTTCTTGAACTCCTTCATATGAACTCCCCTTTGCTCCCTCCCTCCCCTTCCCTACCACCCCTCTGATACCTCAATATATATTACTATTATTATTGTTGATTTTTTCCCATAACTCCCACCGTTCCATTTATCCAACCATCTAAAATTCTGATGTGCGTTCCTTCGAGTGGGGTGATACAGTCATCATTGCTGTCGTTCCCCCTTCCCCCCTCTCTTCCCATATCCTAAAGAAATCATTACTCCCTTACTGTTTCTGAGGATTTTATCTATGGATATCATGCATCGAAAGATCTTGATTGTACCAATGTACAAACACAAGTCCAGAAGGATTACACAGGTAAAACCAAGGCCATAACAGTGGGAGGAGAAAATGTTAAAGAGCCAGAGGATAGTTGTGAGTTTTTAATCACACAGCACCCTGGATAGATGGATTGTTCCTTCTGTATGGCTCTTCTGTGAGGGCCTGTCCCATTATTTTACAGGTGGTCTCTGGGTCTTCACCTTGCCTATGTTCCTTCACATCAGTTCGATAACTTGTTTGTGAACTTCTGATGCCTGTTCCCTTCGACACCTCATGACTGCACAGGCTGAGCTGCTTCTTTCAGGTGGGCTTTGTTGCTTCTCTGCTAGATGGCTGCTTGTTTATCTTTAAACCTTTAAGACCCCAGACACTGTATCTTTTAATAGTTGAGCACCACCAGCTTTCTTCACCACATTTACTTATGTACCCATATTGTCTTCAGCAATGATGTTGGGAAGATGAATATCATACTGTGCCACATTATTGGAGCAAACTGTTCTTGTACTGAGGTAGGATTTAAGGAAAGGTCTACTTCCTTATTGTATTTACTTATATATCATACATAGATAAATACTCCTATCTTTATATATTTGTAGCTTTATATATACATATCTATATTTATACCAATAAATTGTACTCCCTAGTTGATTCCTCTATTTCTTTTTTTCTTTATTTCTGCCCCACTATCATGTTCGCCCATTGTTTTCCTCTCAGTAATGCCTCTCAGGTACATCTCAACTGGTCAAACATCCCCAGGGACACTACACCCTCCTCGTGTTGGTTGTACGTCCCTTGCTATTTCCCTGTCCCTGACATGTTGGTTCACCTACACGCCCCCCTCCTCTCCCCCTCTCCCATGTCCCCTAGAATGGCCAATCCCCTTGCTGTCTCCTCGAGATAATTTGTCCTGTATATCTTGTATAGACAGACCACAAAAATACAAAACCATAAATAGTTCCAGGTCTACCTGCTGACCTTTGTGACCATCCCCTAATCAGTTCACATGAGGTACCAAGCACTGGCCCCAGAGTCAGGAGTCTACTTTCAGGCTCCCTCAAGGACTTGGTGGCTCTGTTCCCATTGCTGGTCTGTTGTACTCCCCTCTTGGTTTGGCCGCACGTGAGGAGCTCAGACTGGCCACATCCCCCGCACTGCATCTTCAGTGTTGACTTCTATAGCGCTGTGATCTAGGGAGGAGACGTCATGCCTCAAGCTGGGCCAGCTCTGCAAACCTCTCGGTGAACTAGCTGCTCTGATCAGGAATGTCGTCCTCAGGGCTTGGTGCGTCAGAATGTGGTCTACTCTCTCTCTTTCCCTCTTAGTTTGTTTCCATGTCAATGGGACAGGCTGACTGCTTTTCCCGAAATGTATCTTCAGTACTGTCCTACTGTCCTCTGTATCACTTTTAATCTAGAGAAGGAGACATCATAACTTGAGCTGGGACTGGGCTTGCAGTCTTCTCTGTTAATGGGCTGTTCTGTGCGGGGACGTCAGCCCTTGCAGAATGGCGCACCAGAATGAGGTCTGCTCCCTCTCTCGTTCCTGTGGAGACATAAGCAGCACCCTCGCCATGGGTGGAGTATCGTGAACATGTCAATACTACAGGTGATCTACAGATGGAATGCAATCCTGGTCCTGACTCTAACATCATTCTTTAAGGAGATGGAAGAACTAATCACTAATTTTATAGCCCAAGAAATAGAACCAGGGTAAGCAAAGTACCACTAAAGAAGGAAAGCAACGTAGAAAGCCTCACACTTCCTTCTCTCAAAATCTGCTTCATACTCATGGTTACCAAGCAGCGAGGTACTGGCACGACAGACAGACGGAGTAATGACATAAAACTGAGAACCCAGAAGCTAATCCATCCAGCTATATACAGTTGATAAGGAGCCTTCTTGGTGATGTTAGGTAAGCGTTGGACTGCTAACCACAAGGTTGGTGGTTCTAACTCACCATCTGCTCCATGTTATAAAGATGATGCTTTTTGTTCCCATAATGATTTTCAGTCTCAAAACCCTGTATAAGATCACTGAGTTGGAATTGACTTGATGGTAGTGGATACAGACAGCTGATCACTGACAAAAGGCTGAAACTCATTAAATGGGGACAAGTTAGTCTCTTTAGCAAGTTGTGTGGCTGACCAAACTGGATATCTGTTCACAGATAAGTGAAACAGAATCTAATTCTCACATCATATATAAAAATGAACTCAAGGTGGCTCAAAGATTTAAATGTAAAAGCTAGAAATATCAAAATCATCAAATAAAAAAATATAGGAACAAAGGTGGTGGTTGTTGGTAGGTGCGTTGAGTCATCCAAGTTCACAGCCTCCTCATGTACACCAGAGGAAAACACTGCCTGGTCCTGCACAGTCCTCACAATTGTTGCAGCCATTGTGTCAGTCCATCTTGTTCAGGGTCTTCCTCTTTTTTTGCTGTCCTTCTCCTCTACCAAACATGATGTCCCTTTCCAGGGACTGATCTCTCCTGAAAACGTGTCCAAAGTACATAAGCTAAAGTCTTACCCTCTTAGCTTCTAAGGAATGTGCTGGCTGTACTTCTTCCAAGATAGATTTGCTTGTTCTTTTGTCCATCGTATTTTCAATATTCTTTGCCAGTACCGTGATTCAAATACATTGATTCTTCGTTGGTCTTACTGATTCAATGTCCAGCCTTCACACGCATATGAGATGATTAGAAGTACCACGACTTAGGTCAGGTGCATCTTTGTCCTCAAAGTAACATTCCTGCTTTTCAACGCTTTTTGGCATCTTTGAGTCAGTTCCAACTCATCGCAACCTTATCCACAACCAAAGGACATACTACCTGGCCCGGCACTATCCTCAGAAGCGTTTGAGCCTATTATTGCAGTCAATGAGTCAAACCATATCCTCAAAGGTCTTCATCTTTTTTTTCTGTCCTGCTTTACCAAGAATATTATAGAAGAAACAGTAATGGAAAACTATGGCCTCGGTGATTGAAATGAAGCTGGAGTTGTATGAGAGAATTTTGTAAAACCAATGGGTTCATTGCAAATACATTTTCCAACTGCATTATACATGACTGTATAAATGTGACTGTATTCCTCTGGTTTTTAGTACTTCCCCCCCCTCCCTTCCCACTATCATGACCCCAGTTCTACCTTACAAATCTGGCTAGACCAGAGCATGTACACTGGTATAGATAAGAGCTCTCAATACACAGAATCCAGGACAGATGACCCCCTCAGGAACAGTAATGGGAGTAGCTATACCATGAGGGTAGGGGAAAGATGGTGGACTAACGGGGAACTAGATCATGATGATTGACATATAACCCCTCACCCCCACCCCAGGGGGATGAACAACAGGAACATGGGTGAAGGGAGAGAGTGGGTGGTATGAGATATGAAAATAATAATAATAATCTATAATTTATCAAGGGTTCACGAGGGTGGGAGGGAGAGAGAGGGAGGGAACAAAGGGAGCTCAAGTAGAAAGATAATGTTTTGAAAATGATGACGGTGGGCAATGAATGTACAAATGTGCTTTCCATCATTGATGTGTGCATATATTGTGACAAGAGTTGTATGAGCCCCTAATAAAATGATTAAAAAAAAGAAAATTATGATGGCAACATTTGTACAAATGTGCTTGATACGATTGATGTATGGATTATTATAAGAGCTGTAAGAACCCCCAATAAAATGATCTATTGAAATGTGACTGTATACATGAACTCTGACATTTTATACACAGGAATAAAACTACACAGGAAAAGACAATGCAAAAGCTCAATATCAGCAGCCAAAACAAAGTCAGGGGTTGTCTGTTGACTATACCATCAATTGCTCATAAGTAAATTTAGTTGAAGTAGAAGGAAATTAAAATCTGACCATGAGAAACAAAATGCACCCTTGAATGTATTCGATATGAATTTAGAGAACATCTCAAGTACAGATTTGATGCATCGAACATTAATGACCCGAAAAGCTGTGAAATCCATCAAGTGTATCATAAATGAAAAAAGCAAAGGGTCATTAAAAAAGGAAAGAAAGAAAAAGTCAACGTGGCTATCCAAGGAGAATGAAACCTATGTTGAATGTGGAATATCTAAAGCAAATAGAAGACATGATGAAGTAAAAGAGCTGAGCCGAAAACTTCAAAGGGCAGTTGAAAATCACACAGTAATGCATCATAATGAAATGTACAAAGATCTGGCATTAAAAAGCCAAAACGGAAGAGCATGCTCAGCATTTAAATTGCCAAATTGTAATATTGCTTTTATGAGCAAAACATTGAATAATACATAAAGTATCAAAAGATACCATGCAGAAATTATCAAACAATATCACTAATACTGCATAAAAGTAGAATTTTATGAAAGATCCTTAAACAAAGATTGCAAGTGTAAATGTACAGGGAGCATCCAAGAATTCAGGCTGAGTTCAGAAGGGGACATGACACAAGGGATATCACTCTGGCATCAGATGAGTTTTAGCTGAAAGCAGAGAATACCAGAAAGATATTTACTTGTATTTCATTGACATTCAACTCTGTGTATCATAATAAACTATGGACAATATTGAGAAAAATGAAAACTCCAGGACACTTTATTGTGCATACACAGAATATACACATGGAATAAAAAGCAATTATTTGAACAGAATAAAGTAATATTGTATGGCTTAAAACCAGGAGAAGTTTGTGTCAGAGTTGAATCCTTATATACCACACTTCTTCAATTTGTTTGCTGGGTAATAGATTGGACTATATGAAGAAGAACTTGGTATCAGGATTGGAGGAAAGCTTATGAACAACTTGTGATATGCAGATAACACCATCTTGCTTGCTCAATCTAAGGAAAACACAAATCGGTATACCTGAACCAACAGGTAACAAACATCATGAAAAATGGAGAAAAGATTGAAGATGCCAAGGATTGCATCATGTCTGGATTTGCAATCAATTCTTATGGAAGCAGCAGTCAAGAGATCAAAGGACACAACCGATTGGATAAATCTGTACAAGACCTCTTCAAAGTAGTGCCGAACTCAGCATTAAGATCGAAGGAAGGCTTATGGACAACTTGTATGCAGTTGACAAAGTCTTACTGACTGAAATGGAGGACTTGAAGTGCTTGCTGAAAAAGACAGAAGCCTTCGTATTGATTGCAATGCAGTACAAAGAAAACCTACATTCTCACAACTGGACTCATAGACAATTTCTTGATAAATGGAGAAAAGATTGACATTCTCAAGGATTTCACTTTGCTTGGATCCACAAGCAAGGTTCATGGATGCAGCAGTCAGGATATCAAACAAATTTGATTACTATTGGGTAAATCTGCATAAACACCACACCTTTAAGGTGCTGAAGAGCAAGGTGTCACTGGAAGGACTAAAGTGCACCTGACCCAAGACATGATCTGTTCAATGGCCTCATATGTGTGTGAAATTGAACAGTGGACAAAAAGGACCGAAGAAGAACAGATGCATTTAAATTATGGTGTGGGTGAAGAATATTGGAAGTACATCAGATTATCGGGACAGACCAGTCCCTGGAAAAGGACATCGTGCTTGGTAAAACTGAGACTTAATGAAAAAGAGGAAGACTGTCAAGAAGATAGATAGACACACTGGCTACAATGGGCTCAAATGTAACAGCCTTTGTGAGGGTGTGCAGGACCAGTCATTGCTCTGTTCTGTTGTACAGACAACATCCCTGTGAGTCAGAACTGATGGCGCTCACGAACAACAGCATAAGGCGAACCATCACCCGAGGGAAGCACATTGCTTCCAAGTTAACCTTCTGCGATCAAATGGGAAGAATTTTCCGAAGGACGAAGTTTAGGAGGCAGAAAGGGTTGGGAAAAAAAGAAGCCATGGAAACAGAAAACAAAGGCAGGAAGTAGCATGAGTCCTCTTACATTGTGGGCTTGCAAAGAATGGCATGAAATAAAACATGAATGGATTGTCGAAGGGAAGTCTGATTTGCTCAGGAAACCACGACCCAATTCGCAATAAAAATTATGCAGAGGAAAGCAAATAACAGCTAACAATCAGGTGCAAGGCACAGGGACACACCGCCTCACTCCTATTAGGATGGCAATGTTAAAAACAAACCAGTAGGCGGTGGAGTAATTGAGTCTCTGGATTTGATTCTCGATTTAGACAGGTGAGGCAGAAGACCCAAGCTGTTCTTTAGAGTGTATCTAGGTGTGGGGAACCTGGAAAGGTTAAAGGCGCAGTTGGACCAGATGGTGCTCTCAGCAGGGTCCCTGCAGCAGGGAGCAGGGTTACCTTTGTAGGCCATCTTAATGTGGCTGCCATAATGTCCCATAGAAATAAAGCCCGTGGCTGTCTAGACATGTTAACTCCCCCCCCAAAACTTTATTGGCACATAATTTACATGTCATATAATTGAATAGTTTAAGCATACCAAGGGGAGCTGTACAGTCACCACCACATCTAGCTTAGCGCAAGGTTGAATCGCCTTTAAAATGAATTGTGCAATCACTGTCAGTTCTAATGCTCCCTCCTCCTCCCACCTTCGGTACGTACTCCCAAAATCCCCTTCCCCGCCCCAGGGCCCGACCCTCACCCCTGCGTATCAGTTGTTATTATTGGACATCCACTCCTCCTGTGCTTCACAGCTGGGAAACCCCACGGGAAACAATGATCACACTACATTGGTAAGGATAAGACCCTACGGGTATAAAGACAAATATGCAAATAATGTGTCTGCGGGAGAAGACCCCCATCAACATTCAAAAAGCCAAGGAAGAAATTTCTGTTTTTGTTTCTGTAGAGAATCCAACCTAAGACAAACAGTTAAACTATATTGTTGTTGTAAGGTGTTCTACAATTGGTTCTGTTTCATTGACATCAACTGTGGCCTCAGGCCCCTGACTGTATCAAGCCAGGTCAGGGCCTCTTGTCAGCCACTTTGACTAAACAGCGTGGTCTCTGTCAAGGAGAGGTTTAAGGGGCCTTTCTGCTCCTTTACCTTCAAATGTACTTTCATATTATTTTTATAAAGACCTTAATTAACAATAGTGACAGAATTATTAGCAATAATTTTTAATGTGGCCTTTGATAGCATAATCAACGCCACTCCTTTTGTACAATTTTATAAGCAAAAACTTTACAGAATTTATTATTTTCTTTACCAAGCTGGGCAGTAGTATTTTTATATTCCGCAAAAGTTACTCCTGCGAAGGAGAAAAGTCTTTAGTCCTGTTAACAGGTCGCCAAGACATTTTTATCTGCATTTTAGCTTTAAGACAGCCTTCTTCAGATCCCACACACAATGGATAGGAGTTAGAACCCAAGGTAAAGTTCAAGGTACATCCTCTTTTGTTGAGAAAGCGACTTGTCCTATCTTCCCAGGTCCTGGAGTTCGAGCTCCTGGCAAATGCTATTGAGCAATTTGTAGGAAAGGTGGGTGAGGACTGTAAGCCCAGTCAGAGGGATCTGCACTTACTTTAGATGAAATAGCAAGCCTGCAGCATCATCAGAAACACACATCCAGGAGTCTCAGGGGGAATCATTAGGTCTCCGGCTGAGACTGCCCTTACAGAAAACTCTGGAGACAACTTGCTTCACACAGGAATATCGTTCGTGTGGTCAGACACACTGAAGAGAAACTTATGCAGTTTTAAATTAATCTGTTGAAATGTAAACACAACTTTTTCCTTGATTGAGCAAAGGAAAAATTTCATTTTTATTATTTAATTTTACATTTTATTATTACTAGTTTATTTTTCTATGATTTTCATCTTTACAATTGGTTCCTTCCTAAGGATTGCCTGTTCTGAACCTGAACCCTGTCTATGATTTCATAGGCTTCTGAGGCATCTGACCGGTTTCTTCTTCTTCTATTTTTAAAACATTTTATTAGGGGCTCATACAACTCTTATCACAATCCATACATATATCAATTGTGTAAAGCACATCTGTACATGGATTGCCCTCATCATTTTCAAAACATTTGCTCTTCACTTAAGCCCTTGGCATCAGGTCCTCATTTTTTCCCCTCCCTCCCTGCTCCTCCTTCCCTCCTGAACCCTTGATAATTTATAAATTATTATTTTGTCATATCTTGCCCTGTCCGACGTCTCCCTTCACCCACTTTTCCATTGTCCATCCCCAGGGAGGAGGTCACATGTAGATCCTTGTAATTGGTTCCCTATTTCCAACCCACTCTCCCTCTACCCTCCCAGGATTGCCACTCACACCGCTGGTCCTGAAGGGATCATCCACCCTGGATCCCTGGATTCCCTGTGTTTTCAGTTCCTATCTGTACCAGTGTGCATCCTCTGGTCTAGCCAGACTTGCAAGGTAGAATTCAGATCATGATAGTGGTGGTGCTGGTGGGGAGGGGGGAAGCATTTAGGAACTAAAGGAAAGATGTATTTTTTCATCAGTACTACATCGCACTTTGACTGGCTCATCTCCTCCCCTAAACCCCTATGCAAGGGGATCTCCAGTGGCTGACAAATGGGCTTTGGGTCTCACTCTGCACACCCCCACTCATTCACTATGGCAAATTTTTTTTGTTCTGATGATACCTTATACCTGATCCCTTCAACACTTTGTGATTGCACAGGCTGGTGTGCTTCTTCCATGTGGGCTTTGTTGCTTTAGAGCTAGATGTGCGCTTGTTTACCTTCAAGCCTTTAAGACTCCAGATGCTATATCTTTTGATAGCTGGGCACCATCAGCTTTCTTTACCACATTTGCTTATTCATTCGCTTTGTCTTCAGCAGTTATGTAGGGAAGGTGAGCAACATAGAATGTCAATTTAATAGAAGAAAATATTTTTGCATTGAGGGAATACTTGAGTGGAGGCCCAATGTCCTTCTGCTACCTTAATACTAAACCTATAAATATAGGCACATAGATCTATTTCCCCATCATCATATATAAATATATTTGCATATGTACATGTCTTTATCTAGACCTCTATAATTGCCCTTTTTTCTCTCAGCTCTTTCTTCTATTTCCCTTGACTTTTCTCCTGTCCCACTATCATTCTCCGTCCCCACCTGGGTTTCAGCAATACCTCTTCCTTACATTACCCTGATCATGCCATACCAGGCCTCCTACACCCGCCTCACCACCAATTTGGATCCCTTGTTGTTCCCTTGTCCCTGGGCTTTCCCCCCACCTCTCCCAATCCCTTGTCCCCCTGGAACTGTCAGTCCCATTGTTTTCTCCTCCAGATTCTTCATCCAGCCTATCTTTAGACAGACCAGCAGAGATAATAACATGCACAAAAACAAGACAGAGCAAAACCAAGCAACAATATACAACAACAGCACACCACTGACAAAGAACAAAACAAAACACAAGAAAGAAAAGCTTGTAGTTAGTTCAAGGACCATTTGTTGGCCTTTAGGAGTGATTTCCAGTCCAGTCTGTTGGGGCACCAAACCCTGGCCCCAAAGTCCACCTTCAGCATTCCATGGGGACCTTGCTACTCCATTTCCCTTGCTATTCCGCTTCACTCCCCCAGTGCTTTGTCTCCGTGTGGTGGGATCAGTTTGGGCACAATTCTCACACTGTCTCCTGTACTGTCCCCCGCAGGGCCATGTGTCAGTGAGGGGCGTCATGTCTCATAGTGGGGCTGGCCATGTGGTCCTCTCTGTGGACTGGCTGCTCTAATTGGCGACCTGTTTCTTTTAAGGCTGCTACACATCTCAGGCTACGACCTTTTCGCTTGTTTTTCCAGGTAACTGTCTATTATTATTACCCTTTTGAGCAATTTTTACTAATTCAGATAAAAATATTTTTAAGAGCTTTTTAACTTTTGTAGTTTCCTTTTTATGTCTGGGGAAAACCGAGTTACAAAAGCCAAATTGATTGCTTTGAAGTTCGCAGGAGCCTCCAGATCCGTGGGAGTATAGGTCCTGTGACAATCTAGCAGTCTCTCTAAGAAAGCAGCAGGGGACTTATTTTGTGGGCTGACAGGCCCCCCACATGCCCCCCACATGCCCCCCTCAACCCCCACTGGTAAATATCACTGAAGGCGTGTAGCCCTCCTGAAGGGTCTGGGTCCCAATCTGGCCTGACTTAGGGGAATTTTTTTTTCTAAGTGTCTAAGTTGCTTCTATTTCCTTCCATGTCCTCCCCCCACCCTGCTGAGGCCCAACCCAGCTTTTTGGACCCCGTGATGAATAAGGCTGTGGTCTTTTGACGTGAAAAGCACCACCAACATTTGCTGTCTGTCATCCAAAGTGGGGCAATGAGTTTCGGGGGGAGGGGGGGAAGAATATCAGGGACAGTGTGATGGGTAGGTTTATTGTGCCAACCTGGCCAATAAACACAGGTGGGATTAATAAGGTTACAGTTTAAATGAAGGGCAAAGAGATAAATGGCTTGGTGAACCTCACCTTTCTGTCTTTTGCTCTCTGATGATCAGACCAGTGGGCAGCTACCTTAGCTAGTTCTCTGCCTCAACTTGTGAGCTACACTACCTGTAGGACACCCAATCCATGGACCATGTCACTATAGTATGAGGTTCCTTCAAGAACTGCTTCGCCACATTGCTGGTGTATACATCACTGGAGCTGGGGACTGTCGGACCCTGTCATCTGGGTGACTGTTGGTGATGTGCCTTGCTGTTTGCTGACTGTGGCCGACTGCCTATATTGCTCTACAGAAGACTCAGCTGTCTGCTTCCTTGACTTGCACCCAACAGCCCTTGTGAGTTGAAGGACTGCCAGTGTATTAACTGTCTCATGGAAATGAGTTGAACTGAGTCATTTGTACTGCTCTGTGGACTGATTAGCTATTTATTTCTTTGTGTTGTGTCTGTCTATCTAAAATTGTAAGTGTCCTGGTTTTGTTTCTCTAGAGAACCCTGTCTAATACAGACAGAATCAGAGTTCTGCAGAACAGGGAGCCAGCATCTGCTGAAGCTTTCTGCTCTTCATGAGTGAGAACAGGGGGTGGGGCCACTGCCTGTGAGGGAGCTTTCTGAAGAAGCCATAGAAAAAACCAAGTAGAGCTAGGGACCACTGCAGGGAATTCCCCATTCCACAAAGCAATTCTTGGGTACAGGTGAACCAGGGGTGTTCCAGATAACACCCTGAGCCACCCAGTGGCTTTGCAGAGAGTGCTTTGCAGTGGCAGAAATCTCTTGTACATAAACTCAGAGACACTGAGCAGCAAAAAAAGTGTGGCCCAAAAGATATAAAACAAACTAAGAGGCCTTTTGGAGAGGAGTCTTCTCCCCAGTCACAGCAACTATTAGCCCAAGAGTTTTACATTCCGCAGGGAAGAAGGAGACAGGCACTTCAAAGGGTGGTCATTTGATCTGATTTTTAACCCCCCTAGGCAGCTGCTCAGCTGAAAAGGTAGGAGTCTGGGCACTGGTATTCAGGGCCTGCACCCCTTAGAGGTCCCCCACTTCCAGGAGCAGCTGCTGGACGGAGGCATCAAGACACAGTGGTTTTAAATAAAGGCATGTACACATGTAAATATATTTATATATGAGGATGGGGAAATAGATCTATGTGCATATATGTATAGGTTTAGTATTAAGATAGCAGATGGACACTGGACCTCCATTCAAGTACTCCCTCAATGCAAAAACTCTTTGTTCTCTCCCTGGTGGTAATCACGAGTATGGCTTGGGGTAAATGTTAACTGTCAGAAGAAGTTTAGCATACCTGGAATATCTACTAGAGAGATTAAAATGAGTAATTTATTAAGAATTCTTAAGAGAGATTAAAATGAGTAATTTCTTATAATATAAAACAATAAAATTTATGCAAAACAATGCACTACTTTGGGTACAAAATTATTGATATAATTAGACCACCAGGGAGGTTAAACTGACATTCCATGATGCTCACCATCCTGATACGATTGCTGAAGACAAATGGGTGCATAAGCAAATGTGGTGAAGAAAGCTAATGGTGCCCCACTATCAAAAGATATAGCATCTGGGGTCTTTTTTTTTTCTTTTAGCATCTGGGGTCTTAAAGGCTTGAAGGTAAACAAGCATCCATCTAGCTCAGCAACAACAAAGTCCACATGGAAAAAGCACACCAACCAGCCTGTGTGATCACAAGGTGTTGAAGGGATGAGGTATCAGGTATCAAAGAACAAAAAAATCAAATCATTATGAATGAGAGGGAGTGAAGATTGGGGACCCAAGACCCATCTGTAGGCAACTGGACATCCCCTTACAGAAGGGTTACAGGGAGGAGATGAGCCAGTCAGGTGGTGGGTATCAACAATGAAACTTACAACTTTCCTCTAGTTCCTAAATGCTTCCTCCCCCACCCCACTCCTATCATGATCCCAATTCTACCTTAAAAATCTGGCTAGACCAGAGGATGTACACTGGTACAGATAGGAACTGGAAACACAGGGAATCGAGGACAGATGATCCCTTCTGGACCAGAGGTGAGAGTGGTGATACTAGGAGGGTGGAAGGAGGGTAGGGTGGAAAGGGGAAACCAATTACCAGGATCTACATATAACTTCCTCCTTGGGGGATTGTCAACAGAAAAGTGGGTGAAGGGAGACATCGGATAGTGTAAGATATGACAAAATAATAATAATTTATAAATTATCAAGGGTTCATGTGGGAGGGGCAAAAATGAGGAGCTGATACCAATGGCTCAAGCAGAAAGCAAATGTTTTGAGAATGATGATGTCAACAAATGTACAAATGTGCTTGACACATGTATGTATATATGGATTGTGATAAGAGTTGTGTGAGCCCCCAATAAAATGATAATTTTTTTAAAAAGACAGTGGTTTCTTGGCCAATGCACCAAAATATTACAGGTTCAAATAAATGACAGCCACTATAATGTCTTGAAATTTAGAAGAATCTTTATTCAGTGAACCCAGTGATTCACAACCTTCCTAATGCTGTGACCCTTTAATACAGTTCCTCATGTGGTGACCCCCCCCCCAACCATACAATTATTTTCATTGCTACTTCATAACTCTAATTTTGCTACTGTTATGAATTGAGTGATCCCTGTGAAAGGGTCATTCGACCCCCACAGAGGTCATGACCCCCAGGTTGAAAACCACTGTTTTGGAGCAAGTGAACAGTGATTGCAGGGTACATCCGCAATGGCAGGATTGATTATAACACCCTGGTTAACAAAATAAAAATAGTAAGATTAATTATGATATCCTGGTTACAACATCAAAAGAAACAATATAAAGAACAATCAAA
Source organism: Tenrec ecaudatus (assembly GCF_050624435.1). Taxonomy (NCBI): domain Eukaryota; kingdom Metazoa; phylum Chordata; class Mammalia; order Afrosoricida; family Tenrecidae; genus Tenrec; species Tenrec ecaudatus. Next base: position 12,346,258 of record NC_134540.1, read on the forward strand.
AGGAACAATATTAAAGAATAATGATTGATTACAACATCCTGATCCTGGGTACATAGGAGTACATTCTAAATGAGTCACCAGAGAGGATTTCTGAGAAGGGAAGAGGGAACAGGCAGGCCATCTAGCAGACGACAAAATGGAGTTTCTTTGGCTAGTCTGCCTCACTGGCTCTATGTTGTACATTGTTCTATTCACAGCAAATGGAAATACTGATGCCCCAGGGCGGTGGTTCTCTAACATCAAATGACAATGATGTCTCTAAGGTGAACCAGAGATATGTACAAACCATAGATATACGAATGGATTTGGGGCTTGCATTTTAATTCTAGTCTCAATCTAAGATGGCCTTCCTTCCTTGAGGTTCACCCTCATGAAGAGATCACTGAAGATATGGATGCCGCAGCACAGTGTGGTGAAGCCAAGAGATGGTTATTCAGAAAGAGTAATGCCTGTTGTCTTAAAAGCTTGTCTTCAAACCAGCAGCCATCTAAGTGAGGTGGCAAATACGTCCTCATGGAGGAAGCACACAAGCCTTTGTTATACAAGGATTGTAAACAATAGAATCCACATCTGATGGAGGGAATGGTACCAGAGCTTAACTTGTGAACATCTGATTTGTAGAAGGCTGTGGGTGATAGTGAAAGCCCAAAATCCACTTGTAGGGTCCATACAGGGATTCAATCTCTGGTGAATCCCCTCTGAGTATTGACCTGGGTTGTGAATAGCCGTGTTATCAAATAAAAGCACTGTAAAGTTGATTGTGGCAGAGGTAGTTAGGTTAAAATATAGTATCTTATCATTTGATGTCCCTTTTGACCCATTTTAAGGTTGTTTCAGTTTTTGTTTTTTAAGTGAAAATGAAGGGGAAATACCTGTGGAGTAGCCTCTGGTGAATCCCTTCTGACCGTAGACCAAGGATGTGAATCACCTTGCTAAAAAGCTGCAGGTGCAGAAGCAGAACATGTGGTTAAGCTGCCCTTGTAAGTTTGGGATCATCCTGTTTTCTTCTGTTCTTATTTCAAACTTAGAACAATTTCACCCAGAACCATTCCAACCTCCTCATCACATCTTTATCATATTTCTTTTTTTTATGGTTTATTTTTTTAAAAACATTTTATTAGGGGCTCATACAACTCTTATCACATTTATAACATTTCTTATCACATTCCTCATCACATCCTTATCACATTTCTTTTTTTAAATCATTTTATTGGGGGCTCAACAACTCTTATCATAATCCATACATATAGCCATTGTCTTGTCACATTTCTTATCACATTCCTTTACTGAGCTTTTGGGGAGCATACTGAGTTTTCTGACAGAAACTTTAACTCCTTCCTTACTTCTGCTTGGGTCTGCCTAACAATTCCAGTTTTGTTTGCATAAAAGCAAACACTCTTCCCCTAGGGCTATGTATAGCCACTTTGTTGGCCTGTAACAAGGGCAGGGGTACCTAGGGCTGAAGATCCCCTCACTCTTAGGCCCATTAAAGGGGCACTAATACAGGAGCAGCTCTGCAAATTGGGTGCTTCCACCAATTATGCCCAGGTGTTCTCTTCCTTCTGTCTCACTAAATAGTTACACCTGGGGGATTACATGAACTAATATGCACAGCTCAGAGTACTAGTTTTGGTTGAAAACAGGGGCATATAGACAAGGAGTGAGTCCAGAGGTACAAGCAAACCAGGTAGTAGCGAGTCTTTAAATGGAGGTGCCCTGGTCTCTAGAGTTAATTGAGCTAGTCTCTTTTAGGGTGCGATTCATCCTTTCAACTTGCCCCGAGCTCTGAGAGTGTTAGGCACTGTGTAATTTCCAATTCGTACATAAAATTTCCCTTAATGCTTGAATAGTTTTGGCAACAAATCTGGGTCCGTTGTCTGACCCAATGGTGTCGGGCACCCTCCACCTAGGGCCAATCTCATCTAATAGCCTTTTACCTTCTACCTGAGCTGTTTCTTTCTTGGTGGGGAATGCTTCTACTTAACCTGAAAAAGTGTCTACAAAACTAACAATTACCTATATTTAGTTGTCCTGGTTTAATCTTGGTAAAATCTACTTCCTAGTGCTTTCCTACCTTGCATCCTCGGTCTCTGGTCCCGGCAGGGTGTGGAGCGCAGGCAGGTGGAGCGTTTACTTGCAGGCAACTCTGGCAGGCGGTCACCACTTCTTTTACTGTCTTGGCGAGCTGGGGGGCCCCATACTCTAAGTGGACTAATTCTGCCAGTTTGCTAGAGCCTAGCCGAGCACAGGTGTGCAGCTGCTTCGTGAGCCTTTGACTCTCACTTTCTGGTAAGATGTGTCAGGCAGTTCCAGATCCATTCTTAAAGCTGCTGCTCAAGCTGCTTCATCTGCCTTCAGTTGCCTAGGGCCACTGGGTCTGTTCTTTCTTGATGGCCAGGGCAATGCATAACAGACACTTTACTGGGCGTCCAGACGGCTTCTATCAGCTGCAAAATTTCTTCTTATTTTTAATGTCAGTCCTTTCCAAGGTCAGCAACCTCCTATCTCTATCCTTAAAGGGGATAGGATCCTGACGGATTGCCGCTGGGCTTGCACTGGGCTTTAGCTGAACCACAAATGGAGGCATGTGGGCTGCAAACCCAGGAGGGTTATCATCTGCCCAAACTCCTGGGACTTCAGTCAACAGTCTTTCCTCATGCTCGAGAGAAAGGTTCTGTGACTGTCAAGAGATAAATGTCATTCAAAGGACAAGTCACAGAGACCTGCCAGGGGGCCTCTTCTTCGGGCCCACCCAGTGCTGTTTGGGTATGGTCTGCCTGAAAGCTGATCACCACCTTAAGCTTAGTCCAAGAGACAGTTTCTAATTTGCCTGCTGCTTCTTGAATGGTAGTCTTCTTTTTGCTGATGGGGCCTGCTGCTTCCTTGACGACCAAGTGGGCTGTCCCTGTGTCTACAAAGAACATGACAGATGTGTCCTCCACTTTCAGGGTTATCATGGGATTCAGGGGGGCAGTGGTGCTCTGAAGTCCTCATTCCAGTTCCAAAGCTGGAATTGGTTTCCACTCTGAGGTCCTTTTGGGCAGTTGGACTTCCGATGTCATTCTTCCTTGCCACAGGCACATTGGTTCTTGCCTAGTGGTTTGCTCATTTACTGTCTGCTCTGCCTGCCTGGCCCTGGATGGGATTCTGGTCTCCCCGCAGTTATGGTGAGGATTCTGGTCATTACTTTTCCTTCTCTTCAGGTGGGTCTCTATTATGTCTTTTCTGCTATTTCTAATAAATCACTAGTATTTTTTCCTGCAAACCCTTCAACTTTCTCTAACCTTTTCCTTAATGTCTGGTGTGGCTTGGGACACAAAGCTACAGTAATGGCCTTGCAATTACTGTATTACTTGCTATTGGGGTATAGCTGGTAGGCATCAAACAACCTCTCTAGATGAGCTGCTGGGCTCTCATCCTTGCCCTGAGTTGTACTAGTTACTTTGGACAAATTAATGGGACAGCGTGTTGTCTCCCGGAGGCCACTCCTGAGGGTCCAGGGGTAGATGAGGAGGTGTTCCCTACTTTCAGGGCAGTTTGGGTTCCAATCAGGGCAGAGCCAGAGGAAAGCTGATTCCAACCCCTGGGGGTCAGTCTCAGGGTCGCCAGTCTGCTCCCAAGAACTGTTTCTGGCTCTCCTTGCAAATGCGGTCTCCCTCCTCGGCTATCCACAATCTCAATACACAGGGTGATGTAGATGGGTTGGTCTGGATGTCAGACTTTTCCATGTTATTTGACCTAAAATGAAAGCTCGAACCGGGTAACAGAGAGATATATTAAAGTTCCTTCAGAGGGCCATCCCAGGTCAAAAGGTCCTGGGAGGCCCGAATGGGCTCAGATGTGGGTGATAAACAGAGGACAGAGATGCTGGCTAAATAAGCATTGAATATATGATAATAAATGGAAAATAGGCTTATCCAGGGACCCTTTCAATACAGCAGTACTAAATCCAGGTGCAGCATTAACAACATACAGAGAATCAGATACAATATTTATAGCAAAAGGATTATTATTTAAAATGACTATCCAGGACAGGTGGTAAAGGTGAAGAGGGAATAATCTCACTCAAAATCATATGCCCTTCATGTCTCAAGTTTACATCATCTATTTTATATTCATGTAGAAAAGCACAATCCTGTCCCAAAATTTTCTTAGTAGATACCCTTCAGGGTAAGGTGTGAGAGCTGCACACACCAGTGCCCACATGGACCAGAAACCCACGGGCACAGCTTCTTCCTGATGCCAAGCCTTTTCCACATTATCCTTATCTCTGTTCCAGGTCTCGCTATCAAGGGTACCTTCATTTGGAAACCAGGCATTAAATGCTCAGATTACCTCCAAACAGTCAATAACCCTATTTATAGAAACAGACCCCCCCGGTTTTTTAACCTATGGTGGATAAGTCTGGGGAAAGCCCCAAACTTTCCTTGGGAATTTCTTATGGAGTCACTGCTCCATAAGCTCTCACCTTAGGGAAGTCATCATTCCTTAATAAAATTCCAGGCAGCTTCCCTCACTGGTCCATAGTGCTATGGGGGACAGCACTGGAGACACAGTGTGAGAATTGCGCCCAATCTGATCCTACCACACCAAGGCAAAACACTAAGGGTGTGCAATAGAACAGCAAGGGGTGAAGAAAGCTGATGGTGCCCGGCTATCAAAAGAGATAGTGTCTGGGATCTTAAAGTCTTGAAGGTAAACAAGCGGCCATCTAGTTCAGAAGCAACAAAGCCTACATGGAAGAAGCACACCAGCCTGTGCGATCACGAGGTGTCGAAGGGATCAGGTATAAGGCACCTTCAGAACAAAAAATCTTACCATAGTGAATGAGGTGGGGGAGTGCGGAGTGGAGACCCAAAGCCCATTTGTAGGCCACTGGAGATCCCCATGCAGAGGTGTCTCAGGGAGGAGACCAGCCAGTCAGGGTGCGATGTAGCAATGATGAAAAATACAAGTTTCCTCTAGTTCCTAAATGCTTCTAACCCGCCCCCCACCCCCCACCCCAACTATCATGATCCGAATTCTATCACTGGCACAGATAGGAACTGGAAACACAGGGAATCCAGGGCAGATGATCCCTTCAGGACCAGTGATGTGAGTGGCAATACTGGGAGCATAGAGGGAGAGTGGGTTGGAAAAGGGGAACCAATTACAAGGATCTACATGTGACTTCCTCCCTGGGGGATGGACAACAGAAAAGTGGGTGAAGGGAGACGTCGGACTGGGCAAGATATGACAAAATAATAATTTATAAATCATCAAGCGTTCATGAAGAAGAGGGGAGTGGGGAGGGAGGGGAAAAAAACGAGGACCTGATGCCAGGGGCTTAAGTGGAGAGCAAATATTTTGAGAATGATGAGGGCAATGAATGTACAAATGTGCTTTACACAATTGATGCATGTATGGATTATGATAAGAGTTGTATGAGACCCTGATAAAACGATTAAAAAAAAGAAATGAAGTAAAAAAGTTGAACATAAGACTTCAAAGGAAAAAAAAACAAAAACAAAAGACTTCAAAGGGTAGCTGGAGAAAGCAAAGTAAAATATTATAATGAAATATGTGCCTGATCCAAGGCATGCTATTTTCAATCACTCCCTATGCATGTAAAAACTAGATATTGAATAAGAATAATTTGAGAAGAATTGATGCTTTTGAATTATGATGTTGGTAGGAATGCTCACTAACATACAGCGGATGGCAGGAATTTGTGTCACATGCTTTGCACATGTTATCATCAGGTGCAGTCCCAGGAGAAGGATATCTGTTTGGTAAAGTGGAGGGTCAATGAAAGAAGACCCTCAAGAAGACAGGTTGATACAGTGGACACAACAATGGGCTCAAACAGAGCAATAAATATGAGAATGATGTAAAAAAAATCAAAAAGAACAGCAAGGGGAGCAGAGCAAGGAAGTCCCAAGGGAATACCAAAAATAGATTTTAGGGTCAGGATTAGTACCCCATCAGACTCAACCAGAAAACCCTCCTAAAAGTCAACAAACAGACATTGAACTATTTACAGGCTTTTCTTTTTGTGTGTCATTGGTTTTGTTGTTTTGTTTTGCTCTGTCTTATTTATGTGCAAATTTTTATATATGCAGGTCTAGCTAGATGAGATAGGTGGGGTAAACAATCTGGAGGAGAAAACAATAGGATCCATGGTTCCAGGGGGACATGGGAGAGGGGGGAGGTGAGGGAAAGGAAGCGATGTTAACAAACCCAGGGACAAAGGAACAACAAGTGATCCAAGATCAGTAGTGAGGAGGTGTAGGAGGCCTGGCAGAGTGTGACCAAGGGCAATGTAATCAAGAGGAATTACTGAAACCCAAATGAAGGTTGAACATGATAGTGGGACAAGAGGAAAGTAAAAGGAAATAGAGGAAAGACCTAGGAGACAAAGGGCATTTATAAAGGTCTAGATATAGGCATGTACATATGTAAACATATTTATATATGACAATGGGGAAAGAGATCTATGTGCATATATTTATAGGTTTAGTATTAAGGTATCAGATGGACATTGTGCCTCCACTCAAGTACTCCTTCAATGTAAGAACACTTTGTGCTATTAAACTGGCATTCCATGATGCTCACCTTCCAGATATGATCATTGAAGACAAATGGGTGCATAAGCAAATGTGGTGAAGAAAGCTGATGGTGCTCAGCTATGCAAAGATATGGCTTCTGGCGTCTTAATGGCTTGAAGATAAATAAGCGTCCATCTAGCTGAGAAGCAACCAAGCCCACATGGAAGAAGCACTCCAGCCTGTGTGATGATGAGGTGTCAAAGGGATCAGGTATCAGGCATCAAAGAACAAAAAATCATATCATTGAGAATGAGGGAAAGTGTGGAGTGGGGACCCAAAGCCCATCTGTAGACAACTGGCATCCCTGTTAGGTAGAAGCGGGAATTGGTGGGGCAGGCAGGTGGAGCAATACTCTGAAGACATGCTCCACAGTGCACAACAACTCCTGATAATGGCCTTTGAAGCCCTGACTCAGATGGATGGCAGCTCCAATGACATTGTTACATTGTTACTGAGTTCTAACTGCCCACCTGGCAAAACAGCCAAACCGAAATGGAAAATTCCCCAAACTGCTCCCATCCCAGACCAGTACTATAAAACCCTTCCTCTCCCTCCCTGGCAGCGTGATTTTTCTGGCTCCCAGCTGGGGATCTCCTTCACCTAGGAGCTCAGGATGCTTCCACCCCTTTATCTCCTCTCCCCTCCCTCCCGAGAACTCTGATATAAACCTTTAAAACTTCTTTCTTTCTTTCAGTCTGCTGCCAATTCAATCTTACAATCCCCTTACAGAAGGGTCCCGGGGAGGAGACATGACAGTCAGGGTGCAGTGTAGAAACGAAGAAACATACAACTTTCCTCTAGTTCTTAAATGCTTCCTCACCCCACTGTTATGATCCCAATTCTACCTTACAAATTTGGCTAGATCAGAGGATGTACACTGGTACAGATAGGAACTAGAAACACAGGGAATCCAGAACAGAAGGTCCCTTCAGGACCAGTGGTGAGAGTGGTGATACCAAGAGGGTGAAGGGAGGGTGGAGAAGAAAGGGGGAACTGATTACAAGGATCTACATATAACCCCCTCCCTGGGGGAGGGACAACAGAAAAGTGGGTGAAGGAAGACATCGGACAGTGTAAGACATGACAAAATAATAATAATTTATAAACTATCAAGGGTTCATGAGGGAAGGGGGGTCAGGTAGGGAAGGGCAAAATGAGGAGCTGATACCAAGGGCTCAAGTAGAAAGCAAATGTTTTGAGAATGATGAGGGCAACAAATGTATAAATGTGCTTGACACAATGGATGGATGGATTGTGATAAGAGTTGTATGAGCCCCTGCGATAGTTTATTGTGCCAGCCTGGCCGATAAACACAAGTAGGATTAACTGAAGGGCAGAGGGATAAATGGCTCGGTGAGCCTCGCCTTGCTTGTTCTGTGCCTCAGTTTAAAGGGGTACACTACCTGTGGGATGCCTAGCCTGTGGACTGTGTCGCTGTAAGTTGAAGTCCCTTTAAGCCCACACGATTGGAATGTTCATCTCTGGAGCTGGGGACCGACAGTTGATGACAGTTGGGGACCTGCCTTGCTGTTTGCTGCCTGGGTATATATAGCCCAGCTGTCTCTACAGACGGGGACTGGCAACTGGCGGCTCTCAAGCCTTAAAGGACTGCTAGTGTCTCACTGCTTTATAATTTAATTGTTAATTTCTTGTATTATCTATCTGTATATAATTTAACGGTTCATTTCTTGTATTATATATCTATCTTTATAAATATATTTATATATAATTACTAGCAATCTGGTTTGTCTCTCTAGAGAACCCTGTCCAACACAGCCCCCAACAAAATGATTAAAAAAATAAATATTCCAGGAGGCTGATAGCCTAGTCAGGCCTCTGTTTGGGAACCAAATGTTACTGTCCAGCAGTGTGGACCTGCAGTGAGTGGTGACCTGAAGAAAAAGAGTGGCCAGTGGACTGATGATCCAAAGGCAAATTTTATTTCCAAGGTACAGCTTTATATAGCAATGACATATAACATAGCATGCGTAGTGTGACAATAACATCGTGATAAAATTGCTCTAAGCACACACAATTCCTTGGGACTAATCTTATCTTACTAGCAAATGCAGCTGTGCCATTGTGTCTCAGAATGTGGAAAAACACCATAGGGACACGGTGTCTTTAAGCACCTCAGAGAGTCACTAGTAACCAGTTAAAACTCAGTGACTCTCTATACATGAGGAGGCTGCAGAACCAGGGAAATAAAGGAGAATTTCCAGAACTTTGTGTGAAATGCTGCCAAGAGGTCATGCAGGACAAGAACTAAATGGGGGACAATGAGTGTTCAAGGAACTTAGATCAGGTGAAGCAGAAACAAAGAGTTTTTACTTCACTTTTTTAGAGTGAAGTTTGAGAGCCAAGAGGAGAGAAATCGTTTCTCTGTGCTTCAGACTGTAAATTATAATTTTATTAGTGACTCCTTACTAATCTAGTGACGAGACAATTAGTACTCCGGCTTAGGCACAGCTTAATTTCTGATTTGTATAAGTTATTTGATGAGAAATGAGAGCTTTTGATTTTCCCCCAAACTGGTCTAAGCTCCTTTCCAAAAAAAAAAAAAAAAAACCCAAACAAAACAAAACAGCACAACCACTGCTGCTGAGCCAATTCAGGCTCAGAGCAGAGTAGACTGCTCACTCTCCGAGGGTTTCCAAGGTAATAAAGTGGATGGAGCACAGCTGCTGGCTGTTTTGTTCTAAGAAAATATGAGACCCCCCACTTCAAATGTATTCGACAGAGGCACATGTATTAGGTCTGAAACAGGACAAAGACAAAGGCAAATTATCTGGATGAGACAGAGCACTTGACAGGAGGTCAAAGCAGCATCCACAGGATTTACATCCGCAAGGCTACTTAAATAGGAGATGGCAATCAAAGGAAACCTTCACAGAACGATGATTGACAGCTCATCAATCCATCACCATCGCAGGCAAGACTGAGGAATGGAGATAGGGACCATGCTTGGGCTTCTCCCATTACTGAAGATGAAAAATGTTAACAGGATTGCTTCAGAGCCGCCCAACCAAGGTGGTCGGGGTAGGCCCCATAACCCTGGGACCCTAGCACACCAGTTTCCCTCAAGAGCCCACTCAGGCACGTGCAGTGTGAAACTGCCCCTCTGCGGGCTGGCCCGGGGAGTCTCAGCAAGCGCACTCTGCCTGAGGGCAAAGCTTTTTCACATCACTAGTCAAAGTCAGAGGGAACTCAATGGCGGCTGAATGTGTGTGGAAACGCCAAATGGATTTAGGGCTCCCACTGCGAACCGGAGCCTTGTGCAAACCCAGTGCTCAGAATTTAAGCCCTAATGCAGTTTCTAACACGGACCTTTCGGTTAGCAACAGAACCCTTTCACCACGGTGCCACCAGGGCTCCACTCTCCATCCATGAGTGTGACTGCTAACTGCAAGGTCAGCAGTTTGAACCCACCAGCAGCTTCTAGGGAGAAAGAGGCGGCTTTCTGCTCCCATAAAGATGTACAACCTTGGAAACCCATGTGGACAGTTCTACTCTGCTAGGATCTCTCTTGAGGCAGAATCAACTTCAAGGCAATGGGTTTGAGAAGCTGAACTAATTCAGTAGTTGAGTAACTCTGGTTTCTATCCTCCGGTAGGGAAAACATCTAGATGGCTGTCACTGGGACAATCTCAAAGCCCCAAACTAGGTGAATGCTTGGGATGGCCACCTATTTGTCAACAGGTCTTCCATATATATGCAGAGTTAATTTTTACTGCATTTTAGTGCTTGCAAGTTAACGACGTGTTAGTACCTCTGAAGTTTTGATTTTTTAAACACCATGGGAAAAAAGTGAGGAAGACTGCTCCCCCTTTATTTAATGTAGGCTATCCCATAGTGGGGAGGAGCCCTGGTGGTCTAGTAGTTACAGGTTGGGCTGCTGATTGCAAAGTCGGCAGTTTGAAACCACCAGCCACTCTGCAGGAGAAAGACTTTCTACTCTTGTAAAGAGTTACGGTTATGGAAACTCACAGGGGGAAGTCCTACCCTGTCCTAGAGGGGCTGCGAGCTAGCATGGACTCGATGGCAGGGAGTTTTAAGTTACCCTCTCGGGGGTGGGTTTGATACAGGTTGAGATGGTAGTGGAGGGTGAGGAGCAAGCGAAAGTGCATTGCAAAGACATAATACTGCAGTCCTTTCCATTAAAGTGATTTCTATCTGTGGGTGTGACAGTTAATGAAGAAATGAAGGGGGACACTTTGTCTACCCCTGCTAACAGTGAAGTGAAGAAGGGTTGGAAAGGAGAAATCTGGTGCCAGGTGAGGTATGCTCACGAGGTGGATTCGATTCCTCCCATGGCTAGTAGCAAGTTAATAATACAGGCTCAGGGAAATTGAATTAAAGGCCAATGACTCCAAGCTAGCTCCGGATGTTCCATTGCAAACACTGGTTTCAGTCTACTCTGCCTTCTGCCAATCTTCTACAGACAGGTCTCTCCAGGTTTCTGGTTTTCAGTCTTTTTCTTAACTCAGCCCTCTTAGACAGTACATTCTGATGGTCTGTGAGCCAGACACTCTTTCAGGATTTATCAATCAACAAAGGAGATTAAAATTCTGCCCTTGGAGCTTTAATTCCAGGGCTTGTATTCAGGAAGAAACCCAAAACTCACTACCACCAGTGGATTCAGACTCATAGCAACCATGTAGGACAAGATAGAATTGCCTCTGGGGGTTTCCAAGACTGTAACTCTTTAAGGGAACAGGAAGACTTGTCTTTCTCCCTCAGAGCAGCTGGCGGTTTTGAACTGCTGACCTTCAGGTTAGCAGCCCAACTCATAACTACTACATCATGAAGGTTCCAAGGTATATGGGGAGCGGGACAACAAAACAGGTCAGTATGTGACATGCATAGTACATCAGATACTATCACTGCTTTGGAGAAAATGAATGCCTGGGAAGGGGGTGGTGGCAGGGTGTCTTTGGTGTCCAGACAGATTTGTGAGGGGTTTAACTGTGAGGGTATTTGATAGAAGACATTCTCAGCGGAGTGAGGTGGGAGGTTGATGGGCATATTTAAGGCTCAGGAAAAAGGCCTGTATGGATAGAGTAAGGCAGGAGTAGGTCACAAAAAGAGAAGTTAGAATGTGATTGTGTGGCACCTTGTGGGCCTATGTCAAAACTTTAAAAATAATGTCTTACCGGTTCTGGACTACTAAGGGTTACATGTTCTAAACATTTTATCTAATCCTCCCCAAAATCCCCCCAAAGGTTTGTCCTTTGTGTTGTCTTTTTACAGACTAGAAAGCAGAAACACCCCAAAGTAACTAGCCTCGTCACACCCTTTATTAATGGTGGAGTCAGGATTGGTACGTAGATAGTCCAGTGCCAGGGGCCCTGCTGGTGTACTGGGTTTAGCGTTGGGCTGCTAACTTTAAGGTCAGCAGTTTGAAACCACCAGCTGCTCCAGGGGAGGAAGAGGAATCTTGGGAATCAACAGGGGCAGTTCTACCCGGTCCCATAGGGTTGCTGTAAGTCAGAGTCAACTTGATGGCAGTGAGTTAGTGAGTTATTGGTAAGCAGCACTCAAATCTGGACCTGGTTGAGATCAGAGCAGCTGCTCCCCCTCCCATACCCCACAGACTCTTGTCCTGAGATTGATTCCATCCTCCTGAGGCAGCCTTTCCAGTGGAATCTGAAGCAACACCTGGTGGTCATCTTTCATCTAGTTAACAGTGTGGCTCATCAGCTAATCTAAATGAGACCAAGTGGGCAACGTTTACAGCAAAGATGGGAATATAAGGGTGGGGTGAGGGTGGGGAAGAAGAGCTTCTGTCCTCGCCTGATCCTTCTGCTAATCTTGAGCCAGATGCCAAAGAGATCTGAAAATGTAAATTGGCTCATAAAGTAATCCACATGAGACCAAAAGGCCCATCTTTGCTCTGAAGCAGAGATAGGAAGAGGAGGAAGGTCACTTGGTTAATGGTCTTTAGTAAGTTGTGGTATTTATAATAAGCTGCGATCTCCTCAGGGTGATCTAGGATACCCTCAGTGATAAGATTCTCATCTCTCCCTGCACCTATATGCGGAGCCATGTTGCTTTCCATGTTCCCGTTCTACCGCCTCCTTCCTGAGCTTTGTACATCTGGACATGCTTCCTGCTTCTCTGCTCTGCTCCTTACAGTGGGGACTTCTCACTTCCCTCCTCAAAAAGGCCTTTCCTGACCAGGATCTCCCCATCGTAACTTGCTTGTAAGAGTAAATACAACCTGTAGTGAGGGAGGGGAATGTAGATATAAGTTCCCCTTCATAAAGGGAATTCTTTCCTTCCAAGAACATTTACTTTTAGAAATCTTGTTAAAATATTAGTTGACCTCTTTTGAGATATCCTCTTGAAAGGCTTGCCGAAGGGGGAAAAATGTCAACTTCCTTTGATTATAAAGGTTTTTTTCTTATCCCCAAAAGCAAAATCTAAAAATTAAAAAAAAATTAAAAAATTCCTGACCCAAAATTAATCCTACCAGTAGATTTTTTTTTCACTCAAGGTTGTTAATCTTCTTTCCTGTGGAAGCAAGGCTTCCTTGGATTTCAAAAGGTATCTGGTCTGCAGGTGGGTGGAGGGCTAGAGAAGACCTGTGAGCTGACATCAGTTGATCTCAATCAAAGGGGCAGGGCTGGGTCCAATCAATCACTTTATTCCTCGGGATTATCAGCACCACCCTCAGTTCTCACTGGTTGCTGGTGTAAAAAACAGACCTTGAAATAAATATATTCACTAGTATTCCCTTTATCATTAAAAACCATAACTCACAATCAATTGAAGCAGTCACAAAATACTTCCTTATGCAAGTTACTGCCTCCACGTTACTTTTTAGTACGAACACCACTTAACTTTATATGTTGAGGCCAATGATGCATCATCATAAAAGTACTCAACCCCAAAACCTCATTCCTAATTCTTACTGATCTCATTATAAAATTAGGAATAGCCTCCTTTCAGTTCTGAGTCCTTGACTCTCACAAGGAATCCATTTGGTACCAGGTTTAAGTTTCCTCACTGGATCCAAATTAGCATTTTCTATCCTAGATCATATGTCACCTTCAATTAATCACAATATTATTTTTCCATCAGTACTTCTTTTTATTCTAATCAGTGGCTGGGGTGGCCTAAATTGAAAATTTTAAGTATGAAAAAATTTAGCTTATTTTTCCCTCAGATGGGCTAACTAGTGATAACTGTCATTTATAACTCATTCTTATAATCCTTAATTTATTTGTTTACATTATTTAACATGATCTGCCTTTATTTTCCTTATCAATAACTTTTATGCTCGAATTTCCTCTCCTTAGTATGAAACCAAATACTACTAATAATTATCCTTATGATTATTCTTTCAATAGGAGGCCTACCACCCCTCTCTGGCTTTACACCAAAATAACAAATTACTCAAGAAATAAACAAAAATATCAGCATGATTATGCCATTTTTAATGTCTACCCTACCCCGAATAAATGTGCTCTTTTATATATTCCTAATCGATGCCTCAGGAGGTGTGCCGGTGTACTAGTTAGGTGCTGGCTGCTAACATCCAGGGCAGAAATTTGAAACCACCGGCCGTTCTGTAGGAGAAAGACAAGGTTTTCTATTCCTGTAAGAGCTTTACTCTTGAAAACCCATGGGGCAGTTCTACTCTGTCCTATAGGGTCACTATGAGTCAGAATCAACTTGATGACTGTGAGTTAGAATTTGAATCTACAAATCTTCCCTTACTGTATTTCTTTCATCTAATTATATGAAAATAAAATGAAAATTTGCCTCCTCTCCTTACCTCTTTTTTCCTACCAATGTTAGCTATTCTTGTAACTTGAATCCTGCCTCTAACGCCAACCAGATTTATTTTAGAGTCGGAAATTAGGTTAGATAAGACCATGAGCTTTCAAAGCCCTAAACTGAAAAAGAAACAAACCAAATTCACTGCCACGGAGTCAGTTCTGACTTACAGCTGACCTGAGGTTTACCAGTCCCTGCCCAACCTCTAGGCTACCAGTGCTCCTTCAAAGCCCTAAGCAAGTGAAAATACTTATTCCCTGAATTAAGGACGACAAGATTATAATCTTACATCAATTGAATGCAAACCAAACACTTCAATTAAGCTAAATCCATCCACCTTACCTCGATGGGTTTCAATCCTCTGAAATTTTAATAAACAGCTAAACGCCCAAAAGAACTGGCTTCAGTTTAATTCTCTCATCTTAGAAAAAAAGAAAAAGGCAGAATTGAAGCTGTGTCTTTGAACTTCTGGTTCGATATGCTTCTCCACTACATAGTGCCTAGAGTTCAATCACGTGCTCACTCTGCTTCCCATGGCCATCAGCCGCTGACTTTTCTCAAGTAACCATAGCGATTGGGGAACATCATACCTACAATTTGGTGCTTGAGCTGGGGGAGCAGGTGCAGATCTAAGCCTTTGAATCCAATCTGAATTTGGACAATCAGGTGCCCTTGTAGGCTATGATCACATTTATGTTACTGTTACATCCCATGATTTCCTAATAATCTTTTTTATAGTTATGCCTATTATGGTTTGTTCCAGTTCTTATTATTTTCTGCTTTCTCGTTCATGATGGTTAGCTTTTTTCACATGGTATATTTTAAAAAACGATAGTTTATTTATTTTTGTTGTTGTTGTTGAGACTCTATACTAAACAAAGCCTACACTGGTTCAATAAATTCTACACATAAAATTCAGTGACATTGGTTACATACTTCAAATTGGGCAACCATTCTCAAATTCCTTTTCTGAATTGCTCCTCTCCATTAACATAAGCTCATTGCCCCACAAGGTCCCTACCTCATCTTTTTCGGAAAAAGCTTTACTGACATACAATTCATGTATCATACAATGGTTTGCAAACATTAAAAAGAGGAGGAAGACACCTCTCTCTCTCTCTCTCTCTCTCTCTCTCTCTCGCTCTCTCTCTCTCTCTGCCACACCCTGGGAGACACTGCAGAAGACAAGCCACATGGATGTAACCAGACCTTGGAAGCCGGAGAAGCCACAGAGAGACCCCTGCCAGCGCTGAGATGTTTCCAATGACACTGGACCCAAAGACTTTCTACCCACTGGCTTGTGATCATCCTGCATTTAGCTTCATTGCATGTGTTTCGTGAGTCTAAAGAGGACTTTATAAATTGGTTTCGGACATGTGGGCTAATATCAGACTTCTGGCCTTGGACTGGACTGGCTTGGGATGTTTTCTCAATGTTCAATTCCTCTTGTATATAAACCTCTCTCTTATACACATATGTGAGTCAATGAATTTGTTTCTCCAGTCCACCTGGACTAACACAGTAGTCCAGTTCGCTTATTGGGTTTTCGAAATCAGGTCCTTCTGACATGACCTATGTAGTATGCTGTACATCTTGAGAAGACAAAATCTAAAGTCCTGGTGATCTATAGTATGGGCCCTGCATCACCAAAGGCTGAATGAGAAGCTGGATTAAAAATAGATGATTAGTCATATAGTACAGTGTGTATGCTCCCCTTGGGTGTCCATAAAAGCAATGTCAACAATTTTCCCCAAGGAAAGCCACCCTCCCTCCACCTCTATCCACCCACTGAAGAGAGGTCATTTGTTTAGAGACAGACACATCCTTCTCCCCTTCTCTCTTGGTCGTGAATGTCCATCGGAGGGTACTGAACCCCAGTGTAGTAGAGTCCACCCAATAAAGGTGACCGTGGGGCATTGCCATGTGCATGGGGTCTTGGGTCCTCTCCCACTTCTTCATTAATGAGAAACCATCCTCAGCTGATGTAAGGTCGCCCCTGGTGAAGTCTGACTTAATCTGTGAATAAGGTGGCCATGAAAATATAAGTTCACCAAGAATTTAAAGAAATCTTAGGGAAGTCATCTGACCTTCAGGAGTGTGTAGAATGGATGTTTGAGCAATCCTATCTGGAGCTTAGTTAGCAGCAAGAGCACAGCAGACATCTGGGTTACACAAAACTTAAAATTTATGTGCATATACACACATTCTTTTCCCCATATCATTGACCCGAAATGCATATATTTTAAAACAAGGAGATAGACATAAAATCATATGCAAACAGCTGAATCTCAGCTTCAAAGTACAAAGCATCGGTTGCATATCTTTCATACAGTTCTCTTCCTTTTCTTGTATGGATTTTTGATGGTGTTCCTATTGCCCAAGGGATCTTCTAGCTTGTGGCCAAAAGAGGAAGGACATCATCAATGTGCAGGCAGGAGATTTGGGAAATAAAATGGTCCTAATAATACATGTTCTTATCACACCAACCTGGAGAGGTAGGAAAACGTTAATCAGGAAACAAGTCTGTTGAAGTTGGTAAGTAAATCCTCAAAGTTATCTTACATCTACTCCTGATGTATCAACTATCTCATTATCCAACATTCATGACAACCAAGCATCGACTGTTTATACTGTGCATGAATGAAGCACATCTGGAAATAACACTGACATCCGTAACAGGGTCCCTGACCAGTAGACCCCACATACATGTAGAAAGAATACTAGTATTGCATGATATTTCATCCAGAGAGAATAGGTAGGTTAGTTTCCTGGAGCCTGCAGGGTCCCTGGTGGGATGGAGGTGGTGGTGGTGGTGTCTGAAGTGGGTGGTTGGGATAGAATGCTGCCTGATGGGCATTGGGGAAAGGCACTGAGGCCAGGGTGGTAGCAGCCAGTGTCCTGAAAGTGGGTCACCCTCCTGGACAAAGTGGAACTCTGGAGTCTGGCCTCAGTTCCCAGCCCTAAGAGTGATCAGAAACAACTCTGAGATGGGGCACTCAGGTCCCTAGGCCTGTTGGACCACACATCAGCTGACCAACACCTATACAGCCCCTCACAAGTCCTCAGTACCTCCTCTTGTGTTGGCTTGGGAAAGGGTTGGCTAGGGTTCCTTGGTTGGGGTGCAGTCAGCAGATGAGTGGTCAGCTGCAGTTTAAGGTCAAGGACAGAGGCTAGACCTTATTGTCATAGTCTCAGAGGAAGCTCTGGATTGTGCATTCTCATGGGGATGTTGCAGTGGTAGGGAGTAGGGCCACCCAGTGTGAGCCATGGATGCTCAGGCAAGGGGGCTGATGTGGGGGACTCAATGGGCAGTGTTTGATATTTGCCTTGCTGTATACATACTCCCTCACCTATGGAGAGGGAGTCCCTGTGTCTTACAAAACTACCAAGATTATTTTGGGCTCATTGAAAGAATGAGCCAGAGCAACTCATCCTGAAAATACAGTGAAGAGAGGAGAGGGTGGGGCCCCCAGGTTAGGGAGGGAGTAGTGTTTGGGTCACCCTGGCTCTGGAAGCCTGGGTGGCCCCAGTGGAACTGCCCTGTGGGCGGCAATGGGGCAAAGCTCTCCTGAGGCAATGTGGGGGAGGGGGAGGTGGTGGTGGTGTCAGGTGATCTCCTGATAGGTAGAGGGGCATTCACAGGACAGATGAGGAGGTGAAGCGATGTAACTATCCTCCATTTTCACAGAATGCTCATTTATGCATAACCTCCTGGGTTTTAGAACCTAATCATGTTAACAAATGAACGGATACAGTACTAACCTCCAGGGTAACGCCTGATGAGAAGTTTCCGCACCTCGTCGTACACCCAGATCAGAAGAGCGAAGGGCACAGCTACAAACCAATACTGAGGCCTGGAAATGGAAGGGAAGAAGGTGAGTCCCAGAGCACATCAGGGAAAAGCCCAGCCCCAACCTTTGGCAGAGGGATTCTTGTTCATTTTCCCTGCCATGCTGGACACAACACAGTGTAATTATGAAAAGATTTTTATTTAAACTGGACTGTGGTGGTAAGCCCGGGTGGAGTCATGGCCAAAGTGTTGGGCTGTTAACCACAAGGTGAGCAGTTCGAAGACACCAGCTGCTCCATGGGAGAAAGAGGAGGCTTTCTATTCCCATAAAGAGCTACAATCTTGGAAACTCACAGGGGGCAGTTGTACCCTCTCCTGCTGGGTCACTATGAGTCAACATGGACTTGATGGCAGGGAGAGAGTGGTGGTAAGTAGCAACATGCACTTTTGAAGTGAGAGTGGAGATATTTGGAAAACCCATGGTCTCTTTGGGGAAAACTCTCAGGCCAAAGTCTCTGACGAATATAAAAATGACCCGGCTTTCTTTCTGCTTTTGAAAGACTTGGGGGTAGCATGGGGAGGGGAGAAGCTTCTGAAATCTAATGTTGGTTTACTTTTTCATAGTTCAGAATAGGGGCAGGTCCTTCCCACCTCTTGCAAGGTAAACTCACCAGAGCATAGTGCAATTCAGGGCTGTGACATTCCCACGACTGTAGGAGAGGATTCGTGCTCTGATGATCGCTGAGAAAATCCCTACCCAGATGACTCTATTTCTGCAAGACTTATGGTAAGCGTGTTTGAATTCACCCGGGGAAGGTGATGTTGCCACCCGACAGACGGATGCTTTGTACACTGAATGTAAGTAAACAGCAGTTACCATCTTTTCCACCAAACGTAAGTCCCAAGTTGGGGCCTTTAAATCAACAGCCCTCCTAACACTCGGCGTGGCAGGTGCAGAGTGAAGCCACGAGATTAGACATCGTCAATACCTGACGAGACCCTGCTGGAAAACGGAGTTCCTCCAGGTTTTCCTGATGACCAGATTCGCTTATTGCTGGACCATAATGGCCACGAAGAAGGCCGTGTAGTCTGTCTTTTCCAGGTACTGCCGCTGGTACCGCGTCTGTCAGGGAGCAGGGATGAAGGGACGTGAGACTCCTAAGGGAAAACGTTTAGAGCATTTCAGCTCCATTTGGCGAAGCTTCACTTCCTTCCTCGCCTCTCTAAGATTGAGAGAAGATCACCCCCTGGTCTTTGGCAAGAAAGCCTTTCTCTTCCTTCCTTTAACCAAGTGCCTCGGGGAAGAATGAAAATGTAGTGTATTGGGTCCACCTGTGTGTGTTGTGGGATTGTTGACGCTTCCACATCGAGTACAAAACGGACAGAAAAGGACAAGAGATGACAAAGGACAAACAATGCGATTGAGAAAAGTTTCACCCCTGTCTCATTAAAACCGCCCCCAAAACGCACTGCCTTCAAGTCAATTCTGATTCACAGTGGTCCTATAGGGCAGAGTAGAACTGCCGCTGTGGGTTTCCAAGACTAAATGTATGGGTGTAGAAAGTCTCCTCTTTCTCCTGGTGTCTCAGTAAGGTGTTCAGGAAAACGAAGCTTCAGCATCACTCAGGGCAAGACCGCGATCAGAGAGGACCACGAGCAGGCTGCTAGGCTAGGACGCTCCCCTCGCTTACCCATTGTTGTCCATAGCTGTCTTCCAAGTCATTCATGTCATCGTTTTCCCAATCTACCCGGAGGCCAATGAGAAAGCTGGGCCTAAACCCTTGCTGTGCGTAAACGGTGAAATACACAACAAAAGCTCCCAGGGACTGCATGAGGCCTAAAATAACAAGAGACATAAGCACTAAGGCTCCATACTTTTGCTCAGTCCCTCCTGCCATCCCATCCCATCCCATCCCATCCCATCCCAAAAGAACAAATCACCATGGTTACTGTCTCAAATGAATTGTCTGGGGTGGACCCAGGTGCAGGGAGGACATGCCCGTCGCATACCAATGTGCAGGAACGAGTACATGACAAGTGGCCTGTTCACCAGCCTGTCCTTGTTCTTGTGGCGAGGCTTCCGGTTCATGATGTCACTTGCAGCTTTCTCATAAGCCAAGGCAATGAATGGAATCTAGAGAGGGGAGAGAGCCGAGGACCCTAAACAGCAGACTCTACCCTTAGAACACTTCTCACAGCAGTACCAGAGCAGTGCCTGGGTAGGTTTGCTGGAAGTGATGGTGGTGGGCAACATGGAAAGGCCACCTATACGTGTAGGGCTCACTGCACAGAATTAAAAAAAAAAAAAACAGTCCGTTAAAGAAAAACAATAAATCTTTTATTTTATTACCATCATGCACCAGCAGTTTTGAAAAGATACTTGTTGTAAAACACTTTTCCATCAGGAGTGGATTCACATACACACACACACACACACACACACACACACACACAGCCTTTTGGGGTCACAATGCAATACACTGCTACAGTGGTTCTCAAACCGCAGCCCGTGTCAGAATTACCCGCAGGGCTTAAGGAAGACCGATTTCTCCCCCCACCTCCTCCAGAGTTTCTGATTCTGGGGGGTCTGCAGTGGGGCCAGAGAATTTGCTTTACTAGCAAGTCCCTAAGTGATACCTATTGCTCTCATTTAGGGGGTCACACTTGGAGAAGCCCTGAACTGGAGAATATTGAGCACGTTTAGAAGGCCCAGAAAATGCTGTTGAGCAATTGTGGGACTCTCAATCCCCTTCAGAGGTGAAGCCGTCTCTAGGCTCCCTGAAATGTAGGGCTTATCTGGTTGCTACGTCAAATAACAGAGTACACAGATGAGGAAACTGACTATGAATTTAGTTGTTTTATGTTCTTTATAGCCCTTTGCCCGTGTAGACAAGAGCCAGCTAAACGCGTTCCAAAGAGAAAGAGAAAGTTGAGTGGAACTCAGTGTAGGCCAACGCAGAGTTTGACTCACAAAGGTCTAATAATGGCGACGTCTTACATCGATGAAAGGGGCGTGGCTAGAACCCAGCCGGTGCTTCCGAATTCACGTCGGAAGATCTGCCTCCCAAACATTACGCTCAAAACCCCAGTGGAGCCCAGGTCTACTCTGCACAAATGGGGTCACTCTGATTTGTAATGAATTCAACAGCACCTGACAACAAGAGCCATTTCCTACTGTGCTTGGAAAAGGGTATGGATCCCGATCAAGATTCACTAACTGAACAAGCGATGGCCACTCAGTTCTCACGTTAGCCACTGGGCACCAGCAGGAACACACAAACCAAATCCAAACTCACCGGCAGTTGAGTTGATTCTGGCTCAGAGTGACCCTATAGGGCAGAGCAGAACTGCTCCTGAGCATCTCCAAGACTATTGATCTTTAGGGACACAGAAGGCCTCCTCTTTCTCGTTGGACACTAGCATAGCAGGGATTATTAGTACATTGTTTAATAGTTTTTTAAAAAGAATCATTTTATTGGGGGCTCGTACAACTCTTACCACAATCCGTACATACATCCATTGTGTCAAGCACATTTGTACATTTGTTGCCATCATCATTCTCAAAACATTTGCTTTCTGCTTGAGCCCTTGGTATCAGCTCCTCATTATTTCCCCCTCCTTCCCTACTCCTCCCTCCCTCATGAACCCTTGATAATTTGTCAGTTTTTTATTTTGTCATATCTTACACTGTCTGACACACCATTCGCCCACTTTTCTGTTGTCCATTCCCCAGGCACGAGGTTATATGTAGATCCTTGTAATCAGTTCCCTCTTTCTACCCCCACCCTCCTTCCACCTCCTGGTATTGCCACTCTCAGCACTGGTCCTGAAGGGATCATCTGTCTTGGATTCCCTGTGTTTCCAGTTCCTATCAGTACCAGTTTACAACCTCTGGTCTAGCCAGATTTGTAAGGTAGAATTGGTATCATGATAGGGGGAGGGGGGGGAGCATTTAGGAACTAGAGGAAAGTTGTATGTTTCATCGTTGCTACACTGCACCCTGACTGGCTCGTCTCCTCCCCGCGACCCTTCTGTAACAGGATGTCCAGTGTCTACAGATTGGTCTCTTAATCCTCATTGGCACTTAATCCACATATCATGAAATTCAAGAGTTCAATCATATCCAGAAGAATTGTACCATCATCACCACAATAAATTTTAGAATATTCTCTTTTCTTTTTTAAACCCCCCCCCCCATGGTTAAATGGTTTAAAAAATGAATTGTGTAATCACCATCAGTTCTAGCAAAGCAGGGATTATTGTGCTAACATCTTCCTCAGAGTTCAGGGGCTGCAATGAGCAGGGGCACCTATGTTTTAAGATGGTGAAAAACTCATGTCTTCCGAAGCTCCTGTCTGGAATGTAGCCGTCAGCTTGCTAGAAATGCACACCTTCCAGCCCCGTGGTCTCAACGTTTGAGGACCACTGCTTTCAATCATCTCTGTGTTCCTAAGACTTTGCAGCCACTGTCCTCTTGAGTACTACTTACAATGTCGGTGCCCAAGTCGAGGAGCAAGGTGGTGATGGTGCTAATGGGGAGGGGGATGCCCCAAATAATGTAAATCATAAAGGGGGAAACCAAGGGCAAGTTCTTGGTCAAGGTGTAAGTCATGGTCTTCTTTAGGTTGTCAAAGATCAGGCGACCTGGGGATCGGGGGGTGTTTCTTCTTATAGGACTTGCTTCTAGTCCCCCAGCAGACCCCAGCCCTCGGGAAGCTCACCAGAGACTTCATTTACCTTCCTCCACCCCTGTGACTATGGACGCAAAGTTGTCATCCAGTAAGACCATGTCGGCTGCATTTTTGGCTGCATCAGAACCCGCTATGCCCATGGCGATGCCAATATCGGCCTTCTTGAGAGCTGGAGAGTCGTTAACGCCATCCCCGGTCACAGCAACCACTGCGCCCTGTGGGGGACACGGTGAGAGAGGGCAGTGAGCAGATCCGAGGGACCGCGGGCTTGGCCAGCGCATCGCAGTCTCGGCTTCATTGTAAGGCTAAGATGACTATTGGAGCAGAAACCAAGGACTTATATAGGAGAAAATATAAAGGCATGAAATACACATAGCAAGAGTGAGTGAGCTGAAAGCAGTTATATTTCCAAATAATAAAACTTAGTTATGTGGTAGGTTAAAGTACATTGGGGACATGGGTTGAGTTTGGTTTTTTCATTTTAAATTCCATACCCAAACCTTAGATCCCCCAAGTACCCAAATGTTTCACTGTCTTTTGGTGTGCAGAGATCCGGTTTGAGCTCTTCCTTAGGGGAACGTTCTGGGGCCATTCCTTGCAGACGTGAACAAGGAGAGCAGGGAGGAGCAGTGAGAGGGCAGAGAGGTGAACTGACCATGACTTTTGGGAAAGCGCTTTCTCCGGAGAGGTTCCAAGAGGACCCACAGCCCAGGTCTGGGATGCACATCTGTTGTGGTGCTTTCCCGCCTGGTGACCGTGGGCCTGGGCCCTCTGGCTGCAGTGCCACCCACTTACCAGTCTCTGACAGCCCTCCATGATAGTCAGCTTCTGCTGGGGGGACATCCAGGCAAAGACGATTTCGGAGTGGTTGGCCAGGATCTCATCCAGCTGTTCTGAGCTCATGTCCTTCAGCTCTGTGCCAGTCACCACGACGGCTCTCACATCCCTAGAAGGGCCAGGAGAGACCAGATGTGGCCACAGAGCAGACCAGAAGTTAGAGTGTGGTTCTGGACAGGACATGGGTTGAAATCGTGTTGCATGAAATCAAATTGCCTCAGATCCTGCTAAGTCAGGGTATGGTGGTCATAGGTGTCGGGGTCAGTTTAGTGTTCACTGCAAGATGGTAAACTGAGGCTCAAAGATTAAGTCACTTCATATCCATATGTGTGTATATAGATGAAATAAATAGCAAACAAACAAAAAAGAAATAAACAGCCAAACAGCCTTTTCTTTATAAACATGGATCTAAAAGTGGTTCTTTCTGAGCAGTTCTTATCAAGTAAATGACAGGCAAACACTGCCTTGGGATAATATTAACAACAATAATATATACCCCCCAAAACCCACCACCATCAAACGCAATTCTGACTCCCAGCGATCCTCTATAGGGTTTCTGAGGCTGTAAATCTTTACAGGAGCAGACAGCCTCATTTTTCTCCCATAGAGTGACTAGTAGCTTTTGAACTATAGACCCTTTATGCTTACCCAACAGTAGCACCAGAGTTCTTAATAATATGTACGTTAAACGTAAACAAGTGTCCACTGTAAAATATTTTGAAGTTGACTGTATGTCTGAAAAATGTTATAATAAATCACTGAAGAAAACCTTGCTGTGTGTTTGTTTTGGACCCTAAAATTGAGTTTATGCCAAACGCACAGACTAGACATAGGGAGCAATAGTCGGTTGTTCCGGTTATTCACTTAAGATTTAGACTGTCTACTTGGGATTTAGACTATCTACTCAGTGGCATAGTAGTTATGCATTGCCCTGCTAATGCAAGGTCAGCAGTTCGAAGTCACCAGCCGCCCACAGGAGAAAGATGAGGCCTTCTATTCCGATGGGAGTTGCAGGCTCAGAAACCCCCAAAGGCAGCTCTACCCTGTGCTATAAAGGCACTGCGAGTTGGAATCGACTTGCTGGCAATGAAGTTTTTGAGACTATGTGGAATGCACCGTAAAGTGCGATCATTTGTTAACAAAATTATTTATGTCGTCTTTTAGCAAAACTATTGTCTGCTAAAATAGTAATATTCAGGTCCGGGATCTACAAATTGTGCAGATTATGTCACTTGCCCAATAAAACTCTCCAGGGGGGCTTAGAACAAATCCCAGAATCCCCCAGCTTGGCCTCCAAGGTCATGTCCAGCCTCCCAGGCCAAGTGAAGTCTGGGGGTTGATCTTTAACGCCCCGTAGCTCTCAGTCCTGAGACGTTAAGGTCCTGTACTCTCCTCAGGTCTCCCTTTGAAAGCACAGCCATTTCTTCCGCTCCCTTGGCTACAGCTCCAGATTATAGCCTTCAAGTCTCAGCTTGAACCGCATAGGTTCAAAATACTACAAGCCCTTTTCTTTCTGTTTGGTCAATTTTGAGGTGTTTTTTTTTTAGACCTGCTTTTCCTCTCATCTGTTCAGTATTGGAGTTCTGTCACTTATTCTGACACTACCGCCCTTCCTAACTGCTGGCAAATATTCAAGGGGACTTTTTAAAAGCGTGTCGAAAGATGGAACGAAAAGCTAGTGAACTTTCCTCATAATCTTTTTGATGCTCCCTGACCTATATCTGCTAAGGGGAAACAGCTTCCTCTCCTGCTCCAGCTCCAAAATGAGCTTATTAACCCACCATGATGAAGAGGTGGAATACAACATTTATGAAGGTATCCATCTCGCCCTCCTGTTCAGTGCTGTCTGAAAATGTATGCTCCTATCTGATTTTAAAAAAATAAACAAACACAAACATCGCAAATCTGGCTTTGTACATATTGTTTCTATAAAGGAGCCTTGGAGACTTAGACCTTCAATATTGCTGCTGGTCGGGGGCAGTGATTCTGTTTGTTTTTCTTACTTGGTCTTTCGCTCCACTTCACAAACCCAAAGCCCGCTGCCCGCCACTCTGACTCCCAGACCCTGGATAGGATTTCTGAGAGTCTAAATCAGTGTCCCCATGGCGGTGATATCGCCCCCTGGGGGACACTGAAACCATCCATGAGGGGTTGCCAAAGCAGGTTCCTTTTATCCTGGAGTATGGGCTATCGTACAAATGTTTTTAATTGCCAGCAAGGAGCTGGGTAATTTTTTGTGTGTGGAAAGGAGGCAGTAGGTCCAATGTGTTGGAGAACCTATGCTCTAAATCTTCTTGGCAGCAGAAAGCATCATCTATTTCTCCAGCAGAACAGCTGGTTGGTTTGAACCGCTAACCTGGAGGTAAGCAGTCCAATGCTCAACAAAGCCTCTGTTGCCCTAGTCATAATATGTCCTCTGACATCTGTGTTCCTAAATAACATACACACAAAATGAAGTAAGATAATGAAAATAAATAAATGCAACCCCCCCCCCAAAAAAACAAATAACAACAACAATAATAAAGAACATAAATGGTTGGGTAAACTGCAAGAGGTTCATTGATCTCCCCCTTTTCCTCACAAGCATGAAAGTATCACAAAGCCAAAAACATTGATTAACTTGAGGTTTTTGGAGTTTGGATGACTGTGAATGATCGGCACCGCATTCTGGAAGCTGCCTCTGACCACCGGGGTCCAGGTGAGTCTCCCCCATCTCCAGCTCCACCCTCCCCTCCACACGTCCTCCCTTCTGCCTGTCGCATCACCATCAGTTGTTGCTGTTGTGTTCTGTTTCCTTGGCTAGATTGAAAGCTCCCCATGAGCAGCGGTAGCGTCTGTTCTGTTTGCTACTGTCATTTCAGAACTTAGGACAGTGCCTAGTTTACCGTTAGCACGTGACAATAAAATCATTAAAACAAATGAACAGAAACCAAACAGAACTCACTGCCATCCAGTTGATTCGGACTCATGGGGAGCCTATCTCACTCACTCATTCACTGCCATCCAGTTGATTCCTACTTCATAGAGACCCTATAGGACAGGGTAAAACTGCCCCGGTGGGTTTCTGAGCCTGTAACTCTTTTTTACATTTTTAATCATTAAATTGGGGGCTCTGACAGCTCGTATCACAATCCATCCACCCATCCATTGTGTCAAGCACCTTTCTTTGGACATTTGTTGCTATCATCATTTTCAAAACATTTTCTTTCTATTTGAGACCTTGGTATCAGCTTATTCCCCTCCCCTATCTTCCCCTCCCTCCCTTATGAACCCTTAATAATTTATCTTTTTTTTTTTTTCATGTCTTACACTGACCACTGTCTCCCTTCATCCACTTTTCCTTTTTCTGGCCCCCAGGGAGGTGATTACATGGAGATCATTGGGCATCTCCTTTTTCCCCCCACCTTCCCCTTCCCCTCCTAGTCTGACTACTCTCATTATTGGTCCTGGGGGGTTTCTCTGTCCTGGATTCCCTGTGTTGCAAGCTCTTATCTGTACCTGTGTACATGCTCTGCTCTAGCTGGATTAGTAAGGTAGACTTGGGGTCATGATAGTGGGGGAGAGGAAGCATTAAAAAGCCAGAGGAAGGTTGCGTGTTTCGTCGGTGCTGCCTGTAACTCTTTCCAGGCATAGAAAGCTTGCTCTATCTCCTGCAAAGTGGCTGGTGGTTTTGAACTGCTGGGCTTGAGGGTAGCAGCCCACTGTGAAACCACTCTGCCACCAGGGACAGGGCTGGTGGATAAATAAGTGGATGAAAGGATACATGGATCGATAAATGGATAGACAAGATGAAAATAATTAGGAGAAACTGAGTCTCTCCTTCGGAAGCTTCCATGTTGCCTAAGACCAAGTACAAAAGAGATGAAGAATACATTTTCATAGCTGCACATTTTGAAGCCAACTGAATGGATAATTAACAAGATGCTCACTAGGGGGCGACATGAAATCCAACGGGTTCATAACAGTGCTGATTATAAAACTAGATCAATGGCAAATCATCTCATTTAAAGTGGAAACCTTCCTAATGTGGTTCTGAATCTTCCTAATGGCGTGACCCTTTAATACAATTTCCCTCATGTTGTGGTGACCCTCAACCATAAAATTATTTTCATTGCTACTTTATCACTGTCATTTTGCTACTATTATGAACCATAATGTAAATATCGGATAGGCAGGATGTATTTTCAGTGGCTAGTAGTTTTTAAAGGCTGACCTTGCAGTTAGCAGCCCAATGCCTAACCACTAACAGCCCCCT
The DNA here is from genome assembly GCF_050624435.1 of Tenrec ecaudatus. Classification (NCBI taxonomy): domain Eukaryota; kingdom Metazoa; phylum Chordata; class Mammalia; order Afrosoricida; family Tenrecidae; genus Tenrec; species Tenrec ecaudatus. Next base: position 12,374,200 of record NC_134540.1, read on the forward strand.
TCCTGCCCGCCACCCCAGGATTTCCAAGGCTCTAATCCATAGGTTTACAAATTCATTTGGCCTACTGCCTCTTTAAAAAAAAAATTACCCCCACCCCCCAAAAAATTAACCAGTGCCCCCCCTGGCAATAAAAAACTTCTGTACTATAGCCTATAATCCAGAATACAGTGTGGCCATCTGTTTGTGCAGCCCCCCTCCCCCACCACCTCCCCGATCATTCCAGGAGCACTGGTGGTGTAGTGGGGGCTTCTAACCAAAAGGTCAGTCATTTAAAACCACCAGCCACTGTGGGAGAAAGATGAGGCTTTCAACTCACCTAAAGAGTTCGGCTCTGAAACCCAGAGGGCCAGTTCTAATCTGTCCTCTAGGGGTCAGTAGGAGTCAGAATCGCCTTGATGGCAGTCAGTCTGAATTTGGGATCTTTCCAGCACCCTGCAGGGGGCATATCACCCACTGTTCTAAACTTTTAAAATTTTGTTTAAATATATCGTTTCATTGGGGGCTCTTAGAGCTCTTACAACAATTCACACATCAATTGTATCAAGCACATTTGGACCTATGTTGCCATCATCATTTTCAAAACATTTTCTTTCTATTTGAGCCCTTGGTATCAGATCCTCTTTTTTTCCTTTCCTCTCCCACCCTCGTGAACCCTTGAAAAATAATAAATTATTATTATTTTCATATCTTGCGGGTGGGTGGTGGTGGTGGTGTGTGTGTGTGAGACGTGGATCATTGTGATCGGTTCCCCTTTTCTCCCCCTTCTCCCCCCATCTTCCCCCTACCCTCATGGTATCACTACTCACATTACTGTTCCTGAGGGGTTAATCTATCCTGGATTCTGTGGGTTGAGAAGTCTCCTCTGTATCAGAGTACATGCTCCGGTCTAGCCAGATTTGCAAGGTAGAACTGTGGTCATGATAGTGGGGGGGGGGGGGAGGAAGCATTAAAGAACTAGAGGAATATTGTGTGTTTCCTTGGTACTATACCACACCCTGGCTGGCTCGTCCCTTCCTTGTGACCCTTCTGTGAGGGGATGTCCAATTGTCTACAGATGGGCTTTGGGTCTCCACTCCAATCCCCCTTGTTCACATCGATATGATTGTTTTGGGACTTCTTATGCCTGATACTTGATCTGTCAACACCTTATGATCACATAAGCTGGTGTGTTTCTTCTACTTGGGTTTTTTGCTTCCCTACAAGATGGCCACTTGCTTAACTTCAAGCATTTAAGACCCCAGATGATATATCTTGTAATAGCCAGGCACCATCAGCTTTCTTCATATTTGCTTGTGCATTCATGTGTCTTCAGCGATTGTGTCGGGAAAGTGAGCATCATGGAATACCAGGTTTTTAGAACAAACTGTTCTTGCATTGAGGGAGGACTTGAGTAGAGGCCCAATGTCCATCTGCTACCTTAATACTTAACATATAAATATATATACATAGACCTACATATCATTATATATTAATATATTTATATATATACATGCCTGTATTTAGACCTCTATAAATGTCTTTTGCCTCCTAATTCTTCTTCTATTTCACTTTACTTTCCTCCTGTCACGCTATCATGTTCAACCTTCATTCAGTTCTCAGTAATTTCTCTTGGCTACACTGCACTTGATCAAACCCCACCAGGCATTCTCCACTTTCCTTGCCATTGATTTTAGATCACTTGTTGTTCCCTTGTACCTGGGTTTGTTTGCACTAATCTTTACAGAAGCTAATGATCACATCTTGGGGGCTGGTGGGTTTGAACCACCGACCTTTCGGTTATGGGGCTGGCTCTTAGCCACTGTGCCACCACCAGGGATCCTTTCCTGAAGAGCAGAGCATGATGCTTTTCTACTTTTCTGCACACCCGCCCTGAGTGCTTGCTCATCTTACCAGTGACAAGTCCTACCCAACCTTTGAGCTTTTCACAAGGTCCTTTCTTGCCAGAGCCTTCCCTGTGTTGTGTGCTGTCCACAGGTGCAGGGAAGTGTGCTCACCCTTTTTTGGACATCTTGCATCGTTAGTCATAGAAAATTTCTTTTTAATCCTTCTCCAACTATCTCCACTTCCTGAGCCCAAGTTCCCAAGGACTCACCGTCACTGTGTTGGTTCCATATTTCTTTTCCAGGTCTTCACTACTGAGCTTGTGGTCATCCTGAAATCCATGAAAGGAAGATGAATAGAGAGGGTTAGATCCTTCCACATGTCCCGACCCTGAGTGTTGACCAGTCCATGAGAGCTGAGTACAGCTCTGAGAATGGGGAGGTGGGTGTCAGGAAGTGTGAGAGGAAACGAAAAAAACACCTCTTTTGTCTGAGAACTAGGGAGGGGTCTTCAAGCGTTTGTCTGAGTTCAAGTGTTAGGGAACTATCTGGCCATTGCTGAAGGGGTCAGACTGAATTTCTTACCACATAGTAGCGATGGAGACAAATTCATGTTGTAAATAGCAGTTCCAAAGAAGATTAGCTCTGCTTTCTAGCTTAAATGCTGCAAATACACAGGAAACAACCCCTATTTATTGAACAACTACTATGTCTTGCTTAAACTCCCTTAGAGGTAGATACATGTTTTATTCCCATTTTACCAAAGAGGAAGCTGAAGTTTAAGTCAGACTCGGATTTGAATACAGCTCATGCAGTTTCAGGATTCATATTCTTTTTTTAAAAAGCATTTTATTGGGAGCTAGTACGGATATCATATCATTCCATAGTTCAATTACATCAAGCGGTATTGTGCAATTGCTACCATAATCGGTTTCAAAACATTCTCTTCCTTCTTGATCTCCTTGATATCGGCTCCCTTTTACCCTCCCTCCCCTCCTGGACCCCCAGGACCCTGCTTCTACTTGGTGTCTCTATAGAAATGAAAACCAGATCAGGTCCAACATGCATCACCTGGCAAGGGAGGAATCAACTGACAAGGTTTTAACCTTTCAGGTTTATCTTTATGATCTTCAGGATCTTAAATGGGTAGGAGCCCTAGTGCTGCGGTGGGGTATGAGTTGGGGTGCTATTCACAAGGTCAGCAGCTTGAAACCACCAGCTGGTCTATGGGTGAAAGGCAAGGCTTTGTGCCCCCATAAAGACTGACAGCCTCAGGAATCCACAGGGCCAGTTCTATTCTGTCTGATAAGGCCAATAAGATTTCGAATCAGTGAGTTTAAGAGTTTATTCTTATATGTCTATCTTCTTTCTCATGTGACAGTATCAATCCAGAAGCCTATCAAGGTCTATTGCTTTGGTTGTCCTCCTCAATAGGCACTGGGTTCTGTACTTTACTGGCTGAAAACTAGCAGGCATGTATTTCTGTCTCACTAAACAAGTAGGGAACACCAGCTCAGGGACTTTCCCTTCTGAGTTCTGCTGGAGCATCTCCAAGCACAACATGGGGATTCTGCATGGGGCCTGGGCAGATGTCATCACACCACCCCTCCCCACCCTCAAATAAACCAGGAAACAAACATCCGGGTGAATTTTCAATTGCTTGACTTGGATTCTTGTTTTGTAAGAGGGCCAAGTTCTCAGATCAACTTTGCCCATAATCTCTTCTTTCTGGCAATTCTTTTTGCGGTTCCAGCACTTGTGCTTCAGGCCCTTGGACTTCTGGTCGTCCTCCTTGCTGGTTTTCTCCATGGCTATAGATCCATTGAGCTGCACCGAGTAAATTTCTAGGGTTTTCTAGAAGACAAGCAGGGCTTGCAACATTGGCTGTAAGTATCTTTGCTGAAGTGAGGGGCTCTCTATGGGTCAGGGACAGACAGGGACAGGGCATGAGACCCTCTGCCTTGGCCTGGGAAGTTGAGTGGAGTGAAGGGGAGGAGGAAAGTCGTGGATAGTTTCTCGCTTCCCCCTTCCAGAATCAATTTTCCACCCCTTTCCTTTCTCTCCTTCCAGCTTCTCCCATTCAGATGGCAAGTGGGAGGGAGGCCTGCAGGGCCTCTCAGAAGAATGGTTCTCCCAGAGGTGGTGACTTAGTTAGGGTGTCCTGGTGTCCGCTCAGGCTCATGGTCACTCTGTGCCGGACACCATGAAACCCTGCCTGGCCCTGCCATTCTTATGCTTGGGCCCATTGTTGGCAGCAACTGTGCCAATGCTTCTCCGCGATGGTTTTCCTGTTTTGTGGGACCCCTTCACTTTCCCAAGCACGAAGTCCTCCAGAAACTCAGGTGAGAATTGATCTCCCCCAAATCTGGGCAAAATCCCTCCAAGGAGTTACAGCGGCTGCCCAGTGTTTGATTTCCCACAGGGCACACCAGATGTGTGTTTTCTTCCCTAGGCAGGGAACTGTCCCCGGAGCTCATGAACCGCACCATCCTGGACTTGATGATAGGGTGGGGTAGAGAGGCAACGGTGGTGCTGGACAAGAAGATAGGAGCTCTATCCTCTCCCTCCCCCAGCTTGGGACCGAGTGCCTCCCAGGTATCAATGGAACTGCCCCTCCCCACACCTCTGCACATCTGGGCTCCATTCTTCACCCCAGCCCACCCTGGGGGCTTGGGGTATGTGTGTCCCAAACCTGGAGTTTGGGGCCAGGGAGAAGGGTCACTCTCCGGTGTGGGGGAGATTACCCGGCGGTGAGACCAGAGGCCGCTCTAACACCAGATAGCCGCAGTTCCTGTAAAACTCAGACCCACGTTTGTGGCCATCGAGCGATGCCCACTCTCAGCGACCTTGTAGGACAAGGGAGAACCGTCCCAGGACGGGGAAGGGGTGGTTTCCAAGACTGTAACCCTTTGCGGAGTAGAAAGCCCCATCTTTCTCCCACGGAGTGGTTTTGAACGGCTGTTCTTGCAGTTAGCAGCCCAACGCATAACCACCCTTCTTCCAGAGCTCCACACTCCCCAGGGCCCCTGCTGCAAGTGTCTTGGAGCCCACGCACCTTGATCATGACGCCAAGGCTGCGGTGGGATCCGGGTGGCCTCCAGGGCTGTCAGGAAGCTGGAGAGCAGGCCAGGAGGCGTGGGCAGCCCCGCAGACCCTGGAGCCTGGTGTCCAGGACACCTACTCTGCTTTTAAAGCCGCGCGCGGCTCCGCCCCTGGCTGGGACGGCACCTGCGGGCTCGTACGCTCAAGGCTGGACCCGGGACCTTAAGCCCGGCAACCAGGCTCAGGAGAAAGCCCTTCCTGACTTTTCTTTTAAAAACTCACCCTGCCTTGCTCCCCCACTACCCATGTCGTCTTCTTCTTCTTCTTCTTCTTCTTCTTCTTCTTCTTCTTCTTCTTCTTCTTCTTCTTCTTCTTCTTCTTCTTCTTCTTCTCCTCCTCCTCCTCCTCCTCCTCCTTTTTCTCCTCTTCTCTTATTAGTTGGCTGCAGTATGTATCCCTGGATTGGGTTTGGCCCCTGCCATAGTTGCTGGACCTCACTCCAGGATTTATATAGGGTAGCTTTCCCCCTATGTCTCATACTTGTCCTTTTGGGTTTGGCTTACTTCACTTAGCATGATTTTCTCCAGTTCTTCCCATGCAGCAATATGCTTCCAGCGTTCACCGCTGCTTTTTAGGATGCAGTATAGCACCGATGAAACACAACTTTCCTCTAGTTCTTTGGTACTTCCTACCTTCCCTCCACTATCATGACCTCAATTCTGCCTTACAAATTGGGTTAGACCAGAGCATGCACACTGCTACAGATAAGAGCCTGCAACACAGGGAATCCAGGATAGATAAGCCACCCAGGGCCAACAGTGAGAGTAAAGATACCAGGAGGATTAGGGGAGAGTGAGGGGAGAAAGGGGGAATCGATCCCAAGGATCAACCTAGAACCCCTTCTCAGGGAGACAAACAACAGAAAAGTGGATGAGGGGCGATGGAGGACCACACAAGATATGAAAATAGTAATCTATAATTTATGGAGGGTTTGTGAGGGAGGCTGGGCAGGGGATGGAGGGGGAAGAAATGGGGAGCTGATATCAGGGACTCAAGTGGGAAGAAAACGCTTTGAAAATGATGATGGCGGCATTTGTGCAAACGTGCTCAACACACAGGATGGATGTATGGATTGTGATGAGAGATGTAAGAGCTCCCAATAAAAGTATTTTTTTTAAAAAGCAACAACAACAACTCACCCTGCTTTTCCATTGGACAAGTTTATAAACATCCATAACCAAAGAGAAGGAATGGTGCTCCCAGCAGCACCTGTTCCCTACCAGAGCCCTACTGGTGATTTTGAACTGCTGATCTTGCAGTTAGCAGTCCAATGTCTAACCACTGAAGCAAGAAAGGGTCGGAGGAACCCTAAGGGTAGTGTCCTAAGATAAACCTTTTCCTTGCTTTGGAACTATTTCTGCAGGACATCCTGCCACCGAGTAATAGATTGGCCTGTAAAATAACCAATATCCTCCTGAGCAATTAACAATAGGCAACCAAATAAAAGGTCAACATGTATCCCGAGGCAAAGAGGCAATGGACTTGTGGGGGATGGAAGGGAAGCTGGAGCCCAGGAAAAAGAGCAAAATGATTGGATCTAGTGAGAATGCTGTAAAACCGTGAAAGAGCAATTTGTATGAAAACTGTCAGAGGGGAACCCAATTTGCTGTGTAAACTTTTACTTAAAACACAGGAAATTATTATTTAAAGAAAGGCTTTGTTACTGGGGAATGTGAATTTGGGAGTGGAGAGACCCTGAGAGGTTCAGTCGCAGAATTCAGGTTAGGGTGTGGAGTGCTGAAACGGCTTCGAAAGGATATGGAGCAGCCTGAAGGAGCAAATTGTAAAACCTCTGTGTTCAGGAGGTTAGGAGATTCTCAAGGGAGCTTCCAGGATAACCAAGCTGAAGGTGTTTGATAAGAATGATAAAAGTCTCCCACTTTACAATCCACCCCCCCCCCACATCTTCTCCCCTTCTCATATCCCCTTTTCTTCCTTCCATTCTTCTTTCCTTCCTTCCATCCTTTCTTTACGTCCTTCCTTCCTTCTTCCCCTTTATCCCTTTCATTTAGAAAGGGCAGGATATCTCCCATCTTAGAGCAAGGACATGACCACTGGCCAATGAATCACTTCTCAATTAAACTAAGCCCTAGGGACAGGAAGCATTCCAGAGGACATCTGCTTTACATATGCACATCTCAGACTCTTCAGAGTTGGAACTCCAAGCTCTGGGCTCACTGCCATGGGGTCTGAGAGTTGGAGGGAACCCTAAATTCTAGTCCAAACTCACAGGAAAGGACTTCTAGGGAGGTCTTGAAGTACCCGAAGGCTCACTTGCTAACCTGCTGACTCTTGCTTCTGTATTTTTCCCTTGCTTGAGCTTGCTATTTCTGCATTAGTTTTCCCTGCCCAGAGCCACCGGATTCTAGATTTTGGTGGGCTGATGCATCAGGGTAGGTCCATGTGACTTTTCCAACTCCCAGGGCAGGGAGTAAGCCAAGAGACAGTGTGTCTCCTGCCTCCAAGGAGGAAAATATAAGAGTTCCCAGAATTCTCAGGAGAAGGCCATGTCCACACAAAGGCCTCATTGGCTATGACCCAATTGACAGACTAGACTCCACTCCTTCACTCTTAATCCTCTCAAGTCCCAAATTGACACCAGATTATGTAACTACCACAACTACGTTTCAACTGATGGGCTATTCAGAGCAGATCTTGTCATGGAGGTGACAACACTCTATCAATCTTATTATGGGGAATGTTTATGAAAGGTTGCTAGATATAGGGACAAGTGGTCTCTTGGCTTCTTGGTCCCAGGTATTCACCAATTCCACACATGTGGGTGTTCTTTTCCACGTGGTTTTTCATGCCCAGTTTTGAACCCCAGCATGGCTTCTGTGCAGCTTGCCATGTTTTCCAGAAATAGCTTATACCTTTTTGAGACTGTAAAACCTGAAACTTTTCCTTTCCTTCATAAAAAAACTCGTTTGGAGGATGAACATGCTTCTGCCCTGTGAATTCTTTCCACGCAGTGTAGCAAGAACCGAGGTTTACACCACTTCAGAAACTTAACAATGATATCATTACACAACTGCCAAACATATGCTGTAACTACCAAACCAGAAAATCACAGTCCAGCCAAGTCACTGCCAACTTAAAGCAACTCTGTTTGAGCCAGTGTTGCAACCATGTTGTTGAGGGTCTGCCTCTTTTTCACTGACCTTCAACTTGACAAAGCACACTGGTCTTTCTTGCTGACATGTCCGAAGTCCATGACATGTCCGAAGTCCACCCCCTCGCTTGTAAGGAACACCCTGGCTATCCTTCTGAGACAGACATGTTTGTTCTTCTGGCGGTCCGCAGTATATTTAATAGTCTTCGCTAACACTATATCTAAAGTTATCAATTCTTTGGTCCTCTGTATTTGTGGTTCCTCATTTATAGGAAATTTCAATATTAACATCTTCTTAAAAAACAAGGAAACAACAAAAACAAACAAACACAGCATCGATACGGTGGTGAAGACCCTAACTGGGGTTATTCATGAGAACGAGAAGAGAGTAGAGCAATGGGGGCGGGGGTGGGTGAGTTAAGAGTCTGAAAGTCAGAGAGGAGGCACCTACAGGGCACGGGGACATCGTTTCATAAAAATAATGTAGTTATTATTTTGGTACTTTAGGGTACTCTAATGTTTATTTTCTATGATCTATTTGGGATAGTACAAAGCTTTTTTCAGAAAAATACTATTTCCTTTTTTAAAAAAGTGGTTCAAAATATACTCCAGTCTCAAAATTTTAATTTTTTAATCTTAGAGTGAAAATAGAGTTCTCTCGTGTGATTCATCTCGGCCTTTATAATGAAACTACCTAATGACGTAGATGGTACTAGACAGTTGGTTCTGCAAGAAATTGCTCTTCTTGTGAATGAGGTGATGCTCTCTGGTCACCAACTACCAGACTTTCCAGAGTTAGAGAGCAAGAAGCACACCTTCCAATCATCATTTACACCAGAACTAGCGATTGCTGCTGTGCTGGCTCTTCTGGCAGCCCATTCCAACTACGCGCAGTAGAGCACAACACTGCCTCTCCTCACTGCCCTCTCCTACTGCATTCACAGTTGTTCTTGTGGTTGACCCCCTTGTTCTACCCATGTGTCATTGCATCTCACTGATTCTCTACTTTTCCTAGCATGATGTCCTTCTCCCGGGACGGGTCCTTGCTGATAACATGAGCATTCCAACGAACTTTTTCCAAGACAGATTTGTTTTATTTGTTGAGGAGTCCGTGGTATATTCAATATTCTTTGCCAACACCACGATCCAAATGAATTCATTCTGTGGTCTTCCTTATTGTCCAGCTTTCACATGCATGTGAAGAGATTAGAAATGCCAAGGCAAGGGCCAGGCGCACCTTAGTCCTCAAAGTGACATATTTGCTCTTTGACGTAGAGGTCCTTTGCATCATATGTCCAATGCATTGTGTCACTTGATTTCTTTAGTGTTGTTTTCATGAGCACTGATTATGGATGCAAATAAAATGGAATTTTTCACAGCGTTCTCCTCCCCCTTTGATCATGTTGCTGCTATTGATCAGCTGTGAGGATATATGTTTTCTTTATGTTGAGATGTAATTCATAATGAGGACTGTAGTGTTTGACTTTCATCAGCATGTGCTTCAAGTCCTCTTTGCTTCCAAGAAGCAAAGTTGTGTCAACAGCCTCCCACAGACTGTTTACTCCGTGTTTCTTGATAAAGCCTAGCTTTTCAGATTATTTGATCAGCGTAGAGATTGAATAAGTATGATGAAAGGATACCACCCAGTGCACACCTTTCCTGAGTTTAAATCACACAATATTCCTTTGTTATCTTTGAATGACTATTCTTGGTCTATGGACATGTTACTCATATTTTGTTATGAGCAACACAATCAATAAGATACAGGTAATCATTTTTGTTGCATTCTTCCTTTTAGACAGGATCCATCTTATATCAGCAGTGCTGTCCTTCATCTCACATCCTCTTCTGAATCTGGTTGGGAATTCTGGATGTTCCCTGTTGATATACTGTTGTAACCATTTAAAAATGATCTGCAGCAAAATTTTACTTGCCCGTGATACTAACGAGATAGTGTGATGGTTTCTGCATTCTTGTGGATCACCTTCCCTTGGAATGGGCACACATATGGCTCTCTTCCAAACTGTCAAGTCACTGTCATCCAATTGTCTGGGCACAGACGCATGAGTGCTTCCAGTGTTGCAACGTTTCAACTGGTATTCTGTCAGTTCTGGGAACCTTGTTTTTCACCATTGTCTTTAATGCAGCTTAGTCCAAGACTACAGACATTTAGTGCACCAATGTCTTTAATCCTGATCATATATTATCTGGTTGAGCATCAACCAATTCCTTTTTGCCTCTTTGATCCCTCTTGCTTCTCAGGAATGATCTTGCTGACCACTTGTTGGGGCGGGGAGAACACAGGATCCTTCTTAATTGTCCATTAAGGGAGCTCTCCCAAGCAGTAGCCTCTCTGGCTTAGGGTAATGGTCATAACCCATGAATACTTACAGGGTACCAATAATATCCAAGTAGTAGAGTCATGAAATGCAGACCAGACTTAGAGGTGTGAGAAATAGAACTGTTTTGGGTCTTTTTTTTAGAATTAAATTTCATTTTCTATCTCAAAATCAAATTTTCCATATGATAGAGATTCAGTATTGGGCCTAATGTTGGGTTTGTGTAGTATACCATATCAAACTCACTGCCATCAAGTCAACTGTGGATCATAGGAACGCTGGTGATGTAGTGGGTTATGCATTGGGACACTAACTGAAAGGTCAGCAGTTTGAATCCACTAGCCACTCCAAGGGAGAAAGATGAGGTTCTACTCTTGTGGAGACTGTCTCCGGAACCTACAGAGGGCAGTTCTCCTCGGCTCTGTGGTATAGAGAGCTTATATTGCTCAAGGGGTTTGAGAGGAGACTTTTCTGTCAAGGAAACAAGCATTTCTTGGGGCTTCCAGCAAGGAAGGAGTCTGCATGGCTGAGACCCTGATTCTGTTCTTTAAGGCCATCTACTTGTGCTGTTTGTATTCCAGCAGCACGAAGTAACTAATGCAATAACCAAAATCGATGTAAACAGACTCAAATCACCTCATAAAAAGAACAGCTATCATTTTGCATTTTTAATCCACATACGTATTTCATAATAAGCAGTAAACTGGAAAGAAAAGGACACAGACATATTAAAGATTGATTGGTGGAAAGAGATATATCTGATCAATACTAAGAAAAAGAAAGTTTGTGTGCAATGTTCACATCAGAAAAAAAGCATGTGAAGTAGAAATTATTAATAAATTTCAATGGATAATATGTAACTATCGAAGGAAAAATTCACCTGGAATTCTTATTAATATACCAAATTCTATGACCCCTAAAGCATAAAGCAAAAATGGCATACATTACAAGAAATGTACAAATTCACAGTTATACGACATCTCTAAGTAATAAGATGAGAGGTCAAACATCAAACATAATCATGTGACAGGATCACAAATAAAGAAGCCTGCTGCCGGAGTTCCCACACCCCACACTGAAGTGCTCCGGAGTACTGCAATGAATACCCAAGGACACTGTGGGAGATTTTAAATTAGGACATTAAACACCCCCAAAAAATAAAATAAAAATTTTTAAAAAGAAAAGAAAAATCCAGCAACACTCAACATCTGGTCAACAAGGTAACAAGCTAGTCGCTTGAGTGAGCTCCTAGATGGTAAATTAGATCACTCGACGTTCCCTTGAGGACTTTGTCTCCCAGAAGCTTGGTTTCCAGTGACGCATGATAAAAAGCAAGCACCATGGGAAAAGCCAGATGGCCTGCCAGCAAAGGTGTCAGGGTCCAAGCTGATTCCCAGGTTTGGGATGTTGGACAGGCCCTGGGTGGGGCAGATGGTTTATCGCTGGCCTCCTAACTGAAAGGTTGGGGTGAAACCCCGCTGGAGGCACCTTGGAAGTGAAGCTTGGTACTTTGTTTCTGAAAGGTCACAACCCTGATAACCTTAAGGATGCACTTCTCTTCTGTGTACATCAGGTCGTCATGAGTTGAGTTTGACTTGACGACAGTAACAACAACAGAGCCCCAAAGATGTATACATCCCATCAGGGTTATTTAAGAATCAAATAACGAGGGGGGCGGGGCGGGAGGAGTGGAGACCCAAAGCCCATCTGTAGACAATTGGACATCCCCTCACAGAAGGGTCACAAGGAAGGGACGAGTCAGCCGGTGTAGCATAGTACTGATGTTACACACAACATTCCTCTAGTTCTTTAATGCTTCCGCCCCACCCACTATCGTGATCCCAGTTCTACCTTACAAATCCAGCTAGACCAGAGCATGTACACTGGTACAGGTAAGAGCTCTGGGCACACAGAATCTAGGACAGATAACCCCCTCAGGAACAATAATGGGAGTAGTGATACCATCAGGGTAGTGGAAAGGTGGGGGAGAAAGGGAGAACCAATGATAATTTTGATTTATAAACACCCTTCACCCCGCCCAGGTGATGAACAACAGAAGCATGGGTGAAGGAAGATAGCAGATGGTGTAAGATATGAAAATAATAATTTATAATTCATCAAAGGATCATGACAGTGGGAGGGAGGCAAAAAATGAAGAGCGGATAGCAATGGCTCAAGTGGAAAGAAAATGTTTGAAAAAAGATGAAGGCAATATATGTACAAATGTGCTTGACACAATGGGTGTATTGTTCTAAGAGCTGTAAGAGCCCCCAATACAATTATATATTAAAATAAAAAAGAAAGAAATAAAATGTTTCAATCATATGTATATACACACACACATATATACACCTTTACAAGGTATACATACTCAAGACTCAAGCTGCCCTTAAAAAGTGTGTGTATACCTTTTAAAGGTATACATACACACACATATATACATCATATACACATATAAACCATATATACCCATGTAAACCACATATACACATATATACACCTTAAACAGTCTCAAATTGTTAGGAAATAAATTCTTTTTTTTGTATCCAAAATGGGTTTATTAGAATGGCTTCTCACTCGTCGTGACCCAGGGTCTTTTAGTGCTGCTTCCGTCTGAAGGAGCATCCTTCTGTGAGCCTTGCTTTTCCTCCTGGAGGCTGACAGAGGACAGTAGAGCAGCCAACACACAAAACTACTGTTTGTGCATGGCTGAAGACTGTGGTGATTTTATAGCAGCCTGGGCATTTGACATCCATGAAGTAGGAATTGGGCTCTGCACCAGGCGCTTCTTCTTGTGTTTTCTCTTCTCCTCTTTGGGAGAGGGGTGAAGGAGATCCTTTGCAAGAGGCATGATTGCCGGGTGGTCGTCAGCGCTGGAAAAGCAGGAAACAAATTCTTAATTTAATCTAACTTAATAAGCAGAACCATTTCTTTTGGTTTAGGGCTTCAACAAAAAACCCTATAAGACATTTAAAGGAATAGGTTTCGGCAGAGCTTCCAGACTAAGAACAGATTACGATGAAAGACTAGGCGTCTCACTTTAGAGGAATTGGCCACTGAAAGCCTGATGGATAGCACAGGACAGTCAGATACTGGAAACTTGAATGGCTTGGTGGTATTTTTATGGAATATGTGTTTGTTTCATGTTGTTTTCTTAAACTTCCCATTGAACTCTTATGCTGAGTTCTTTTTTTTGTTTTGTTTTATATCATTTTATTAGGAGCTCATTCAACTCTTATCACAATCCATACACACATCAATTGTGTAAAGCATATTTGTATATTAATTGCCCTCATCATTCTCAAAACATTTGCTCTCCACCTAAGCCCCTGGCATCAGTTCCTCATTTTCCCCTCCCTCCCTGATCCCCTCTCCCTCATGAACCCTTGATAATTTATACATTATTTTGTCATATCTTTCCCTGTTCAATGTCTCCCTTCACCCACTTTCTGTTGTCCATCCCCAAGGGAGGAGGTTATATGTAGATCCTTGTAATCGGTTCCCCCTTTCCAACCCACCCTTTCTCCACCCTCCCAGTATTGTCACTCTCACCACTGGTCCTGAAGGGATCATCTGCACTGGATTCCCTGTATTTCCAGTACCTATCTGGACCAGTGTACATCCTCTGGTCTAGCCAGATTTGTAAAGTAGAATTGGGATCATGATAGGTGGGGGGAGGGGAGGAAGCATTTAGGAACTAAAGAAAGTTGTATGTTTCATCGCTGCTACATCACACTCTGACTGGCTCTTCTCCTCCCCGAGACCCTTCTGTAAGAGAATTTCCAGTGACCTACAAATGGGCTCTGGGTCTCCACTCTGCACTCCCTCCCTCATTCACAATGATATGAGTTTTTGTTCTGATGATGCCTGATACCTGATAACTTTGACACCTTGTGATCATACAGGCTGGTTTGCTTCTTCCATGTGGGCTTTGTTGCTTCTCAGCTAGATGGCCGCTTGTGTTCCTTCAAGCCTTTAAGATCCCAGACGTTATATATCTTTTGATAGCTGGGCACCATCAGCTTTCTTTACCACATTTTCTTATTTACCCACTTTGTCTTCAGCGATTGTGTCAGGAAGGTGAGCATCATAGAATGTCAATTTAATAGAAGAAAGTATTCTTGCATTGAGGGAGTACTTGAGTGGAGGCCCAATTTCCTTCTGCTACCTTAATACTAAACCTATAAATATATGCACATAGATCTATTTCCCCATCCTCATATAGAAATATATTTGCATATGTATATGCCTTTATTTAGACCTCTATAAATGCCCTTTGCATCCTAGCTCTTTCCTCTATTTCCTTTGACTTTCCTCTTGTCCCACTATCATGCTCAGTCTTCATTTGGATCACTTGTTGTTCCCTTGTCCCTGGGTTTGTTAACACCAATACCTTTCCCCTCACCTCCCCCTCTCCCATGTCCCCCCAGAACTGTCAGTCCCATTGTTTTCTCCTCCAGATTGTTCATCCAACCTATCTTATTTAGACAGACCTGCGGAGATAATAACATGCACAAAAACAAGGCAGAGCAAAACCAAGCAACAATATACAACAAAACAACAACAACAAACCAATGACAAAACAAAACATACCAAGAAAGAAAAGCTTGTAGTAAGTTCAAGGACTGTTTATTGGACTCCAGGAGTGTTTTCCAGTCCAGTCTGTTGGGGCACCACGCCCTGGCCCCAAAGTCAACCTTCAGCATTCCCTGGGGACCTCGCTGCTCTGTTCCCTTGTAGTTCTGTTGCACCCTCTTAACGTCTTGCCTTGGTGTTGCGGCATCAGATTGGGTGCAATTCCCACTCTGTGTCTCTGGTGTTGTCCCCTGTAGGGCTATGGGTCAGTGAGGGACGTCATGTCTTATAGTGGGACTGATCATATGGTGGTCCTCTCTGTGGACTGGCTGCTCTAATTAGGAACTTCGTCCTCAAGACCTGGTGGGCTAGGATGTGCTCCACTCTCTCCTTCTCCCCCTTCTTCTGCTCCCATGTGCTCCAATCAGATATATCCCTCTCCTGGAGCTGCGGATTCAATGCCGTCCTTTGAAACAAATTCTTCTGGAGGAAGGAGCAGGTGTCGACGTAGTAGTTGGGAATGGGACCGGCCTTGCAGACCTCTCCAATGGTTCCCTACTCCATGTTGGCATGTTACCTTCACATCTTGGAGCACTGGGTTGAGGTCTAGTCCCCCTTTCCCTGTGGAGATATAAACTCTACCCTCCCCTTGTGTGGGTTATTACTGAGCATTTTCATAAAAAATTTCCACCGAACAATCTTGACCAAAGAAGGGATAATACAGAACAGAATTTCAAATTCTCGTGGACTCTTGACATTTTGGAGAAATGTAGGATGAACAAATCATCCCTTGAAACTATTATCCTCATAAAATCTTTAGACCTGAAACCAAAATTAAGCCCTGAAGTTGTCTCAAGAACAAACAGTAGTTTAGCTAACCTAGGAAAAAAATGTCTATCTGGAGCAGTATGTTTTTTAAAGAGCCACCTGTGCAGGTGCTTCATTGTAACAATCTGGAAATCTCAAAGATGGAGCAGGGACTCAAGTAATACTTGGAATATCTCCAAATGGATTTTATCCCATTGTAAAGTGTATACTAGTGGTAGCATATTTATTGTCTAGGTGGCTTGAAGCGTTTCTCTTTCAAAAAGTGAGAACATATACAATGACTAAAATACTCTTAGATTTGGTGTCTTCTAATTTAGTGATTTCCAATTTATCAACCCACTGACATGGGTATACCATAAACTAAAAAAAATTTAATCCATGAAAATATGTTAAGGTCTCAAAAACATGTCTGCCTTTATCATTCCAGATTCTATGGGGGTGGGGGGTGGGGGGAAGACCTACATTTTAATAAAACGGAAAGATCCAATTTATATTCCATACTGAGGACCTTCAGAGAACCTTCAGAAGCAGACAGTCCATAGAGGTCTCTTGTTAACGTAAGATCCTCAGCTTGTTGACAAGGTCTCAGAACAAGAGCGTATGTGTCACAACGTTCTTCCGTGTTCTTGTTCATCTAGTCATACTTTCCCTCTTGATTCGTTAACTTCTGAATTAATCTATCATGTGCCTCTTATTGGTAATAGCAGTTGCGTACATTTAAGCTTTACAGAAACACCATTATTCTAATGATATAATTCAGTTTTCTCAAGCTATAGTCAATTAGAAAAATTATATGAAGGTATGCAACACCAGTCGTCCAATAATGACACCCTTTGAGACCGACACATACACAGAAAAATGGCCTTACCTCAGAGGACCGCAGTGACAACAGTGACCGTCTGCTGACTAGCACCAGAGAAAGTATGCCAACAGCTCCAGCAAAGTTGCATCTCTCATCCCGTTCCTGGGTTATAGTTAAATACATGAGTCAGACTGTGTAATCCCAACCGAGGACCAAGGTTGTTTTATGGGGCATCTGTGCCCTTCCAAGAGTGAGGCTTCATGATCCCTTACAGAGCCCCAAGGAACGAAGTGTTTACTGGAGAAAAGCTCTTACGGATAGACACCCAGTATTTAGGACTTAATTGGATTGAAGCGATCTTCACTTTTTTTTCTCTCACACTGCATGGGAAATGACATAAACATGACCCAAAGCACAACAAACAAATTTAAGACTTGTTAAATCATTTAATTAAGATTTTTCTTTTGACCAACCAGGGAAAAGTCCGTGCCAAAGCTAACACTTCACATTATACTCCAAACTTCAGGTGGGGGAAAGAAAATACACCTAAGCCCAAAGAGAAGGTGACCTAACTATTGGAGAGACATGAAGCATCACTCAGGCTGTTACTGATAAGGCCTGAAATATCTTGTGTCACAATTCTGGAGTGTCTCATACTCTCGTTCAACACTTCCAGTTATGCATTTGCTCGGTGTCCATCATCTAGATAGACAAAAACACAGCCAATGTACTGAAAGATGAGTCAACAAATGATTACAAAATGAGACCAGGGTGAAACTTGCTGATGGGCACACAATCTGAAATTCATATCTTCAAGGATCATCAACAATAGCAAATTTGGAGGCAATCAGCATATTTCATAGTGTCTCCTGTATCTTTAAATAAGGATCAAGACAGGTGCCTGAGAGGCAAACAAAAGTTTCCATAAACTTGGGAGTGATTGTCCTGTACCCATGGTAACAGAATCCATGAGATCTTGTTTTAAACCTACTCAACCAATTAACCAAACTCGCCTCAGGGAACACACTTTTGTAAGTCAACCAAGCATCGTCAGACCTTCACTTCAGAAATTCAGCCAATCGATATTGGAATCTCTTCAATAAAGATGTCTCAAGGATCTTATAACAAATCAGAAGTCTGCTCCTAAAAGACCTACTAGTATAGCGCTCCATCACTATACCAGTTATCAGTTGCCCTTAAGTTGATGCTAACTCATGGGGATGCCATACGCACTCTCTCCCGTACTTGCTTTGAGGAGGTCAGCTGCCATGTTGTGAGATACTCTCTGTAGAGGTTCATGTGGCAAGGAACCCGGAGATGCAGCCTGAGTGCAGCGGTTCTCAGGAAACAGAACATTATCAACAACCATTAGTGAGCTAGGAAGAGGCCTCTTCCCAACTGAGACGAGATTATGTCAAGAGACCCAGAGCATGAAGACTGAAAAGCTGATGGGCCCCACTAGCCTAGGCTCAGATTTTTGACCCACAGCAATTATGTGAGAATTAATAGTTGATGCCTTACGCTGCAAAACTTGGCCACAATTTTCTGCTGTTGCTAGGGGCCATATAACGGATTCCGTCTACCACTCCTTCCTTCTTTCTCTCTGTCAAAAGCGCTTGCTTTCTCACTGCCTTTTTACCCACTCTTTCTCAAGTTCCTTGCTTGGCAGCTTCTTCTGCTACTTCCTCAATGACTGTAGGTCTCAGTTTCTTAAGCCATTTTCTAGCTTTATAGCCACTTATTGGTATCCTCATTTCCTTATGGCTTTCATGATCATTTATAGGTTGATTTGCTTCTAATCCACATCTCATGCCAGACCTCTCTGTTGGGCTTATCTTGACCCAAATGTTCGTTTTGGCACTTTTGTTACTTTTTAAAATGCATCAGAACTGGACTTGGGACCTGCCCTTCCAAATCCTACTTTACCACAGTGTTCCTTATCAAACGAAATGGCAACTCCCTACACCAATCCACTACCGAAAATGTGAACTTAGAATTAGTCTTAACTCTTCCTTCCCAACACACATCAAATTATTAACTGAATATTATTGATTCTATCAAATCTATTTACCCATGTCTACTTTTGGGGGGTCATACTACTTTATTAGTACATAATCTAGACATCATCCCATTCAATAGTTCAGTCGTACCAAGAAGTGTTGTTTGATCACTACCACAATAAGTTTCAAAACATTTTCTTCCTTTTTGTATTCCTTGATATTAGCTCCTCCTTACCCATCACTTCCCCTGCCATTCCCTCCCGTCACCCTAGGAACCCTCAATTCAGTGGTCTTTATAGATCCACCCATCCTGGGTTCCATATGCCTACTTTGAAGAACTCTCCTCTGGCCTTAACACCCATCTTTCCAACCTAGGTCCCGTCGTAGAGGTAGAATTATTTTTCTTTAAGATGTGTATATGGTCTCGTCATCACTCCCCTGAAGACCTTTCAGTGACTCCCTGCTGCACTAAGAATAAATTCCATACTCATCAAAACGTTTTATAGAATCCTTTAGGACAAAGCCCCCGCTTACCTCTTCAACTTCACACAACGAATGGCCCAAATGTCAAAATTGCCAGGGTTGAAAAACTCTGTCCTAGAGTTTGGGGTCCACAGAAGGGAGAAAATCAAGAGGATGGAATTTAAAGAAACCCTGCTGATGAGATCAAGGACTGCAATCTTCAATATGGATTACAACTCACTGTAAAGCAGAGAAAAAATACTCACAGCTGAATGAATAGATAACATCATGATAAACAGAGAACAGGTTGAAATTATCAAAAGATTGCACCTTGCTTGGATTCACAAACAATGCTCATGGAAGCAGCAAACTACCCCCCAAGACAAACAAAGAACATATTTCATTAGACAAATCTAATGCACAAGACCTCTTTAAAGTCTTGAAGAGCAATGATGTAAGTCTGAGGACTAAGATGCATCTGGGTCAAGCAAGGGGATTTTAAATGGCCTCATAAGAATGTGGAAGTTGGACAACGAATAAGGAAGAATGGAGAAGAATTGATGCATTTGAACCATGGCAT
Source organism: Tenrec ecaudatus (assembly GCF_050624435.1). Lineage (NCBI taxonomy): Eukaryota > Metazoa > Chordata > Mammalia > Afrosoricida > Tenrecidae > Tenrec > Tenrec ecaudatus. The sequence continues at coordinate 12,393,820 of NC_134540.1, forward strand.
TGGTTTAGAATACTGGATTTACCATGAACTGCAAGAAGAATAAATAAAAACGTGTTGAAAGAAGTGTAGCTAGACTGCTCCTTAGAGGCAAGGATGGTGAGACGGCATCTCACATACTTTGGACATGAAAACCTTTATGGGGGCAGATAGCATCAACTTTCCCCTGCAGACTAGCTGCTGGTTTTGAACACTCCATTACGAGGTTAGCTGTCTCACACTACTTGACACCCCCATCAAGGAGTTTTAATCTCATTGATTTAGAGACAGATGTTTATATAAGGGGAGTAATTCTAAATGTCCTAGAAATGGAATAAATATAAAATGCTTACAATGTTTAAAAAACAGTAATTTATAAACAATTTCCCCCCCAAAAAAATTTTTAAAATTAAAATTCACGTAATGCAAATAATCTTTGGCAAACTAAACCAGTATTTTTTAAAACAGTGTTTCCCCCTTAGATACATAAATGGATTTTGAGTTTGTACTTAATCATAACCCTAACCCAAGAACAATTAGTTTTTGAGGATGTGACTCTGCTCAATGCTTGCTTACATGACGATATCACTGCTATAACAGTGTGGTGAAGAAATCAGACAGACAGTGCCTGGCTATCAGAAATTAATCCTGTCTGGGGTCTTAAAACACGCAGCTATCTAAGTGAACTGTCAGCTAAGCCCACATAGGACTCTGTCAGCTTGTGTGATCCAAGGATTTTAAATAACAAAATCCAAGCTCAGAGGAGGGAAATTGATTAGAGTTTAAATTCTGAACACTTGGTTTACAGAAAGCCATGGAAGACAGTGAAAGCCCCAAATCCATTTTCAAAAACCCTATGAAGATTAAGCCTCTACTGAATTCCTTATGACCATTGATTTGGATGTGAAAAGTCTTGCCTTCTGACATAGTGTATCAGAAAATGAATTAATGCAGATAATAGCTTGATTAAAACTTATCTCTCTTCTCGTTCAACTCATTCTTAATTTGTTCTGGCTTTTATTATTTCTGTTTTCTTTAGACTGAAACTTCCCTGTGTTATGTTTGTTATTATTGCTGGGGTTTTGATGTATGATTTCCTTTATATGAAATTCGGGATAGGCAAATCTATAGACAGTAACTAGATTAATAGTTTCTTAGGGTTCTAACAGGGAGGGTTGACAGGAAAGGAAGGAGGACCTAATAACAATTAGTGCAAAAGTGAAGAAAATGTTCTACAATTGAATGTGATCTCTGCACACTTTGTAATATATTCAAACCACTGAATAGTATGGTATGTGAATTTTGTCAATAAAGCTTTCAAAAGCAGCAATTTTCTTCTGGGTTACCCTTGTTAGATATAAATGTATGTTGTATTCTACTTGGGTATGCTTTTCCCTACATGTTTATTAATAAAACAAGCTACCATCACTTTTACTAAAATTTGAAATTATGAAAAATATAAACTTGTGCTTCAACAAATCGTATCATAATGTCGACAAGATTTATTTCATCAGTGATTATATTTTATGACTTTGAAATTTCGCTCTGTGCATTTGGATTTCTTCCCAGTCTCTAAGCACTCAATAAGTTTTACTTTTGTGAGTTTTCACTCTAGGATAGAATTCAAAGTTTCCCGCTGGCTCCAGAGGACAGTCCTGTGTTTCAGTTTCTTCAAATTACTCTTCCTGGGTCTAGAGGTTCTCAGTGTAGGGACCCTGGACATTCTCTCCTTGGGTCTTGTCTGCATGGCATTTATGGATCTCTCTTTGTGCCTGTTTAGTCGATGCTCTAGCAGCACTAGATAATAGGGCGAGCATCCCTAGCGGGGTTCAATTACCTGAAGACTAGCCAATGTTTGCTATTCTCCTCCCTCATCTTCTCATTAAAACGATCACATATTGAACTTTGCTTTTTTTTAAGAAACAGAATGGTCTCCTTATGCATACATGGTAACTGCTGGGGAAAAGTTTCCTTTTTAAATCTTTGTGTTTCGATTGTTTTAACTTTGATTCCCTTTTCAGCAGGTGACTGGTCCCACAGCCATTTGATAAGTCGTTGGTCCTGTTCCAAGAAGGCCTGATAAATGAATAGGCCGGTAAAGCATCATCTGACTTAAAACGACGGAACGTATACTAAAAGTTGAGTTAATCTTTCACATGATTCAAACCGATTGCTTTATGAACCAACTCCATCATGAAGGTTTCATGGCCAGGCTAAGACTAAATCTTCCAGCAAAGTCATTGTGTTAGATCCCCAGATCTGACGCTCTGCGTAAGACAAGGCATTGTGCGTAAGACAAGGCATTGTGCGCCCATTTTGTGATCAGTGATTGTGCCTGGAAGGTGAGTGTCACAGAATGCAGGGTTAATAGAACAAAGTGTCCTTGCCTTGAGGGAGCACTAGAGTAGAAGCTCAATGTGTGTCTGCTACTTTAATACTTAACAGATATGTACATAGATCTATTTCCCGATCCTTATATATTTACATATGTACATGCCCGTATTTAGACTTCTGGTTCTTTCCTCTATTTCCTTTTACTTTCCTCTGTCCCACTATCATGTTCGACCTTCATTCAGGTTTCAGTAATTCCTCTCAGCTACATTGCACTTGATCAAACCCCACCAGGAATCCTATGCCCTCTTTGCCTTTAGATCACGTGTTGTTTTTTTATCCCTGGGTTTGTTGGCACCCCCCTCCCTCCCCTCTCCTGGAACCGTGGGTCCCCTCAATAAAATTATTTTTAACACCCCACAACAGAAAAACAACCAAAAAAGGTAAGGCGTTTATTCTTCGGTCTCCACGGTAGCCATCCTGTCATCATCACGTCACTGATGAGTCACACCGCCTCCTCCGAAATGACAAACATTTCGAATGGTGTCTTTTTTTGGTCACTCGGCGGCTTCGGTTTCCTTTGACAAACTTTTTTTCTCTCAACCCCTCCCTGGTCTGCGCCCTTCGCCCCCGCGCCCCCTCAGCGCCTGAACTTCTCTTCCAAGGCCAACTCCATCCCTGGAGAGCCCCAGTCGGGGTTTGCCCTCTCGGAAGCGTCGCTCCTCACCCTCCGCGCGGAGGCGAACCTGTGCTCCGTCCATCGGTCCGCAGGCTCCACGCACCCTCTCCCGACCTCTCCCTCGCAGACCGCGGCCCCAGCGGCCCCCGTGGCAGCCGGACCCGTGCCGCTCTCACGCGAGCGCCGCGGAGCCTCGACCTCTTCGCGGCGGCGCCCGTGGAGGCGTCCTTCCACGGAGTTTTCGGCCCGCCCACCTCCCGTGGCTCCTGGACAGCGATTGGCTCCCGGCTCACGTCACTCCGGGCCCAGGCGCCTCGCCATTGGTGCGCTCCCCCGCACGGATTGGAGCCCTTTGGGGGTTCGGCGCAGCCAGCCTCCCTGCGGCGGTTTGCCGTTCGCTGGTGATGGCGGCCGCCTCGGCCGCAGGGGGGGTGCCTGCCCCTGCAGCCCCCGTTCCGGGTGCGGACGGCCATGGCGGGTCTCCGGAGGACGCAGGAGAAGGGCTTGGGCCCGTGGACGCAGAGACGGGCGCGCAGGACTCGGGGGTCACCGAGGGCTACGACGAGGACGTGTTCGAGGTGGAGAAGATCCTGGACATGACGACCGAGGGGGTAGGTGCGAGGCCTGGGAGACGGGCGGGGGGCGGGGCTGGAGGTGACACCGGCCGGCCCCCCTCGGGCTGTGCAGAACCGCAGGGCGCTGGGCGGGTGGAGATGCAGAGGCCGGGAAGGTGAACGTGGAGGTGTTCGTTATCCTTCAAAGGCATTCGTTTTGACCCTTCCCAGTTTGGAGAGCTTGGTGGAGGACTGCGGGGAGGGAAGACTGCTTCGTTCACCCCCCTGGAATGGGCCAGCTGGAAAATTAGTAGCACGTGCATATCCAAAACATAAGCAGGGAGAAGGCACGGTACAGTCACAGCTCAGCGGATGTCCGCACGGCCAGGGGCGGAGTGGAATGGCATTTCCAAACGGACCCTGGGCTGTGTCTGTGAAGGTACGTGTCTGGCAGTTTTAAAGGATGTTTTGGCGGCAGGGGTGAAGTCGTTTGCGGTGGGGTGTGCAAGGATTGAAAGAAGCGTGCTGACAACCAGTGAAGGGTTTCCTTGGTCGTCGATACTTAGTATCCATCGCAGGCGAATGGCACTGCTGGGCGCTGGGAAAGGGTGACGCCGAAAATAATGCGTCGTCTTCCCACAGCTCCTTCTCACAACTCAGTGACCACACCATTTCCGGTCTTTCCCCCCACAACGTGATCTGTTCTCTGGCTTAAGATCCTCAGGAATTCCCTTCCAACGGCAGAATAAAGTCTGGGTGGCATTTAAGAGCTTTCAGAACCTGAGCAGTATCTCTCAACCTCTGCGTGAAATGATTCCAGCCACACACTCTATCTGTACTTTCTCATCATGCTGACCAGCACTTGACCCGGCCTGTTCCCCTCCCTCTGCGGCCTCCTAAAGCCAAAACGACCCTGATCTCTGCAGAATGAAGGGCTTCTTCATCAGTGCCGTCTCACACGGGGTTAGCATTTGCAGCATTATGCTTCTTTATATGCTTGTCATAGAGTTGTTATGAGTTGGGCTTCTATCCGAAAGGTCAGCAGTTCGAAACCACCAGCTCCTCCTCTGGAGAATGCCAGGGCTTTCAGTCTCGGAAACCCACAGGGCAGGTCTGCCTTGTACTATGAGTTGGCATTGACTTGATGGCAGTGAGTTTTTTTTTTTTTTTGGCTGTTGTGCTTTAGGTTCAGTGTTAAATAAAGAGTTAGGGTCTGGAGTAGGGGATAGTTAAAATGCAATGCCATTCATATTGTGGTTGGGTACAATACAATGAAGATCAAAATATTTTTCCTGTGTAGCCTTCCCAAATTTATTACTAGCACCTTGAGGTGAGAGGAGGATCTCACTATTGTTTTGTATTGCCTGCATTTGGCATAATCCTTGGCACCTAGAAGAGATTTAGAAAATATTTGGTTAGGAGAGTAGTACTTTCCAGCTTGATTATTCTCCCACTCATAGAGTGTTTAAGTTTGTCAGTCCTACAGAACCAGAAGCCCTGTACCTATGGCCTCATGTTGTAGTCAAAAGTGGATGCAATTGAGATGCAGATGCTTAATGTGTTAAGCAGTAAAGGAAACAGAATTTACTCAGTCTAAAATTGAGTAAAAATTCTCATTCTCAAGGTCTTGGAGTTTTCAGGGCATTTGTGAATAAATGTCAGATGAAAATTGTTTTTCAGTTGAACAACACTATGAACCCCACCCCCCCCCCCAAAAGAAAAAAAACGACCAACAAACCAAACCTGTTTCCCTAAAGTCTGTCTGATTGGTGACTTCCCTGTGAATTGCAGCGGAGACCTACTCCATAAGGTTCTCTTGGCTGTGATCTTTACAGAAGCAGATCACCAACCCTTTCTGTGGTGCCTTTGGGTGGGTTCCAACCACCAGCCTCTTGGTTAGTAGTCAGAGGCAACAGTTGGGGCCATCAGTGACCACAGGACTATGGCAGCATTTGTATGAGGTGGGAAAGGAGTATGGCAGTAGCTATTGCTCTGTCTATTGGAGCCTTGGTGGCTTAGTGGATCATACATTGGTTGGGCTGCTAAGCACAAGGTCAGCAGTTCAAAGCCACCAATTGCTCCACTGGAGAAAGATGAGGCTTTCTACTCTTGTAAAGAGTTGTGGTCATGGAAACCCACAAGGGCAGTTCTACCCTGTTCTGTAGGGTCACTCACTATGAGTTAGAATGGACTCAATGGTAGTGAGCTTGGTTTGGGTTTACTCTGTTAATGCTGCTGGAATGCCAGCCAGTGTGTCAGACTAGCCATTCAGAAACAATAAGCATCATGGTAGGGGTTGGTTAGGCTTCCTTAGAGCCTGGAACTTAGTCCAAAATAGCATTGACCCCCTGTTGATTAATTTATTCATAAGATTTCTTGGTTGTCATCTGTATGAGGAGGCATCAGAAAGTTTATGGAACAGTTCCACTATTTTTAATTCCATTTTCCACGAACTTTTTGAAGTCCTTCATGTATGTAAATAATGACCTACTCCACCCACTACTATCGAGTCAATTACAATTGTTAGTAACCCTAGGACAGAGGAGAACTGCCCTTGTATGTTTCCAAGACTGTAAATCTTTCTAGGATCAGACACTCATCTTTTCCCTCAGAATGACTTATTGATTGGAATTGCCAACCTTGTAGTTAGCAGCCGAATGCATAATCCCTGATGCCACCAATCAATCAAACCCAGCCAAACTCACTACTGTCACATCCATTCTGATGCACAACAAACCTATAGGACAGGGTTGAGCTGCTCTGTGGGTTCCCGAGAGTGTAACTCTTTATGCAAGTAGAAAGCCTCATCTTTTTAAAAAAACATTTTATTAGGGACTCATACAACTCATCACAATCCATACATACATCAATTGGGTAAAGCACATCTGTACATTCATTGCCCTTATCATTTTCAAAGCATTTGCTCTCCACGAAAGCCTCATCTTTTCCCATTCTGACACCTGGGCTCCTTAAATACCTGACCTAAGTACAAATATATTCAGCCACCGTTCTAAACTATACATGATTATTTATCATTTGTTTCGGATGGCAAAAATTAAAATTGTAGTATAAACCTAGAAAGATGTGTCACAAAAATGTTTTGAACCATGTTGGTATATTCTGGGAGCTCGTGGCCAGGAGAGGGCACCCTGGTACAGAGTGATGGGAACAGACTGGACATTTAGAGAGAATGAGGGATTTGGGAATTGCCTTAATTAGCAAAAAAAGAGGACAATGAGAGAATTTGGGCAAAGCCCAAACCAGTTGCTGGCGGTGTTGATTCTGACTGATGGAGGCTCCATGTGTGACAGAGGAGAACTGCACTCTTAGGGTTTTCGTGGCTGTGACCCTTTGAAACCCAATTGCCACACCTTGTTTTGGGGCTGCCTCTGGGTGGGTTCAAACTGGCACCTTCTCAGTTGGTAGCAATGTGCTTAACTGTTGGAGCCACCCAGGGTTACCTTGAGTAGGCCAAGAGGCTAGCTTTCCAGAAGAATGGATTGAGGAAAGGCAAGGTCTCAAATTGACACCTTCTTGCGCTCTTGTTTTGTTTTAACTTGAATTCAGTTTCCGAAATTTAAATATCAAGAGATTTCCCAAAGACTCTGTAATTGAGACTTCACTTAGGATGTTAGAGGGGTGGGGTGGGGGGGGGCAACAAAGAGTTCCTGATGTCATCCACTTGGTTACAGTCCCCACATCCCTGCAATTCACGGTTCCTTTCCTGCCTCTCTGCCCATTTGATTCATTGACTCAACTTCTGGAGAGAGCAGATGTCTAGACAGAGGGAGGGAGACAGGAGAGAGGATGTCTGAGTCTGTGTGTCTGGCTGGTATCCAAGCACTGGAAGAAGGGGAATCTTTTGTAGTGAGAGATTAATTTGGAACTTAGACTGAATGTAGGACTGGATAAGGACTTCTTTCAATGGTTGCTCTTCTTCCCACCCATCCCTACCTTTATTCCTCCAACCTTTACTAGTCAAAATGAGAAAATTACATCAGAGCAAATGAAAGGCAAAGACTATCTGTAATCTCATGCACAGACACATGGGTGATTTCCTGTCCAGAGAAGGCCCTGCTGACATTTCTGACGAATTCTAGTTTGGTGGAGTAATATTAACATTGATTCTAAATTTTAGTTTATTGTTAGGAATGATTTAAAAAAAACATTTTCAGTAAAAACCAATGAACTTTACAAATAACATTTCGGAATATGATAGATGCCATGGGTTTGGACTTCAAATTTGAATCAGAGCCTCTCTCAGATAAAAACTGGAATTTTCCCTATTATTTGTGGGCATGAGATTTTTACTTATTTATAAATAATTTTATTGGGGGCTCCTACAGCTCTTATCTCAATCCATACATGTCCATTGTATCAAGCACATTTGTACATATGTTACCATCATTTCAAACATTGTCTTTCTACTTGAGTCCTTGGTATCAGCTCATCCCCCTCCCTCCCTCATGAACCCTTGATAATTTAAAAGTTATTTTTTCATGTCTTACACCAACTGCTCTCTCCTTCACCCACTTTTCTGTTGTTCGTCCCCTGGGAGGGGGGTATATGTAAATCATTGTGATCGGTTCCACCTTTCTCCCCCCACCTTCCCCTTACTCTCCTAGTATTGCTACTCTCATTATTGGTCATGAGGGGTTTATCTGTCTTGGATTCCCTGTGTTGCAAGCTCTTATCTGTACCCGTGTACATGCTCTGGTCTAGCTGGGTTTGTAAGGCAGACTTGGGGTCATGATAGCAGGGAGGGGAGGAAGCATTAAAGAACTAGAGGAAAGTTGTATGTTTTATTGGTACTATGGTTCGTCTATTCCTTGTGACCCTTCTGTGAGGGGATGTCCAATAGTCTATAGATGGGCTTTGGGTCCTCCACTCTTCCCCTCATTCATATCAATATAACTTTTTGTTCTGGGTCTTTGATGCCTGCTACCTGATCTCATCGATGTCTCATGATCACACAGGCTGGTGTGCTTCTTCCATGTGAGCTTTGTTGCTTCTGAGCTAGATGGGCGCTTGTTTATCTTCAAGCCTGTAAGACTCCAGATGATGTATCTTTTGGTAGCCGGGCACCATCAGCTTTCTTCACCACATTCGCTTATGTCTTCAGCGCTCGCATCAGGAAGGTGAGCATCACAGAAGAGTATGAGATTTGATCAGGATATAAATTACATTTTAAAAATTGAACAACTTAATAAATTCTCACAGAGTCAGCACCTGTGTGAGCACCAACCACACGAGGCAGCATTACACTGACGGCCCCAGGCCCACTTGTGTCCCTGTCCAGTCACTGCCCTTTCGCTCCCCCAGATCCCTGTGCTGACTTCATTGCTCGTTGTTTTCTTGCATCTCCAGTCTTGGCTGTTGTGAATAGTGCCGCTGTGAATAACATTGGCGTGGCCCCAGAGCGTTGAGTGCATTTGTTTCTCCATCCCACCGGCAGTGGAAAGGATTCCAGTCTCTCCGCCACCTCGCCAATACTTGTTATTGTGTATTTTATGTTTGCCACCGAATTGCCAGTATCCTAAAAGGTGTCAGAAGACATTTGCGGCTCCGTGGTAGGACTCTCATCTTGCCTGAAGGAGCTTCAGGTCTGACCCCCAGTCAGTGCAACCACCTTACATACAGTTACCACCTAGGATGTGATGATGCTTAACAGGTGTCGGCAGAGCTTCTGGGGCAGAATGGACGATCTACTTCTAACAATCAGCCAATGAAAACTTGCAAGGCCAGTGAAAAAGAAGAAGACCTTCAAGGAGATGGATTGACACAGTGACTGCAAAAAGGGCTTGAATATAGCAGCCCTTGTGAGTATGGTGCAAGACCAGGCAGGGTTTTGTTCTATTGCACATAGGGTTGTGATTCATCTGAATTGACGCCACAGCACCTGACAGCAACAGCTGCCACTGATCTGCCACTGTCTATCTGCCACTGATTTTGAGTAGCGCACAGAACTGGGCGGTGCTTTGTGCCGCTGTGCAGTGAGTTTTGGGGTATGCGCCACTTTGTAATTTTGGACAGCACAGGATTCCTATGAAAGGACTTTCTATTTCAAGGATTCCACCTGTCCTGTGTACTGCTGTGCCTTAGGACTTAAAACAGTTTCTGACACATTAGGGCCAGAAACTGCAGAAATAAGGATAAATAGAAATGCTAATAGTCAAACCTGGAGTCAGAATCGAGATGTACACTTAATTCTTGTCCAACAATTTGTGGTTGTCCTTTTAATCACTAGTGAAGTTTCAAGATCTATGTATAATATCTCACTCAGATTCCTGACTTGTTCAGAATTTATCATACTGGCTGTATCATATTTTCTCTACATCTTAATTTTTTTCCAACTCACTGCTAGTATACTTTAACACCCACGTTAAGTAATTAACAAATTTCCCACCCACCTTACACACAAAAATAAAGTGACCAAAACTATTCCTGAAAAAATGAGCATATTCATGCACTCGAATATGAAGCCTTCATTCTCTACCTGGACAGGCCGTCCTGTTCCTAGACAGCATATTGCATTCTGCCAGCCAAACTTTTCTCTCCTCTCCATTGGTGTGGGCTTCAATACCCAAACCTTGTCACCTTTAGTTCTCAATTTACACTCCATCTTCACCTAAGCGCTTACAGTATGTGTCAAGTATTTGTTTTCTTTTTGAACACTTGTTTACATAACTGTCTAGTCCATTTATGTAGCTGGATCATGACACTTTAAAATTTGAGATTATTTTTCAAGATTATCTTTAGAAAAGTTTAAAGCTCCTCATTTTCCATTCATTTCTCAGTTTCCAGTCTGTTCAAGGAGTCCTGGTAGCACAAGGGTTAAGTGGTTGGCCATGAACCAAAAGGTTGGTGTTTCGCACCTCATGGTAACAACTCACAAACTCATTGTCATTTTTAAAAAGAAACCAGATGAGTGGCTTCACACTAATTCTCTAAGTGTTATAGAATAGGGTATCAGGATCAAGTCCCTGCTCTTGACAGGGCTGTGTAGTAAACATTTTAGGCTGTGTGGGTTATGAGACAAACTTGAGGTTCAAAGTTAGTGTTCCCAGTCATTCCAAAAACCCAAACTAAACTCTGTATCATCTAGTCCAGTGGTTCTCAACCTTCCAAATGCCATGACCCTTTAATACAGTACCTCATGTTGTGCTGACCCTCCAACCATAAAATTATTTTCGTTGCTAGTTCATAACTGTAATTATGCTACTGTTATAGATTGGGCGACCCCTGTGAAAGAGTCATTCGACCCACAGATTGAGAACCGCTGATCTAGTCAATTCCGGCGAATAGTGACCCTAGAGGACAGAGTAGAACTGCCTCTGTGGGTTTCCGAGATGGTACAGTACTTCTTTATAGGAGTTGAAAGCCTCAGTTTTGTCCTGTTGAGCAGGTGGTGGTTTCAAACTGCCGACCTTGAGGTTAACAGCCCAACCCATAGCCACCATGCCAAAGGCTTCCTTTGCTTGTCTTAAACTCAGTGATGTTTTTGCCTTGGGGAATTTACCAAATGTTTGCTTCTGTCTTCTGGCACTTAGAGCCTGTCCGCCTAGTGTTAGATAGGTTTTCATGTGTGGGAGCACAGCCCAGGGCTAAGAGTCTGGGTTTGAATTTCAGCTGAACTCTTCAATAACTGTGTGATCGTTGACTTAACCCCTCAAGGAGCTCCAGTCACCTCGCGCGCGAGCATTACAGGGTGACAGTACCTCCTTCACAGGGTGTTTTAAAGATTAAAGGAGCAAAGATGTAGACATTTTAAAGCACTTGATAGAAATGCCATTCTTCTGATATCTTTCCAGCCACTTCAAACTTCGCTTGCAGGGTGAGCAGAGACAGGGCAGGGCCTTACTCTAACTTGTTGAGCTCTCATTTACGGACCGTTGGAACCTAGTAATAGAAATACTAGTAATATAAATGACTATATTCTTTGACTTTACTGATCTCTTCTTGGATAATTGATTATAACCAATTAATCAGAGTTACACAAGGATTTTATTACTTTATTGGTGAAATTTAAAATATGGGAAACAACCTAAACTTGAGGTTAAAAATGGACCTGCTTGAAAATGCTTGTTTTTACATAGTGAAATAATCTTTGGTTGCATAAATATCATGATTTTGAGAAATACTTCAATAAGTCCTTGGCATATAATTGAAAAAGCAATCAATATAAAATCATAGTATGATCTCCATATTGTGATGTATGTTAAACGTTGTGCAGACACATGTAGCTGTTTGTGCTGTCTGCTCTGCCTCAGCTCCTCGTGGCCTGCGGGACAGAGCAGCCCTGTACCAGAGGGCTCCTAGCCCGTCGTCTTCAGGGCGCCGAGCAGTAGGTCTTGTTGCTCTTGTAACTGCTGAATGGGTTCGAAGCACAGACTTTTGAAAGCCCTGTGGTGACAGTTTAGCGCTTAACGATTGTGCCTCTATCACAGTGCTGTCACGATCATCTCTGGTCAGTTTTATTTGGTTCTTCCTATGTTTCCCTGTTGTTTAAGACTGCACATTGCTTATACAGTAAGAGAAAGCTTTTAGTCTTTGATTTATAAAAATAAGTCATTGATAAGATTTTTTTCTTAACCTACTTGTTTCAGGACATGAGCATGCTTTTAAATGATGTGATATTAACTGCCAGTTAGTTGCCGTTTTGCGCTAGTTCGTACCTTGTCAGCATCTAGTATGTTCTTGGACATGTAAGCAACTCAGCTACAACCTTTATTGTGCCTGTTTTTGATTTGTCTCACAGGGCAAAGTCTTTTACAAAGTCCGATGGAAAGGATACACCTCGCATGATGACACCTGGGAGCCCGAGGTTCATCTCGAGAACTGTAAAGAAGTTCTGCTTGACTTTCGGAAGACTATTGCTGATAACAAAGCTAAGCCCGTCAGCTGGTTCATTGAGGTATCGTGTTTTATCTCATATCTTATGTTGGCTATTTCTGCTGGTTAAAATTAATGAACCAGTGCTTTATGTTACATTATAAAGTTAAACATTTGAATCCATTTCAGATTATTCAAAGGCTAGTTAACCGGATCTTTGTTTTCTTCCTTTGTTCTCAATTCAATCATGTGTGACCTCACTGACTTTGAGTGATTCTTCTTGATAGTAAGCAAGAGTAAATAGAGCCGAGTGACCCAGATAAGTCAAAACTCCTATTGTCAGCAGTTTGGAAAGAGATTTGGGAGTAGGCTAGACTGTAGTAATGTGAAAATTAACACGCATATTTGGCTTCAGGGTATTCCTCTGTGGATTTTTATTTCTTTTTAAATCCAAGATTTCCCATTCCATGTATAATTGGACTTATTTATGAATTTAAAAATAATGTTCTCATCCGCCTTTGCTGTGTAATTTTTATTTGTAACTTCTCCTTATCGATGGAGCCCATGACTGCTTTGAAAGTTATTTTTTCTCTAGAAATAACCAGCATTCTTTAGAATATTGAAGAAGATCTTAAACTTAGTATATACTTATCACAAGAGAAAAGTCGTTCTTGGGTGTTGACGCCTGTATGTTAAGAAGTCTATAGTTCCCCACTCTTTCCCTTCAACTTGAGTTTCTACCACATTTGTAATAATAACCAGTGCTTTTTTATGACCAAAACAGTATTAAGAATCCCATTTTGACTATTTGTAGTAGTTGTTATTAATAACAGTGTCAGAAGCAGCCCACATAGGATGTATGGGCCAAATAGGGCAAGTACTTTACAGAAATCAAGTTGGGAAATAAGGTAATCTAAGTACATAGGCCAAGTTTACTCATTTGGTAACGCTACAGCCAAATGGCCTGCACTCAGTGCTACTGTGCTCAGTTGCCTTTTGATTTGGGGCTATAGCTTGAAATCTATTTAAATGAGTGGAATTGATCATTTTTAATTTATGCTGTAGTGGCAGGGCCTTTACTTGATGTGCTTTAAATTAACAAGCAATATGTTCAGTACTTATACATTTTTGTAAAAGGAATCCTTTACAAAATGGGCTCAGATTAGAGACTTCCTCCCGCTACCTCCACTGCACTAGTTACATTTCACTTTTATTTTTTAAAAAATCATTTTATTGGGAGCTCATACAGCTCTTATCACAATCTATACATCCATCCATTGTGTCAAACACATCTATACATATGTTGCCATCATCATTTTCAAAATATTATCTTTCTACTTGAGCCCTTACTATCAGGTCCTCTTTTTTTCCCTCCCTCCCTACCTTCTCTCCCTCATGAATCCTTGATAATTTATATTAAAAATTGTTTTTCATGTCTTACACTAACTGATGTCTCCCTTCACCGACTTTTCTGTTGTCCATTCCCCTGGGAAGGGGTTATAGTAGATCCTTGTGCTCAGTTCCCCTTTTCTCACCATACCTCCCTCTCCCCCTCCTGGTATCACTATTCTCATTATTGCTTCTGAAGGGTTTATCTGTCCTGGAGTCCCTGTGTTTTTAGCTCTTATCTGTACCCATGTTTGTTCTCTGATCTAGCCAGATTTGTAAGGTAAAACTGAGGTCATGATAGTGGGGGGGTAGGAAGCATTAAAGGACTAGAGGAAAGTTTTGTGTTTTATTGGTGCTGTACTGCACTCTGACTGGCTCATCTCTTCCTTGTGACCCTTCTGTAAGGGGATGTTCAATTGTCTACAGATGGGATTTGGGTCTCCACTCCGTACTTCCCCTCATTCACATTGATAAGGTTTTTTTGTTCTGGGTTCACTTTTTTTGAATGGATATACATTCCTTTTTTATACTTCTTTCCTTAAAAACACATACACATTCAAATTTTTTAACTTAAGTGATTGGTTTACATTACTTTCAAACAGACGTTTTGCTTGAATTCTCCCTAAGGTATATTTTTTTACTTTTCTTCCTTAGTAGGCAAATACTTTATCCTTTAGTTCAGGTTTGGCTTCTTTGCGTGTATGTTTGCTGTTATTTTAGAATTTGAAAATGTATTTTCCATCGTAACTATGTCAGATTACATAATGCAAATTAAATCCATCGGGGAAGAAAAATGTGCATATAGCCATGCTTGTTCATATTCAGCAGTGAGAAGTTAAAAGACATTCTGGGATCCACGGTCATAAAATCTTTGGAAGTTGCCTTGGGATTTGTAGCTACTTGTTGGACAACTTTGAAAGTCTGTACAATAATACTTTGTTGGGGAGATTTCAAAATTCACACTTCCTGCATCCCACCTAGATACTTTAGTTTGAGACCTTCAGCAACACTGACGTTTCTTTTAATCACTCTGTTTATTTGCTTTAATAAATTGACCCTCGTCACCACCACTAAGACCAATTATGCAAATTAAGGTTTCTGCTTCTATAAATTTTTCCATTGATGAGTCGAAAAAGTGCTTGGGGGATAAGTGGGAATTGGGGGGGGGGTGCATTTCCATCAGATGTTATTAGATTTCTCTTTCAAAGCTATGAAATTATCCTCAATATGATTATTTTAATTTTTTTTGTATTTTCTAGAGACTTTCCTTAAGCAATGACATATTTGAGGCAAACTCTGATAGTGATGACCAAAATGAAACAAAAGAGGATGCTTCCTCAAAGAATAAAAAGAAAAGGTTTAGAGCTAGAGAAGAGAAGAGCCTGGTTAATATGCGAAAGAGAAAAGCGAAGACAGGGCGACTAAGAGACAGGTCCACATCAGATCTGGAGAGCTCCTTGGAGAGAATAGTTCTTGATTTAAAGAGAAAGAAAAGAATGTCAGAAGCCAAGGAGGGACTAAAGGAATTTAAAAAGTCTAAAAAAGATGATACACAAGACACACAGGAACCCAAGAAACTTCAACAGGATGAGCCTCGAGACTTGAGGACTAAAATAAGAGACTATTCCAAAGAAAACAGAAAAACCAAAAAGGGCCAATGCTTTAAATCTCAGTGGGCATCTGAAGCAAGTGTCCCTAATGATGCCCATTCTCAAGATGATGACCGTGAAAATTTACAGCCGGACAAAGAAGAGAAGCCAATGAAAAGTACACACCCAGAGGGCAAGGTCATTGCTGAAGGGGACACCGCTGTCAGAACAAGTGCAGGAGAGCAGAACCCCGGAAAGGGCGGAGAGAAACAGCAGAGGAATCAAGGCCGAGGCACAAGTCCGGAGGAGTTAGAGAAACCAGTACTGACAGCTGCCCAGACACAAAAGGATTCACACCTGGGTGAAGAACAGAGCGGCCTCAGACCCACAGGTTCCCCTGGAAAGGTGAGTCTCTGAGGCAGGGGAGCAGTGGGGCATGAGTGGAAAGAAAGATGACCGTTTAAACCGTACAGAAGGCAGACATGTGCAGACCGACCCAGTGCTCTTCTGAGTGCAGAGGAAGCTGGAGACAGATGGTAAGAATCGTTTCTTGATCACCAGGGAGTTGGCTATTTAGTACTGTGACTCGGTACCACGCTGCCATCAAGTTGATCCAACTCAAAGCAACCTGTAGGGCCAAGTAGAGCTGCCCCCGTGCGTTTCCAAGGTTGTAAGCCTTTTACAGAAGCAGACAGCCTCACTTTTCTCCTGAGGAGCATTTGGTGGTTTCGAACTGCTCACTTTGGTAACCCATCTCATAATCCACAAAGCCCCTTGTGACTAGGTGTAGGTTGTTAGAAATATTGAAAATTACCCAGTCTTTATACCACCTGGTTTATCTCCTAGTCTCTGACTCCTTTTTTCTTTGGGACTGAGGACAACTAGAAAATTAAAGGCTGACTTCTGAGCACAGGCAGGATTTCCCTCTTCCATTTAGAGGTACTTGGATGTCTGTGGCATTATATCATAAGACTTTTTTGGTGTTTTCATAATTTTTCACATCTTGGTATCCTCTTTGTGTCTTAAGGATGTACTCACTTTTACATAAGTAGTATATATCACGCAGTAATGCAGTCTGAATTCTTTTAAAAAATAGTTTTATTGGCATATACTTCACTTACACAAATTAATCATTCAGTCATGTTAAGAAAAACTGTATACTCATCACCACAATCAATTTCGTAACATTTTTCTTGTGTTCATTGTTAGTGCCCCATTTCCCCCAACCTTTCATGCCATGCTCCTATATAATTATTAATCCAGTGTCTGTCTCTAAATATTTACCTATCCTGGATTTCATGTACAGAAAACACCAACAGGAAACTAACAAACAAAAAAACCAAACACAACGACAAAACAAAACAGAGGAAGTAGAGATTTCCACTACGCTATCCTGAAGAAATAACTTTATATGTTGGAGATAGGTCATCCTGTGACTTCTAAATTGATCTAACAGCAGTTTTCTGTGTCCTTCTAATAGCAATTATAGAGGTTTCTGATTGTCTACCTTATCTATTCTGGCTAAGTAGCTGATTTTATATTTTATTATATTTTGGACAATTATCAAATATGTACTGACTATTAAGTACTCCACTTTGTAATTTTGCAGTAAACAGCACTGGAATTTGTTCAAATAAAATTCTTTTTATTTATTTATTTCAAAATTATGAACTAATTCTTACAAAATATACTTGATAGGGAGTTTGCCCCATTGTTAAGGAGCCCTGCTAGCTCATGGGTTCTGCTGCTGAGTAGAAGTCTGGTCTTTTGAACCCACCAGCGGCTCTGAGGTCGAAAGGTACAGCAGTCTGCTTCTGTAAACTGTTACAGCCGTAGAAACAACCCCAAGAGCAGTTCTCCTCTGGCCTAATGAGTCAAAACCAATTCAATGACAGTGGATTTGCTTTTGGAATTTTGGTTGTTTCATAACTATGAAAATTGCTTTTATTTAGTTTTTAAAAATGGAAATATTTTCCAATTATACTATTCATATATGCAATAATTACCCAGGGCTATAAAGAAGATCGTTTTCTTTTCATTCATTATTTCCAATCTTTGGACTTTTATCATAAGGGCATCATTCAACAGGGCAATAAGCTACCTCTGTTGAGATACTTACACAGCAATATTATCTTCAGGAGTGAAACCTGAAAGCAGTCTGTGTGTGGGGAAAGGGCTAAGAAAAGGTCAGTGTATCATCTCGAGGACTGTTCTATAAGGACTTAAATCTTAAATCAATGTAGCAAAACTAGGAAAGTTTACAAAATGTTAAGGAAGAGAGAGAAAAGTACATAATTACGAATGACTATTCAACCAAAACCCCCAAAACGCCTCGGTCAGTGCCATCAACTCCATTCTACTCACAGCAACCCTTCCGGACAGGGGAGAACTGCCCTGCTGAGTTTCCAAGACTGACTGTTTTACGGGAGTAGAATCCTCATTTTTCTCTTGACAAGTGGCTCGTTTTGAACTGCTGATCTTGTAGTTACCAGCCCAACGTGTACAAGTAGGCCAAAATATTTATGCAGAATAGAGCAAAAATAATTTTTAAAAAATTAACTGTAGAATAACAAGGATTAGGAGAGGCTTTGGGAAATAAAAAGTCATTTTTTTCCTCTTAGGACTATATATTGATTTTCTTTTGGATATTCTGGGAGTTTGTTTTTGGTGGTCATGATTTTTTTAAAAAAAGTAAATTCTTAGAGAGTAAGGCAACTGGTTTTGAGTTTTGAACTTGATAGTTTGCAGAGTATATAGGTGATGGATAATCTTGATTGAGGAAGCAGTTTATGCCAAACAATATTTAATAATCAGTGGTCTTGTGCTAGAGCGCCCTTTGACCTCATGAGCCTATATTTTACATGGTAAATATCCAGCAACAGCTCTTGAGCCCTTCTTATTTTGCATATTTTCAGGAACAAGAGATTAAAACGAATGAGCCCAAAGAAAAATGTCAGAAAATGCACGATTCTGACATGGATGGAAAAGACAAGAAAAAGCCCCAAGAAATAAAGAGTAAGTGTGGATGCTAACATTTTACCATTTACCATTGTCATCATTTATATAAAGAGCTTCATTTCCTGTGGATGCAAACTATTTTCTAACCTATAATGTCTTAGAACTGGCCCTTTTTTTTTTTTTTTGGTCATGGGAGACTAGAGCTTTAGACTAAATTGTGCTTAAACTGGTTTTAAAAACTGGAGCCCTGGCGGAATGGCATAGTGGGTACACACTGGGCTGCAAGCCCACAAGGTAAGCACTTCACAACAAAGACAAGGCTTTCTACTCCCTTAAAGATTTATCGTTTCAGAAACCCACAGGGGCAGACCTACCCTACCCTGTAGGGTTGCTATGAATCAGCATCGACTCGATGGTAGTGAGTTTGGGTTTGGTTTGAGTTTAAAAAGACTCCTTGCCTGGTAGTTGTTGATTCTGACACATGGCGACCCCATGTGTTACAGAGTAGAACTGCGCGCCATAGAGTTTTCTGGACCACAACCTTTGTGGAAGCAGACCTCTAGACCTTTCTTCTGTGATGTTGCTGGGTAGGTCCGAACCTTCAACCTTTATTACATAGCAATTTATAGTAAGGTAATATAATTTTCACATATGAATTAATAACATAATCTTATTATAATACAATAACTCACCCCCTTCTGGCTACCTTATTCTTGCTCCTTTTGAGTCTGAGTGGAAGAAAGATGAGGCTTTCAGCTCCCCAACCCAGAAGTCGTTCAGAACTCCTGGCTCACAGTCACTGACTGCAGTCATTCTAAATCCTGAACAACCCATAGGAAGTCTAAATTTGAAGTTGATAAGGCGAGGCTCCTTTGATAATAAACCTGACCATGCTCTAGAGCCAGGGCAAGTTTTGTTAAAGCTTAAGATGATAGTTTCTCAAACACTAACCCGGAAATCGGTGACTCCCATTTACCCTCAAAATAATTCTTTTGCTAGCGTTGAAGGAAATCAGAAGTGCATTTGACATGCTTAAATTAACTCCAGAAGAAAAAAATGACCTTACTGAGAATAATTGGAAAAGAGCAGAAATAACCCTAGATGGTAAAACCACAGATGACTGTAAAATTGAGGAAAATGAGTTCTTTAAAGAAAGCAGACACACAAAAGCTGAAACAGACACTTGGGTACAGATAGCAGCAGGTCACCAGGAAGTTGTAGACAAGGGTGTCAGACAGATGAGAAGTCGGGTGAGTACGCCTGCCATCCCTCTTGCAGAGACTTTTCAGCATGGCCCACTGTAGTTCATTCTCCTAGTGCTCTGCTCCCACTGTCATTCTTACCGGAGATTAGAAAATAGTGGAGTAGAGACTTCCCGTGGGTATCCTGATAAAATAAGTTTATATTAGAGATAGGTCATCCTGTGACTTCTCAGTTGATTTGAAGCTGTTTGCTACATCCTTTCAATATACTCAGTACATGTAGACATTATAGAAATTTATCATCTCCCTTACCTGTTCTTACCAAGCAAAGATTTCTGACAGTTATCAAATATACTTACTACTAAGTATTCTGCCCAGTAATTTTGTGGTAAGTAACACTAGGTGATGCTATATTGCAAATGCTTTCCTCAAGATACTGGAATGGGCTGAGGGAGAGGAAGACTCACAGGCCGCGGAGTCTAACAGCAGTCGGGGGGAGGGGTCGGGAAGAAACATGTGTTTGTATACTTATGAGGAGGACAGAATCAATAAAATGGGTTAATCTGGTAGGAAAGGACTTCGTGTAATTTGTTAATCTGTAGGAAAAATTGAAGAGGATTTTCAGCTACTTTCAGGACATAGCAGGCTAAAGCTTGCAGGGATGAGAGCAATTCTAGCGCCGTTGAGCACGGGAAAGAGGTTGGTTGCCTTAGGGCAGTGGTTCGCAACCTTCCTCATGCCGCAGCCCTTTCATACAGTGCCTCATGTGGTGGTGAACCCCAGCCATAACGTGATTGTCGTTGCTACTTCATTACTGTCATTTTGCTACTGATATAAATTGGACGACCCCTGTGAAAGGGTGGTTTGGCCCCCCAAAGGGGTCGCGACCCACAGGTTGAGAACCGCTGCCTTAGGGGGTAGTGCCGCAGAGTAGCACGGATACTGGGTTATCAAGTGACGAAGAAACACATTCATTAGGGAACCATCACCAAAGCCAGAAGTTGGTTCTTTGAAAGAATTCAGTGACATTTCCTGCTAACCAATTTGTAAACCGAATGAAATGGACAAAGCCATGGATAAATAACAGCAAAATGGAGACAAGAAATAGAAAGCTGAAATAGTGTTCCAACTACGTTACTACTTTAAAGTGGCCTCACAAAGTCAACATC
The DNA here is from genome assembly GCF_050624435.1 of Tenrec ecaudatus. Classification (NCBI taxonomy): domain Eukaryota; kingdom Metazoa; phylum Chordata; class Mammalia; order Afrosoricida; family Tenrecidae; genus Tenrec; species Tenrec ecaudatus. Next base: position 12,414,499 of record NC_134540.1, read on the forward strand.
AGCCCTTCATGGTTTTATGTGCATAAGGGCTGCTAAATTCACAAATTCCTACTCAAAAGAGAGAACTTGAATTCATCCTGTGAGATCATCATAATTTCATGACTCACATCAGACAAAAGCCATATAATAAAGGAAAATGACAGTCAAGCTCATCCATAACTGCAAATACAGAAGCTTCAAATAATACAGGATCAAATCAGATCTCATAATTCACTGCCATCGAGTCTGTTCCACTTCATCGTGACCACATAGGTCCTGTTTTATGGGACAAGGTAGAACTTCCCTGCAAGCTTCTGAGACTGCAACTCCTCACGGCAGTGACTCTCAGCCTTCCTAATGCCATGACCCTTTAAGACAGTTCCTCATGTGGTGACCCCCTAACCATCAAGTTATTTTCGTTGCTACTTCATAACTGTAATTTTGTTACTGTTATAAATGGGATCACCCTGCGAAAGGGTCGTTCGACCCCCCCTCAAGGGGTCACGACCCACAGGTTGAGAACCACTGCTTTACAGACCTAGACCGCCTCATCTTTCTTCCGAGAAGCAGCTGGTGGTTTCAAATTACTGACCTGGCGAGTAGCAGCCCAATGCAGAATCACTAGGCCACCAGGTCTCCTGAAAATCAAATCTGGTTATGTAAAAAATAAAGGACAACTTTTTAAAAAGATTACACTTAAAGTGAAAGTTTAGGTCCCTATTTAGCTATTCCAACACAAACTACTCAGTGACATTGCTTATATGTTTTGCAGCAGATCACCATTCTCATTCATTCTATTTGGGTTCTGCCATTTCTAGTAGATCTCTTAACTCCTGCTTCCATGACCGTTGATTGTAGACTGAAGCAAGACAAAATCCTTGACAACTTGTCTTTTCTCTGTTCATCATGATGCTTGCTACCTACCAATCCAGTTGTCAGGAGTTTCGTTTCCTTTACATGGAGTTTTAATCCATGCTGAAGGCTGACATCCTTGAACTTCATCAACAAGTGCTTCAATACCTCCTCATTTTCAGCAAACAAGGTTGTGTCGTCTGCATATCAAAGGTTACTAATCCCTCCTCCAATCCTGACACCACATTCTTCATATATTCCAGTTTCTCTGATTATTTTCCCAGCATGCAGATTGAATAATTATAGTGAGAGGACACAACCCTGATGCACACCGTTTTAAATTTTTTCTTTTTAGAAATCATTTTATTGAGGGGTCTGGCAGCTCTTATAAACAATCCGTACATCAATTGTATCAAGCACATTTGTACATGTGTTGCTGTCATCATTTTCAAAACAGTTTCTTTCTACTTGAGCCCTTGGTATCAGCTTCTCTTTCCTCCCTCCCTCCCTCCCCCATCTTCCCGCCTTCCTGATCCCTTAATAAATTTTAAATTATTATTATTTTCATATCTTACACTGTCCACTGCCTCCTTTCACCCGTATTTCTGTTGTCCATGCCCCTTGGTGGGGGGGGGGTGCAGGGGTGTTATACATCGGTCATTGTGATTGGTTCCCCTTTCTCTTCCCACCCTCCCCCTACCCTCATGGTATCAATACTCCCATTATTGTTCCTGAGGGGTTTATCTGTCCTGGATTCTGTGTATCGAGAGCTCTTACCTGTACCAGTGAACATGCTCCAGTCTAGTCGGATTTGACCTTTTCTTAATTTTAAGCTGTGGAGTATTCTTTGTTCCGTTCACTCAACTGCCTCCTGATCTATGTACAAGTTCCACATGAGCGCATTGAAGTGTTCTGGCGTTCCCCTTCTTCTCAAGCCTATCCAGTTTGTTTGGTCCACACAGTAGAATGCCTTGGCAAAGGCAATAACACACAAGTACACATCTTGCTGATATTCTCTGTTTTAAGCCAAGATCCATCTGACATCAGCAGTGATAGCCCCTGTTCCATGTCCTCTTCTGAATCCAGACTGAACCTCTGTCCATTGTGGGAAAAAGAGCCAGAAAAAATGTACGTGGACAAACTCTACGTTCACACATTAAGGAGTCTGAGAGGCCGGGACTCCCATACCTTCATGGTCTTAGGTTGGAGATGCGTCCCAATCACATTCTCCCAAGTAAAAGTTATTCCCCACGATGTCTCCTCTAACAATGCCAGTGTTAAAGGTGCTACTTGCTAGCACATGTTTGCTACTGTATACACTTGAAGGTTAACTGCTTGCATGCTATTTGCCTGAAGGTTGTCTGCCATTGAGAGCAATCAAACCCTATTGTCTGTCCCATCCTGAGTAGGACCCACTCCCTACTTAGGGATCTGTAAGGACCATAGGTTAGTTCCCTGGAGAAGAGCTCAGAGACACCCAAGGTCAAGCCAGCTCAGAGACTACTAAAGTTATGTACCTTCCTGTCACATGTATGCCTCTAGTGCCTCCCCTTTTTACTGCGTGCTTGATAGTTAGGTTTTTTAACTAGGCCAATAGGCACATGTGGGCAGAGTTTAATCAGGTCGCAGCTTGACTAGAGGATGACTGAAATAAAGAGAGCAGGTGTTCCATCTCCCTCTTGTTCCCTGGTGATCAGACCAGTGTGCTGCTGCTTTAGCTAGTTCTCTGCCTCAACCTGTGTGCTACACTACCTTTGTGTCAACCGAATCCATGGATCGAGTTGCTAGAGCTACAGGCTCCTTTGAGACCTGCTTCACCACTCTGCTGGTGTGCACATTGTTTGAGCTGGAGGCTGGTTGATCCTGTTGCCTTGCTTGAGTTCAAGATCCCATAGGGGCCTGCTTGGCTAAGCTCCTGAGAATACTGACTGTTGCTGACCCACCCTGCTGTCTGCTGCCTGTGCGCAGACTGTGCCTGCCTTGCCTGAGGGAAGTCTCCACTGTCTGCTTCCTTGACCTTGGACCAGGAAGCCCTCATGAGTTGAAGGACTTCTAATATATTAACTGTGAGTTGAATCTCTGTACTACTGTGTGGACTAGTAAGCTGTTACATTCCTTCCTGCTATATAAACTATATATAAAATCATAAATGTCTTGGTTTTGTTTCTCTAGAGAACCTTGCCTAACACAGTGTGTATACATACCCCTAACTCGTCCCCCACCTGTTACATGTACGCCTCTACTGCAGCCCCTTCCTGTTCCATGTATGCTTATCATGGCTTGTATGCCCAGGATTATATAAGCTTGTAAGAGAATGCATTATGGTCTCTCTCTGCTCAGACATGATTCCTGATGCCATGGAAGAGGGAAGTACCCCCAAACTTTTGTCTGTTTCTTAATTTCTTCCCTTCAATTACACAACCGTCCCTTAGTACCATCCATATCAATGTACTGCTGCAACTGTTGTTGGCATATTTTCAGCAATATTTTACTTGCATATGATATCAATGATATTGCTCTATAATTTGCCCATTCTATTGAGTTAACTTTCTATGGAATGGATACAACTAGAGACTTCTCCCAGTCAGTTGGCCAACTACCTGTCTTCTAAATTTCTTGGCATAGTACAGTGGGCACTTCCAGTGTTTCATCAGCTTGTTGAAACATTTCCATTCAAATTCTGGAGCCTTGTTTTTGGCAAATGCCATCAAAGCAGCTGGGACTTCTTCAGTACCATCGACTCTTGCATATTTACTACCTTTTGATTAAAACTATTTGAGGAAAATAATAAAGAGGAATGCTTCTTTCCCTTTAAACAAACAAACAAACAAACAAACAAAATGGAATCACTGAAATTGCCTGATTGGCCTTTTAAGTGAGGTGTATCTGCATTCCTAAATGAGTTGTACTCAAATTTTAGTTGTTGATTGTGCTGGTTATAAGGAGTGGAGTGCCCATCCATAGTATTAGGGAACCTCTGAATCACACAGCCCAGAGAGTAATACCAGTGTTTAAAAGGTGTGATGAGTGGTGTGAACCCCTAGGCTTTGTGGGAGCATTGGGGGTGGGGTGAGGTTATTCAGCAGAGAGGACAGCTAGGAAGAAAAAGTTGAGCTGATCCAGGAAGGATCAATAGGCAATGACTTATTTCCATCTAGGTTTGGTGTCTACATTCAGGGACTTTGCCTACATAAAATGGTTGGAAGCAGTGTACAGCTCAGAAAAATGGCTGAGGAAAGAAAAAATACTGGGAGTCTTCTGTTGAACTTCCATGATTTCTCGTCTCCCTTGAGCTCCTTCTCAAAAAACTCAAAACTCACTGTTATTGAGTCAGTGCTGATACATAGTGAGCCCCCCTCCCCGTGGGGTTCCAAGACTGTAACTGTTTATGTGAGTAGAAAGCTGATGGTTTTGAACTACTGACCATGTAGATCGCAGCCCAACTTGTAAATACTATACCACCAGGGCTCCATAGCTTGAGCTACCTAGTCATGTATTTAAAATTCACTATTTTACACCTGGGCATTGCCTATTAATTTTTATGCCTTTGAAGTTCTGTAATATCAAAATACGGATAGTTTGAACTCTCCAAAATCAGAAATGTTATATAATTATCAATATTAAAACAATTTTATATACAAAAGTATGTCGTTTGGGTTAAGACATCACAAATTTAATATAGCAACAGATATAGTGATATTAAAGCCATGAAATATATATATATATATATTTGAAAATCATTTTATTGGGGCTCATACAACTCTTATCACAATCCATGCATACATCAATTGTATAAGGCACATTTGTACATTCGCTACTGTCATCATTCTCAAAACATTTGTTCTCCATGTAAACCCCTGGCATCAGCTCCTCATTTTTCCCCCTCCCTCCCTTCCTGCTCCCCCTCCCTCTTGAACCCTTGATAATTTATAAATTATTATTTTGTCATATCATACACTGTCTGACGCCTCCCTTCACCCACTTTTCTGTTGTCCGTCCCTCAGAGATAAGGCTATATGTAGATCCCTGTAATTGGTTCCCCCTTTCTACACCACCCTCCCTCCACCCGGTATCATCACTCTCACCACTGGTCCTGAAGGGATCATCCATCCTGGATTCCCTGTGTTTCCAGCTCTTATCTGTACCCGTGTACATCCTCTGGTCTAACCAGATGTCTAAGGTAGAATTGGGATCCTGATAGTGGGAGGGCGGGGGGTGGGGGGGGGAAGAATTTAGGAACTACAGGAAAGTTGCATGTCTTATCCTTGCTTCACTGCACCCTGACTGGCTCATCTCCTCCCCGCGACCCTTATGTAAGGGGGTGTCTAGTTGCCTATCTGCACTCCCCCTCATTCACAATGGTATGATTTTTTGTTCTGATGATGCCTGATGCCTGATTCCTTCAACACCTCGTGAATGCACAGGCTGGTGTGCTTCTTCCATGTGGACTTTGTTGCTTCTGAGCTAGATGGCCGCTTGTTTGCCTTCAAGTCTGTAAGACCCTAGACGCTATATCTTTTGATAGCCGGGCTCCATCAGCTTTCTTCACCACATATGCTTACACACCAGCTTTGTCTTCAGCGGTTGTATCGGGAAGGTGAGCATCATGGAATGCCTGTTTAATAGAACAAAGTATTCTTGCATTGAGGGAGCACTTGAGGCCCAATGTCCATGAAATAGATCTTAATAAGACTCTTCTGTGTTCCAGATTGCAAGCAACAAAGACTGAGTCTGGGTGTGGATTTGCAATTGGAGTGGATGAAACCATATGATTTTCAGAAGCATCTTGATGGAGAAGATGAGAATGTTGCCATAACTGGCACAGTTCCATGTAGTGAGTGCTTTTGGGCTTCTAGGTATTTTTTTTCTTAATTCTAGCTATATAAAACAATTTAAACTTTCTTTCATTTTAGATGTATTGAGGGATGCTGTGAAAAATGGGGACTATAGTACTGTAAAAGGTGCACTTAATTCAAGTGAAGAATATAACCTGGAACAAGAGGTAATATCTCTTTGAATAATCTCATGAAAAGAAATTGCATTAGGGTTCTCTAGATAACCCTAGGGTTCTCCGGGGTTCCAGTGATATGTATGTGTGCATACACACACATACAAAAAGAAAAAATTACATTAAAATGTGGCTCACATAGTTATAGACGTTATTTGTAAGGACCACTCCAGCACTTGAAAGTTAAACCTGGCCCAGGTCAAGTCTGTGGGTCAGGTGGCTTGTTTAGCTCCCGGGGATGATGAGCCAGAAAGCAGGAAGACAAAGCAGGAATTCCATGGCTGGTGACTGGAGAGACAGATGAAACCAAGGTCGGCGAGTCTGGAGCCTCCCAGGATCAGCAGGCAACGTGGAGGTGCCACTGGCTCAAGGTAAAAGTACTGGAGGTTGATGAGCCAGATGCAGGATCCAGGCCAAAAAGAAGTCTACTGAGCTTTCCACAGCATCTACTTAAAATTGCACTCCACCCTAATCTTTTTATACCGCTAGCCTCCTCATGACCCTATGTGCAAGAGGACAAAACACTGACCCGTCCTGTGCCATTGTTCTTGTGTCTGAACCCCTCAATGCAACTATGGTCGTAACCCATCTTGTCGAAGGTCTCGCCCCTTTTTTGCTGCCCTGTTACCTTACCAATCATGATGTCCTTCGGGGACTGGTCTCTCCCGACAATATGTCCAATGTATGTGAGACAGTCTTGCTCTTAAGGAGCATTCTGTCTGTATTTCTTCCAAGACTTTTTTTTTGTCCTTTTGATCACCCACGTTCCCTTCCATACGAGGGGGTAACCCCCCAAACTGGAATTGCACTGGGTGGAGTGGAGCTTTCATAGTATGTGTTTTTCCAGCTAGGTGAGCTTAGAGGAACTTTCTCTGAGTTAATGTACCCAGTGCCATTGCTTGGAAAAGTTCTCTCTGGTCACAGTGCATTTTTTCGTGAAAGCAGTTTCACTTGAACCTTGTTCTTCGTGATGGCCAATTTAAGAGAACAACATGCGACTGTGAAATGTTGTTTCCTGCTCGGGGAAAATGCCGCCGAAGCTTGTGATGTTGAACACACCTTACAAGGACAGCACTATGGTAAAAACTCGAGTGTTCAGAGTGGTTTTCTCATTTTAAAAAAGGGGAAATGTCGATTGATGACAAACCTCATTCTGGATGTCTGTCAACTTCCTGAACGGATTAAAATGTCAGCTCACAGTGCATTTAGAGTTCTATTTAGAAGTTCTGAAAAGGTTGCGTAACAGTGTGCAACTCACAAGGCCTGCTTTGTGGCAGACAGCGGACTGGTTTTGCCGCCACAACAATGCACCTGCTCACCAGCCACCACGATGTACCAGTTTGGGGCCTAAAATCCAGCATACTTTTCTTGTGCCACATACTTTACTCACCTGACCTTGCTCTGTGCAACTGCTTTTTGTGTCTGGGAATGAAGGAGGGACATGAAAGGACAGCAATTTGACGATGTAGAAGAGGTGAAAAGAAAAAACAAAGACGAAGGAGGTGCTGTCCGCCATCCAAACAGATGCGTTTGAGAAATGTTTCCAAGAATGGAATCGCAGATTTGATAGATGTATTAAGTGTAATGGAGAGTACTTTGAAGGTGATAAGGTTGCTGTGTAAAAAAAAAAAAGTAGTACATATTTTTTGGGGGAAAACATCTGGTTTCTTTGGGTACCCTCTCATATTCATTGCCAGCACCATTCAAACACAACTATTCTTCAGTCTTCCTTGTTCAATGTCTAATTTTAACATGCTTATGAGGCTATTGAAAATAGCATTGCTCGAGTCAGTTACACTCCTTAATCCTCAAAGTAACATTCTTGTTTTTCAACACCTAAAGAGGTCATGTGCAGCAGATTTACCCAATGCAACCTCTTGACTGTGAATTCCATGAACATTGACTGTGGATCCAAGCAAAATGAAATCCTTGACAACATCAATATTTTCTCCATTTACTAGATGTTACCTACTGGCCCAGTTGTGAAAATTTTATGTTTCTTTACTTTAAAGTAAATTTTAGTTCCTATAATTCCAGCCCCTCAAAATCACTATCTAGCTGATTGTTAATTATTTTTGATTTTATGTACTGTTTAAGTCTATCCGTTTTGAGAGCACAAAATGATTCCTCTTTGTTTTAATTTGATCATTTGCATTTCTTTGCTTGTTTTCTGTTTACACCATTGTTCACCTATAGTAGTTATCTAGTGCTGCTATAGAAGAAAGACTTCCAGTTGATGACTCCAAAACATTTTATTTTCTTGTGATTTTGGACATTACAAAATCCTCATTCAGGGTCCTGGCTCCAGGGGACGCCCTTTTCTGTCAGCTCTGGAGGATGGTCGCTGTCTCCTTAGCATCTGTGCCTGGTTGCTGGGAGAACTCTGTCTTGTTATGTCTCCTCTCATTTGTGCTCTTCTTGTGTAATCTCCTTTCTATCTCAGACGACACTGATTCCGTATACTCCATACATCTGCCAGCTCCAATGTCCTGGGAACCCCTTAGTGAATTTCTCCATTTGGTTATTATACTTTGTGGCTCCGGTAATTCTGGTTGGTCCTTTTTAATGAATCTTTCTCTTTATTGATAATTTTTCTATTTTTCATATATGGTGTTCTGATTTTCTTTAGTGTTTTTGCATTTTCCTGTAGTTCCTTGAGCATCTTTAATACTGTTTTGAAAACCTTGTCCACTAAGTCTGTTATCTCAGCTTCTTTAAAGGACAATTTCTTTCACTTTATTCTGTTCATTTATATGGGCCGTTCTTTTTCAATTTCTTTTATGCCTTGTGATTTTTTGTTGAAACTGGGACATTTCAATGTAATAACTTGGTAACTTTGGATATCAAATTCTTCTTAGAGTTGCTATTTATTTTATGTTATTTCTTTGTTCTTGGAGCAACCAAACACACTACCCAACAATTTTATTGATATACATCAATACTTGTGTAAACCAACTAACTTCCATTTTAGTTTTTCATCAATAAAATGGGCTTATGGGACTTATAGTGGTCTTCCTTTAAATCTTTGGGCCAACTTAAAGGAATATAATGAATGTTTGAGTTTCACCTATTTTTACCTAGAAGCTAAACATGAATTTTGGACCTGAAATATGAACAAACAAAATAAGTATCTTTCATAATCAATATTCACTGTTCACGTGAGGATGATCGACTATTTAATATCAAAAGGGTAGCGTTAGTCCAAGGACAAAGTTCATAAGATGAGAAAAGTAGGAGAAATTGAAATAAGAAATGCGGGAGGAAGTGGTACATTTGAGGGAATGGTGATGATGACTAAATCAGAATATGGATGAATCGTTGAAGGGGAAACTATGCTCAGTAAATCTTCAGCTAATTCACAATAAAAAGTTTCATTTTTCATGAAATGAAAAATTTTTACTCTTCACTTTATGTCATACAGGCTGTTGATATCCTTTTGCAACCAAAATTCATGAAAATGATAAAGCTTTATGGTAGCATTCACATTGGGGGGGGGGGCATTAAAGATTTTTTCATTTCTGAATGTTTGTTTTATTATGTTAGTTCAAAGTTTTCCCAAGACTAAATCTGTATGAGGGCAGACAACCTAATCTTTCTCCCGAGGAGCTGTTGGTGGTTTTAGCCATTAATCTTGTTAACAGCCCACTGCCTACCCACAGTCAGACATAAAGTTTAGTATGTGTTTAAGTAAACAGAATTTAATAATTTCATGGTGAAATATCCTAAGTGAAGAGAGTTATGAAAATTTTCTCAGTAAATAGTAACCTGGTTTCTCTTCAATAATGGGAACACGATCAAGGACTCGCGTGGGCTGACTCTGGTGATGCAGGCTGCAGCTGGAGGACACGATGACGTGCTGAGACTGCTCATCAAGAAAGGAGCCAACGTTAATGGGAGGCACAGGAATGGGAAAACTGCGCTGACTCATGCAGCTGAGAAGGTTGGGGACTTTGACAGTGCGTCACTTTTCTATAGTCCTCATGGTAATTCCTGCCCGGGAACTAAGAAAGACTCAAAGTGAAATATAATGGGGGTCTGGGGTGGTGAGCGAGAGCACACCGTCCCACAACTTTATCACTCATATTTCAGTTGATCAGTGACTTGGAATGAATGGAAGCTTGTAGCAACCGCAGTATTGTATAATTGAGCTTTCAAAAAGGGATTTAGCTCACTGCAAGGAATTTATATTAAAAAAATGACCTCTGCTTAAGATACTGATGTTTCCTTCGGTTAATAATTTAATTAAAATGTGCCCATGATTTTTAAAGCATCAATATATAGAGGTTCTTATGTTGGACCAAATGATTATACTTCGAACTGAATTTCTGGGATTCACAGTGTGCTAGTCCAGGTTGACTAGAGAGATAAACTCATAGACACTTGTGTTAGTTTGGGTACATTAGAGAAACAAATCCACAGAAACTCATATGTATAAGAAAGAGTTTTATATAAAGGCTAAGTGTACATCAAGAAAACACCCCAGCCCAGTGCTGCCCAAACCCACAAGTTCAACATTAACCCATATGTCCAACACCTATCCATAAAGTCCTCCTCCATCTCACAAAACACATGCCATGATGCAGACTGCAGAAGGAAAGCTGAGTCAGTGAAGGTGTAAGCATCTAAGGGGTCTCCACACAGGTGCTCCAGCACCCAGGGCTGCATCGGGGTAGGTCCATGTGGCTTCTCCTCAGGGATGTCTTGCAGGAAGTGAGCCTTGCCAGCTGAAGCAGGGAACTGGCTAAGGTAGCTGCACCCTGGTCCGACCATCACAAAGCAAGAGACCTGAGAACTAGGAAGGCGAGGCTCACCGAGCCATTTATCCCTCTGCCCTTCAATTCACCCTACATGTGTTTATCGGCCAGGTTGGCACAATAAACTAAATACCTCAACACTCGTATTTTAAAAAGAGCTTTATATAAAAGAACAATTATTATTGAGAAAATAGCCCAATCCAGATCAAGTTCATAAGTCAGATATTTAACCCATATGTCCAATACTAGTCCAGAAATTTCTCTTCAGACTCATGCGGCACATGCAATGATGCTGAATACAGGAAGATTACAGCCCAGTGGGTAGAAGGTCTTGTGGATCCAGTGGCAGTGGAAGCATCTCAATGCTGGCACGGGTCTCCACATGTCTCCTCCAGCTCTCTGAGGGTCTCAACAGCAGGAAAAGGAAAGCAGAGAGAGTGGGTCTGGCCTCCAGTGAGCTATATATCTCCATCATGCCTCCAAATGAGGGCATCAAGCTGTGGCCTGGGAAGGCTACACACCACCCCTTTGCTTAAGTTTGCAGGATATTATGTAACTGCCCCACACAGGAATCTCTCTGCAGTGAAGAAATTGAAATAGTATATTCAGCAAACTGCTTGAGATAAAAGCTGCTGATGACGAAGCCTTTCAGAATAGTTTTAAATGTCTTTTAGAGAATTTTGAGAATTCAATTAGCTTTTTTGTTTTTTTTTAATAGAACTTTCTAACAACAGTGGCTATTCTTTTGGAAGCAGGAGCTTTTATAAATGCCCAGCAGAACAATGGGGAGACTGCGCTCATGAAGGTAAATGCATTGCACAGGGCAAGCATTCATGGTAGGAAGTGCACTTACCTCCCTTTGTGCTGGGCCTCGGGAGAAATACAGGGCTTTCTACTCCTGTAAAGAGTTACAGTCTCGGAAACTCAGAAGGGCAGTTCTACCCTGTCCTATAGGGTTGCTATGAGTCAGCATCGACTCAGTGACAGTGAGCTTTTGTTTGGTTTGTGCTGGGCACTCGGCATCTGATGAGGAACAAGGTCACCTGTGGACTCCAGTAGTTCACGGATGAGCAGGAGAACTGAAAACAGCAAACAAACCCCTCACTGCTTTCAAGTCAACTCTGACCAGAAAATAATAGGTGGGACATGGTATAAGCTATCATGTGCCAGGAAGAAGCGAGAGAACTGCATGTTCCATGAAGTGGGCTGAGCTGGGTTTCAGGGAGAAGTTGATGGTGGAATCACGACTGTCTCAGAAAACAAATATAAGTTGATGGAGATGATGCATGCAAGGGAGATAGACCAGGACCAGACGTCCTCATGTGCCAGGACCCGCAGATGAAAAGGCATGGTTGGTTTTTCACGGCTGCTCTGTATTGGGGAATCAGTCTCCATGGAATCTGGGTTCACACATTTTGTTTGGGAAGTTGCTGAGCCTCCCGATGCACAGGCGTGCACGGAAACACACCTGCTATTAGCTTTCCTGAGCAGCCGTTTCCTAAACTTGGGCCCCCCCCTACTCATAAGTGAGCAGTTTCTAGGCTCCTGGTAGGACATGGCAGATGCAGACACAGCCCCTTTCCCTTCCCTAAAAACACAGCTTTGTAACTGAGTGACCCAACCTGCTATTTTTCTGCAGTAAACTTTCTCCATCTTTTCCCATGAGGGAAACCGTCCCAAGGTTTGAGCTAGCACCTGTCCCTGAGCCATATCTTGCACGGGGCTGTTCCTTTGTTATTCTAAGGGACCGGCTCACCAACACCTCTAGCTCCTGCTACATGGACTTCTTTGCTTCTGTCTCATTTTTGGTTTGTGGAAATGTTTGTTTTGTTCATGAGCTTGATTTTTCCGTCTTACTCTATGTGTTTGTGTGTTCTTATTACCACCATATGTTTACAGCAGAGGTGGAGCCTCGGTCATGAATTTAAAACTTTTTGAGTAGCCACCAGGTGCATTCTAAACAGCAGGTGATCCGATCAGCTAAGTCTGGAGTGTCGAAACTGAGTAAAGGACACAAAAGTTTGCTGTGCCGTGTTAAAGATTTAGGAATGTATCTGGTGGTAACTGAAAGCTACCGAAAGATTTAAGCTGGGGAGAGAAATAATCAGATGGAAGGTTATTGTTATTTTAAATTTCTCTTTGTAGGAGTCTTTGAAAATAAGTGAAATGATAGTGTACAGTACCCAGATGATGAAAGTGGGGATACTGAGAAGTGGATTGGTTGCCCAGATGTCTACAGAGGTGGGATTTACAGGACTCGGTGTATCTTCTGCCTGGGATAGATGTATTCTTTGGTTACCTGTTTCGCGAACAATCTGTCAGTGTAGAAATTGACCGAATATGCACAGATACGTACATACACACACTCCCTTGTACTGAATAAAAAGAGCAAATCACTGTGCATTTGTAAATGGTTTCTCACTGGATTGTGAAGTAATCCGAAGAAAGGAAATGGAGGGCCAATGAAACTGAGGCCTGGGCTGTGGAAGGGTGTGGCCAGGGCTCCGTGTTCACCCTGTCTTCACAGAGCGCACCCAGGCTGGGGGTGTGGAGAAAGGGACAAACACGGATTGGTACTCAACGAAGAGTTCCCCTTTACATAATCCTCACCCTTCTTCCTGACACAGGCCTGTAAACGGGGAAACTCGGACATCGTGCGGCTTGTGATCGAGTGTGGAGCCGACTGTAACATTCTGTCCAAGCACCAGAACAATGCACTGCATTTTGCTAAGCAGAGTAACAACGTGCTGGTGTATGATCTGCTGAAGAACCACTTGGAAACGTGAGTAGGAAGTGAAAGGAACCAATCAAATCACAGACAGTCATCTCTGTTTGAACACGTTACACTGGCACAACCTGTCTGTAACTGCTCAGAGAAAGGTGGTCCAGGATAAGTCCTGGTGGGTTCTGTTCACAGCAGAGAGAAAGTGAATTCAATAAGTGATGTAGTAGCTATTTTTCTGTAAATCACTGAGGTCTTAAAATCTTTCCCACCACTGTCATATCTAGGATTACCTCCTGGAAATCTTAATTTTGTTTGTAAATTAGCTACCATACATTTTCTTTGAAATATGCAAATCGGTCACACTGTTTCAAATTAATTCTACAGTACATTCCTTTTATTTTAAGCTGCTTCTCCACACCTGGTACTTTGCTATCTTTGTGTCACATGAATCCTCAGAAACACTAGCTGCAGCAAGAGGGGCTGGACGGTCGTCAGCACAGGGCATGGAGGGTGGTCCCCTTCAGGTGCCGTCGCTCTGTTCTTCCTGACCCTCCACACCTGGGATATGATGCCTTTGACCTGTCCATGAGGCGGTTACTCCAGTTCCAGACCCAGAATTTGCATTCTCAGCCGAGATTGAGAGACAAACCGCAAAATCTGAAAAAGGCGCGTGCCCGGGCCCCGCTCACTCTACCAGCCCCGCTGGAAGCCTCACCCAGCCAGGCCTGTCGGGTGCCTCGGGACCAGTCCCAGGCAGAGGTGCGCTCGGCTGCCAGAGGCCTGGGGAAGCCCCTATTTCAGGAGGTCAAGTTGCCCCCTGGAACCCGGTCAGGTTTCTAGTAGAAGAGGCAGTGGATGCTGGATAGGAGAACAAGTCTTTGCTGCTTCCTCTCAAAGCCCGTGTTCACACGAGTGAACAGCGGGGTTCCTGGGGCCCTGGACCCATCCTGAAGTGGCCCTAAGCGGCTGCCTGCACCCGGACGTTAATGCTCAGACCGGATGTCCCCAGATGGCACTGATGAGTGTGGTCTCGCTCAGTAAGCACTGAAAGAGACTTGCACGTGCCTGGCAAACCTTCTCTAGTTGATTTCTCCACAGATTCTCCTTCCTGATTTTTCACTCACCAAATATGTACCAAGCACCCAGTCTTTCAGGCCCTGTTCTTGAGGCTGTGGAAATGGGAAGCAGGAGAGAGAAAGCCCTTCCCTTCTTGAAAGCCAACTCCATTTAGGGAGCTGGACACTAAGAGCCTAGTCTGTCAGGTGGTGAGTGCTAGAGAGGAAGCAGGGTTGCCTTGATTGTAAGGGTTGGTCAGAGACAGCCTCACGTTCACTAGTAGAATAGATTTATGGATCATGGTTCGTGTCTGCATTAACATTAAAAATTCTTCCTAAATACTGAAGACAAAATGAGTGCATAAGCTAATGTGGTGAAGAAAGATGATGTTGCCCATCAGCTGTTACAAGATAACCATCTGGGGTTTTAAAGGCTTAAAGTTAAACAAGCGGCCATCTAGCAGGGAAGCACAAAGCCCACATGGAAGAAGCAGCATGCCAACCCGTGGGATCACCAGGTGTCGATGGGATCAGGTATCAGGCATGGGAAGATCCCAAACAAACAACCATTTCTATGCGAACGAGGGGGGTTGGAATGGAGACCCAAAGCCCATCTGTAGACAATTGGACATTCCTTCACAGAAGGGTCACAAGGAAGAGACAAACCAGCCAGGGTGCAGTCTAGCACTGATGAAGCACACAACATTCCTCTAGTTCTTTAATGCTTCCTTCCCTCCACCCCACTATCATGACCCAGTTCTACCTTACAAATCAGACTAGACCAGAGGGTGTCCACTGGTATAGAGAAGAGTTCTCAGCACACAGAATCCAGGACAGAGAGACCCCTCAGGACCAAAAATGAGAATAGCGGTACCATGAGGGTAGGGGGAAGATGGGGGGAGAAGGGGAAAAAAAGGGTAACCAAGTGCAGTGATCGACATACAACCGCCACCCCACCCCCCAGGGGGACGAACAATAGAAATGTGGGTAAAGGGTACATGGGATGGTGTAACATATGAAAATAAAAATAATTTATAAATTATCAAGGGTTCATGAGGGTGGGAGGGTGGGGGCAGAAGGGGGATAAAGAGCTGATACCAAAGGCTCAAGTAGAAAATGTTTGGAAATGAGCATGGCAACATATGTACAAATGTGGTTGATACAATTGATGTTTGAATTGTTATAAGAGCTGTAAGAGCCCCCAATAAAATGTTTTAATTTTAAAAAAGGAAAGAAAATTCTTCCTATACTTTTTTATTAGACTCTCAAGAGTAGCAGAAGAAACAATAAGAGATTACTTTGAAGCACGTCTTCTTCTACTAGAACTGGTTTTTCCAATAGCTTGTCATCGTCTCTGTGAGGGTCCAGATTTTTCAACAGAATTCAATTACCAGCCTCCACAGAACATACCTGAAGGTAAACCTGTGCTTTCTCTCCGAAACATGACATATAAATATGAGTTGGTAGCTAGACAGAGCCTTCCTTTGAGCAAAACCTTAAGGAAATTCCATTAAACATAATGATGTAAACTCATGATGAGCAGAGCTGCTCAGACAAGAGACCCAACTGCTGTCTAACCGCCCAGGTGGCTTTGAGGAGACCCCTAGAGCACTGTATTAACAATCAGATGCTAAAATTTATGCAAGCTGGGTCTTAATTTTTTTAACTGACTTTGGTTAAAATTTACCTGTAAAATTTTAAACCCAGAGTCAAAATTTTTCTTGAATTTTAATATAGTCTCTAGAGGAGGTCATCTTGGTGATGTAGAGGATCAGGAATTGCGCTGCACACACAAGGCCAGTGGTTCAAGCCCCCAGCTGCTCCGCAGGAGAAAGATGAGGCTTTGTACTTCCATGGGCAGTTAACAGTCTTGGAAACCCAGTGGGGTGGTTCTAGCTTGTCCTATAGGGTCACTGCGAGTCAGAATTGAGTCAATGGCAGGGAGCCAGAGAGTCTGGATTACTGTGACCTGCTAGAAAGAGCTTAAAAGTAAATGTCTTCTGCTGCAATAAGGTTTAGTCACCAGAGGAGGAGACACCAAATCTACTGGATGGCTTTGGACCACCGAACTTGAGTTAGCAGCCGAGCACCTCACCATTGTGCTCTCTGGTCCTGAATTAGGAGTGGGTGAAGATTTTATGTAATAACCCTGCAGTTGCGCTTCTTTTCTCCTCCCCTTAACACCCCGTTCCCCATCCTCCACCCAATATTTTGTGGTTTTGATGAAGGTTTACAAAGCAGTTTAGGTCCCTGTGCAGTTTAGGTCCCCATCCAACAATTTCTACACAGTTCGTTAAGCGACATTGGTTACATTTTTTTTAAAAACACGCGACATTCTCATTTTGATTGCTCTGTTTCCATTGATGAAATTTCTCAGCTTCCTTCCATGCTCATCTTTGTTTTCAAAGCATTACCAGCCATTGTGTCATACAGGTGTTTTCTTTAGGGAGCACAGTAACTACTAGTGATAGGACTTTTGGGGCCAGTGTGTTCTTTAGCTACAAAGTGACCTCTCAGGGGTTAGTTTCAGTTCAAGATTTGAAGTGTCTTTTAGAGCTGTGGTCTTGGGGAATCCCTTCTATTTCAACCAGGTTAGTAGGTTTTGTTGTTGTTACTGCTTTAGGAATCTGAGGTCTATTTACACTTTTCTCACATTCTACCAGGGTCCATCCATTCTGTCCCTGATGAGTGCTATCCAGGTGGCATCTAGTCCTTCTGGTTCTGGGGCAGCTAAGACCTGTCGAACAGTGTTCCCAGCGGTGGGCGATACCTTCCCCCGGAGCCAGGGGAGCACCGGAATGACCCCGGGGGCCTGTACTTTATCCTGTGCTGTGGGCTTTAGTACAAAAGCTTTGGGTTGCCAGAGGGGCACTGAGTGGTTGTTTTTGTTTTTCTGAAAATAAGCAGTAGGCCAAATAACTTTGAGAACTTATGATGCAAAGTACGCATCTTATTTTCATTTTCTGCATGTAGAACCCCTGTGTGGTCGGCATCATTTTGTTGAAGAGACTACTCCTTCCCCATTAAGGACCCTTATTCTTAACATTCTAGTGGTTAGTGAACTTGGCATGGAGGAGTTCTAATCTGTGTGTTTGGCGCTTCATATATCCCGTATCATTTTTGGATTATATTGTTTGGCGTGTATATGTATATAATCGAATTGTATGTGTGTTGGACAGCTGGGCGGGCATGTGTAGAGCTGGGACTGGCATGCCTCTTGCGTTCATAGCCAAGGTGGGCCAGTCATGCACTGTCTGTGGGTATTACTCTTGTCGGTGACTGGGTGAATTTGGAATTACCGAATTCTTTCTCATGTCCAAAATCTGCAGCCATGATTCTGTTGTCCATTAATCAGAAAACTGACCACACAAATGTCCTGACGTCCTCCAGTCCTTGCCACCCAAAGTGTGGTCTCTGCAGACCAGCCCTTCCAAGCAGCACCTGGGAACTTGTTAGGAATGTAGACTCAGACCTTCTGAAGCAGTGTCCATGTCACCACGGTCCCCAGGTGATTCGTAAGCACATTAGAGCTAGAAACGCACCTGGTGATGACCACTTGAGGGGCTTTGGGTTGTAAGTCATGTTGAAAGCATGGCTGACAAAATAAATATGTATTGATATCATGAACCAACAGCGAACAAGCCTTTAGGGTCCCATAGCTCATTTCCCATCTATGACACTTTAAGTATGTATCAATGAGAGTAAAACTGACACCTGAACACACGTTGCTTAGACCTAACTTCCTTGGGTCTTAATGAAAGACATTTCTAAGGCGACTTCCGTTGTTTGGGCTGTTTGTATCTGAGTCACCAGCACAGATGGCCACTGGCTGAACGCTCAGCCTGATGTCCCCTCCGGCCTGACATCCCAGCAGCAGAGTTCTTGGTGGAACTGGAGGAAAGGGACCGAGACAGGCTGGCCTCCGGTCCCCGCGCCTGAGGCTGCAGAAGCTGTATAAGTGAGAGAGGAAATCGGCCCTGAAGCAGTAATAATAGTTTGTACGGCGAGGTCAGCAAACAAGGATCCATGATCTCATGTTAGAAATGCCTGGTTTACCAGGGACTTGGTGAGTTCATGCACTTATTTGTTAGATTACTGCACAGGCAGCATTTGTCCCCAAAATAAACCGTACAGAACCTTTTGGACTATTCCGTACAAACTTCACATCTCATGCTGACATGTTTGTTTTTGTTTCGGATTAATCAGAACATTGAGAAGTAGCCAAACAATATATAGAAAGAAAGAAGGAAAATCAATTCTACAGCCACAGAGGACCGCAGTAGAACTGCCCCAGGGTTTTTTCATGAACATGCTCCATTCTGTGCAACCTTTGTGTTTCTGTTGTTGAGAATATGAGCAGATTGCAAAAAAAAATAAAAGTGTGGGTGAAAATCCCATGATATTTTCTTTCCATTTCCCCACATTTTTGGGGTGGGGGGGATGCTCCCTCCTATCACTGCCAAAACACATGCCAAATCAGGTTTCTGCAGGCAGAATCCAGTGCCACTTGAATTTTCCAACCTTCTCACTCGCCTTCCCAGATGCACTCCTCCCCATTACCAGAAGCCATTGCCTCCTATGCTTCCTGGCTGACCTTCCCTGTGCCGTTGCCCATCCGGTCACACATGACCGAGGTCGGTCACACATGTCCGAGGTCGTAGTTCTGAAAGGTGCTCTGCTCACGGCAGAACTAGTGCAGCCAACCTGGTGTTTGGTTTCAAGATGCCCTGAGGGGAGGATTTCAGTTAAAAGGGTGAAGGATTATCTCAGGTCAGTCTTTACAGGGGTTTACCCAACCCCCATAGCGACAGAAAAGTCTACATGCTATGAGAATTTGAACTTCTATTCGGCAGCATCTCTACGTTACTATACGAAGAAAATTCAAGCAGCTTTAATCTAGAAAAAGCACACTGGAAAACGTGTTCCTAAAAAGCAACGATGAGTTTGTCAAACACCTTCAGACATGGACAACATGAGAAAACATTGTGCCCAGCCAAGTTAGTCCACCTCCTAAAGATCACTATCTTATGACATGGTTATTATAGAGGGGAAAAAAGAAAAACAGAAATTCGGTTTTTGCAGCTAAGGATTAGGCTTCCAAGACCATGACAAGGCCAGGGTTAGGCCAGGGGGTCTGGGGGAGGGAAAGGACAGGGAGGAGGGAGGGAGGAAGGAGGAAGGAAAAAAAGTGTGTTCTCTGTACTCTCACTTAAGAGGGATTTGGTCAGACAGAAAGGTAAGAGTTCTGTGGCTTGGAACGGGCTGGGCAAAGCAAACGCGCGGGCAGACACAGAGCTGGCAAGGCCTTTGGCAGCGGCAGTGGGTGGTGAGCTGGCAGACAGGCTCCCCAGTGTCAGTCCTACCCCCTCCAGGCTTCTCAGCAGGGCCCCACGGAGCTCATAAAATGGATTTGCATTAAGATAAAATCACATCTGACTACAACCCCTTTTCTGGGGGCTTCAGTACAGTGTGTGTTTGTGTCGCCCTTTACCCAGGCTCTGGGATCCTGCTGTTTATTCTCCATGCAAACTTTCTGGGTAAAGAAGTGGTTGCTCGGCTCTGTGGCCCATGCAGTGTGCAAGCCGTAGTATTAAATGACAAGTTTCAGCTCCCTGTTTTTCTGGTAAGATTGTTTTTTGTAGCTCAGTACCGAAAACTCCTAATCCAAAGCGAAGGTCACTTTTCGTTTTCCATAAAATCCAGTCCTTACCACTTAGTAAACCAGTTGTACCCCACAATCATACAATGAAGTTATACTGGACACGGTCCATAAAAAAACAACGGCTAATTTCATGCCTTAAATTATGCTTACCATAATGCCTTAAAGCCTGCATGATTCTGAATCTGGAAAGTGTTATGGTTTACCAGGAGCACCGTGCCTGCAGTTAAATGTTACAGCTTTTCCCTACTATCATAGTGATAAACCTTCATGGAAGGAAAATTTAGGAAATTCAAAAAGAAAATGAAGTTGCATCTATTTGTGCTTTCAGTACCTAAAGGCAGCCACTTATTAGCTCTGGGTATGTTTGTGCTTAGTTCCAACACATAATTGGAACGATCATTATTATATTATCATTTCTTATTTTTAATTCATCATGAAATTTTAAAAATAAAAACACATAGCAAATAATGTACTCATGGCTGGATAAATGCTTGTAAAGAATCCTTCTGCATTCAACTCTACCACAGTGAGAAATCTTTCCCTAAGCTGAATTAAAGTTAACTGGGTGTGGGCATTTTTAACATTCATGCTTATATATTGCTGGATGTATTTAATCTCAAAGATTTATCTGGATAATTTTTTTCAGATAGTTCTTAAAGGTTCCTTTTGAAATCATTTACATCTTAAAATAACTTGAGGTGAAAACAAAGAAATCTCTGTACACAGGCTTATGAAAAATCAAATGCAAAAGTTTGTATGATTACCTTTGAAATCATTTGAGTCCTAAAGGTATCTGGTCTCCATTACAATAAAGTTGTACTGTAAGACTAATGGTCTGTTCTTTTCTAGCTTTCAGTGTTGCTGAAGAAACATTGACTTTCTTTTTTTGTGGCCTCTTTCTGCTCTAGGATAGTCATTTTGTTTATTCATTCAGTCCTGTTGCCGGTCTCAATAAACTCTTCATCAGGTTGGCAGAAGTACCCACTGCTAAGGTGAAAATTCTTTCCTCATATTAAGTGTTACTTCTCAAACAATTACTCCAAATCCCTGGTGGCGTAGGGGTTACCCTTCCAGCTGATAGCTGCAAGGCCCGAAGGTTGAAACTACCACCCGTCTGCTGGAGACAGATGAAGGCTTTCTACTCCTGTAAAGAATTACAGTCCCCGTTAGGGTCACAAGGAAGGGATGAGTCAACCAGGGCACAGTATAGCACTGATGAAACACACAATATTACTCTTGTTGGTTCCTTGAGGATTCCTCACCCCCACTAGCATGACCCTAGTCCTGCCGTCCACTTCAGGCTAGACCAGAGCATGTACACTGGGACAGATAAGAGCTCACAACACACAGAATCCAAGTCAGATAAATCCCTCAGGATCATAAATGGAAGTAGTGATACCAGGAAGGTAGGGTTACGGTGGGAAGAGGAAGGGATGAAGGGGGAAACAATTGCAATGATTGGCACATAACCACTCCAACCCCACCCCCGAGGGGGATGAACAACAGAAACCATGGGAGAAGGGAGACAGCAGTTGGTGTAAGATATGATAATAATAATAGTTTATAATTTATCAAGGAGTCACGAGTTGGGGGGAGAAGAGCTGATATCAAGGGCTCAAATAGAAGGTAAATGTTTAGAAAATGATGATAGATACAAATATGCAAATATAAACATATATACAAATATGCTTGATACAATTGATATATGGATTGTTATGAGAGCTGTAAGAACCCCCAATAAAATGATCTTAAAAAAAATGAGTTACAGTCTTAGAAATTTACAGGGAAAGCTCTTCCCTGCCCTGTCGGGTCAATATGAGTCAAAATCAACTCTATTGGAGGGAGGGACGGAATGACTCTTAATCATGCTACTGTTATTAGAAATATTCTTCAAGCATGTTGTGTTACCCCTTAGTCTCTGGAAGAAGACCCTATCACAGAGACAGGTACTCCCTTGTTGGGTGCTGTCGAGCAGGTCTGCCTCAGCATAGCCCCAAGTACCACGGACCCACACACTGCCTGGTTCTGCACCATCCCCACTTTTGGTTAAGCTTGAGCCATTGTGTCAGTCTCTCTACTAGGGCAGCAGTTCCAGGTACATCTCCTGTCTAGATCTAAATTATATCAGGTAAATTATGTACAATGTGTCAAGAAAGAGACTGCTCAGAATAGAACTCTATAAGTCAGTTCTAGGCTATGGTACTTACTTTCCATGACTCTTAGCAGTAGTTTTTTGGTGACATATCATGAAATCAAATTACAGGCCTTTGGATTTCTTATAGCAATAGAAACAGCACCCAGCTGGAAATATATTGCTAAGTAAGAGAAACCAGGAGAGGCTAAGTTTCATTTCCCCCCCTTTTTCTAGCAAAGGGGGGGGGGGCTCTTTACTTCTGTACTGACCTGTATTTTTTCTTCCAATAGGTTAAGTTGCTAATAGGTGCCTACAGAGTACAGGCTGCAGTAACCCAAGGATTGTGACCAAGCTCTTTTCAGACCTATTTTTCAATATTCTCTCTCAAGCAGTTTGGAATTCATCTGATACATTGAACACTTTCAGATTAAAAGTATCATCTGTAAACCTCTTGCAGTTCCATACCTGTCATCGGCTGTAGTGCATAAGGTGGAACACGGTTGCTCTGATGGATTCTAAAATCCTTACAAGTACTGGTGGCAGCATTCCGAAACAGCAGTGCTCTGGTGTCTAGCCTGCCTGTGTCAGTTTTCCACAACGTGGAATACTAAGGGAGACTTATTTAAGAAAATTCAAGAAGAGATCTTTTTTAAACTTGAAATATTTTACTAGCCTTGGTGAATTTCTTTGTTAAAGAAAAATGAATGTAAAGTTTTTATTTGCTAATGGCAAGGGAAGCATATTACATTCAAGACACTCAAGCACAAAATAAAATGTGAATTTGTTGCCCTTAAATTATGATTAGTCTGACTGGGTATGCTGAGGTGGGGTGGGGGAGGTCTGTTTATTTATCCTGTATCGTTGCTATAGAACCTGAGCAGGAAGCTTGGAGCTGACGCTAACTGTGTCAACATGAAGTTATGATTGTTTGAAAAGGTAGCTAGGTGATAATAGCTAGACGACTCTAAGATGGTACAAGATGTGAACCAGGACACTAGCCCTGAAAGGAATGTGTAATTGTAAACATTTATTTCTGTTCTTGGAAAAGCCAGATCCTGTGCCCTTATTTTGAAAAGTTTGAAAAGTTTAAATCCCACCTGTGTCTTGCTGTCCTAGCTCTTCCTTCAACTGCCACACACAGTGTACCTCCCGTGAACAGTCACTGCATCTGTAGATGGCTCCCCAGAATATAGATCTTAGAGCTTTTTAAGATGTACTTTCTAAACCCCAGGGAGCCCTGGTAATGTAGTTGGTTACACAGTCGGTTGCTAAACACAAGGGCAGAAATTCATGCCCAGCCAATCCATACCCACCAGTCTCTCCTCCGGTGAAAGATGAGGCTATCCGCCCCAGCAAAGATTTACAGCCTTGGAAACCCTAGGAAGCAGCTCATTCTGCCCTGAGTCAGAATCAACTTGATGACGGTGGGTTTGGTTTCATTGTTGTTGTTTTTTTTTTAATCAAACACCAATTGTTTTTGTTCCTGGTTAGTTTATAATTGCAATGTTCATGATTTTTTTCAGTGTGTCACCTGATATTAGAGCCACACATTTTAGAGACATTTCCGATCTGTTTGTACTGCCTTTTCCACCCATTTTCTCAGTAAAGCAATGCTAAGATTAAAAAATTTTTCTCTTTATATGGACTCTCAGAACTTCCAGATGGATACTATGTGGTTTTTCATTTAATGAGGATGGAGAACAGGCTTTTTCAACTAAATTGAACCACTGCTACTGTATTGAATACCAGTATTATATCTGACTTCTTAGCTTCCCTGCGGGGTGGGGGTAATTATATGAGATTTGAGTTAACAATAGCTCATAAAATAGGAAATATTAAAGGGGACAATAGTATCGTGATCACTTACAGGTAATGGAGTTTTTAATTTAAATTTGTTTAACTCTGGAATTATGCTTATCATATGAATAACCTTGCCAGGTATCTTAGGTTGGGTTCTCTAGAAAAGAAAAACCAGTGAAGCTTATACATGGATATATATAGATAGATATATTGATCGAGAAGTTTGTATTGGCTTACACAGTTAAAGAAGTTGGAAAATTCCAAGTCTATGGGTCAGATGTTAAGCTGGAGGCTTCTGACTTGCATACCTGTGGGAGGGCTGATGATCCCAAGGTCAACAGGAAGATGACAAGCTTGTGGCTGCACGTGTAAATGAATACAAGTTTGGCAGGTAAGGCTTATGGCTGCAGAGGTGAATGAATCCAAGATCAATATGTCAGATGGCAGGCCACTGACAACTCCCAGGGTGGGCAGGCAATATGGCAGACCATGGGCTCAGGTCCAAAGAACTAGAGGTTGACAAGCCAGATGCAAGATCCAGACACCGCAAAAGGCAAGAAAGCATTTCCGCAGCATCTGCTTACACTGACAGCAGTCTACACCCATGAGGAAACTGCCTTTAAATTAATTGGCTTCTCATAGCAGATCTCAGTGTGGAAGTGATTACATTGTGTTAGATCTCATTATGAAAGATCACTAAGTCTTAAATGCCAAGCCACTGAAAACCGTGGTCCAGCCAAGTTATCGCAAATCATTAACCAGCACACTAAGAATACATAAGTACACCTTTTTCCAAAGGGAGAAGGCTATATACGATAATAACAAGTAGAAAACTAAACACCGTTTCTTTGCTAACAACACAGGCCTCATCAAATAAAAAGAGCATAGCCACCTACTGGTGTGACTTAATTGAATGTTTGACCAATATGGCCTGTGAATGATGTTATAAAGATCTAAATTGCCCTTGGCAG
Organism: Tenrec ecaudatus; assembly: GCF_050624435.1. Classification (NCBI taxonomy): domain Eukaryota; kingdom Metazoa; phylum Chordata; class Mammalia; order Afrosoricida; family Tenrecidae; genus Tenrec; species Tenrec ecaudatus. The sequence goes on from NC_134540.1 coordinate 12,439,439, forward strand.
AAAAAAAGGTTCGCCACCCCTGTAGATTGAGAAATGGGGAAGCTGTGAGAAATCTGCAAATTAAAAATATTTAACAAGTGAGACTAGACCCTGGAGAAGGAGATATATTCGAACCATGGGTTAACTTGCCCATATTTTTTAATTTGAATAGAAACTGGGTCAGGGGGAAAAGAGGACATGTTAAAATTTGAGAAACTTGGGTTAAGACTACATTAGAGTGTGTCTACTTCAGCTTTTAAACAGTGTTCTGTCTCATGGCACATAGTTACAGCCCTACTAGAAATACAGTGAGTGGACAGCTACATAATTCCTTACAGTTCTTTTGCCTCTCTGTAACCACATAAGCAGTACAGGTAGATTCTCTAATCCTTGAATGAAAATTGAAAAGGAAAGCTGAAAGTGCTGGTAGCTGAAAAGGCTTGAATTAGCTGCCAACCCTCTAGAGCAGCGGTTCTCAACCTGTGGGTCGTGACCCCTTTGGGGATCGAACAACCCTTTCACAGGGGTCGCCCGATTCATAGCAGTAGCAAAATTACAGTTAGGAAATAGCAAGGAAAATAATTTTATGGTGGGGGGTGTCACCACAACATGAACTGTATTAAAGGGTCGTGGCACTAGGAAGGTTAAGAACCACTGCTTTAGAGTTTCTCTGATGAGGTACAACCTTGTGGGGGTAGCCAGCAGGTGTAACCACTTCTCTGGCTCTCCATGGAAGCAATTTCTATCCTTATCAGTAGGGTGGGAGCCCCACCTACAGTAGATCAGATCTTAGTTTGATGGTTGGATGCCTTCAGAGAGACTATCTCTAAGCATCTGATCTGACCTCCCACCATGTGCTGGCAAACAGCCTCTAATGTATGGCATATCTTGGGGGGAGACAAAGCTGGGGGAAAGTCTTTTTATGTCCCACAGTTGTCCACCTTTGGTTGAGTGGCCAAGAGCTGATGTGGACACATTTGCCACTTCTGCAAGAAATGTTCAGTTTTGATGGATTCTTCTCATGCTCCCCCAGCACAGCAGCAGTGGTGGCGATTGTAAGTCCGATTATAGCTGCGATGACCATTCCCACGAATTGGCGAGGTCTCTTCAGCATCTCCGACATCACTTGCATCATGTAATGGTGCAGACGATTCTGGACTGCCCTCCCATCTGTGCTTCATCTCCACCGGGATCCACACCCCATCCTGCTCTTTAGGCTGAGGATGCTGTCTTTAGAAAGGTTTACAAGCAGAGTATGGTTAATGCAAGTGAACAATTTACGATTATGGCAAGTGGCCCTGCGGGCAGTTTCATTTATGATGATATTTCCTACAGCAAGCACATCAAGCAACTTTACACATGAAGCCTATGTATTGAGTCTCATTCTTGTGAAAAGCATAAGTCTAGCCAGATTGACTGGCGCCAGTAAAGCTTCCTGTATAGCCTGTTAAATGCTTAGTGGCAAGATATAATTTCCACAGTCCCACTGTTCAGGTCCTGCCTCAGGCTTCAGTAACCTGGGGCAGGGAGGTACAAGACCCCTTCATGCTAGGCCATCAACTTTGACCTGGTAGTGGCAATGCCATCAAGGGACTTGTGCCACTCACAATTAGTGATATAATCACATGAGGATTAGTTAGAAACTTTCCTTTGAGCCATGGGGACCCTAATCAATAAGTTACAGCGTCATTCCTTAGCACCTTTCCATGTGGCCCCTGACATTTCAGCCATTTGAGTCTGTCAGCAACGACATGCCAGTAACTCATAATTTTATAGGTTTCCATATCTTCTCTCCCCTCCATAGTAGTAGAGCTTTCATAATCTGCAAATGCTTCACCGATTATCATGTAGAAGCCATAGGTGGTTTCGTTAAAGACCAGCCAGTTATTCCATGCTTGGGAATGTACAGCTAAACAGCTAGGGCTGACACCCACACATAAATGCAGAGTCTCAAAACCTAGAGTGAAATGAAAATTTTTGCCTTCCTCATTGGCGTGTCTGGCTACTCCCTTTAACTCTCAGGGTACAGCATCAGCTTCCCTCCTTTCTTCTGGGCCTTGCTGGCTGAAAACTCCACCTATCTCCTTTGTGAAAACATAAACAAATACCCCTCTTTTGGGGGCTGTTATCAACCTGGAAACAGAATCATGGTCGACTGGATGGTTTTTCCATCTCTTTTGTGTCTTTCTCCAAACATGGTTGCATCCTCTAAGGGGACTCCATCAGCTCTATTCTGCAAAAAAACATAAATGTATGGCCCTTTCTCCAGGTGATTATGAGACCAGGATCCCAAACACGATTCCCAACTTCCTGGGTCTTCTAAGGATCAGCTTTCTCTGTAGAAGTGAACATGTGTTTATCTGCCCTATTTTTGTTACAAGCTTTTAGTAAGGAAAAAAATTTTTAGTTAAAAGGACTAAATGAACTTTCTCACACATGGGATTTCTCTTCTCCCCCTTCTGTTTTCACAATGGAGACTTTAAAGCATAGCTGGCAATCTCAGTTAACTTGCTTGGTTTTAAACCAGTATAATTAGTTAGAGTTCATTGTTATGTAAATGTAGGTTCCCACTCTCAGAGAATCCAGGAAGCTGACTAATTCTGAGAACTTCTTACTACACTCAGGATGACTTGAAAGACAAAAAAAATTTAATGAATTTTTCAGCTGTTCTTGAAGTAACTTACCAAACAGACCTTTTTTTCTACTCTAACAAAAGGTTACAGGTTCATTTAAGCCATATTGCCCTTCAGTTTTTTTACACTGTAGGATTTTACCATCTTGCAATGTTCTGTCTTGGTTAAATCTCTTGTTCCCTTCATGCTGGCTTTAGGGGAAGTTAGTGGGAGGGTCTTAGGCCCTAGTGAATGCCTTAAGGAAATGACCTCATATCCAGAATTGAAAACCTTTTCCTTCCAATTTCTAATTCCATTTGGGGGCGCTGTTGTTTCCTCACAACACCATTCCAAAAGGCCCCTTGATTTAAAGGGTGGTCAGACTTCTCAAGTACTCTTTCCCAATAGGTATAAATTTTTACTCTAGAAATGCAAGGAAGCAAAATTGGCTTAAGCAATCTTCCTTCCCTATAAACCATGGTATATAAAATTTTATCACTACCTTAATTTCTTAATAACCCTGATCAATAGTTCCAGCAACAATCTGAACACTTTGAGAATTTAGGTTAGACTTTCCTAATAAATGACCTCTAGTTCTTTTAGGTAGTATATCCCAAGTACCACTCTTAATAATTTCTGATGTGTTACAGCTTTTAGCTTTTCCTCACAACTCTGATCAACTGCAGCATCAATTTGAATGCCTTGAGTACTTAGGTTAAGTCTTGCTGATAAAAACTGTATTACTCTTTCAATAAGAGGCTCCACTTTTTAGAATCAACAAGCTGATACAGGGGCTTCTGAGCCTCTTCTAGGTTAGTCAAACTTTCTGCAGAGAGAATGGAGGCTGGGCTTTTGCAAGTTTGGGTAGGTCTGGTCTCCTGCTGTGAGACTGCGGAATACCTGTGATTTCTTTCTAAGATTTTCTTTGCTCTGGCTGACAGACATCTTGCCTTCATGCTCTGCTGTGCAGAGTCTGTATCAAACTCCTTTTTCTATTTCCCTGCTGGGAAGCATTTGCTAATGGAAATCCTTTACTGTTGAATCTTGAGTTACATTGACTCGCCCAATGAGTTCCTTTCCTGAAGCAGGGGCAAAATCCAGGTACTTTTAAAACCGAACTCGGTGGTCCTGGCCCATGCTCTGGCACAGGTTGCAGCTCGCTTTTTGCGGCCAGGCTTATCGGCCTGTTCTGCTTGCACTCTTGTTGACAATGACCCATCTTCCCACAACTAAAGCATTTCCTTTTAGGTCTGCTGTAATTTTCCAATGCAGCTGCCGAACTTGGCCTTGTATTCAACTGTCTCTACATGCTTGCATATTCTGAGATAATTTAATAGCATGGCCTGTTCCCTGTAGGGACGCAAGGCATTTTACAGTGTTTATTAGAGAAATCATAAGATAGCTTGTGAACTATATCTTTCACTGCCTTCACATTTATTACACATTTGCTCCCAAAATTTTCTAATCGGGATGCAAAGTTAACATAGGATTCATCATTCCACTGCCTCATAGCTGTGTAACTCGGTCTTCTCTCTCCTCATAGAATTATCTTTTCCCAGGCTCTTAAGCAAACCTCATGTACCTGTGCTATGGCCTGTTCGGTAAATTGTACTTGTGACTCAACTGTGATATAATTCTGATGCCCTAGCAACTGATGAATTCCTATATCAATCTCATTCTCAGTATTTTTACAAGCTTGTCCATGTGCTTTTTCATCCCACCAGATATGATGTAAAAACTCTGAAGGATAAATACATTATTTTGCCAAAACTCTCCAGTCAGCAGGGATACAGCTCTCAGACTCTGTCAAAAACCTTATCATGTTAATTACAAAATGAGAGTCTGGGCCATAGTCAGTGATCGCCTTGCTTGAGATCTTTTAGCAACTCAAAGGGGAAGGCACTGTGAGTTCCTCGTGGGTGTTTCCCAGGCTATCTGTTAATAACTTGGACAGGATAAGACATTCTAATCTTTAAGTCTCCTTCTGCAATTCCTCTTTCTACCCTTGAAAGTAAATGCGCTTTTCTATACTTTGCCTCTCTGCCTCTATTTTCTTTTCAGGTCTTCTCAAACAGTATATCTTGAAACTACATTTCCCGAACTTCATCTTCTATGTTAACTCTCTGTTTGCATTTCTTTGGATATAATCTTCATTTCCCCCTCCAGCACTGGCTTGCTTGATTGTTTTATAATCTCTGGTCTTTTCTACACTAAATTCCACCAGGGGAGAAGATGCTTTGACTATGATGTCCCCTTTTGATTCAGGCTTAGTGCTGCTCACCTTTAAACCTTTGGAGGTTGCAGCACCTCAAGGGCATAGAGGCTTTGGCCATGATGTTTTGCTTACAATCAGAGAGCCTTTAGATAACAAACAGTAGCGGCTGCTTCAGATTTTTTTCTAAAATGTCTTCACCTAATTTATACTCATTCAGAGAGATTTTAGCTTGCTTTCCTAGATTTGGACAGACACAAGACTTCTCACTAGACTGATAATCCCCTTTCTCTTCCTCTGGAAAAGGTACTAAACCACCTTAACTTGAGCTCACACGGGGATATTCTCCCCATCTTTGTATGTTTTCTTTAATTTTACAATGACTTCCTCCCAGGTCTCTAGATCGAAAGGTCCTTCCTCTGGGAACCATGGATTATACCTTTTTACTACTTTTAGAACACATGCATCTTTTTCTTTGTTACTTTTACGCCCTGCCTTTTCAGTAAGTGGATGAACATAGTACCGTAAGTTTCAGGTTTACTTTTATCTTGCCCTATTGTCCTCTTTAAAATATTATACTACTACTCTTACTCCTACTTATCTACTAATCTCCACACCAGGTACTCATTTCAATTTCCTGATTCACTCTACATTCCAGTGGGGCCATACAATTGTCACATAGGGCATAACTCAAAAGAGTTCTTTTCCTACTTCCACACAATGGGTGCCATTTGTGGGGGTAGCCAGCCCCACAACTAATTATGGGTTTGGTAGGCTCAGTTGTATGGTTATGGTATATAAAGATTATAATAAAGTCATAGAAAGGAGAGATAGGAGAAAGCATAAAATGAAAGAGTCAGAAACTTCATGGTAGCATGCTCACCTCCTGATGGTCATGAGCTCAACAGCCAGGTCGGCACACAGTGCAGGCAGAGAGAGAGATTTATTACTAAACAAGGCTTATATATCTTTGGGGGGCATGCAAGCCCCCTGATTAAAGGTAATGCCAGACGTCACAGGAAGGGGTTGTACTCTAGGTTATATAGTAATGAGAGGGGGACAATCTAGGGTCATACACACAATAGGAGGGATTGGGGGTACACATGTGACAAGATGAGTGGATCCTAGATTTAAGATAGCCGCCTATCTTTGGATGTCACTGAGCAGGTGTGACCACTTCTCTGACTCTCAATGGAAGCAATTTCTATCCTTATCAATAGGGTGTGAGCCCCACCTACAGTGGAGGAGACCTTAGTCTCATGGCTGAATGCCTTCAGGGAGAATATCTCTAAGCATCTGACCTCCCAACATATACTGGCAAACAGCCTCTAATGTTTGGCATATCTTTGGGGGAGACAAAGCTGTGGAAAGTTTTTTTTTTAATAATGTTATTGGGGGCTCATACAACTCATCACATACATACATCAATTGTATAAAGCACATCTGTACATTCATTACCCTCATCATTCTCAAAACATTTGCTCTCCACATAAGCCCCTGGCATCAGCTCCTTATTTTCCCCCTTCATCCCTGCTCCCCCTCCCCCATGAACCCTTGATAATTTATAAATTATTATTTTGTCATATATTACACTGTCCAATATCTCTCCCTTCTCCCACTTTTCTGTTGTCCATCCCCCAGGGAGGAGATTATATGTAGATCCCTGTAATCACTTTCCCCTTTTTACACCACCCTTCCTCCACCCTCCCGGTATCGCCACTCTCAGCACTGGTCCTGAAGGGATCATCAGCCCTGGATTCCCTGTGTTTCCAGTTCCCATCTGTACCACTGTACATCATGTGGTCTAGCCAGATTTATAAAGCAGAATTGGGATCATGATAGCGGGGGGGTGGGAGGTAGGGGTAAGGGGTAAGGAAGCATTTAGGAACTAGAGGAAAGTTGTATGTTTCATCATTGCTACACTGCACCCTGACTGGCTCATCTCCTCCCCGTGACCCTTCCATAAGGGGATGTCCAGTTGCCTACAGATGGGCTTTGGGTCCCCACTTCGCAACCCACCTCATTCACAATGATATTATTTTTTGTTCTTTGATGCCTGATATCTCATCCCTTCATCACCTCTTGATTACACAAGCTGGTGTGCTTCTTCCATGTGGGTTTGTTGCTTCCAAGCTAGCTGGCCGCTTGTTTACCTTCAAGCCTTTGACCCCAGACACTGTATCTTTTGATAGCCAGGCACCATCAGCTTTCTTCACATTTGCTTATGCACCCATTTGTCTTCAGCAATTGTATTGGGCAGGTGAACATCATGGAATGCCAGTTTAATAGAATAAAGTATCCTTGCATTGAGGGAGTATTTGAGTGAAAGCCAAATGTCCATCTGCTACCTATAAATATATGCACATAGATCTATTTCCCCATCCTCATATAGAAATATATTTACATATGTACATGCCTTTATTTAGACCTCTATAAATGCCCTTTGACTCCTAGCTCTTTCCTCTATTTCTTTTTACTTTCCTCTTGTCCCACTATCACGCTCAGCCTTCATTTGTGTTTCAGTTAATTCCTTTCGGTTACATTACCCTTGGTCACGCCCTACCAGGCCTCCTACACCCTCACCACTGATTTGGATCACTTGTTGTTCTCTTGTCCCTGAGTTTGTTAACACCTTTACCTTTCCCCCCACCTCCCCCTCTCTCATGTCCCCCCAGAACTGTCGGTCTCGTTGTTTTCTCCTCCACATTGTTCATGCAGCCGATCTTAGTTAGCCAGACCTGGGGAGATAATAACATGCACAAAAACAAGACAGAGCAAGACCAAGCAACAAAAGAAAACAACAGCAACAAAAAGCCAATGACAAAAACAAAACAAAAAACAACAACACAACAACAATAAACCAGAAAAGATTGTAGTTAGTTCAAGGACTATTTGTTGGCCTTTAGCAGTGTTTTCCCATTGAGTCTGATGGGGCTCCTAGCCCTGCCCCAAAAATCTATTTTTGGTACTCCCTGGGGCCTTCGTTTCTCTCTTCCCCTTGCTATTCTGTTAATTAGTGTTTTGCCTCGGTGTGGTGGGATCAGATCAGGCGCAATTCCCACACTGTCTCCAGTGTTGTCCCCTGTAGGGTTATGGGCCAGTGAGGGATGTCGTGTCTCGTAGTGGGACTGGCCATATGGTCTTTTCTGTGGATTGGCTGCTTTGAGTGGGAATCTCATCGTCAAGGCTTGGTGGGTCAGGATGTACTCCACTCTCAGTTGATGAAAATTTGGGTTGTTTCCAATTCCTTGCAATTGTGAGCTCTGCTGCGATGAACATTGGAGCACAGATGTCTGGTCATGGTTTGTTTCTTGCCTCTTCTGGGTATATGCCCAGTAGGGGGATTGCTGGGTTATATGGTAGCTCGATTTCCATCTATTTTAGATATCACTAGATCGATTTCCATAATGGCTGTACATACTTCCAGGTAGTGGATGAGAGGTCCTGTCTCCCCACAGCCCCTCCAACACTTGTTGCTTTCTGATTTTTTGAATTGGGCTACCTTTGAGGGTGTTAGGTGATACTTCATTGTTGTTTTAATTTGCATTTCTCTTATGGCTAAAGATTGGGAACATTTCCTCATATGTTTATTGGTCATTTGGATTTCTGCCCCTGTGATACTTCTCTTCAGGTCCTTTGCCCACCTCCTCCGTGGGCAATTAGTTTTTTTCTTTTTGAAAGCTAGCAGAGTATTATATATTTTAGTAATAAGGCCTTTGTCTGATGTCATTGCTAAAGATATTTTTCCAGTCTGTGGACTCTCTTATTACTCTCTTGGTGAATTCTTTCGATGTACACAGGTGTTTTATCTTCAGTATATCCCATTTGTCAATTTGTGCCTCCTCTGTGCTTGTGTCCTTCCCTATTTCTGATTGTCTATGTATTCCCTATGCCAAAATTCTAAATTGGTCCCAATTCCCTCATTGATGGCCCTAATAGTTTGAGATTTAACTTCAAGGCCTGTGATACACCTTGAGTTTATTCTTGTGCATGGAGTGAGATAAGGGTCTTGCTTCATTTTTCTGCAGTTAGATATCCATTTTTTTCCAGCACCACTTTTTAAAGAGGGTATCTGCTTCCCATTGGATATTTTTTTGGTCCTTATCAAAGATCAATTGTCTGTATGCTGGTGATTTTATTTCTGGGTTTTCAGTATATGTATGGCCTTCATGGTAGAAATTAAACCAGACATTGAATGACAAGATTTTTCAAGAACGCCTTCTTCTTTTCAGTATATCATTTCAATAACATAAATACACAGTAGTCAATTTGACTACATCTGTGGGAACAGATGATGGAGAAGCTCATTATCATTAGCTAAAACAAGGCCAGAGGCTGGCTGTGGAACAGACCATCAGTTATTCATATCCAAGTCCAGATTGAAACTGAATAAAATTGAAACAAATGCCATAGAACCAAAATACAACCTTGAATTATTCAACCTAATTTTTGAGACAGTATCTGGAACAGATATGACAAATGGAACACTAATTAATGACAAGACCAAGAATGTTATGCATGAAGAAAGCAAACCATCATTAAAAAGATAAGGAAGAAAGAAATGACCAAAGCGGATGTCAGAAGACTCTGAAACTTCATCTTGAACACAGAGTTGCTAAAGCAAATGGTAGAGTTGATGGGTAAAAAGGGAAAAAAAATATGGCAGCTCAAGACAAAATAAAGCATCATAATGAAATGTCTGGAGTTAGAGCACCGAAAGTGAAGAACACACTCAAGCTTAAGGAACTGAGGAGAAAACTCAAGCCCCAGATTGTAATACTGTGTTCTATGGGTAAAATAATGTTGCCAGGAGAAGTGCAGAATTGATCAACATTCAATCGTTTCCAGAAGTAGCATATGGTCAAGAACTAATGTTACTCAAGAAAGGTGTCTAAGCTACACTGAAGTTTCCAGGAAACTGATGGGATATTGACTGGGAAAAAAGACTCCAGGAAGTGATGGGATACATATAGAAATGTTTTGATAAACTAATGAAGTACTGAAAGGGCTCACTGGTCTTTGCCAAGGAATTTAGAAGACAACCTTGTGCTATCCTACTTAATTTTTGAGAGAATTAGCTACCTGGACAGCCAGCTGGAAAAGACCCATATTTGTGCCCATTCCAAAGAAATGACCTAACAGAAGGTGGAAATTAAACTATCATTAATCTCCCCTGTAAATAAAATTTTGTTTTAGATAATTTCAGAACTGTTGCAGCAATACATCAACAGAGTTGCCAGAAATTCAAGGCAGATTTAGAAGAGAACATAGAACAAGGGATATCACTTGCTGATATCAGATAGATCTGAGATGTTTACTTGTAAATGCAGTCAACTGTGTGCATCATAATACACTATGGGTAACATTTCAAAGAATGGAAATTTGAGAACACTTGGTTGTGCTCATGAAGAACATGTACCTGGCCCAACTGGCAGTGGTCTAAACAGAACAAGAGCATACTTCAAGATTTAAAAATCAGGAAAGGTACACTTCAGATTGTATTTTTTCTTCATACTTACTCAATCTGTATGTTGGACTAATAATCCAAGAGGCTGGCCTACACAATAAAGAACATGGCCCTTAGGATTGAAGGGAGGCTCATTAACAACCTGCCATATGCAACCTTCCTTACTGAAATCCAGGAGGACTTGGTGCACTTAACTGATGAAAATCAAAGACCACAAACTTCAGTAACATAAAGACTGCAACTTAATGTGAAGAAAACCCAAATGCGTACAATGGGACCAACAGACAAGGAGAGAAAGAATGAAGCGAACAGGATTTCCTTTTACTGAGATCCACAGTCAACACTCACAAAATCAAATGACATTGGATGGGACATATTTGCTACAAAATACCTCTTCAAAGTATTAAAGAGCAAAGATGTCACTTTGAGGTCTAAGGTGTGCCCTGATCCAAGCCATGGTATTTTCAATTGCCTCATATACATATGAAAGCTGGATAATGCATAAGGAAGACTAAAGAAGAATTGATATATTTAAACTATGTTCTGGGTTAATATTGGAAGTACCATGAACTACCAGAGGAGCAAACAAATCTCTCTTGATGGAAGTACCATGAGAATGAGGTGCAGGAAGAAGACTTCATCTCACATACTTTACACGTTATCAGAAAAGACTAATCCCTAAACAAGGGCATCATGTTTGGTAAAGTAAAGGATGTGAGGATGGCTTGGGACTGGGTTGTGGTTCATTCTGATGTGTGTGGGATCATTGTGAGTTGGAGCCAACGCAATGCCACCTAACAATAACATTGACAATGTGCTACTTCCAAAACTCTACTGCTTAATCTTTTTCATCACGCATACAGAAACTCTTGTATAACACGGTGGATTATCTTACCGTTCCCCCAAAAGTAAGACATCCTCTGAAAATAAGACCTACTTAACAGTTTTGCCTCACTGAAATATAAGGCATCTACCCAAAAATAAGACCCCACCCAAAATAAGGTCCCCCTAAACTACCATAACTCTGAACTCTGGACTGTAGCGGTGGGCACCACCGCACGGCTCACTGTTGACCACAGCACAGCCAGAGCAGACAGGAAGTGCGAGATCTCTTTTAATAAAACAATAAATGTGTACCATATCCTTCTTCATGGAAAAATAAGACATCCCCTGAAAATAAGACCTAGCGCATCTTTGGGAGCAAAAATTAATATAAGACACTGTCTTATTTTCTAGGAAACAGTGTAATACTTGTATTTAACTTTCAAAAGTAATCACTAAAGTTTTATTTAAAGAAGTATTCTTAGAAATAAGTGGCCAGATATATCGTGCCCTATACGGTTATTACCCTAATGACAATTACAATGAATTATTGCACAAGTACATCCACTCAGTGCCAATTCAGCGGAGGACAGGGTAGAACTGCCCCTGTCAGTGTCTGAAGCTGTAATTCTTTCTCCCAAGGAGCTGGCTGGTGGTTTCAAACTATTAACCTTGCGGTTAGCAGCCTCACATGTAAACACTATACCACCAGGACTCAGGATATAATAATTTCTGATCTTGATGAACAAATGTCTCCATCAAAGTGAAACTGCAAAATATAGGATAGAGGGAAGGACCAACTAATAATTAAAAGGTCTTCCTTAACTGAAAATTTAAAACAATTTTTAAAAGATTATATGACACCACTTTGGACAAAAATGATCTGTCTTTAATGAAATATTTCAGTATAAAATTGAGTCAGTAAAATATAGATGCACATAAAAGGGGCACGGAGATGGAGATGTCTGACTTCACAAGGAAGAAGGATACTTGGATCTAGGTTGATTCCTGTGTCATAGAGGTTGGACATACCTTTACCCTACAATTTTTTATTTTATTTTATTTACCTTTCCTGATACCAACTACCACTCTCTAATACTCTGCTGACTTTGAAAATTCACTGCAAAATTCACACAACTCACAGACAATACTCATTTATGAAATTTACTTGGGAACTTAACAAGTTATAATTCAGGATAAGAAATGGTCAGGATATAGTTCTTCAGTCAGGACAGCCAACCACGTTCATAGGCATGCCCGGGCCCTCAGCTTCATGGCCTGCTTGTCCAACTGTTACAAAGTTCTTGTCTTCCCACCCCTCAAGTCCTTGGTCAATCTACTTGTGCAAGTGTGGCTCTGCCCTGTAAATGCCCACTCAACCAGTAAGCCTTTGCCCAAGGGCACTCAGCTCTAGCACCCTGTGCGGACAAAACCAGCACTCCGATTTAAGTGTCTGGAAGCAACCCAGACCACTGGTAGGGCACTCAGTTTTCTAGCTTTGTGGGCCAGGACACCCACTTTTCTCTCTGGTGCTATTGGTTCTGCTATTGCCAAGTCTGTTTGTCTCTTTTGTCAACTTTCCTGGATCAAGGGATCAATGTGCAAGGATATTAGGGTTCAAAATAAAAGCATGTTCCACATCTGGCACTTCCTTGTTGATGATGGTAAGATATCCCCTTTCAGAAAACTTCTGAGATGGCTCATTTTAAACCTTGCAGAACAGCAATTCTCTCATTAGAGTTCCATACACTTTATTGCATGGCCCCAGCCCTTATGTCCCTGATTTACATTATTAGCAAGCTATCCTTCTTGGCAATATCTAGTCAATGTTGGATTGCTAACCACAAGGTCAATGGCTCAAACCTACTAGCCAGCAGCTCATGAGGAGAAAGTTGAGGCTATATATTGCTAGAAAGATTTACAAAGCCTTTGGAAACCTGATATAGGTTTGCTATAAATTGGAATCAACTTGATGGCAGTGGGTTTTGAAATATAGTTTTATTGAAATATGACTGACATCATACAATTCAGCAGTGTAATCATACTAAGAAGAGTTGTGCCATCTTCACAATCAACTTTGGAACATTTTCTTCCTTCTTTCCCTCTTTACTGTTTGCTTCCTATTTCCCCATAACCTCTCCTTCCACACAGGTAATTATTAAACCAGTTTCTGTCTTCATAGACCTACTCATCCTGATTTACCTGTAAAGAAAAACAAGTAAAGCAAAGACAAAAACCATAAATGGGTCCAACAACAATGACCAATTAAAATGGAAAACACCTCAGTTGAAAAGAAAGCAGAAAATATTTTTTAAATAATAAATTCAAAATGGGTCAAAAGGGAGATCTAATGAAAAGATGTTATGTTCCAAACTATCTATAGCTGCTAAAATTCACTTTACAATGCTCTTTGTCTGATATTAAAGCTATTTACACATTCTGCGACTATGGTCAGCAGGGATTCTCCGGAGACTCAATCCACATGGGGATTTTGCAAGTGAAATTTGGGCTTCCGCTATCATCTATAATGTTCTGGAAATGGGGTATTTAGAATTTAGGCTCTGGTGCTGTTCTCTCCTCCAGGTTTGAATTTAATGTTTATAATCCTTGGATCACACAGGCTGTGTTGGTCACTCCTCTCTGTTGTGACACAAGGACCAACGAGGGGGATTTAGACTTCTTTTCTCATCCATTCCTGGTCCTTGGAATTTATTACAAAATTCCAGGGGGTTGCTGCTCTGTGATTCAGATAAGAATAATGTAAAGTTACGTGTGGAGCTTCAATCGCACATAGTGGGACTTATTTGTTAGCAAGTAAGGAGCCATAATTCTCAGAATACTGTCTCCTGGGTAAAAAGAGGTTGAGAAATTTAGTTTTAATTCTACCTTACAAATCTAGCTGGACCAGAGGATGTACACTGGTACAGATAGGAACTGGAAACACAGGAAACCCAGGACAGATGAACCTTTCCGGACCAGTAGTGAGAGTAGCTGTACCGGGAGGATGGAGGGAAGGTGAGGGAGAAAGGGGGAACATACAACCTCCTCCCTGGGGGATGGACAGCGGAGAAGTGGGTGAAGGGAGACGTCAGATAGTCTAAGATATGACAAAATAATAGTAATTTATAAATTATCAAGGGTTCATGGGTGGGAGGGAGCTGGGAGGGAGGGAACAAATGAGCAAATACCAGGGGCTCAAGTAGAAAGCAAATATTTTGAGAATGATGAGGGAAACAAATGTACAAAAGTGCTTGACACAATGAATGTGTGTGTGGATTGTGATAAGAGTTGTACAAGCCCCTAATAAAATGATTTAATTTAAAAAAAAGTCTATGGGAAAGGCGTAAGGCGCTCTGGTGGTGTAGTGGTTACTCATTGGGCTGTGATCCGCATCGTCGGCAGTTCAAAACCACCATGGGAGAAAGACTGGACTTTCTGTCAGTAGATACAGTATCAGAAACCCACGGGGGGGATCACTATGAGTCAGCATTGACTCAGTGGCAGTGAGTTTGGATTGTTATGTGAAAGGGGAAGTTATATATATTCAGGAAATTGAGTAGGTGTGATGGACTATTCTTCAGAAGGGCAGGGTTGTAGTCAGAAGAAACCAAAAGACTCCTCACTTCTAAAATGACTTTGTGCAGTGGGTGAGAAAAGTATAGATTTTGGTTCATTTAAGTCTCAATGGTCAAAGGCCAGGGTCCCTCTCTTGGCGCATGTTTCTGTGTCCAGCTAGCACCAGCTTGGGGTCTGTAGCAAATATCTGCAAGTTGAAAATGAGCAAGACGTGAGCATAGTTCTCTCAGTTAACTGGTGACATTTTTATTTCTTGCATAGTTCAGTCCAAGGGACCCTTAAATCTGGGTGGAAAATTTCTCAACCTAGCTGACTTCAATATTTTGTAGTATTTCAATGTTTTTAAAACTTATTGACTGTAGGTGCAATTAGGTCAAAATGTAGCACCTTATCATTTGGTCTCGCTTTTGAGCCATTTGAAACTTGTTCTAGTTAATAATTTCTGCTTTCTTTTCTATTGAGTTTTTGTTGTTCTTGTTAGTTTATTTCTTTTAATTTTTTTCTCTGTGTGTGAAATCCAGGATAGGTAAATCTAGAGACTGGATTGATTATTGGTTCCTTGGGGGCAGCACAAGGGAAGTTAGAAGGAAATAGAGAGCTAATAACAATTAGTTCAGAATAAAGAAAATGTTTTAAAACCGATTATGGTGATGATTACACAACTCTTCTTGATGTGAATGAACTCTTGGATTACATAATATCTGAATCATATGCCAATCAAACTGTTTAATACTACAATAAAAGTAAAAAGCTGCATGCCCATCAAGTGAAAAAAATATTTTTCAGGCTTACTCTGTGGTCTAACATATTATCTATTCTAGAAAACATTCCATGTGTCCTGTAAAATAATCCATGTTGTTGCTATGTGCAGTTGAGTTGGCTCTGACTCATAGCTACCCTATGGAAAACAGAACAAAATACTCTCTGGTGGTCGGGTGTCATCCTCACTCTTCTTGTTGTCTGAACCCATTGTTGCAGCCACTGGGCCAGTCCGTCATCAAGAGTCTTGCTTCTTTTCACTGGCTTTATGTTTTACCAAGCATAATGTCTGCATTACTCTGGGTTGACTAGAGAAACTAATCCAGAGAGATACATATGTAAGAAAGAGCTTTATATAAAAGAGAAATTGTATATTGAGAAACATCCCAGCCCTGTTCAAGTCCAAAAATCCGACATTAGCCCATATGTCCAATAAATTCCTCTTCAGACTCATGCAACACATGCAATGATGCCAAATACAGGAAGATCACAGCCAGTGGGTAGAAAGTCTTGTGAATCCGGTGGGCGTGGAGGCATCTCAGCTCTGGCAGGGGTCTCCATGCAGCTCCTCCAGCTCCTGAGTTCATGCGTGGTTCCGTGTGTCTTGTCAACAGGAATGTCTCACAGACAGTGAGCATGTGTCCTGTCTCCAGCGAGTTATTTATCTCTCTTTAGTGCCTCCAAATAAGGCCATCAAGCTGCGACCTGATCGCCAGGCTAAACTCCACCTCTTCACTCTTAATGTTCTCAAATTGACAACAGATTATGTAACTACCACATGTTCTTTTTCAGGGACTGGTCTCTTCTGATAGTATGCTTCAAGTAGGTGAGATCAGGTCTTACTATGTTCACTTCTAAGGAGCATTTGGCTGTACTTCTTCCAAGACAGACTTGTTTGCTCTTCTAACTATTCTTCGCCAACAACATAATTCAATTGTATCAATTCTTGGTTGGTCTGCCTTATTCAATGTTCAACTTTCACATGCATGTGAGGTAATGGATAATACCAGGTACATCTGAATCCTCACAGTAACATCTTTTCTTTTCAGAATTTTAAAGAGGTCTTATGCAGCAGGCCTACCCGATTCAAATCTTACTTCTTTACTGCTGCTTCCATGAGCATTGATTGTGGATCCAAGCAAGATGAAATCCTTCACAACTTCAATTTTTTTCTCCATTTATCATGACGTTACTTATTGGTACAGTTGTAAGGATATTGTTTTTTTTAACATTGAATTGTAAAGAAAATTATTACTGAAGACTGCAACTCTTGATCTTCTTCAGCAAGTGCTTCATGTCCTCCTCAGTTTCAGCAAGCGAGGCTGTGTCCTCCCTTTTGCAGGTTGTTAATAACACTTGCTCTAGTTCTGATGCCGCATTCCTCTGCATAGAGTCACACTTTTCGGATGACTTGCTCAGCAGACAGATTAAGTATGGTGAGAGAATACAGCACTGATGCCCATATTTCTTGATTTTAAACCGTGCAGTATTGCCCTATTCTAGCTATGCAACTGCCTCTTGGTCCATGCACAGGTTCTGCAAGAGCACAGTGAGGTGTTCTGGAATTCCCATTCTTCTCAATGTTATCCATAGTTTATCAAGTGCCTTTGTATAATCAATAAGACAAAAGTAACCATTTTCCTGGTATACCCTGCTTTAAGCCAAGATTCTTCTTCTGATGTCAACAATGGTATCCCTTGAATACATCCTCCTCTGAATCCCTCTTGAATTTCTGGCAGCTCTCTGTTAATGTACTGCTGCAATGGTTGTTGAATGACATTCAGCAAAATTTTACTTGCATGTTATATTAATAATACTGTTCTACAGTCTATGCATTCTGTTGGTGCCTTTCTCTGGAATAAGTACAAATACAGAACTTTTTCAGTCAGTTGGCCAGGTAGCTGTCTTCCAGGTGTCTTGGCATAGATGAGTGCTTCCAGTGCTTCATCAGCTTGTTAAAACAGTTCTATTGGTACTTCAGAAATCGTGTGGCTTTGCATTTGCTAATTCCTTGAGTGCAGTTTGGACTTCTTCCTTCAGTACCATTACTTCTTCATCATATGGTGTCTCTTAAAATGGTTGGTGTTGACTAGTTCCTTTTGATATAGTGATTTTGTGTCTTCTTTTAGATGTTTCCTGCAGCATTCATTATTTTTTCCCATAGAGTCTCCCAGTATAGCAACTAGAAGTTTGGTTTTTTCTTCAGCTCTCTCAGTTTAAGATATGCTAAGTCTGTCTCTCCCTTTTGTTTTCTAAGTTCAGATCTTTGCGATATCGTTATGATATTTCACTTTGCTTTCTCGAGTTTCCCTTTGCTCCTTTACTGTTTCGCTCCTTTACTTCATTAGTTCTTCCATTTGCCTTAGCTGCTCCATAAGAACAAGTATCAGAGTCTCTTCTGACATCCACTTTGGCCTTTTCTTTCTCTCCTGTCTTTTTATGGCCTTTTGCTTTCACCATGCATTATATTCTTAACGTCATCCCACAGCTCGTCAGCTCTTCTCTCATTAGTGTCCAGCGAGTCATAACATCATGGAGATGTTCCTGAAATTCAGGCAGAATATACTCATTGTTGTATTTTGTCTTCAGTGGGATTGTTTAATATTTCTTCAACTTCTACCTGAATTTATATAAGATCACTGTGTGATCGGTTCCACAGTCAACCCCTGGCCTTGTTGTGGCTGCTGATAGTGAGCTTCTCCACCATCTCTTCCCACAGATGCAGTCAATTTGATTTCTGTGTGTTCTGTTTGGAAAAGTCCACGTGTATAGTCTTCATTTATGATATTGAAAAAAGGGTTTTCAAATAAAAAAACATTGGTTGTGAAAATTGTCATGTACTCTCCAGCTCGCTTCTGTCACTCAGGCTACATTTTCAAGGAAATGCTCATCTTTCCTTTTTGTGTCCAACTTTTGAATTCTATTCACCAGTAATTATCAATCCATGTTGATGGGCATGTTTGATCAATTTCAGAAAAGTTGGTGGAATGTTTCAATTTCTGTATCACCAGCTTTAGGGTTGGAGTGTAAATTTGAATAATAGTTGTATTGAATGGATTTCCTTGCATGCACATATATATTATTCTATCACAGACAGCATTGTATTTCAAAATAGATAATGAACTGCGTTTTTTGATCATGAATATGATTCAATTTCTCTCGAATTTGTCATTCCTGACATAGTAAACCATATGCTTTTCTGATTCAAAATGACCCATACCAGTCCACTTCAGCTCACGGATACCTAGAGTATCAATCTATATGCATTTTCTCACTTTTTTTTTACAACTTTTAATTTTCCTACTTTTATACTTTTTACTGTACAAGTTCCAATTATTAATAGAGGTTTGCAGCTGTTTCTTCTCATGTTGAGTCTTGCTCTGTCAGCAAAAGAATGTCCTAAAAGCCTTACTCCATCCACATCATTAAGATCGGCTCCACTTTGAGAAGGCAGCTCATCCTTAGTCATGTTTTTGTGCCTCCCACCTTGAGATGCTCACTTTCTGCCACTATATCTGACTGTGTTCTGCTGCCAGTCATAAGGATCCAGAGGCTAATTCCTCTGAGGTAGACAACCTGTTCCTTCTTTGCAGTCTATTCTTAGTCTGGAAGCTCTGTTCAACTTAGGCGATGCTGCTGCATTTGAAATACCAATGACACATCTTCCAGCATCATAGCGATACATAAGCCAACACAGTGCAACAAACCAAGGGACGATTGTTGGGGAAGAGAATCTACTGTGCTGTTATTGCATAGTATGTTCTGTATATGCCTACTCGGTCAAATCACCTCATGGCATTAGTTCTTCTGTCTTGTGTTGCATTTCATTTTATTTGTTCAATTCTTCTTCAAGAATCATGTATTAAAATCGGTCACTGGTGTTGTAGAGTTGTATATTCCACCTTCAATTCTGTTCATGTTGATTTATGTGATTATTGTTCTTTCATTGGATGCATAGATATTTATGATGGCTGTATCCTCTGGTCAATTAATGCTTTCATCATCTTATGCACCCACTTAAGCTACAGCTCAGGGAGAGGGGCATGTCTGAGCAGAGCACACAGGAGTAAATGAAGGGGGAAGAAGAGAGAGTGTAGCACATCCTGGCCCACCAAGCCTTTAGGATGATATTCCTGCTCAGAGCAGCCAATCCACAAAGAAGACCACAAGGCTGGACCCACTATGAGACACGACATCCCTCATTGACCCATAGCCCTACAGGGGACAACACTGGAGACACAGTGTGGGAATTCCACCCTATCTGATCCCACCACACCGAGGCAAAACACTAAGGGCTTGCAACAGAACATCAAGGGGAGCAGAGCAATGAAGTCCCTAGGGAATACAAAAAATAGACTTTGGAACCAGAGCTTGTCGCCCCAACAGACTCGACTGGAAAACACTCCGAAAGGCCAACAAACAGCCCTTGAACTAACTACAGGCTTTTCTTTCTTGCTATTGTGTTTTGTTTTGTATTTTGTCATTGGCTTGTTGTTGTTCTTTTTTATTTTGTTGCTTGGTTATGCTCTGTCTTGTTTTTGTGCATATTACTCCCAGCAAACATGGGAGAGAGGGAGGTGGGGGAAAGGTAGTGGCGTTAACAAACCCAGGGACAAGGGAACAACAAGTGATCCAAATCGGTGGTGAGGAGGGTGTAGGAGGCCTGGTAGGGTGTGACCAAGGGTAACGTAAGTGAGAGGAATTACTGAAACCCTAATGAAGGCTGAACTTGATGGTGGGACAAGAGGAAAGTAAAAGGAAAGAGAGGAAAGAGCTAGGAGGTAAAGGGAATTTATAGAGGTCCAAATAAAGGCATGCACATATGTAAATATATATATGAGGATGGGGAAGTAGATCCATGTACATATATGTTTAGATTTAGTATTAAAGTAGCAGATGGACATTGGGCCTCTGCTCAAGTACTCCCTCAATGCAAGAATACTTTGGTCTATTAAACTGGCATTCCATGATGCTCACCTACCCAACACAATCGCTGAAGGCAAAGCGGGTGCATAAGCAAATGTGGTGACGAAAGCTGATGGTGCCTGCCTATCAAAAGATATAGCATCTGGGGTCTTAAAGGCTTGAAGGTAAACAAGTGCTGCCTAGCTCAGAAGCAACAAAGCCCACGTGGAAGAAGCACACTGCCTGTGCAATCACGGGGTGAGGAAAGGATCAGTTATCAGGCATCATCAGAACAAAACATATCATTGTGAATGAGGGTGAGTGTGGAGTGGAGAGCCAAAGCCCATCTGTAGGCAATTGGATATCCCCTTACAGAAGAGTCTCGGGGAGGAGATGAGCCAGTCAGGGTGCAGTGTAGCAATGATGAAACATACAATTTTCCTCTAGTTCCTAAATGCTCCCCCACACACACACTATCATGATCCCAATACTACCTTATGAATCCAGCTAGACAAGAGGATGTACACTGGGACAGATAGGAACTGGAAAAACAGGGAATCCAGGGCAGATGATCCCTTCAGGGCCAGTGGTGAGAGTGGCGATACCGGGAGGCTTGAAGGTGGGTGAAGGGAGATGTCGGACAGTGTAAGATATGACAAAATAATTTATAAATTATCTAGGGTTCATGAGGGAGGGGGAGAGGAGAAAGCAGGGAAAAATAAGGAGCTGATATCAAGGGATTAAGCGGAGAGCAAATATTTTGAGAATGATGTGGGGCAACGAATGTACAAATGTACTTTACACAGTTGATGTATATATGGATTGTGATAAGAGTTGTATGAGCCCCTAATAAATGATATTTTTAAATCAATGCAGAAAAGGCATTTGATAAAATTCAAGACCCATTTCTGATGAAAACACTCAGCAAAATAGGAAAAGAAGGGAAATTCTTCATCATAAAGATAAGGTATTTATATAAAACAAAGCCAATATTACTACCAGTAGAGACTCAAAGCAGTCGCCCTGTGAATGACACAGGAATGCCTTTACCATCACGTTCATTCAGTACTGTGCTGGAAGTCTTAGCCGCAGCCATCAGACAGAGCAAAATCAAAACCACATCCACATTGACAAAGGGGAAGTAAAAGTCTCTCTGATTTTAGACGAATATGACCCTTAGAAAATCCCAAAGACTCAGCAAGAAAATTGTTGCAACTAATGGGAAGATTCAGCAAGTGTCAGAGTACAAGATCAACATACAAAAATCAACTGGATTCCTTTCCACTAACCAAGAGAGCTCTGAAAAGGAAATCGGGCAAAGCATCATTTACAATAGCCACCTGTGTTAGTCTGGGTTGTCGAGAGAAAGGAACTCAAAACAGCCTGCAACAGGTGCTGTGATGGACACACACTCCAATACAGAGTTGAGAAACCAGGGGTAACTTTATTCACCTACTGCAAGCTGATTTTCAATAAAGGTCAGTAAACGGGGAAGAAATCGTCCTTTAACAAATGGTGCTAGCAAAACTGGATTTCTATTGGCAGCATGGCACAAGGCCCATACCTCACTCCATATCCAAAACTAATTCAAGATGGATCAAAGACCTAAAGGTAAAATTCAGAACTATAAGACCATACTGAAAAAAAACTAGAAACTTAGAAGTCCTGATACCAAGTATAAGCACACTTTCCAGCATAATGAAAAACACACAGACTGAGACCTTCCCCAAATTACACACCTAATGTACATCAAAAGATTTCACCAGGTACGTAAAAGGAAAGCCACAGACAGGGTAAAAAAATGGCAGTGACATATCGGACAAGAAACTAATCTCTAAAATTTATAGAAAACCTCAACACCTCGATAAGAAAAACAATGGAAATACCATATATTCCTGTAATCCCTCTACTTGTTATATATCACATAGAAAGAGTAGTGATGGCGTGAATATATATATGCATATACATGTTCATTGCCGTACTATTCAAAATAGCAACAACAACAAAAATGGAGTGGGGCGCAATCTAAGTGCCCAGCAGTGATAATGTGGAAAAAGAAACTTTGGTGCATAAACATGATATAAGACTACTCTGCTAAAGAATAATGATGAATCAGCTAAACACGTTACAACACGGATGCACCAGGAGGGCCTGATACGGAGTGAAATGAGTCAAGCACTAAGGCCAACTGCTGCATGAGACCACGACTATCTGAAAGCAAGAATAGGTGTTCACATGAAAGGAAACATCCTTTGAGGGTTGCCAGGGAAAGGAGGTGGGGAGAGTCACAGGGAAGAGGCTAGACAGGGTGGAGGGGAAACAAGCACAAGAAGGAAGTTAGGAAAAAGAGAGGCCAACAGAAGACACTGGGAGGTTTGCAAGAGTTAAAGGCCGCAGAGGCAAATGAATACTGTTACACACCCAACTCTGCAACCGTGGGGGTCAATGAGCAGATGCTGCAACAGGCACCCTGGCTGGAAAGATACAAGAGAGAGGTGAATGTACATGTAAGTTTGACAAGATATTTGCATATGTGTAACTCGCTACAACTATATCCTTGAAATGTGGTAGAGCATACAAAGGACAAAGTTATGAAAATGTCTTCAGCAGAAACTGTGTTATTGGGGTAGCAAGAGGAACAATCCTCAGAAACTCATATGTGTATAAGACAGTTTTATATAAAGGGTAATTGTACATTAAGAAAGCATACCAACTCAGTCCAGTTCAAGCATGTAAGTCTGATATTGGTCTATATGTCTGAGACAAATCTATTCAGTCCTCTTCAGACTCATGGAACACATGCAATGACACAGAATGCAGGATGATCACAAGCCAGTGGGTGGGAAATCTTGTGGATCCAGTGGTGGTGTAAGCATCTCAGCGCTGGCAGGGGTCTCCACGTGGCATCTCCAGTTCCAGGGCACTCACTGCCATCAACATAGACCCATGTGTCTTGTCAGTAGAAAGTCTCTCAGAGACTGAGGAGAGAGAGAAAGTGTCTCTGGTCTCCAAAGAGGAAAATACAGGAGTTCCCAGAATTCTCAGAACACCATGCCCACACAGAGGCCTCATTGGTTATGATCTGATTGAAAGACTAGACTCCACCCCTTCACTCTTAATCCTCTCAAATCCCAAAGTGACATCGGATTATGTGTCACACCACATAAGCAAACACCATAAAGGGATGAGTCACTGGGCCTAGGGGATCATGAACAGTGTCAGGGGACACCAAGGTGAATTGGCATAAAATAGTTCACAAAGACAATGTTCTGTATCCTAACTTGGTGAGTAGTGATTAGGGCAAAGAATGTACAGATGTACTTTATACAATTGATGTATGTATGGATTGTGATAAGAGTTGTATGAGTCCCTAATAAAATGTTAAAAAAGAAAAGAAAAAAATCATGAGCCATCAGCTAAGGTGCAACAATTTGTCTCCTTCATCCAGAGGAAAGATGAATAATGAAACAAACATATATGGAAACAATCAGTCCAATCAACTAATGGATCACATAAACATCTGTTTCCAAAACCCTGAGACTGAAGTAACTACATGGTGCTCAGCTACCATTACCAATTGCTTTGTACAGGATCACTGACTAGAAGGTCTCACTAGAATGAGAGAAAAATGTGGTACGGAATGAAAAATCTCAAGAGACCAGGATTACTGGTCACATTGAGACTGATAAGGCCAAACTATAGCCGTATCTCTCTTGGTCTGGAACCGAACACACCTCTGTGTTAGAATAACCAACCAGTTAAGATCAAAGGGGAAGCATTTACCCAAGGACAAAGTTTCAGAGGGTTAGGAACGAAGAGATTGAAACAGGAAAAACGGAGAAATGGGATAAACAATGGTATACTGAGAGTATTATGATGGGCGAATTGAATCAGAACATTAAGAATTGTTGTAAAATATGATCTGCTCTTGAATTTTTCATTTAGTTCACATAATTTACATGAAATTGGGTTAAAATTTAGCACCTTGTCATTTGTTATAGCTTATGATCCATTTAAGAATTTTTTCTAATTTTGGATATTTTCTTTCTGATTGAGGCTTTTATCTGCTTTACTTTGTTATTGTTAATGTTTAGAAGAATGTTTTTCTGTATATGAACTCCAGGATAGATAAATTTATAGAAACAGTAACTGGATCAATGGTTCCATGGGGGTATGGCAAGGGAGGTTGGAGGAAAATTGGAAGCTAATAACAATGAATGAAGCAAATGTTCTAGAACTGATTGTGGTGATGATTGTACAACACCTCTTGATGTGACGGAACTACTGGATTGCGTTATATGTGAATTATATGTCAACAAAACACACACATCTTATGGGTTTGATCTGAAAATGTTCATGGGGATAGCCCAACCCAGGAAAGCATTTGGTTCTGTTGTACACAGGATTGTCATGTAGTAATAACTGGATGGCTTGATGGTAGCTAACAACAAATAAAGGTATTATTATTGTAAAGTCTTAAATACCTTCAAGGAGTGCCTGCATGCAGTTTTCATTTGTTCTCCTCACAAACAGGCCTACCTTCCATGTTTCACAGATTTGGTTCCTGACAACCAAAAATAAATGAGTCACCCAATTATTTTGTATCCTAGTGCATATAAAAGTTATGTTTTTCAATATTCTGGAAAGGTACTGGTGGTACAGTGGGTTGTGCTTTGAGCTATGTATCACAAGGTTAGCAGTTTGACACCCCCAGCCAATCCACAGGAGAAAGATAAGACTTTCTACTCCTATAAAAAGTTACTCTCAGGGAGACATCGGACAGTATAAGACATGACAAAGTAATAATAATTTATACGTTTTCAATGGTTCATGAGGAAGCGGGGGCGGGGAGGGAAAGGAAAAAATGAGGAACTGATACCAAGGGCTCAAGCAGAAAGCAAATGTTTTGAGAATGATGAGGGCAATAAATGGACAAATGCCCTTGGGGGGAAAAAAAGAAAATGATGCTGGCAACAAATGTATGAATGTGCTTGACACAATGGATGAATGGATGGATTGTGATGAGTTGTATGAGCTCCCAATAAAGTGATTTAAAAACAAAGTTACTCTCAGTTTTACCCATTCCTATAGAGTCACTATGAGTCAGAATCGACTCAATGCCAGTGAGTATTTACGAAGTGTTTTTCTTACATACGTACATACATACACACACAAAGAGGTTTATCTACAAGGAAATGGCTCACATCATTGTAGAGGTTGGCAAGTTCTAAGTTCGAGAGTCAGATGTCAGGTTGGAGGCTTCTCTTGACTTGCATAGCTGCAGGGACTGAAGAATCCAAGCAGATCAAATGGCAGGTTCTCGTGACTCCCAGGATCTGAAAGCAATTTGGCAGGTTGCTGGCTCATGTCAAAAGATCCAGAGGTCAGATGAGTGAGATGCAGGAGCCAGACTCAACAAAAAGGAAGTAGGTTTTTCCATAGCATCCACATATATTGGAGGAAGGCAAGACTCAGGAGGAATTGTTCTTTCAATTGACTGCTCATTGCAGATCTCATCGTGGCAGTAATTACACTAAATTTTATCATCGTAAAGTACTATGTCTTAAGTGCCAAACCACTGAGAATCCTGATCCAGCCAACTTGCCACAGAACCTTATCTATCATAATGTGCAAATGCAAGATGTAAGACGTTTGGGATATTGTGAGAATTACCAAAAGGTGGCACAGAGACATGAAGTGAGCATAAGTTGTTGGAAAAATGCCACTGATAGATTTGCTTGATGTGGCGTTGCCACACACCCTCTCATGTGTAAAGAACACAGTTGCTGCCAACCACAATCAAACAAAGTATGCCAGTACCTGACACTGTCACCGCCTCTTCTGTCACATCAATAAAGTAACAAAATGTAACTTGTCCTGCCTTTTTTCCTTCTGTCAGTTCCCCAGACTGCAAATCATGCTAGGGGCTCTGTTTCCTGTGGGACATTTTGACAGATACAGTAAGATATCCCATGAAGATCCCATTGCCTCCTCCTGCATGGACCTTGCTGAGGTTGCCATGTGGTCCTTCCGGGTCTTTAAATTCTGTACTTCCCAGGCACCTACTTTACAGAGCAGGTCTGATGTGCTGCCTCACCAGTGTGAATGGCGAGTAAAACTCAGGACTGCAATGATGCAGCCTCCTCTTTGTTTGGCTCTGTTTGTTGTGCTTTGTAACCATTGCCACTCTACTAGGGGTGAGGTGGCATCTTGTTGGCTTTTTTAAAAACATAGTTTATAATTCACATATCATATACTTTTATAGTTCAGTCGCATTAAAAGAAGTTCTAGAACATTTTCTTCCTTCTTGTATTTATTATTAGTTCTCCATTTCCCTCCAACCTCCCCTCTCCTATCCTCAATAAGCCATTACTCCACCTGGATTTCATATATGCAAAAATGTACAAAGCCTAGTATGTCTGTGTGTGTATATATGTGTGTGTGTATACAAACACGCACATACATACTGGTATATATATATATATATATATTCTGACATACTGGTATATAAATTCTGGTGTTTATATATAAATATACTATTTATAACACAAATTGGTATGTGTGTATATATACATATACATATAACATATATATATATGACCAACAACAATATCAAATAAACCAGAGGGGGGAACTCAATTAAGAAAAAGCAGGATATATTAAATACTAAAACAAATTTAAAATGAGTCAAAACATAGATACAATGAACAGATATGACATCTTAATTACACCAGTCATAACTGAGTTTACAATGCCATCTCTATGATAGCAAGATTATTCCCATCTTTTGACTGTGGTCAGAGGGGACTCACCAGTGACTTAGTCCATCTAGGAACCCTGCAAATGTGGGGCTCCCACTGTCCTCCACAGCCTTTTGCAAATTGGGTATTCACAATTTAAGCTTTGAGACCATTTTTCCTTCAGATTTGGATTTTATGATCATCCTTGGATCACACAGGCTGTTGTGCTTCTTCCTGTGGATTTAGTTGATATTCTTTTTGATAGCCAGGCACCATCGACTTTCTTCACCACATCTCATTCCTTCACCCAAATCTTTGGTGATCTCTTTATGAGGGTGAGCACCCATGTCATAAGAACTAATTGTTCTTGGATTGGGGCTAGAATTATGTGCAGTCCCCAAATCCAGTAATTTTATTTATAGTTGCGTGGTATAGAATTTAACATACTGTTGAGAAAAGGAAGTTATACAAGTGTGGGGGACCAGCCTCCACAACCAAATAGGTCCTCAGGAGCGGTTGTGTAATTGAAGGCTAAATTAAAGAAACATCAGACAAGCCATTCAAGGGCTCACCTCTTCCATGGAGACTGGAACCAGAGAGAGGGAGGACTAATGTATTCTCCGCCAGGCTTATACAGTTTGGGGCTAGTAAGCCGCGGTAAGCACATACATAACAGGAAGTGGATGTTCCAGAGGCATGTATGTAACAGGAAGGCACATACATAACAAGGTGAGCAGGTTCTAAAGTTAAGGCGGCAGTTTAATCTTGGCCATCCCTGAGCTCTTCTCCAGCGGAGCAATCTAAGATCCTTATTAGTAGGGAGTGGGCCGTACTTAGTGGGTGCGGACAATATAGGTCTGATTGCTCTAGATGGCAGGCAACCTTCAGGCAGGTAAACTTCAAGTGTATCGGAAGTAACCATAAGCTTGTAAGAAGCATCTTAAATGGGGGTTATTGGTCCAGGACCTGGAAGGGTGATGTGACTGGGGCTTCGCTGACCTCACTGTGTCTGCCATTTTCAATGTTCAGTTTGTTGACTGTACCCTTGCTGCTAACATGTGCCTGTGCTTATCTTCATTCCTTGGCTCCTGGCGTCTTGGATGGGAACAGAACTGGACTATTGGGTACATTTTGGAAGTGTGCCAGAATTGGTGAATGGAAGAGTCCTTATGTTGCAGTATGTTGTATAGTGATGGCATTCAGTGTACTGTTCACACAGTAGGTTGGACAAACTCCAGAAATTAATTCCCATCAGATTTCAATACGAAAAATGACTTACCTACAGAAAATAACGGAAAGCATGGTTTATCTTTTTTATTTCTGAACACTGAGTGAGATATCTTTCCAGCTGCTGCTCTTTATTTCTATGGTATTGGACCAATGTTCTATATAAATAAGATGTAAGCATTTAGTACTCACGGAGGTTAATATGCCTATAACAATACACCTCAGTATTGCCACTATAATATTACATTATGCATATACCATTCTTTTCTATTTGATACCAATTTCTAGTGAGATATCTACCTCTAAGGCAAATAGTAAAAAACAAGATTGTTCAGTTGTACTAAATTCCTTTCACTGTGATTTAAAAATGACACATCTTTATAGAGTCTGGACACCTTTTTGGACTAGCTTTTTATTGGGAGAAAAAATTATTCCACATGTGTTGGTAATGATGGCATTTATATTTAATCATGCTGGCTTGCTTTTCTGCTGGCGACACCATTTTGGATGCACGTGAACCAGAGTACCTGTGTGCTCAACAAACTCTAGTTTATTACTGGTTTTCAAACTACTTAAAAGACTATACATTTCTTAAGGAGAGACATGCATATGATCAAGAACCAATGTAAGGAAGGAATAAGTCCAAGATGCATTCATCAAAAACAAGTCTCCAGGAATTGATGAAATGCCAATTGGAATGTTTGAACAAGCTGACGAAGCACTGGAAGCACTCATTCATCTACAACAAGTCATCTGAAAGAGAATGACTTGGCCCACTGATTGGAAGAGATCCATATTTGTACCCATTCCAAAGAAAAATGACCCAATAGAATGCTCAAATTACAGAACAATATCATCGATATCACATGTAAGTAAAATTTTGCTGAAGATCATTTACGATGATTTTAGCAGTACGGAGCTGCCAGAATTTCGGATTCAATTCAGTAAAGGGCATGGAACAAGAGATACTATTGCTGACATTAAAAAAAAAAGTCAAGAATACCAGAAAGATGTTTACTTGTGCTTTATTGATTTGCAAATGCATTTGACTCTATGGACCATTAAAATCTATAAATATCCTTGAGAAGGATGGGGATTCCGGAACACTTCACTGTCTCATGCAGAACTTGCACATGGATCAAGAGGCTGTTGTGCAAAGAGAAGTAGGTAATACTGCATGGTTTAGAATCAAGAAAGGTGTGCTTCAGGGTTGTATTCTCTTACCATACTGACTCAATCTGTATGCTGAGCAAATCATCAGAGAAACTGGATTATATGAAGAATATGACATCAGGATCAGAACAAGGGTCATTAACAACCTGTGATATGCAGATGGCACAACCTTGTTTGCTGAAAGTGAGGAGGACTTCAAGGATTTGCTGATGAAGATCAAAGATTGTTGCCTTCAGTATGGATTACAATTTGTGGTAGTTACATAATCTGGAGTCAATTTGAGAGGATTAATGAGTGAAGGGGTGGAGTCTGGCCTGTAAAGATATAACCAAAGAGGCCTCTGTGTGGGCATGGCCTTCCCCTGAGAATTCTGGGAATTCCTGTTTTTTCTCCTTGGAAGCAGGAGACACTTCTCTCTCTCTCCTCACTCCCTGAGAGATGCTCTACTGACAAGACACATGGCACTACATCCTGGGAGCTGGAGAAGCCACATGGACCTACCCTGATGCAACCAGACCTCTGGAGCTGGAGAAGACACATAGAGACCCCTGTCAGCGCTGAGATGCTTACAATGCCACTGGATCCACAAGACTTCCAACCCACTGACCTGTGATCCACCTGCATTTGGCGTCATTGTATGTGTTTCATGAGTATGAAGAGGACCTTTCAGATTGATATCAGACATATGGACTTATGGACTTGATCTGGACTGGGCTGGGATGTTTTCTCAATATTCAATTTCTCTGGTATATAAACCTCTTTCTTATATATATATGAGTGTCTATGGATTTGTTCCTCCAGTCTACCCAGACTAACACACAACTCAATGTAAATAACACCAACATCCTCACAACTGGACCAATAGACAACATCATGATTAATGGAGAAAGGGTTGAAGTTGTCAAGGATTCTGCTTTGCTTGACTCCACAATCAATACTCATGAGGGCAGCAGTCAAGAAATCAAAAGCCGAGTTGCATTAGGCAAATCTGCTGCACAAGACCTCTTCAATGTGTTGAAAAGCAAGGATGTTGCTTTGAGGACTAATGCACCAGACCTAAGCCATGGTATTTTTAGTTATCTCATGTACCTGGGAAAGTTGAGCATTGAATAAGGAAGGCAGGAGGGTAATCACTGCATTCAAATTATGGTTTGGGTGAAGAATATTGGAAGCACCATGGGCTGCCAAGAGAACAAATACATCTGTCTCAGGACAGGTGCAGCTGCAATGGTCTCCAAAGCAAGGGTGGCAAGACTTCTCCGCATGTACTTTGAACATGTTATCAGAAGAGATGGGTCCCCGGAGAAGGTGAAATAGAGGGGCAACCAAAAAAGGAAGCCCCTCAACCAAGTGAATTGACACAGTGGCTGAAACAATGGGCACAAACAACAATTGTAAGGGTGACGTGGGACCAGGCTGTGTTTTATACTGTTGTCCATAGGGACTGATCCGAGGGCACCAAGGGACAACAACAATTAGAAATGTCTCCTGCTATGGTATGTTTATTCAGGAGTACAGGCTCATTCTTCTTCCATACCATGCGCCCCTCTGTTTATGCAGTCATAGATTATGGCTATTGCTGTTACTGCAAACTTGCCTTTCACTCTGGTACTGTGCTCAGCCAGTGCCTCTTTTGGCTTTGATCACATTGTGCCGACCTCCCCCTTATTGCATACTGACTTTCCCTTCCTCCAGTTTGCGATTTCCCTCCCTCTCCTCCCACCCACTAAAGAATGCTTCCCTTTGTGTGGAAACCTTTTCTTGACCTTTTGTCATAGGTGTCTCATACAATATTTGTTCTTTTGTGATTGACTTATTTCACTTTCGGTCCAGCCGTGTTATGGGTCATTGGACAACATGGCTTTTATTTTGCACAGTGCATGCTGTTCCATTGTGTGTTCACACCATTGCTTACACATCCATTCTTCCACTGCTGGGCCTTTAAGTTGATTCCACCTTTTTGCTATTGTGAATCGTGCTGTAATGAATATGGATGTGCTTATTTCTGTCATGGCTTTTATTTCTCTACAACAGATTCCAAATTGAGGGGTTGCTGGAGCCTAAAGTTCTGTTTCCAACTTTTTAAGGACACACGATTCCATTTCCCAGAGTGGTTGCACAATTTTTCAGTCGCGCCGGCAGTGTATGAGGGTTCCAGTCTCTCCTCTACCCTTGCCAGCATTTGCGGTTTGATGATTTTTTTTTTGAACTCTGCTATTACTCCTGGGTTTAGATAATATCTCATTGTTGCTTTGATTTCATAAAGAATCCCATTGACATTGTGGGCTAGGCATTAGACTGCTAATCACATTAAGAGCAGTTCAAACCCCACAAGTTGAGCTCCGTGGGAGAAAGATGAGGTCGTCTGCTTTTGTAAAGATTTGCCGTTTCAGAAACTCTGTGTAAGTTGGCTACAATTCAGAATTGACCCCAGAACTCCTTGTATAGACCGCTGAAAGGATCTAGTCCCTCCTCGTTATCTTTAATAGCCCATGCAGGATTTTCACCACAACATAATGCTATTTTCTGAAAAACAGGCTTTCCTTTCTGTAGGATGTCAATATCAGGGATTCTTATAAATGAGTGGATTAGGAAACAGTGTAAAGTTGTTCTGAGTTAGAGTTCATTTTGTTTTGTTTTGATGTTTTCATTTTATCTTCAACTCCAAGAGACCTTCAATCAGGAGAGAAAACCTGGCCAGGTCATCATCTGTCAAGATGTGTAGACTCAGAAGTGTGCGGAGGTTCCGGAGTGGGAGGCAGGCAGGTGTGCATAGGGAAAGAATCCAGAAAGGATGAAGACAAACCATATAGGTACTGGCTGACCCAGATATGAAGCAGAAGGAAATCTTTCTCTTCCCACCATCAGCTTTATTCTTCCCCCTCAATTTCCAGTCGGCAAATTCACACTTCCAGTGGAAGGACCTTATCCATTCTCAACCTGTGGGTCGCGACCCCTTTGGGGGGTTGAATGACCTTTTCACAGGGGTCGCCTAAGACCATCGGAAAACACTTAACTATTTCACAGTATATAATTACATTGTTTTGTGATTCATCACTATGCTTTAATTATATTTAATTATGTTCAATTTGTAACAATGAAAATACATTCTGCATACCAGATATTTATGATTCATAACAGTGGCAAAATTATATGAAGTAGCAATGAGAATAATGTTATGGTTGGGGGGTCACCACCACATGAGGAACTGTATGAAAGGGTCATGGCATGAGGAAGGTTGGGAACCACTGCTTTAAGGGACAAAGAGTAATGCATAAACCAAAAGCCCTAACTCAGCCACGCTTTCCCTTTCCCTCCTTTGCATGGAGGTGCAAAACAGGTGTCCCTTGGAGTTTTCTTGTGCCTTTAGGTTTAGCTTGGCTAAGCAGACCATTTGTCATGTCCAAAATCAAAGGTCCTGGTTCTGTGTGAATAGAGCAGCCTGGAATGCAGCCTGGACTCACCCTCAAGTCTTGGCCCAAATCTGAAATCATGTTGAGTTTTCAAATAACCTTTTCTGAGAGCCGTTTCTCTAAACCTTTGTGTTGCATACACCCTAAAGGAAACCATTTTTCTTCTTTTCTCGCTTGTGGTCTGGCAGAGGCGGGATGGCCAACGCTGCTTCCTGGAGGACTTTCATCCATGGTCCGCAGATGCAGGATATGATAAAAAAACAAACAAACCCACCAAACCACTGCCACTGAGTCCACTCTCACTCCTAGCGACCCTATAGGACAGAGTAGAACTGCTCCGGTGATTCTTTGCAGGAGTAAAAAGCCCCACTCTTTCTCCTGCAGAGGGCCGGGCTGCTGGTTCCAAACTGTGTCCTAGAGTATCACTGTCCAATGCATAACCACCACTACGCCCCGGGGCCTCCTGTTATCCCGCAGTCCCTCATCATTCTCGCTCTGAGATGTCCGACTCTCAACTCCCTTTCCGGCTCTCAGGCAATCATGATTTTTAGCATTCGTTCCTGCTACAACTCTAAAAGAATGCTAGCTTCTTTCTCTTACAGCAAACCGCCAGCGTTTGCCCCGTCCATGTGGACATTTCCTCCGTGCCGACAGTCACCAGTTGGGGTGTGAGTCTTTGCTCCAGGACGCCTGGCTCCATCCACAGTGGGAGAAATGCT
Organism: Tenrec ecaudatus; assembly: GCF_050624435.1. Classification (NCBI taxonomy): domain Eukaryota; kingdom Metazoa; phylum Chordata; class Mammalia; order Afrosoricida; family Tenrecidae; genus Tenrec; species Tenrec ecaudatus. The sequence continues at coordinate 12,473,043 of NC_134540.1, forward strand.
GCACATTCCAAAGGAAAGAAAGAAAGGGCATGAGGAAGGAAAGAAGGAATAAACAAAGGAAGAGAGGCAAAAGGAGGGAGGAAAAGGGATGCCGGGGGTGAAGCCTTCATTGCACAGAGCAAACATCTCCAGTCAACCCACTAGGCAGCCTCCTCTGGAGACACGCGGCCCTCAGAGCGTGGAGCATGGACGTTCTGCGGCTGCACGGTCCATTTTGCTGTGACTTCCTTAATTTTGTCCTGGGGGCGTAGTGGTTTCACACCGGCTGCGTCCCTGAAGGGCAGCAGTTTGAAACCACCAGCCACGCAGCTGAGAAAGACGGGGCTTTCTCCTCCCATAGAGTTACCGTCTCAAATGGAAGTGCCCTGTTCAGGGAATGAGAGATCACAAAGGAAACAATCCGTGGAGACAAAATAGATCAGTGGGAACCTAAACACGTGTACATCGAAAGACTTCATTAAAAGTATAGAACGAGAGCCCACAGATTGGGAAAATATATTTAGCAATGACATAACAGGCAAAGGCCTAATTACTCAAATCTGCAGTACATTACAAGCCTACAACAAGAACGAAAACAAAAACTAATAACCCTCTGAGAAGGTGGGCAAAGACCTGAACAGACGATGCTGAAGATGCTGTGGCAGGATTGGAACTCCCATCCACTGCTGGTGTACATACGTACAGCCACTGAGGAAGTCGCCACAGTGATTCCTGAAACAGATGGCAATTGAAATCCCATATGATTCAGCAATACCATTGCTGGGCATTGACCCCAAAGAAATAAGAAACAGATCACAAACAGATGTGCGCTCCCCCGTGTTCATTGAAGCACAGTCCACAATAGCAAGAGCCTGGCAACAGCCTAAATTTCCATCAGTAGAGATTGAATTTAAAAAAACCTCTCATATCTACACACAATGGAATACTATGTATCCCTAAAAATCGGTGCTGAAACACCTCATGGCATGGAGGGATCTGGAAGGCATATGCTGAGTGAAGTTAGTCAACCACAAAAGCAAAAATGCTGCATGAGTCTACTGCTATAGGAACCAGCAGCAGAATGGCACAAGCTCAGGCTGGTAGGGCATCCGGTTTGCTGGACAGGGAGGCCGGACAGCTTGTTAGGGAGCCTGACCAGTACCAATGAACTACACACCATCCGTTCTGAAGGTCACGTTGCCAGAGGGTGACTCATGCCATCTGGGATCAAACGGTCAAGAGAGGGGAAAGGGATACTGTCTATGATGAGGTCCCCCCGGATAGGTAGACAACCCTATCAGAGGGATGAGGGATACTGAGGGGAAAACAAGTCAAGAGGGGAAAGGGAGAAAATCAATCTGGAGGACAATGCATGTGTGTTAGTAGGAAAAGAGAGAGGACTGACTCCCATTTGGGGGTTGGGGTGGGGAATAACTGAAATTGATTTGGGGGATCCTGGGAGGGGAGTGTCTTTGGTGGTATGCACAGAATGGGCCACATTGACCGAGCTTCTGGGTGCATCCTGGGGACTCAGGTGGGGTGCTGTGGAATGGTGGGACACTCAATCCTGGCTCTTCAAGGTGCACAACATGCTCCAGAGGCTGCCTCCGTGAGATCTGATGCAGAAACTCCACCGGGTGAACTGGACTTCATGTCAGACACACGTGTAACCTGAGGAGTTAAGTCAGAAAATACACGATATCTGGAGAAGCAGAAGACACCTGTACCAAGATTGTTGAACTGTTGGTAGGTGGACACACATGGTCTTGCTACATGTCCTATATGCTGTATACTATACGTGTTATTCCGGCAAACTTGTGTCAGACACTCTCAGTCATTATTATAAATGTCCCTGACAATTAACCCCCGTTGTACGTGTAAATTCTGTCCAGTCACGAATGGGTTGATCCTGTACTTGTGAATCATTCAGCCACTGTGAAACGGAGTTAGCCTACATCGGCCCAATATCCCTCTTTCAACAAGGATTTAAAAAATTAGTACCAGGAGCTAATCAAAGACAATATGAAGAGAAGATCATTATGCCCCAGGGGGAGGATTGATAAGACTCTCTACCGTAAATAAACAAGGAGGTCTTGAAAGAGAGCCAATGGAAGATAAAAACAAGCAAACAAATGGAAAACATCGATCCAGGGATGGGTTTTGGCCTCCCACTAAATCCTCACTCCAACTTAAGAACAATTCAGTCTTACATCATGGCCCTGCTTGATACTTGCCCTCAGGAACGGAACACAAAGGGGAGGGGTGCAGGAGCAAAATGTGGTGAAGGAATTAGATGGTGCCTGGCTATCATATAAAATAGTGTCTGGGATCTTAAAGGCTTATCTCCAAACGAGCAGCATCTAAATGAAATGGCAACTAAGTCCACGTGGAAGTACATCGTCATCCGTCACTGAAGGATTGTAAATCATAGAATCCGAAGTCGAAGGGGGTTTAGTATCAGAGCCCAAATTATGAGAATCCGGTTTGCAGAAGGGCGTGGGTGACAGTGGGAACCCAAGATACATTTGTGGGAGCTACATCGGAAATAAGCCTCCAGTGACCTCCCTCTCTCCATAACTGAGGGATGGGAGGAAAGTGGTTACTAAACAGAGTGCATTGGAGACATGAGTCTAGAACATCAAAGGGTTAAACCTGACTTGAACAGTTAAAACTTGATCTCCTCTCTGATCCACTCTAGACCTGATCTGCTTGTCAACATTTTCTGTATTTTTGTTTATTCACATTTAGGGTTTATCTCAGAGGTGTCATGTCATTGGGGGCCACCCTCTTGAAGTTGTGTTATATGGTTTTGGTATATGAAAACCAGGATTGATGAAACTATAGGGACAGCAAATAGAATATGGATTTTGGTGGGGCGGTGGGGCCAGGGGGGCGGTACAGTGGTGGTTGGTGGGGGTAGGGTGGAATAAACTCACAGTCATGAAGTCAAGTCTGACTCACGGTGACCTCAAAGGGCAGGGTAGAACTACCCCTGTGGGTTTCTGAGACTCTACTCTTTTTTTTTCCTCAAAAGTCCAGGGCTCCAATAGGAGCTTCAAGGTAGAGCAAGAGAAACATATGGCACAATAGTTAAAATCACAGAAAGCCTTATGGCCTTGACCTCATACCTGTAGATCCCCCACTCACCAATATTTTGCTCTCCTGCTGTTTCAATCTGTCAGTTTGGTTAGACATGACTTGACAAATTCACCATGACTTAGAAAGTCTCAGGGACCTCGGTGGTGCAGTAGTTACGCCTTGGCCTGCAATCCTCACCGTCAGTAGTTTGAAACTACCAGCAGCTCCACAGGAGAAACTCTGGGCTTTCTGCTCCCACAAACGGTTACGGTCTCGGAAACCCACAGGAAGTCACTAGGAGTCAACATTGACTCCATGGTAGTGAGTTTTTGCTTTTGACAGATTTTGACGTTTCCCTATAGATGCAAAAATGAACCCATCTTCATCTGAGGGGCAGACTCAGCCAACAATACCTGCAACTGGGATTCAGTCACACCCTTCCGAGCGAAGAAAACAATCTGAGCACCAGAGGGTCTAGATTTCTCCAGAAAACCCCTGCCTCCACACCCTGACTGTAAATTAATCGTTGCTCCAGGAGCAGATTTTGATGGAATAGTACACTCCGTCTTCTTGAGTACTCACTAACTCTAGCCCCGCTCCATCCAGTCCATTCTGACTCAAAGGGATTCTATAGGTCAGAGTAGAGCTGCCCCTGTGGGTTTCCGAGGCTGCAACTCTACTGGAGTAAAAAAACTCACCTTCCTCTCCCGGAGCAGCTGGTGGTTTTGAACTGCTGACCTTAAGGTTAGCAGCCCAACCCATAACCCATAACCCGCTAAACCACCTGGGCTGAATATTCTCCCTCACTCTGTTGCCCATGTCTGGTGAATTGGCTAAGTTACAAGTGGATGTCCCATCGTCCACTTTTTCTGAACACTTTCACCCTCTACCCTCCCCTCCTCAAGACTAGTCCATAACCTCCCACATCTCCTACCCTTCCATCCTGCCTAAAAGATTCCAGCACCCTACACTACATTCCCATCTGGGTCCTGCAGTGTTATTCTGGGGTCTCCATAACTCACAGATTCACTGAGGTTCATATTGCAAAAGAGATCGATTGCCTGATAATCCCACCTTGTGTGACCAGGACACTTTCTTACTTTATTGTGTTTTTGGCAAAATTTTACACAGCAAATTAGGGTTCCCTTGAACAATTTGCATACAAATTGTTCGTTTGCAATTTTCACAACCCGTCAGCAGGTTCATAAAATCCTGTTTGCTCTATTTCCATTGATCTAGCTTCTCTTTCCTCCCTCCAGGGAGCCTCCCCTTTGCCTGAGAGTAAAGGTTGACCATTTGATCTTCATAGCCAGGTTTAAAGGTGGCTTTCGGGAACGAGTCTTGGAGGTTGCTCCAGACTCTGTGGGTCCAGCAGGTTTGGTAGGACCCTGTGAGGCTGTCGGGTTCTACTAGCATTTCCCCTTTCTCTGGTTACTGATGTTTATAAATTCATTTATCTGGAAAGCAAAGCGGGCCTGGAGGCAGGCGGATGGGTGGGGTGACTGCCTTGCCCGCTGACTCTGGGCGCCCAGACTCAGGATCCTGGGTTTACTGCCCCAGCTGAGACCGCTCTCCAGAAGCCACACCCACCCGCGCTCCAGTTGTCACCAGCAAGGGGCGGGGCCTGGCGGGTTTAAAAGCACGGCGGGCCCGGAGCAGACATCGTGTCCCAGGGCCGCTCAGCACCTGCCTTGGCTCAGGACGGCCCGCAAGCCGAGCCGCCAGGACCCCGCTGACTTCTGCAGCCCGAACTCCCGCCTCCGCGCCATGGCCAAGGTGAGTGCGCCCCAGGACCCTTAGGAGGGGCGGGGGAATAGGGGCGTCAGGGAGAAATGCCGGGACCTTGGGACAGGATGGACTTGGAAGCTGCTGCATCAGTGTTTTGAGAGGACTCTGGCCTCACCTTGCAAGATATCCTCCCACCCCCCACTGGAGAATGTTAGGGGTGAGACCCAGGCCGGGCAGGGGTAGAGAATTCAATTCAAAATTTGGGGGAAGGGTCATGGGCTCTAGGTGAGGGAGGGAGGGGTTAGGGAACAAGGGGGCACGGTGGACTGCGGAAAGTTACATCAGCAGGCCCGCCCTGTCCCCCAACTAGGTTACCTGCTAAGCAGACTAGGGGACCCCTGGTGGCATGGTTATTAGCTATGCATTGGACTGATAACCTCGAGGTGAGCTGTTTGAGACCACCAGCCTCCAAGGGAGAAAGCAGGCTTCCTACTCCTGTTAAGAGTTAGTCTGGCTCTACAGAGGACTACAGAAAAAAAAAAAAAGAGTTAGTCTGAGGGGGGGGCAGTTCTACCCAACCCTACAGGGTTGTTATCAGAATGGACCGTTGGCAGTGAGTGAGAGGAAAAGGGTCACGCATCAGGGTGACCTCTTGGGGCTAAAAGAGCACAGGGGAGACTTGGCCCTCCTTGAAGGGATCTTGTCTGCCTGCCCCACCCCCAGGAAGATCCCTTCTCTGAGAAGCCCTGAAGCCCTGCCTTGTCCCACGGACCTTCCCTAGAAATAGAAGAGACCAAAAGGGAGTTAAAGAGAGATTGAAGAGTTGTGGCTTGAAGGTGGATGAGAGCATCTTTCTCGTCCTTTCTCCTGCCTTCCCCTGTCCCGCAGAGAGCCCCTCACTGGAGGGGGGGGATTCACAAGGTCCATTTGGGGTCAACATTGCACCTCTGGTTCTCTTTCAGAAAGCACGAGGTTTTTACTCGATAGAGATCAGTGACGCAGAGGACATGGAGGAAACAAAGAAGGGGAAGTCCAAGGCCCCCAACAACGTGTACTGGAAATGCAAGAGGAATCACCAGAAAGAGGAGATTACGGAAGAACCTGATCTGGTCAGTAACCTGAAGTCTTAAGTCCCGTTGAGCGGTGCTCTCCTGAGAGTTTTGTCCTCTAACAAAAGAATCATCCAGATCAAGCAACCGAAAATTCTCTTGCTGTTTGTTTTATGGTTTAAGAAAGGGTGGGGGTGGGGTGGGGAGTGCTGTGATAGCATCTGTCAGTCAGGACAGAGCGGATTCCTGCATGTACTTGGAGCCTGTCCCAGGTAGAGCTCAGAGGGGAAAGCCCCCTAGCTCTCTCTTCCCTGCTGGTTTAAGTGAGATGTAAATGAGTGCTTGCCAGTTTTTAGCCAGTAAAGTAAAAGTATTTGAGCCAGAGCCTACTGAGGAAGACGACAGACTTCCATGGGTTTCTGGACATGAGGGAAAAGATAGCTAAGACAGACACTTTAGATAAACCCTAGCACTAGGTGAACGGAATTTAAACCCTAGTTTGATCAAAGCTTCAGTTTCCTCTTTCGCACAATAGAAACTAAAACTGGTGCCCAGCCTGGAATGGGATAAAGCATGGATTGAGACTGGGGGGCATAGTTGATGCTCCAGAAGTAGGAATGATTTGTTTGTCTATCTCTAGCACTTATGATCGAAACAAACATAGCTGCTCTTTCTTGGCACTGCTGTTTACATCATGACGCTATGTCCATCTGGTGTGTGTGGGTTCATACAAGTGAAAACCGGTTTGTTTTTAGCGCTTTGTGCTTCTTTCTCCTTCCCGCCTTACGTTCTTCACAAGAGTTCGTTACATTGCGACAGCTTGATGCTCTTGTGCTGTGGTGTCTCAGGTGCTTAGAACCTTGATTCCAGCTTCTGAATAAACGTCAGCACATTGATAATGGCACAGTGCTCACCGCTGCGCCGCGATGCCCAGTCAGTAGTTTGAAGTCACCAGCTGCTCCCGGGAAGCGAAACTTGACTTTCTACTCCCAAAAAGAGTTACGGTCTCAGAAACTCAAAGGGTCAATTCTACCCTGGGCTGTGGGGTCTTAATGAGTCAGCATCAACTCAAATGGCAGTGCATTTGGTTACCCACGCCTGTGCTGTTCCCATGATGCCAACAGGGGTCATGAAGACACCCATGCCCCCTGAAACCTGGGCGTATGAGAAGGAGGAAGGTATTTGGCCACAAGGCACAGCGCGTCTCTAGGCACGAGGTCCATCCCTTCATGGGATCTGTCCGGAGCTTAGCATGCATATGGTGATGTGCTTGGCTGGTTATCAATCTGTGGGCCTCCGGAGTCAGTTGGACCCTACCTTCATCTTTTCAGTCCCTGGTGCTGTCACAATCGTAACGTGGTTAGATGGAATGAGAGGGCAAGAAGAAGAAGAAGAAAGGTAGCTTATTGGATGGCTAAATCTGCAACATGAAACTTTTTCTACACGCCATAATTAAGAAAAGAGACGGGTGTGGTACCAATTCCAGCATGTATGTCAGACTCTCAGGAATTGAAAATCAAGCCATTAGGGAAAAATAAGAGTAGATACACTGTGTCCCTCCTCAATGCTGGGTTTTCTAGGGGCCAAGGAAGACTTACCCATGGGTTTTCTGAAGCTACCTCACCTTCTGCACTACCCAGCCTTCTCCCTCCCACCCTCACATTCTACAATGTGTAGGGTACCCCCTCACCCCCGACACAGCAAAGACTTGTCTAGTTCCCACCATCAAATGTGCTGAAAGTGAAAAGCCAGCTTCAGTACAGGGCTGCTGTGAGTCAGAATAATCTGAATGTCACACAAGAGCAGTCCAGTGACTCTGATACAATTAGCAAGGGGGGGCCTATGGCTACTTGGCAAGTGTTTCTCTGTGGGGTTTCTCTAACCAGGAACTTCTTGAGTTCCATTACTTGAACAAGGAAGAAAGACTTGCTTTTTGGTGCCAGAGACACCCTGTTGGGTCTGCATGGATAAGGAGTTGTCCGCAGACAAGTTTCTGGCAGATGTTCAAGTAAGATGCAGTGGGTCTAATTTGGTATTACTCAGTAACAGATGTTTAGGTCTGAATTCAGTATCCAGATATGAGAACCCAAAAGACAAGTATCTTAGGTTGTACACATGTGCTGGACAACACGTGTTGATTAAATCTAATGACTGCTCAAAAAACAAAACAAAAGCCAAACTCACTGCTATTTGCCAGTGACAGCTACGAGGTGGTAAATGACAAATTAAGACCTAACTCTTTAGTCTCTCTCTCTCTCTCTCTCTCTCTCTCTCTCTCTCTCTCTCTCTCTCTCTCTCTCTCTCTAGTTTCATCAGCACATCATTCACATACCATAACATTTAATAGTTCAATCATATCAAGAATAATCATACAATCATTCCCCCCATTCAATTTTAGAAAAATTGTTTCATGGTTTTCATGGTTAAATTGTGTTTTCATGGTTAAATTGCTTTTAAAATGTGTTGTGTAATCACAATCAGTTCTATAGTGTTTCATCCCCTCTCCCACATACATTGTTTGTTCCCCCAATTCCTCACCCTCACTACCTCCCACCCCCCAACCTTACCTCCCCTATCAAGGCTGTCCTTATATCTTGCCTGTGGTTAGAGGGGATCTGCCAGTGGCCTAACCTGACAAGATACTCTGCAAACGGGTTTTGAGCTCTCACTGTCTTCCACAGCCTTCTAAAAATTAGGTGTTCACAATTCAGGCTCTGATACTTCGTTGTATTTTGATTTGGTTATTGTTATCCTTGGATCACACAAGCTGGTGTGCTTCTTCCATGTGGACTTAGCTGACTCCTCACTTAGATGGCTGCTTGTTTGAATCCATGCCTTTAAGACCCCAGACACTATTCCAATTGATAGCTGGGCACCATCTGTTTTCTTCACCACACTTTTCTGTAGCACCATTCAGGGATCATTTCAAGAAGGGGAGTATCGAGCAGGGCCAGGTCATCAGAAGTAAATCTTCTTGGATTGGGCCCAGACTCCATCTGCTTGTCTCTGGGAAATACACGACTCAGGTTTACTTAGGTGGTTGTATTATGACAAAATCAAAACCCCTTAAGAATAACTACATCAACAACAGCAAAAAACCAACCAGCAAACTAACACAACTAAACAAAAAACAAACTAACTAACTAAAGGTAGGAAAACATACACCCATAGAAAAAGAAAAGTAAGACATTGCCAGTCATCCCTCTGGGGTATAATTTGAATGCACTGACAGCATCACCAATTTTTACAACAACATCACTCTGGGCACTGTTGGTATTAGGAATCTCTTTGAGTACAGTCCCATCATGATCGGCAATCCATGAGTTGTTCAATCTCCCATTCGATTGAGCTCGGTTTACACAAGTATGGGCATTGGTGCTGGGGGAAACTTCTTAGCTCAATTCTTCCAAGTGCAGGTCCCTGCCAACAAATCAAAACCTGTCATGTCACCGTGAGGGGCCATTGAGATGCTAAATAGAGCAGGGTTCTCCACCTGTGGGTCGTGACCCTTTGGAGGTCAAATGACCCTTTCACAGGGTGGCCTAAAACCACTGGAAAACATGTATTTCTGATAGTCTTAGGAACAAAGACATCGCTGTGCTATCCGTCTCCAGGCAGGTTTGCCCACATGCAGATATGCCCCCATATGAGTACCGGGCGTGAAGACTTACCCATGCTACACCATGCTTCAAGGCACAATTTCATTTATTTAGAATTAGAAGTAAATGTTTCACAATATATAATTACCTATTGTTTTGTGACTAATCACTATGCTTTAATTATGTTCAATTTGTAATGATGAAAATACATCCTGCATATTAGATACTTACATTATGATTTATAACAGCAGCAAAATTACAGTTATGAAGTAGCAATGAAAATAATTTTATGGTTGGGGAGTCACCACAACATGAGGAACTGTATGAAAGGGTCACGGCATGAGGAAGGTTGGGAACCACTAAACTAGATGGAGATTCTGGGTCCCTTTCTATTGGACACCTACCAAGGTGGGGGGGTCCAATGACCACCACTTCCACAAGTCCAGGGCGGCCTCTCTCTGATTCCAAGATTCTTTGGAAGCCTTTCCCTTCCCTTCCCGTTCTGCATCAGCTGCCTGGCCAAATGGGTCTTTTCTTTTCCTCCCACATGTTCTGGCTCCTCGCCCATCCTTAGTGCTACACCCAGATTTCATGGTCAAAGCTCAGGGTTGGAACCATTTGGCATTATCTAATCCACTCTTCCTCTGATGGGTTTCAGGATGACCATAAACTCAGCTTTGAAGACCTGGAAAAGAAGTACGGAACCAACATTGTGGTGGTAAGTCCTCAAAAACCAAGGACCAGTTAGAGAAGGCCTGGACCCTATAAAGGAAAAGGTGTGTGGCTCTTCAACAGGAAGGTGAAGCAGAGAGAGCTCTTCCAGGTCTCCGTAAATCTCTGCTGTCCCTTTAAGTTGAGTGCCCTGTAGCAGCAACTTTGAGAACAGTGGGACTCTATGCCTAGAGTGGCTGAAGGGCTAGCTAACCTTGAAGAGATGATGTGTCTGAGATCATTCCTTTTCACTGGCTGTTGGCTAAACACAATCCTTGTGCTGTGACTGTCCCAAGCTGTGGTATCCTCTGAAAGATATTGATACTTTCTCACTGCTTATAATCCCTGCGTCCATACAGTATTGTGACACATGTTGGTTGCTTTCTCATGAGAGAATGGGGAGAGCCAGGGTTAAACAAGCTAAGATCAAGATGAACAGTCTAATGGACCACGCAAACCCCAGTCTCCATGAACCAGAGGTTAGAACTCCGTGGTGCCTGGCCACCACTGCTGAATGCTCCGAAAGGAATCCAATAGGAGCCCTGAGGTAGAGAAAGAGAGACATGGCACAAAAGTTAAAATCAAGGAACGACCTATGGCCTTTACACATCCTCAGGTCTGGAACTAAATTAACCCCTTGACTCAGCTTCTAGCCAAACTACCAACAAGCCTTAAAGGAAAGCAATACCCCCAGGGGGGAATGCTCATTAGCGAAATCAACCCTTCCACATTAAAAGAGCAGTGTGTTGCCCAGGGATGGAGCTCAGGAGGAAGGAATGGGGGATCAGAAAGGACAAAGGGGTAAACATAAGGAGGAAGTGGGAAGAGGCTGTTACATTATAGGAACTGCATTCAATGAGTTGAAATTAAGGGTATGTGAATTGGTGAATAGAAAAACCAATGTGCTCTGTAAACGTTCACAATTTTAAAAGTTTTTTTGAATCATTTAAAAACCAATATATTTGGTTGGAACAACAAACCCAAACAGGGGCAGTCTAAGAAGCGTGCTTGTCCCACCTTTTCCTCTTCCAGGAGCGCACCAATGTGTTCAAAGGCTGCCACCTCCGAAAGCACGGCTTTCAGCTGTGAGCTCAAAAGCCAATGAAAACTCAACTCTAGGTGCCTTGATACCACGAGGGATACTGAACATGTGGTAGAAATGCCCTCTGTGTGCAGACCATTAAACTGAACACGGAGAGGCAACAAAGATGAAGAAGAAGATCTCTGCTCTTAAGCTGGACACAATTATGTGGAGAACACAGATTGTATGAAAAAGATCAGGTTTTGTGCTTAAATGACAAGTGAGAGGTTTAGACAGTATGAAGAGAGGATGATGAATTCTAATCAGAGAGGGACCACAGCAACCTCCATAGGTGATACAGTGTTTGCACTGGGGCTTAAGAGCACCCACAGAGCCAAAAAGACAGAAGGCGTTTGGAGCCTGAGAGCTAATGGGTTCGCTAGGACCTAGGGTATAGAAAGGGAAGCGATGACCTAGACATGAGTCTCGGGAAAGGTGAGCGGGGTGAGATTGTCAAGCAATTTGACATTGAATGCAAGGAGTAGAGACTGGTGAGCTGTCTAAGGAGCACACTTTCCAAGCAGGGACGTGATCTGATAAGATTAACTCCAGATTATGTTATGTGCCATTGAGGTGGTTCCACTCATTGTGACCAAATGTACAATAGGACAAAGCATGAGGCTGTCCTGTGCCACCCTCAAAATCATTATGTTTGAACCTGTTGTCTCAGACACGGGGTCAGTCCATGCCATTGAGGGTCTCCTTCGTTTTCACTGACCCTCTACTTTACCAAGCATGAAATCCTTCTCCAGGGTCTGGTCTCTCCTGATAACACGTCCAAAGTACATTAGATGAAGTCTTGACTTCTTCACTTTTAAAGAGCATTCTGGCTACACTATCTTCAGATTTCTTTGTTTTTCTGGCAGTCCAGGGTAGTTTCAATATTCTTCACCAGTATTCACCCATTTTTATCCTGTCTGCCCTCTTCATTGTCCAGCTTTCACATGAATATGAGATGACTGAGAATCCCTTGGCTTGCTTCTGGTGTACCTTCAGCCTCAAAATGACTTCTTGCTCATTAATACCTTAGTAACGTTGTGCACCTGATTTGCTCAATGCAAGGGGTTGTTTGATTTCTTGACTCCATCCATGAGGCATTGATTATGAAGACAAGTACAATAGAATCCTTGACGATTTCAAGCTTTTCTCTGTTTATCGGGATATTGTCTGTTGGTCCAGTTGTGAAGATTTTTTGTTGTTGTTTTCATCACAAGAGCCATAATCTATCTACTGAAGACCATAGTTCTTGATCTGTATCAGTAAGTGCTTCAAGCCATCTTGGCTTTCAGAAAGCAAGATTGTGTCATCTGCATAGATCAGGTTGTTAATAAGTGCAGAAATCGGATCTAACCTGCTGAGACAGAACTATTGTCTGATACTTCTTTTGTTCTTGTGTGGCCTTTTCAGGGCCTCTCCAGTGCAAGAGCAGCAGAGCTCCTGGCACAGGTTGGACCCAATGCCCTCAGCCCTCCCAAGAAGACCCCGGAAATTGTCAAGTTGTTCAAGCAAATGGTGGGGGGCTTCTCTGTCCTCCTGTGGATTGGCGTCTTTCTGAGCTGGATCACATATGGAATTGAGTATTCCTACCATCCAACTACCAGCTTAGACGAGGTAAGGTCCCGGCTGCTGTCCTACGTGGCATTGCCAACTTGCAAACAGGGGGAACAAACCTAGGTCTTGAATCTAGGCCTGAGCGGGCAGAGCACAGCACTGTTTCCCCTCAGTAAAACATATCTGGCTTCCTCATGTCTAAGCAGCAGTGTGAACATGAATGAAAAAGCTGGAAAAAGGCCTATTTCATGAATTCCTAGTGAGAGAAGATCAGCCTCTTCACTGACATATTTTTTCAATATTTCTCCTCAAAGTTAATCTTAGTCTTTAAATATGGAGAGCATTTATGCTTGTTGGAAAGTGGGTACTAACTAGGAGATCAAATTGGCCAATATTCTGCTAACAGTAAGAATGGATCAACATGTGGTAACACAAAAGACTCAAATCTCCAGAAAGGGAAATCCGTATGGCTAGGGGACGGAGAAGTACGGGTAGGTGCATGCGACTAGGGATGGTGTGGGGATTGGCTGAAACAGGCACAAGTGAAGGGGGGTTTCTTAGGTGAGGGAAATGCTACAATGTTTCAAGACTGCCTGCAGTGGTAGTTGCACAATCTATAAACTTGCTACATTAAATAAATACATAAATAATCATTGGCATGCACACTTGAAACTAGTAAAAGTTGTGGGCTGTGAAGGATGTGGTCCCAAATGGCATCTTCCTCCCCTTTCTATGGAGACGCGTCGCCATAGAAGCTGGTTCACGATTGTTTGCTGTTCTGATTTTCTCCCAATCCTCAGGTGTATTTGGGCGCCGTGCTTGCTGCAGTTGTTGTTTTAACGGGATCGTTTGCGTACTACCAAGAGGCCAAAAGCACCAACATCATTGCCAGCTTCAGTAAGATGATTCCTCAGGTGAGTAGACCAGCCATCTCTCGTCTAGTGTCTGAATTACTTTTATAAGACGAAGCATCAATTAATCAAGTGACCTGCTCTCTCAGCACCCATTTCCTCATGGGTTTTGAGAGAATCAAATGAAGTGAGACAGGAAACTTGTCAAGAACCCAGGAGGGTGGAAACACCATCTGCACAACTTCTTCTGCGACTTCTCTGAAGGACTTGGGAAGCATCAGGACAAGCTCATCCCAGAGGAAACTGTACGAGTTCAGGAATCATTCACTGGCAGCCAAGAAAATCCACCTGTGATTCTTTCTCGGGGGCCATTTTGTTTTCAGTCCTCAACTCAGTGCATGCTTCCCGGGATGCTGTCGCCATGGCCACCAGTGCTCGCCCTTCCCTTTACACAGGCCTGGCTGGCAGTGTGGCCTCTAGAGAGGCCATGAGCCATTTTGACAAAGAGCAGGAGAACTGGGTCGTCCTTAGCCCCTCCTCCAAACAAACAAACAAGGAAACAAACACTTGTCAATCAGAAGGTGGCATTGTGGACGCAAGAGATGGAACCCTTGGCTAAACTCAAAAGCTCTACTTCATTAGAGTTTTCTCTACTTTGGCACTGAACCCCTTGACTTCACCTTCAGTAGTTTCCCCGAATGTTGACAGCCATGGTCTTTCAGACTTAATTGTCTCTCCATTTCCATCAGGCCTTTGCTTCTGGTTTCAAGAGTATCTCTATGAGTTAGTTTGTTCTGAAGAAGAAAACTAGTTCTGGGGTCTTCAGTCCTCAAGTGTAACACACACGCTTTATTTGGGGTCATTCTAACCTCCATGGGTTCTCATGTTCGTGTCTGAGATTCGGAGAGGTACGACTGAAGGAGCGGGATTCGCTTCGGGCCAGGATCTGAGACACCTCTCCTGCTTTTCTCTCCCAGCAAGCTCTCGTCATCCGAGACGGGGAGAAGAAGACAATCCCTGCGGAGCAGCTGGTGGTGGGGGACATAGTGGAGATTAAAGGAGGAGACCAGATTCCCGCAGACCTCAGACTGCTGTCTTCGCAGGGGTGCAAGGTAAGCATCGTGTGGCACCTCTAAGGATCAGCTCCTCACCCGTTGCTCTTCCATTGGCTTTACTAATTTCAGTATAACTCGGCCAAGAAGCACAATTTTGAACATTGTTTCCAATCTTCTCCTAGGTGGATAACTCATCGCTCACTGGGGAATCGGAGCCCCAGCCCCGGACCTGTGAATGCACCCATGACAACCCCCTGGAAACAAAGAACATTGGCTTCTTTTCTTCAACCTGCCTGGAAGGTCAGTCCAGCTGGTTCTTGGGACCAGATTAATTTCTCCCTCCTTAAGCGTCATGCTTTTCTTTTTACTATCTCTTGCTATAAAGCTTTTCCTTGCATTGTCATGTACTTCTGTATCATGAAAGCTATCAAAGAGAAGACTATAAAATAGATTCTATTTCCTTCACAGTCAAGGACCCCTGGAATAAATTGTCTATTCCCCTATAGGCTCAGCAACTGGCATGGTCATCAACACGGGTGACCGCACCGTCATCGGACAGATTGCCTCCCTGGCTTCAGGAGTTGGAAATGAGAAGACCCCCCTTGCCATTGAGATCGAGCATTTTGTTCGTGTTGTGGCAGGAGTGGCTGTTTCCATAGGCCTTGCTTTCTTCTTCATCGCTATTTCCATGAAGTACCCTGTCCTGGACTCCATCATCTTCCTCATCGGCATCAGTGAAGCCAATGTGCCTGAGGGCTTCCAGGCCACTGTCACTGTAAGTCATGTTTCCTGTACCCTGACATTGTTAACATCTATTGCTGGGTGAGCGACCACAAATGGCTACAAACTTCCTATTTATAATGAGGAATTCTTGCCCCATAAAATGACAATAATGGAGCATTCTGAAGAGATGGCTACTTAGAGGGACAAAAGGAAGGAATTGTGAGCTATTTAAAGTCAGAGGCAATGTGCTGGAAAGCTGTACATTTTCATTTTCAAGAGATCTAGCAATGACCATGCACATCACTTTGGTCCGTACGGTCTAGATAAGGTAGACTTCTGCCATCCTTGATTGTTTTCTTCCAGAGTCTACTTTCATCCTCACAAGTCTTTAATAGGAATAACAAATTCGTGGCAATTTTGATCTAGGAATTTATGAACAGTTACATGATTTGCCTCAATTTTCTCCTCTCAGAAGCCCAAACTGAATCCCTTCCATTTTCTTCAGTGGACTCAACCAGCTCTTTCCTGACTCTACCTTACATTCAACTTTGGATCTTCGCTTTTAAGGGCTCACTTATTAGTCTTTACGCAAAAGCTACCCTCCTTCCCAGTCTCTGCTGTGGGTTGAGGAAAAGAGTCATATTTTATATAATCTTTGGTCTAATATTATCCTGCTCAAAGACAGAGTAATTTCTTAGATCCCAGATCTCTTATGTCATGAGATTGTACCTGAAGAAATAGAGCCAAGACAACCCTTTGAGAGAGGGGAGTTTTAAAGAGAGAGCTACGTTTTTAAAATATGGAGCTCCGAAAACGAAACAAATACTTCTTGATCCCCTGAAGCAAAAAGTGAGTCCTTTGAAACAAATTCCTTGGCATATGCCAGTCAAAATCTCTCCCTCATACTTTCATTCTTATAAATTCTATGGAAGATGGTTGGCCAAAGATCAATTCATCATGATGCATGGGTAAAGGCCATAAAAGTCTTACTTCTCTTTCCCATCTATGTGTCTTTGGGTGACAAGACCAAAAAAGAAAGGTGTGTTTAAAAGTAAAGAATTTTGGCTTGTAAGGCTTACCAACCACCAGGCTTATTTGGATACATTTGTAACTATTCCTCTGTCTTAAAATTTGTCTAGTTCTCCCCTAAAATTCAATCATTAATAAGATTAGTTATTTGTTTATTTTATTTTATTTTTAAAAAACATTTTATTGGGAACTCTTACAGGTTTTATTACCATCTGTAGTTCAATTAGATTAAGACTAATTGTACAGTTGTTGCCATCATCATTTTCAACACATTTTCTTTTCTTCTTGAACTCCTTGATATCAGCTCCCCTTTATCCTTCCCTCCCACCCTACCACTCCCGATAGCTATTTATTTTTTATCAAAACAAATTCAAGTCGATCTTTTCCTACCCATGCTCTAAAAAATGTGGGTGTATTTGTTATTATTAAACTATATAGCAAAACATACAGCACTTCAATAGTTTCTACTTATACCCCCCCCAAAAAAAAAACATAAATAGTCACATTGACTAAATATGTCAAATTAAGCAACCATTCTGTACCACCCTTATCTGAGTGTACAAATTCATTTCCCCAAAAGTTACTTCTTCCATCTTTCAAGTGACTGCTGTCAATGTGGTATCATAACCATCAGTGGTGCACAAGGCAGCCATCCTTTGATCTCACTCACTCTTTGGTGTGAGTTGGATGAAGGGTTACAGAGCAGACCACTTTCCATCGAACAATCACGCACATTTCATGCCATGGATGGCACTCACCACAGTGTAACTAACACCACTTCTCCCGCTCCTTCCACCAATGTTCTGTCTCCATCCTTCTTTTCTAACCTCTGAACTCTGTGCTTGGACAGATACTGCCTTTGAGATCCCAACTGGTTATTTTGCCTAAGGTGCAATTGTTCCCTTCATGGACCTGTCTACTGTTTCGCTAACATTTGAGCCACTGGGTGAGTTCATTTTGAGACCCTACGGGTGACGACGGGCCTAAATCTTAGGAATCCTACCAGTCTCTATCTGACCAGAAACCCTGTTCTCCTTTAAGATTTTGTGTTCTGTTCCTCCTTTTTTTCCTCCCACTCTATCCCGGCCCTTTAAAGGTGATCCTTTTTAGGAAGGTTGATAGAGGTAGCTGGGTACTAGCTAATTCTTCTGACTTCAGAGTTATGAACATGAAGGTAGACATTCTTTACGAGTCAAGTTAAATGATAGTTTTGTTCTATGAAGGCTTCTGGGGATGTTTCTGGGTTAAGGTTTAAAGTTGATCTCAGTGCATTTTTTTCAGGGGTTCATCTAGCCTCCATCGCTCCAGAAATTCTAGAGTCCTTGAGAATTATTTGAAATTCCACTTTGCATTTTCCCTCTTTTAGGGGAAAGAGTAAGTGATTAAATGTCAGTGATGTCTACCTGAGCTTATTTCAAAAGCTTTCTTTCCTTGACCAACTAGGTGATGCTGACACTGACCGCAAAACGGCTGGCTAGGAAGAACTGCCTGGTGAAGAACCTGGAGACGGTGGAGACCCTCGGCTCCACCTCCATCATCTGCTCTGACAAGACAGGGACTCTGACCCAGAACAGGATGAGTGTGGCCCATCTGTGGTTCGATAATCAGATCTTTGTGGCTGACACCAGTGAAGACCATTTGAGTAAGTCTCATGGAATATTCTGCATGGTGTAAACCTATGGACCTAAGTCTAGAGTGCTAGGCACTCTCTGAGAATTATGTAAGAGGAGGACTATTTTTATAGTACACCTCAACCACCACTAGCTGTTCTTTACCTTCCAGACCAGACCTTTGACCAAAGCTCAAGGACCTGGACCTCCTTGGCCAAGATAATAGCGCTGTGTAATCGAGCTGAGTTCAAGCCAGGACAGCAAAGTGTGCCCATAATGAAGGTAAGGCATCTGCTTAACTTGGTCTTAGTGATAGCCCTATTGGAGTCACTTCCTCTGTTCTGTTGGCACATGTTTTAATCGCTCCAATTGATGAAAGTCTATAGCAAATCTGACTAATAAGATATGAAGAAAAATTCCTTCCCTCCAGCTAGGGTTGAGAATTCACAAAAACTCAAAGGTTCTCAGAATGTTGATTTAGGTCATTTTGAAAATGGTTTTCTTCCAGTCACGAATATTTCTTATATTCCTTCTCCAATTTCCTCGCCACATAACAGTGTAATCTGCCATTGTTTTTTGACGTAAATGCTATTTACTGTAGTTTCAAATATGATGTCAAGTAAGAAAAGTATTGTTGAGAAAGCAGAAACCTTTACTAAACAAAAATATCAAAATGTGAAGCGATGGCTTTGTTTTTGACACATCCTCCATCTAGGCTTATACGCTTCTGAAAGTTGTGTTTCTGTCTCTCAAATCCCTAACTCAAACCACTTTACCTCTTTTCCATTAAAACAGTGTCCATCTACTCTAATCCCTCTATTATATTGCAAATGTCTTCATTGCAGAATATCAATATCTCTGGCTCCTTACTTTCAGCCTTGTGAATTTGTTTTACTTTGAGAATTATTGATTTAAGTGGATGGATTTCTAGGTGGTGGCTTTGTGTATGTTGATCTCAGGTTGATCACTTCTGTTGTTGATTCTCTGAACAATGAACTCCCTTTAGTACTTTTGGTGCTAGGTATTAATTTTACAGATTCCTTTAATTTCTCTTTATTTGGAAAGTCTTTATTTTTCCTCATATTTGGGAGATTATTTTGTTGGATATAAGATTCTTGGTTTATATATATTTGTTCAGAGTTTTGCATATGTCATCACATTGCCTTCTTGTCTGCACAGTGTATGTTGAAAAATTTGAGCTGATAGTTATTGGCTCCCTTTGTAGGTAACTTTTCTCTCTACCCCCACCCCCAACCCCTACCAAGCTGCTCTTGAGAGTCTTTCCTTGTTCTTGATATTGAAAAGTTTGGCTATAATATGACACAGTTTTCTTTTGAGATCTATCTTGTTTGTGGTTCTTTCAGCTTTTTGATTGGTTATTTTACCTTCTTTTATGTTGTTGTGGACGTTTTCTTTAATAGGTCTAGGACTACTTACTCTGTGTTTTTGTTGATGTTTCTTCCTGTTCTGGAATCCCAATCAACACCTGGCTTTGTGAAAAACTTACAATACTTTCTTTTTTTCTACTTTTTGAGTTTAGAGTCAAGCTGGCTGTCACATCCCTCTAAAACAGTGGTTCTCAACTTTCAAAATGCTGCTGCCCTTTGATACTGTTCCTAAAGTTGTGGTGACCCCCAACCATAACATTATTTTCATTGCTACTTCGTATGTGTAGTTTTTCTATTATGAATCAGGTGACTCATGTGAAAGGGTCATTCAACCCCCAAAGGGGTGGCAACCCACAGGTTGAGAACCAAAGCTCTAAAACCTTAATCATTCTTCCGTGATTTTCTTTATCCCCAGCATTCATGCTAGCATCTATCCTTATGTACATCTCTTTAGGCACGGTATCCTGGTTTCTCTAAGGCTTCTGTTTGTTGTTGTTTTTTAATCTATAGCCCACCCACTTTTCAAAATGTAGTTCAAATGCCACTTCTTCCATGAAACATCACAGTCCTCATTAAGTTCCCGTTTGTGAGCTTTTCTAACTCCAGCAGGTAACACCATCATTACATTCACTAATGGTCATGTAGTCATCTTGTTTCTCCTGCTAGACTGTAAATTCTCAGTCAAAAATACACATTGGTTCCTGTGCTAAAAGCAGGTGGGTTTATTGAAAATAAACACACACAATAAAACAGTTTATAATCCAAATATCGATTTCTTTTCATTCCCAGAAAACTGTGGTTGGAGATGCCTCAGAAACTGCTCTCTTGAAATTCTCAGAGATTATTTTGGGCGATGTGATGGACATTAGGAAGAGAAACCACAAAGTAGCTGAAATCCCCTTCAACTCCACCAACAAATTTCAGGTGAGTTTTCCTCATAATTGGCGATTTTTATTATTACGGCAATGTTTCTATATGCATATCCATTTTGTATAGTACATAATTTGAATAATGCTCGACTTTATAAAAATCGTCAGGGATGTAGGGGCTGTCCATCTGATCAATTCAGATAAAAGTTCTCGTCTTCCTCCTTTCCCCAAAGTTGGCTAGAGAGAAAGAAAGGGGAAGAGCTTGCAAAGTCAACAGTTCTACTCCTGCCTCATCCCTCTGTATCACACACACTGGCATGTCCCTCCCATGCAACATACTAGCTTCTTACAGTTGGTGGTGCATTTATAGCAAATGAAATGCTTATGATAGTTTTTGACTTTCAAGTAACGTTTGTAGACGGGAAAGGCAGCAGCCTGAATGAAAGCAAAAAGGGACAGGGGAGAATGTGTCCTGTGGCAGTGACTTTTACGTTGGGTCAGCAGTTGAAAACCACCAGCTGCTCCTCATGGGGAAGATGAGGCTCTCTGCTCTTATAGAGTCACATCGGAAACCCACAGGAGCAGTCCCACCCTGTCCTACAGGGTCCCAGTGAGTCAGAACAGAATCAGTGGCAGTGAGTTGCTAGGTATCAGGCACTTTAAATACATTATTTCATTTTATCCTCATTTAATACGACACCTGCGAGATACTAATAATTCATCCCAACTACTAAATAAGGGGACACGTCCTTTAAAATTGCTGACTTGCATGTCTGTGTGGCTCAACCAATTTTCATAGCAAGTCTGCTTCATGCCAACGTTCATGCTTTCCTACCAGAGCAAATTTCGTGCCTGTCATGTGAGTAACCCTTTGTTGTTTTTAAAAACAAACAAATATATGACTCTGAGATGACCTTGTTTTACCTGCTGGCTCTGAGATGACCCAGAGAGACCCAATCCACAGCAGAACGAAACTGCACAGTCTGTGCCGTCCTCACGAATGCTCCTTTACGGGATCCCAGTGTCACAACCACTGTATCGCCCATCTCTTTGAAGACCTTCCTCCTTTTCCCTGCCCCTTTTCTTTATAAACATGATGTCCTTCTCCAGGGACTGATCTCTCCTGACAACGTGTCCAAGAGCAGTCCATGGTACTGTCAATATCCTTCTCTTCGCACCACAATTCAAATGAATCAGTTCTGCTCTGGTCTTCCTTATTCAATTTTCGTATGCATAGGAGGAAATTGGAAATACTATGGGTGAGTTCAAATTGGAAAACTCTTGATTTTCAGTTGAGCAAAGTGCAACACCATTGCGATACCAGGACTTTGTGTGTGTCTGTGGTGGGGTGGGGGGTGGGCAACAAAACACAC
The DNA here is from genome assembly GCF_050624435.1 of Tenrec ecaudatus. Taxonomy (NCBI): domain Eukaryota; kingdom Metazoa; phylum Chordata; class Mammalia; order Afrosoricida; family Tenrecidae; genus Tenrec; species Tenrec ecaudatus. Next base: position 12,494,717 of record NC_134540.1, read on the forward strand.
ATTTAGCTAAATAGGCAACTACCAAAAGTTTATGAATTTTAAACCCAGGAACTCTCATTCAAACCAAAAGAGGAAATAGAATGACTAGAAAACCTAAAATGTCAATCGTTATAATAGTTATGATGTGCTGAGCCTTCTACATGTATTTACCCATTCAGTACTCACAACTCCATGGGAGTAGGTACAATGATTCTACTCTACCCCTGTTGAGTAAATGGAAGTAGAAGTATAACACAGGAGGGGCAGAGCCAGGATTAAACCCAGGTTGTTCAGGGTCGTGAAGATTTGAGGACCTTCCAAGATTCAGAATCTCAGGAGGCCCCATTGTACCACAGGAAAGACCTTTCTTGACTATGAAAAATGAGAAGAAAGCAGGTTCTGTGAGGCTGTATTTTTGCATGTACAGCAGTGGTTCTCAGCCTTCCTAATGCCGAGACCCTTTAGCACAGTTCCTCATGTTATGGTGACTCCCAACCATAACATTATTTTTGTTGCTACTTCATCACTGTCATCTTGCTACTGTTATGAACCGGGCGATCCCTGTGAAAGGGTCATTCGACCCCCATTGGGGTCGTGACCCACAGGTTGACAACTGCTGATGTAGAGGAAGCTAGGTGAGAAAGTGGGCCATGCAGAGTTGGGACTAAACAGGAGAGTGGATCCCCTGAGGAGAGTAGATCCCCTGAGGAGAGCAAAGACACTCTGTAAATGCAACCAGAGTATGAAAGGAGTATGCGTCAAGTACTTAAGACAGAGCCTGACGCACCACCTACACTATTAGGCCTCATTTCTTATTTTTTAACATGTGCTATCTTCTAGAAGATGATAAGATGGTGTTTAGTTGTTGTTTTGCAATATGTTTTCTTATTCATGAGAAAAAGTTGGCAAAGCAGTGCTTTCTGACCTGCCTCTCTCTTAGCTTTGCTATCCGGCAGTCCCAACAAGAATTGTTAGGTAGAATGATCCTTTGCCCTGAACTTCTTTTCTTCCAAATACTTCAGCTTTCTGAAATTCCCATGTCAGTGTTACCTATTTTATGCATCTATATAGATAAATTTCTGATCTTACCAGGATAAATCTAGAAGTAGAATTTCTAGGTCATGTATTTATGCTAAAATTATGACACTTATTGCTAAACAGCCCTCCAGAAGATGACATTTTTTTCTGACATCAAGGCAGTGAAACTGATCAATCCCAAAATAAAGAGGCACAGGAGATTCCAATGACCTCACACCTGCTTGAGCTCAGAGTAGTTGTGCTGGAAGATGGTGGCTCACAACCGGGTGCAAGAGAAAGCAATTGAGATGTCACCCCAGGAGACCTCCTACACGGTTTAATATTTCACAGATTTATAGCCATGAATGGCCTAAGTGACCTTCTCTAAAGCACTGCTTTCTACTTGAGACACAGCTGCCCTTGGTTTGGTTTCAATCTCAAGGGGATCCTCTGAGCCGGGGTCACGGGGAGATCTCGGCGTGTGGCATGGACACAAGACAGCGAGAACAGAACACGTCTGCTCATGCCGGGATCCTTCTTCCTTTACGTCTCAGGGACAAGTGGCCCAGGAAGAGTAAGGAAGGATCTCGCCTTCCTGTGAGGGCAGGAATTAGAAGGCCTGTGCGGTTCACACCCTGATCATGAAGACAGAATCTGTAGTCAGTAATGTGCTTACTTACTTCTCTCCTCCAGCTCTCCATCCATGAGACCGACGACCCCAATGACAACCGCTTCCTCATGGTGATGAAAGGGGCCCCCGAGAGCATCTTAGAGAAGTGCAGCACCATCATGATCAATGGCCAAGAGCAGCCCATGGACCAGAGCTCAGCTGAGGCCTTCCACACAGCCTACATGGAGCTCGGAGGCCTGGGAGAGCGCGTGCTGGGTGAGTTCTTTGGAGTAAAACTCTTATGCCCCACCTAATACATTCAAGGTTCTGACCCAAAGTTAGGACATAAGATGAGGCAGGCACCTTTGAGTAATGTGTCATGTGGCAGAATAGATATGATATCCACATGAATAGCGCTAAGAATATAGTAAACATTATGGTAAAGATGTAACAATAATATTGTGATTATAAAAGAAGGGTAGGGCCAAATCCAGTAAGTAAAATCAGGAAAGATTTTTATAAAACAAATTACATTTTAAACTGGGTCTTGAATGATAGATAACATTTTGAAAAGGAGGGTTAGAAAAAGTATTCAAGGAAGAGAGAACAACTTGAGCCAGAGCACAACTATTTTTTTAAAAGAAAAGAAAGAAACCTCTTAGAAATGTAGAAGAATGGAGGTCAGGGGGAGGTGGAAGAGGGTGAACAAAGAATGAATGGAAGAGGGAACACTAGACCTGATTCTGACGATGTATATACAATACATTTAAAAAGAGAGTTAATTATGGAAATGTATGATATGTGAATACTCTATCAAGAAAACTACTGAGAAAAGAAACCAAGCTTGATCAATGGTTACCATGGGTGAAGGAGAGGGAGTTATTGCTTAGAGGATACTGAGTTTATGTTAATGGTGGTGGGATAATTTGGGAGAGGATATTAATAACAGTTGTACAACACAAAGAGTCTAATCAATGGCATTGAATGATACATGTAGTTGTTAAGGAATTGGAGAATGCTTGCTTGTGTCTATTTTTGCCACAAGGAGAAAAAATATGTGACTAACAATGAGTACAAGGAAGAAGAAAATGTTCTAGAATTGAATGTGGTGATAATTGAACAACCCTTTTTGAAATAAATTATTCAATTGTATGACATGTGGAGGGAGTGCTAAAAAAAACTGTAAAAATAAATGTATGAAAATGTAGAAGAAAAAGAAACATAGAGAAGGCCACGCATGGTTCTTAAGTTGTTGGGGGCTATGTCATCTTGTGTGCATCGTGGATGATTAAGGGACTTTTCCTCAGAACAACAAACAGAATGGTAACATCAAGGTAATGAAGTTATTGGTAGAGTCAACATTATACATTAAAGATCTTGCCAGTCAAGTGGTGGAATATGTGTTCCTAGAGTTTTTAAAGCAGATGGAATGCAGAAGCAAATGACTTTGAATGTTTTGGTGTGCTGTAAATACTCCCTAAACGTAGAATTGAAAACCATCTGACCCGATTCGTTCAGGAACCTCATATTTGATCTCTTCATGTCAGCACTTTATGGAAACTTATGAAGTAGTGAGCCATGCTAGGAGTGAATTTTATATTAAAGCTAATAAGGAATTCACAACATCTTAGAAGTTTCCCCAAACACAGAAATCGCTTCTATCTCAACTTGGGAGAGCCTGATGCCTTCAGAGAAATCAATGGTTCTACCCCATTTTTCTTCCTGGAGGAGCCCTGGTGGTGCAATGGGTTATGAGGTGGACTGATATGCCTGGGGTTTATGGTTGAAGCCCACCATTGACTCTCTAGGAGAAAGATGATGCTCTTAGCTCTCGACAAGAGTTAGAGTCTCAGAAACTCAAAGATGCAGTTGTGTCCTGCCCCACGGGGTCACTCAGGTTGGAATCAACCCCAGGGCGATGAGATCCCCATTCCTAATAGCATTTTCCTCAGACTTCTCTTGAAGAAAGGAAATGTCATACTTCTCTCCTGATGTTCCAGGTTTTTCCCCCTCAAGTTTATGTAGCAGTCTATGCTGTTTTCGCTACCTAACATGCCTCCCCAACCCCAAGCTTCCCTTATTCCCCGAAAGCCCTGTATTCCTCCCTCAGGATCCAACTCCAGCATCATCTCCTCAGTGGAGTGTTTCCTGACCCCCGAGTAGTGTAACTCCATTCTGTGGAATGACTATGTTCTCTCCACTAAATGGGAACATGTTTCCAACTAATGGCTCTGTCTTTATAAGCCTAGAGTATGGCAGAGTCTAATGGGAACACAGTTATAATTTTTTTGGTTAGAAAGTCTTTTCTAAAATGATGTGCTATAGAATTAACCAATTCTGGTGCACTATAATGCTAAATAATAATGTTAAATAATAACATATCATAAGAATGAAATATTGAAGGACTTCTTTTATCATGTCTTATCTTAGTTTCACTAACATCTAAATCCATGCCTATTCCAGGTTTCTGTCAGCTCTACCTGCCAGCAGATGAGTTTCCGGAGACCTATTCATTTGACATCGACGCCATGAACTTCCCCACCTCCAACCTCTGCTTCGTGGGGCTATTGTCAATGATCGATCCTCCCCGGTCCTCTGTGCCTGATGCAGTTGCCAAATGTCGGAATGCTGGGATCAAGGTGGGAGTTATTTTCCTGATTTAAGGAATTCCCTTTCTATGTTGTATCTCATCTCTGTCTAAAGACTTGCATCAAAGAAAATGGTCAGTGTTTACGTCTCTTAATGTAGATATCATAATTTCTCCCCTCGACTTTTTAAATCTCGGTGTTGACCAGTTTAAGATTTACAGAGCACTGTTAAGTCTGCCAAGTTTGCTTCTTCTCATTCATTGAAATCTTCACTGTACCATCACTTGTCCAATGTTCTCTTCATATTTCCTGCTTACATTTCGCCTTTTCTAACCCTTTTATGAACCTTGTCTTTAGATCTTCTATGGCTAATTATTCGAAGGTTTACTTACTACTGCCCTAGGGCTCCCCTTACAGAGTTGTCTACTTGTTTGGCTGAAAATTGGTCCATGGTGGGGGGTGAGTTCAATTTAATTGCAGGCTTGATGGGTGACAGGTCTCTTTGGTTCCCTTAGTCGCAGGGTCATAGTCTCAGGAGTCCCGTCAGTCTCAAGCTCACTAGTAAGCCTAGTCTTGATATTGAGTTTTGTTCCACATTTTCTCTCCCACTCTGTTCAGGTCTCCTAATGTGATCCTTTTCAGAGAAGTTTACAGTGGTAGCCAGGTACCATCTAGTTCTTCTGGTCTCACAGCCATTAAGAGGATGTTTGCGTAGTCCCGGAACTATTTGTTTCCACTTTCTACTGTGCACGGGTGGCATGGTGGGTTGCACATAGAGCTGCTCACACAAGGTCACCAGCTAGCTCCTCTGAAGGAGAAAGGTGAGGCTTTTTAGTCTCATAAGTATTTACAGTCTTAGAAACCCACGGGGGCAGTTCTCTGAGTCAGAACTGGTAAGGTAGGAATCCAAGTCAACTCTATGGAGCTGAAGGGCTTTCCCCTGCATTGTTATAGATGAGGAGAAAACTGTAGTTCCAACCCTACAATGCCGAGTGGGACGTTTTCGCAACCTTTAATTAAGTGTACATATTAATATATATATTGATAACTATGAAAGTCAAGAATAAAAGCAAAAAATTTTTTTCCTGGCTTTGTGGACTAGATTATACCAATTGCCCTTGGTGTCCCTTGAGACTATAAAAATTAGCCCCAGACCCAACAACACATCCCCTCAAGGTCATATTTTGGGTATACTCCCAAACTCCTTTGTACACCCATTCAGCCTGCGTATATTTTGGTGCATTAGGTGACTGACACCACACGCACAATTGTACACAACAGCATTTGTCTCTGTTGCCTCCAGCCCTCTTTCCAGTAGTTCCCCTGCTGTTGTGTTCCCTTTTCCCTCCAGCCATCCTTTTTGCCTATCGTCTCTCTCTTCACCCAAGTTTAGATCTACTTCACCAGGTCTGGTCTCCATTTGGAAGACCTGTACCCACACAAGTCCTCGTTACAGTGCAATTGCCTTGGTTGCAGATAGCTTTGGTTCCTTGTCCTCAGCCGTCTGGCTTTGTTTTACTTTTGATAGGCATGTATCTGAGTTCACCTCTGGGTGGCCTTGTCCTCTACGTTATTCTCAAGTAGCTGTCTGCTGCTTGTTCTTTTCTGTTGGGAGAACTCTAATATTCTAAACTTCCCAAATTTCTTTGGTTTCTATTTCTACAGAAATGTTATGATTCCATTGTCACATTCAGGGACAATTTTGCTCCATATTTAATCCTTGGTTAGGGTTTTTTTCTTTCATTTTGATATATTCCATCCCATTGGCTCCTTACCTACATGGTTTCCTTTGAGAAATCAGAGTTTCTTCTTCTTGTTTCCTGTTTGGTTGTAACTTTTCCGTTTTCCTGAGATGTCCTCAGAATTATTTTCTTGCCTTTGGTTTGGGAAAGTATGATTATGATATGTCTTGGTGATTTTCTTTTGAGGTCTATCTTGCTTGGGTTTGTTCATCGTCTTGAATACATATGAGGGGATAACCCCCCAAAAACCAGGATTTTCCCCCCAAAGCTATGTATCGAAATTTTAGGTGTGTCTACCTAGTTCCCTGTCCTAATGGAAGTCCATCATTCCCTTCTGTTATCTCTCCTCTCGTTTACTTGGGCTGTTGGTAACTGGCTCCTAAAAACAAAATGATTGTGTCTATGTGAAATAAGCGACAACATTAATCACAATGAGAAGAAAACTGAATTGGTTTTATTGCTAAACTTGAGGCCCAGCCTCCAAAATGCATTCACTTTTGTGATACTCAAGCCCAAATGGAGTTCTATCGCCTTGTTGTCGAGAGTGCTGGAGAAATGCTCCCAATAGGCATCTCTTAGCTCTTTTCAAAAAGAATGTGATAGCAAAGGGAAAGGGCTTACTCTGTCAGAGAAGGAAGTGGAAGATGCTGGGGCAAGGTTTGATTAACAAGATCCCCACGTTTTAGAGATATACTTGTGTCTTTAATCAAGAAATGCCCACAAGGGCCAATCATAATAATCATAAGCCCTATTTTTCCAAATCATGGGAGAGCGGGCAATATTGAAGTGCTCCTACTGGAGCTGCTCTAGTTCCTCACTGTCCACCTGTCTTCTCATTGTCCTCTAGGTGATCATGGTGACGGGTGACCATCCCATCACAGCCAAAGCCATCGCCAGGAGTGTGGGCATCATTTCAGCCAACAGCGAGACAGCGGATGACATCGCAAAATGTCTCCACATTGCTGTGGAGCAGGTGAACCCAAGGTGGGCACAGAGCCAATAGAGCAGAAACTGGAGTTCTTCCTCATGGGGCCCAGTGGCACCAAAGTGCTATGTGTTCTGGAGAAAATCGCCTTCTGGTGAAACACCACTTAGGGTGACACTATAATGATGATCTATAGTTCACACACCCATTTATTCACGAAAACTAAAAAGCGTTGAATATATGCCAGGCACTGTGTCACTGCTCAGGAATATTCCCTCCTTTGTGTAAACTTCAACATTCACGGAAGTAGACTTGAAAATGTGTGCTCCATTGAGAGGAAAGACAATAGAAACAAGTGTTATCTGAAATGACTTGCCATTAATCTGGTTGTATAAATGGGACTGTTAAGAACCCTTTGGATTTTCTGCAGTGAGCTTTGGGGGTATGATATGTTCTGTTGGCTTCATGATATGCAACATGTAAACATCTACATCGTTTATTTTTGTTTGATCATAAACAGAAGGAAGTGTTCCTAAGGACAGACTATTTTCCCCTTGTTTCTTGGTTTAAGCTTATCCATCCTCTTATCTACCCGTATAGACAACCATCCACTTATTTATGAATTTTTTAAGCATTTGTTGAGTGCCAACTCTAAAATAGACACTCTGCTGCTAAACACCGGAACTATAGTAGCAAGTTATTCCTGCCTTTAGTGGTTTTCTTCTCGCTAGAGATACAGAAGAAATAAAAAATCGATTGTTGTGGGATACATATATTATAGGACATATGCAAGGGAGAGTAGGGCTAGACGTGGGAAGAGTCAACCCTGGACTAAGGCGATCAGAGGGGGCTGGCAACTCATGGTCTTGATCATTTAAATGCATCAAAGGCTCCAGAGTCTTAAGAAGAACCGTAATGGCCTTTGCTATGTGTTTATCTCATGGAGAAAAGAGGGAAAGACCAATAGACTTCTTTTAGCTGACTTAAGCATTCATGTTGCACAGAGATGTCAGACCATACATTATGACTAGGCTAACAAATGACCAAGTAAGATAACCAATGCGAATGACCGCTTCTGAGCACAGCAACGGTAACAAAATTCTGCTAACTGCAAGCTCAACCGTTTGAAACCACTCGCCATTTCTCAGGAGAAACGAGGCTTTCAACTCCTGTAGCGAGTTGCGGCCATGGAAACCCCACTGAGCAACTCTACCTTGTCCTACAGGGTCACTGAGAGTCGAAATCAACTAGATGACAGTCGGTTTGGTGTTTTCACTTGCTAAGGAAAGCTCTGAGATGTCCCACTTCCTCACCTGTCCCTGTAATAAAATAGCTATTTGGTTCTTCAATCCTATTGTTATATGGGTTTCAAACCCAAAATTCACTGTCCTGGAGTTACTCCAACTCATAGTGACACCAGTCGTCTAACACCAAGAAGTGACTACTTTTTGAGCCTCGGCATACTTAAAATGGGGACCAAATTGTCTCCAGTGCTAGAACCATTGCTCTCTCACTTACTATTAGGAGCTGAAGAAAGTTAGTTTCACACAGTATCACAGGGGTTTCAACCCATGAACTACTCAGAACTGTGTTCCAACTTCAGATATGCTCTGTGGTCTCTCCCGGCCCCTCTAGGGATGTGAGAGCCGTCGTGGTGACTGGCACGGAGCTGAAGCACATGAGCTCAGAACAGCTGGATGAGATCCTGGCCAACCACTCCGAAATCGTCTTTGCTCGGACGTCCCCCCAGCAGAAGCTGACTATCGTGGAGGGCTGTCAGAGACTGGTGAGTAGACCGTGCCAGCCAGAGGGTCTGTGTTCACTGAAGAGTCACCAGAATGAACTTACAGCTCAGACACAGGCCATCGGGTCTTTCGAAAGCTCCTTGCCGAAAAGCATCAACATTTCACCTCTGCCCTCTCGATGGGTTTATGCTCAATTCTGCTCTCTTTGTTCACGTCTGAGCGCAATGGTGCCAGAAGGTTCCCCACCACATGAGGAAGGAAGAAATTCAAATTGGATGTCTGCACCCTACCACTAGAGCTAGGGACTTCTGACTGCTAAACACGTGGGTACTGTAGCTGGCGTGAGTCTTTAAAAAAAAAACCAAAAACAACTTTAAATATAATACACAGCCATTTATTTTATTACACCCACTAGTTGTTAGTATTTGGCTACATCGAGTTCACAGTGCATTACTCTTGTTTCTTGGATTCCTGTCTTTGCATATCCCCCCAACCAGACCCCTACGATCAGCTCTAGCAGTCTTCCTGGCCTTACAATGAAGCTGAGACTGAGATGCGCTGGCCAAGCCTGCGGTCCCTCGGATCTGCTCACTGCCCTCTCACCGTGTCCCCCACAGGGCGCAGTGGTTGCTGTGACCGGGGATGGCGTTAACGACTCTCCAGCTCTCAAGAAGGCCGATATTGGCATCGCCATGGGCATAGCGGGTTCTGATGCAGCCAAAAATGCAGCCGACATGGTCTTACTGGATGACAACTTTGCGTCCATAGTCACAGGGGTGGAGGAAGGTAAATGAAGTCTCTGGTGAGCTTTCCGAGGGCTGGGGTCTGCTGGGGGACTAGAAGCAAGTCCTATAAGAAGAAACATTTTTCCCCTAGGTCGCCTGATCTTTGACAACCTAAAGAAGAGTATCGCTTATACCTTGACCAAGAACATGGCCCTGCTCTGCCCCTATTTGATCTATGTTATTTTGGGGCTCCCCCTCCCCATTGGCGCCATTACCACCTTGTTCACCGATCTGAGCACAGACATTGTAAGTAGCACCGAGAAGAATGGTGGTCTGTCAACTTGCAGAAACACGTGGCGATGACCCAAAAGCAGTGTCTCTCCGACGGCACTGAGTGACTCTGCTGGGCCACCGACCCCTTCTCTCCATAGATGAGCTTTCTGAGGTTTGCAGTTTCCATCATCCTCCAAACACTCACACGGCCGTTTGCTCGGTTCATCCGGAGGCTCTGTTTTTAAGGGAGGATGCAGGCAGGAGTGGGCAGAACCCGACACCGAAATAGTCCCTGCACTGCAGGTGCCCGGTAGCTGAAGCAAGAACTTTCCGACCATCCTTGTTTAAGTAATAGGATGTGATTGCTCTGGATGCCCTTCTCTCAGTTGATTCTGAGCCCTGCTGACTCCATTTCTGCAGATTCCAGCTGGGCTCTCAGGGCACTCGGGGCTGACATCTTTTGGAAGCACATCATCAGACCTTGGTTAGCAGCACCCCTAGACACTTTCCAAATGCCAACTTTTCACCTACCGTCAGAAAGAGCAGGCATTGAACAACACATCATGTATGAATACGTGTGGATTATATCCATGTAAATTACGCATATTTATATGCCAGTTTATTATATCTCGATTATATTAGGAAATTACTCATAAGTCTATTCTATAGGAACCCTGGTGACATAGTGGTTATTGCAGTTAGCCTTGGAAACGCACAGGGGCAGTTTTACCCTGTTCTGTAGGATGGCTGAGTCGGCATAGACTTTGTGGTAGTGAATTTGGTGTGGGGTTATATATTATATAGTTACATATTAAATATAACCACATTACATAAACCTTTGCATTAACTGACCAAGAGTTCCACTAAACCTCACCCAGATCCATGTAATGATCAGAGAGCTCTTAGGAAGTGACGTGGGTGCCTGGTGTCTGTGAATGAAGGAGAACAAATGAAGTTCACGGCACCATGCTTCATGAGCCTCTCTGTTGTTTCCAATAGCAACCAGGCAATTCCCACCTTGCAGAGAACCAGAGATGTCTTTATTTATGAAGGGAATTGAGGGCCCCAGCCACAAGGTCTCACCATAGCACTTTCTGGGCCTCTTAGCTCATTTTTCTTAACTGCAGGTGTTCGCTGGACATGGCCCTCACGATGGGAGCACTAGGTATCATCTATTGCAATCGGTACTAGCTAAAGCGTGAGACCCTTCTAGTGCATGGCACTGTAGTCTAGGGGCATGCCGAGGGGGAATCAGTTGTGGAAGAAATCAACCCCTGAGGACAAAGTGTTTATGACAAGTACGTTTAGATACTTGTCATGGTATTAAAAAGCAGATTCCAGTGTTTGAACCGGCTATTTAAAAATTCTGTCCAGACAGCCTTCCCATCTTCCCCACCATTTCCATCAATCTACGTACCAACTGCTATGCCACTACTGTGATGACTGTATGTCAGTTAGGACTCACAAGTTCTCTCCTGTCCCTAGATTCCTTCCGTTGCCTTGTCTTATGAGAAAGCTGAAAGTGACATCATGAACAGGAAGCCTCGCCAGAAAAAGGACAGACTGGTGGACAAGTCCCTTGTCATCTACTCTTACCTACACATCGGTATGATAAGGACACCTCAGACCCCCCACACCAGGGTGCACCCTAGAGAAGTGATTGTGTGTGTGTGTGTGTGTGTGTTTCTTTTTTGGTGGGGTTGTGATGACAGGAGGGAAATTGTAGAAGCATACCCACTATCGCTGTTCTTTCAGGCCTCATGCAGTCCCTGGGAGCGTTTGCTATTTATCTCACCGTGTACGCACAGGAGGGGTTCAGGCCCAGCACTCTCATTGGCCTCCGGGAAGCATGGGAAGAAGATGCTGTGAACGACCTGGAAGACGACTATGGACAGGAATGGGTAAGGGAGGGGGGATGGTCTATCCTGAGAATCCTATTGGTTCCTCCCTTCCTATCAGTGTCTTTCCCTGATGGGCGATAAAACTTATTGTTCTCCAGCTTCCTTAGTGAGACAATTGAGTGAAAATTACCTCAATAATTAGGGCTTGGAAATGCATTGATGGACCTTTGCTGGGACTCAGACTTATCTCTCAGATTAGATCCCTAGAGCTAACCCTTGAGGTTGTTCCAATTCATAGAGCCCCTGTGGCAGTGGTTCTCAACTGACCTTATGCCGTGACCCTTTAATACAGCTCATGTTGCGGTGACCCCCAACCTAAAATTATTTTCGTTGTTCCTTCACCACTGTAATTTTGCTACTGTTATGAATCGGGAGACCCCTGTGAAAAAGTCGTTCCATCCCCAAAGGGGTCGCGACCCACAGGTTGAGAACCGCTGTCCTATGATCAACAGAAGGAAGCATTATCCAGTCCCACACCTTCATCACCATTTTGGTTATGTTTGAGCCCTTGTTGCGGTCACGGTCAGTTCTTCAAAGGCCTTTTTGTTGCCCTGCTATTTACAGAGAATGATGCCCTTTCCAGGTACCAGTTTCTCCTGATAGCATGTCCCTAGAAAGTGGGATTGCACCATTCTTGCTTCCAAGGAGCATTCTAACTGTACTTCTTTCAAGACAGACCATGGTTCTTTCGACCATAATTCAAATGCATTGGTTCTTCATTGGTCTTCCTTATTTAATGTCCAACTTTCACATGCATAGAAGGTAATTGAAAATACCATGGTTTAGCTCAGTCCCTTTTTAGTCCTCAGAATGACATCCTTGCCCCTCAACACTTTAAGGAAGTGTCTTGTGCAGTGGATTTATCCACTGCTTTGATTTGATTTCTTGACTGCAGTTTCCATGAGCATTGACTATGGACCCAAGCAAGAGGAAATCCCAATCTTCCTCATTTATCATGATGTTACCTATTGTCCAGTTGTGAGGTGTTTGGTTTTCTTTACAAATTGAGTTGTAATACATATGGAAGGCTGCATTCCTTGATCTTTATCAGCAAGTGCTTCAAGTCTTTTTGGATTTTCACAAACAAGGTTGTCTGCATATCTCAGGATGTTTATCAGTCTTCCTCCAATCCTGATGTTACATTCTTTATCTAGTCCAGAGTGTCTGATTATTTGCTCAGTTTACAGATTAAATAAGTGCAGTGAAAGGATACAACCTTGACACACACCTTTCATGATTTTACATTATTAAGCATTCCCTTGTTCTGTTCAAACAACTGCCTCTTGGCCCTCATTAGCACAAGAAAATATGCAATTCCAGTTTTTGTTATTTCTTTCCATAGTCAATGAAACACATGTGAAATCTTTTTGACATCTTCCTGGCATGCTCTGCTTTGAACCAAGATCCATCTGACATCAGTGGTAGCCCTTGTTTCATGCCTTGTTGTGAATCCAGCTTAAATTTCTGGCAGCTCTTTGTCAGTATACTACTATTGAATGATCTTCAGCAAAATTTTGCTTGCGTGTGGTATTAATGATATTGATGCTTACTTTCCACATTGGACCACCTTTATATAAAATGAGCATGAATATGGCTCTCTTCTAGCGATATGACCAGATAGCTCTTCTCTCAGATGTCTTGGCATCGGTGACTGAGTACTTCCAGTACTTCATCAGCTCGTTTGAACATTTAATTCTGGAGCCTTGCATTTGCCTAATTCCTTCCATGCAGCTTGGCCTTTTCTTCAGTATCTTTAGTTCTTTTTTATTTGCTTTTTAAAATAAATCATTTTATTGGGGGCTTGTACTGCTCTTATCACAATCCATCCATCCATGGGGTCAAGCACATTCAGTACCATTGGTACTTGAAGTGGTTGAATGTTGACTAGTTCTTTTTGTACAGTGCTTCTGTGCATTCTTTCTATCTTTTGGGGTGCTTTTTGCATTGTTCAATATATTGTCCATAGAATCTTTCAATATCGCCACTTGAGGCTTGAGTTTTTTCTTGAGTTCTTTCAGTTTAAGATACGCTGAGTGTGTTCTTTTGGGTTGTTGAACTCTAGGTCTTTGCATGTTTCATTATAATATTTTACTTTGTCTTCTCAAGCTCTTTGACTTCATTGTGCCTTCCCTTTGCCTTATGTGCTCTGTGATTTAGAACTACTCTACGATTAAGCTTCAGAGTCTCTTCTGACATTCCCTTGGGCCTTTTCTTCCTTTCCTATTTCTTTAATGAACGTTTGATTTCTTCAGGTGTGATGTTCTTATGTCATCCCACAGCTTGTCGGGTCTCCTGTCATTACTGTTAGCGGATCAAATCTATACTTAAGATGGTCTAAATTCAGATGAGAGACACTCAAGCTTGTATATTGACTAATGGCCTTGTTTTGATTTTCTTCACATATGAGCAATAGATGGTCTGCCCCCCGCCTCATTTTGGCTGAGAATAGAAGTCAGCCCCCCGCCTCATTTTGGCTGCTGCCATTGAGCTGTCCCATGGTCCCTTCCCACAAATGTAGTCGATTTGACTCCTGGGTGTTCCATCTGGAGAAGTCCATGTGTATAGTTTTATTTACCTCTTGTTAAAAAGAGGTATTGGAAATGAACCAACTGTTGATCTTACAAATTCTATCACGCAAGCTCCAGCTTCGCTTCTATCACCAAGGCTATGCTCCAGCTATTCTGCCTCCCTTTGGTTTCCACTCTTTGAATTCCAGTTGCCAATAATTATCCAGGCATCTTGACTGTACACTTGATCAATTTCACACGTAAGAAGGTAAATTCACAATTTCCTCCTCACAAGATTTAGCAGTTAGTACATAAATTTGAATAATAGTTGGAGTAATTGGATGTTCATTTATGCATATAGATAGTATGCCTATCACAGACAGCATTTTGCTTCAAGATAGATCTTGACATTTGAGAGAAAATACGTCATTCCTCTTGAAAGTGTCATTCCTAGCCTAGTAAACCATGTGATTGTCTGATTTAAATGACCAGCTCACCTGCCTAGGATATCGATTTGTATGTGTTCCATTTCATTTTTGACTGTTCACACAGGTAGATTTCCCTTGCATGCATTTTTGCCTTGTTTTTTGGAATTGGTGCATGTAACCAGTTCTACAATACCTACAGTTAGGCCCAATAAATTGGCATTCTTCCTTTACTGCCCTGCTTAAGTGGGATTGGCGGGGGGAGGGGTGGTGGTTCTTTCCAATGACAAGAGGTGATCTACCAGCATTGGTGTGGTGGGAAAGGGGATGAAACTTGACAGAAAAGCATTGAAATTTCTCTAAAGTCTTCCCTTTGAATCTCACGGTCCCTTCGCCTCTGCTCCCTGACAGACGCGGTACCAAAGACAGACCCTAGAGTGGACAGGCTACACAGCCTTTTTCGTTGCCATTATGGTCCAGCAAATAGCCGATCTGATCATGAGGAAAACCCGGAGAAACTCCATTTTCCAGCAGGGGCTGTCCAGGTATTGTTAGTTTCTGATCTCACAGCTTAACCTGCAATGTCAAGCGTTAAGAGGCCCGGTGCTTCAAAGGGCACAGCTACGGCCTTGCCTTTAAGATACAAGGCATTCATTACTTCTGTTGGGTGGCATCCATCTGGGTGGTAGCGCCACTGTCTCGTGTGAATTCAGAACCTGCTCACTTACTTTTACCGGTATTTCTTACAGCAATAAAGCCATTTGGGTTGGGATTGTCTCACCGATCATCCTAGCCCTAATCCTCTCCTATGGCCTCGGGAGCATTCCAGCCCTGAATTTCACAATGCTCAGGTGAGTTCATCTTGCAAGGTGTAGCCTGCCTCCAACCTATCATGAAGTAAAGCAACATTGGCTTTCAGAGATGTCTTTCTCCTCCCCCAAGTATGTCAAAATGGGGGAAAGGCATCAGTTTTCTCAGAAGGGAAGGTGGGATTTAAAACGTCGCTATCTTTGCTCTCAGCCAATAGATTGGGTTAATAGCAAATCTGCTACCAAACCTAGTGCCATCAAGTCGATATGACCCTTTTACCCTCACAGTCTTGGTTAAATTAAGAGAAAAAGAAAGTTCTCCTATTTGTATTGTATGACCCAACACATGTATTATTTCCATGAGGCAAAGGCAGCAAACAAGCCCTCTGCCCCTTGCTCAGGGTTGGACCTTGCCCTGGGATGCACTGGGACTCACTGTCTTCCCTTCTGCTTCCAGGCTACATTTTTGGTTCATGGCGGTGCCATATGCTGTTTTGATCTGGGTGTACGATGAGGTGCGGAAACTTCTCATCAGGCGTTTTCCTGGAAGTAAGTAGTCATATGATTTGTGCAACTTTGCTTGACAACTTCAAGGGAGTGATTTTTTTTTCCAAGGGAGTGATTTCTGATTGACTTTTTTTTTTCTCCTCTCCAGGTTGGTGGGATAAGAACATGTATTATTAAGGCCGTCTCATTTCCCAAGTTTCCTGACTGCACACTGATGTTCTTCATCTTTCGCCACTTTCTGGAAGATCCCTTAAGCAATGGGTGCACCATCAAAACTCATCCAAGAGAAGGAAAAAACGTTGTGCCAAAGATATTCAGCTGATGTTCTGTACTTCAATGCTGAGATTCAACTGTTTGTATATGAATTTAATCTCTAGTCCCCTGCTTTAAAATACATGAATGTCAAAGTAGTGATATGGGGAAAAGGATATATATTTATCAAGTTTTGTGAAACCCAGAATCTGCAGGGATCTCACAGCTCCTTAAGCACTAGATTGTATTGCTCAAACCTCCAGTCCGCACTCTACTGAAGGTCCAATAGCTTCCTAAGATTTTTTGTAAATATCTGTGGAACTTAGGTACTTCCAGGACTGTCTTATTCAAGAAGGGTTAATTCAGCTGGAGGTTTGTAGGAGATAGAGTTGGCAGAAAATTTGTTGTTGTTATTAGGTGCCATCAAGCTGGTAACAACCTGTAGTGACCCTATGCACAACAGAATGAAACGGTGCACGGTCCTGTGCCATCCTGCCAGTTGTGTGGATGCCCCTCCACTTTACCAAGCACTGGTCTCTCCCGACAATAGGTAAGACGAAGTCTCACCATCCTAGCCTCTAAGAAGCATTCTGGCCTAAGTTTTTCAAGTACAGTTCAGTTTGTCCGTTTAGTAGTCTGTGGTATTTTCAATAATCTGCCCGACATTCAGATGCATGGATCCTTCTCCAGTCTTCCTTATTCTCCTGCCGGCTTTCACATGCATATGAGGCAATGGGCAATGCCATGGCTGGGGTCAGGTGCCCCTTGGTCCTCACACGTCATATCCTTAGTCTTCCAAATATAATTTACTTGTGCAGCAGGTTTACCTAACGCAATACATCTTGACTGCTGCTTCCGTGAGCCTTTGTTGTGGAGCCAAACCAGATGAAATCCTAGCAAGCTGGACAACCTCCAGTTTGACTCTGAGACAAAGTCTTAGAGTCCTCATCCATCTTACCCTGACACAGTTCTCCTGGCTGACTCAGCCGTCGTTTCAACTTCTTGCCACCTCACCAGTCCTTTTAGCCTCTGCTTCCTCTCTTCCCAGCCCCCAGTGTACCTCTCTCCCTACCACTAAACTCTGCATGAAATGGATAAAATGTAAAGAGAATTCCTGGCCTGGAAGGCTCTTAAACACTGGATTTCTCAGGGTCAGGGGTTCTCAACCTGGGGGTCGTGACACCGCTTCAGGCGGGCTTGCCCACATACAGGGTCACCACAACACGAGGAAGGGTATTAAAGGGTCGAGGCATTAGGAAGAGTGAGACGCACTGCTCTGGAGCAATTATTTCTTTGGTGCTTTTCTTTCTTTATTTTTAGGACAATGGGAGCGTTACATTTTCTATTCTGCTTTTTAACGTAGCATCAAAGACATTGTTTTCATGACTGCATAATATTCCAGGTGATACTTAACCATATCCTATTCTTAGGTACTTAATTCTTGTTCTACTGTTCCTTTTTATATTTTTAAAAAAGCCTTCCATTCCGTTCTTAAATGTTACACTACGTACCTAATTGTTACAAATGGATTTTTTTTCCAAAACAGAATTAGGAGATTAAGGGCATCTGCAAGGCCCCCTTATACATCAAAATTCAAGAAATGGAAACATGAGCTTTATTCTGAGCAGTTACTCTATCTACATATTAGGAGAAACTTTTGACCCCACCCCACCCTCACCCCCAGTAGCTTGAAGTAGGTTGCTATGATGTAGCTGTGGCATCTACGCAGTGTGACGTTAAATGGAGACACATGACGGTTAATAAATGGAGTGCATGTCTCAGTGTTCAATGCTAGAATAGGGAAGATAAGACCTGTTTACAAATGTACGAGACTAAACTCAGGCACTTCCTGTGTGTGAATGGAGGGCCTGAAAGCAGAGCCTTCTGTTCATTTTGAAGTGTTGACAAAAGTCTAGAACAGAGGTTCTCAACCTGTGAGTCGCAACTTCTTTGGGGGTCCAACAACCCTTTCAAAGGGATCTCCTAAGACCATAGGAAAACACATATTTCTGATGGTTTCAGGAACCAAGACACTGCTCCTCTATCCACCTCCAGGCAGGTCCGCCCACATGCAGATACGCCCACATATGAGTACCCGGCGGGATGACTGTTACCCAGGCTGCACCATGCTTCAAGACGTAATTTCATGTATTGTCATTAGAAATAAATATTTCACAATATAGAATTACATATTGTTTTGTGATTAATCACTATGCTTTATTGATCAATTTGTAACATCCTGCCTATCAAATATTTACAGGATGATTCATAACAGTAACAAAATTACAGTGATGAAGTAGGCATAAATAATTTATGTCTGGGGGTCACCACAGCATGAGGAACTGTGTTAAAGGGTCGTGGCCTGAGCAAGGTTGAGAACCACTGCTCTAGAATCCATGTTGAATTGTAAAGTTGCCTTTTCCCCAGTAGTTCCTCTAACCTTGATGTTAACCTATCCCCAGGCCCTGAAGGCGACATTCTTTTTCTCTGAGGTGTGGTAGCTACAGGAAAGCACATCTATTCTTGGTCGGTCTTTACCAGGAACAGAAACAGTCATAACCAAGGAAACAATGTGAACAGCGAATTACAAGAAAAAGAGAAACCTGTTCTATCGTTGTCCTGTGTCCACCTTGTGACAAAACTGAAGAGGAGCACGTACCCCTAACCTTCATGTCATCCCAGTTATGTGATATCTGTCTATCCCTGTTTTAGATCTCCTATGGTTTCCCGATGGTCATTCAGCCAGTGAGGAGTTTCTACTTCTCCTGAACAAGGATGCTCTCTTCTTCGCTGTCCAGTGGAGCATCCATCTTCAGTCTGTGAATGACCAGACTGTCTGTGGAAGTGCAATAAAGTTCTTAATTTGACATTTGCAGTGTGTGCGTATGTTTCACTGTAGTAGACAATCACTTAATGACTGGACACAGGTAGCAAAAGCGCAGACTGCTATGGCAAAGAGACTGCCTTCGTCAGGTGGCTGGGGAATATCACGGAAAATAGGGCGCTAAACCCAATCTTGAAAAGGTAAGATATCACTAAGCAGAGATGGACTTCAGGGCATGCTGTTGGGGAGAAAAGTGACCACGTATTCAAATCATGTATAGAGATGTATTCATTAAGTCTTAAACAGGACAAAGACTAAACAGCCAAATCAAACCAAGCTCTCCACCATCAAGTCCATTCTGACTCATGATGACCTATAAAGACAAAGATGAAAGAGACCATAGGCTTAAGGCTATCCTGGCATCCAAGGACTGACACACAGAGGTCATTTAAACAGGACATGGGAAAACAAGGGAAACTCAAAAGCATGATCGATGGCATCACAGTTGCGACTGCAGAAGCAGTAATGGACCAGACTGTACTGTATGTTTGAAAATCTTCCAAGATTGGTTCAGGGTTCTCTGACCAAGACAGCCAGGATCTAACCCCCGATCTTATGACCTCATCACTCAAGGGCATGCCCAGACGAGTCCCTAAGGTCTAGGCTGACCCTTTCTGGACTGGCTAGGGGAGTGGCAGTAATCCACTTTCTTTTTTCAAAATCATTTTATTGGGGGCTTATACAAATCTTATTACAATCCATACATTCCATTGTGTCAAGCACATTTGTACATTTGATGCTATCATTTGCTTTCTGCTTGAGCCCTTGGTATCAGCTCCTCATTTTCCCCCTCAATCCCCCTCCCTCATGAACGCTTGATAAGTTATAAAGTTTTTGTTAAATCTTACACTGTCCAATGTCTCCTTTCACCCACTTTTCTGTTGTCTATCCCCCAGGTAGGAAGTGATATGTAGATCATTGTGATCGGTTCCCCCTTTCCACTCCACCCTCTCTACCCTCCTGGTATTGCCACTCAGCTCAGGTCCTGAAGGGATCATCTGTCCTGGATTCCCTGTGTTTCCAGTTCCCATCTGTACCAGTGTACATCCACTGGTCTAGCCAGATTTGTAAGGTAGAATTGGGATCATGATAGTGGTGGTGGGGGGAGGAAGCATTTAGGAACTAGAAGAAAGTTGTATGTTTCATCGTTGTTACTCTGCACGACCCTTCAGTGAGGGGATGTCCAGTTGCCTACAGGTGGGTCTTGGGTCCTGTGTTAGTCTGGGTACTTTAGAAAAACAAATCCACAGAAACTCATGTATAAGAGAGAGTTTTATATAAAGGTTAAGTGCACATGAAGAAAACATCCCAACCCAGTGATGCCCAAGCGCACAAGTCCAACATTAACCCATATGTCTAACACCAATCCACAAAGTCCTCCTCCATCTCACAAAACAGACACAATGATGCCGACTGCAGGATGAAAGCCGAGTCAGTGAATACATAACCATCTCAGCGCTGGCAGGGGTCTCCACACAGGTGCTCCAGCACCCACGGCTGCATTGGGGTAGGTCCATGTGGCTTCTCCTCCTGCTAGCAGGAAGTAAGCCTTGCTAGCAAAAGCAGGGAACTGGCTAAGTCAGCTGCACCCTGGTCCAACCATCAGAAAACAAGAGACCCAAGAACTCAAAAGGTGAGGCTCACTGAGCCATTTATCCCTCTGCCTTTCAATTAACCCCACATGTTTATCAGCCAGGTTGGCACAATAAACTAACTACCTCAGGTCCCCAATCTGCACTCTCCCTTATTCACAATGATTTGATTTTTGATCTTTGATGCCTGATACTTCATTCCTTCAACACTTCACGATCACACAGTCTGGTGTGTTTCTTCCATGTGGGCTTTGTTGCTTTTGAGCTAGATGACCTCTTGCTTATCTTCAAGCCTTTAAGACCCCAGACGCTATATCTTTTAATAGCCGGGCACCATCAGCTTTCTTCACTACATTTGCTTATGCACCTGCTTTGTCTTCAGCGATCATGTCAGGAAGGTGAGCATCATGGAATGCCAGGTTAATAGAAGAAAGTGTTCCTGCATTGAAGGAGTCCTTGAGTGGAGGCCCAATGTCTATCTACTACCTTAATACTAAACCTATAAATATATGCACATAGATCTATTTCCCCATTCTCACATATATATTTATTTCCCCATCCTCATATATGTTTACATATGTTCATGCCTTTATTTAGACCTCTATATATGCCCTTTGCCTCCTAGGGTGGGGTGGATAGGGGGAACCGAGGACAAGGATGTACATATCACCTCCTTCCTGGGGGATAGACAACAGAAAAGTGGGTGAAGGGAGACAATGGACAGTGTAAGATATGACAAAATAATAATAATTTATAAATTATCAAGGGTTCATGAGGGAGGGGGAGCAAGAAAGGAGGGAGGGAAATGAGGAGCTGAGACCAAGGGCTCAGCAGAAGGAAAATATTTTGAGAATGAAGATGGCAACAAATGTACAAATGTGCTTGACACTACGGATGTATGTATGGATTGTGCTAAGAATTGTACAGGCCCCCAATAAAATGACTTAAAAATAAATAAATAAAAATGTTATACAAGTAAAATTCAGGTCCCATGTGCACACACACAAAAGAGTTCAATGGAGGCTTCATCTAAGTGGAGACTCAAACATGTATTTGGATGATTCCCTGTAACCACAGCGTTCTGCAAACCTAGTGCTCAGTGCGCAAGCTCCAATACAGGCCCTGAGATGCCTTAAGGTAGGTGACGGCAGTGTCCTGCAGCCCAAATGCTCGCCAATGCTGGTTTCCAGCTACCAAGGGGAAGTCACAGCTGACAAGAAATGCACATACTCAGCGCTCTGGCTGCCATTGGAGCCTGGGTCCTGCTTATTGCCTGGGCATGTCTGGGGCTACAGTGTCTGCTGACCAAAGCCACTAGAGACACCCAAGACTGTCTCTGGGAGTGAAACGCTAAGGCACATGTCAGAAAGTAAAGAGATTGCGTTGCTAGCACGGGCCCTTTCAAGCAGACAAGGAAAAGGCCCACCGCCATCCCCTGAGACAGAAGATCCAGTTGATTCCTGAGCTGCCTGTTCTGCTAGATCTCAGCCACGTTTTCCCATTCAGAAAGACCTCGCTGCCATGGAAGAGTTGATTTGGATTCATAGCAACGCCACAGGACAGGGTAGAACTACTGCTGGGGGTCTCTGAGACTGCCACCCCTTACGGAAGTAGAAAACCCATCTTTTTCCTGGGGAGCAGCTGGTCACTTCAAAACTGATCTTGCAGATAAGAGCTGGAAACACAGGGAATCCAGGACAGATGAACCCATCAGGACCAATAACGAGAGAAGTGATACCAGGAGGGGAAGGGGAAGGTGGATGGAGAAAGGGGGAAATGACCACAATGATCTACATATAGCCCCTTCCCAGGGGCAGACAACAGAAAAGTGGGTGCAGGGAGATAGCGGTTGGTGTAAGACATGAAAGAAAAAAATGTATAAATTATCAAGGATTCATGAGGGAGTGAGGGTGGGAGAGGAGGAAAAATAAGCTGATACCAAGGGTACAAGTAGAAAGAAACTGTTGAAAGTGATGCTGGCAACAAATGTACAAATGTGTTTAACACAATGGATGGATTGTGATCAGAGCTGTAAGAGCCCCCAATGAAATTATTATTTTTGGGAAATGATTTAAAACAACAAAAAAAAATATTGTAACCACAGCGCCACCAGGTGGAACATCAGGCACACAGTCACAAAGCAAAAGCCAGTGCCTCTCCAGTGGTTCTCAACCTGTGGGTCGTGACCCCTTAGGGAACAGTAGAAAAACTACAGTGATGACGTAGTAACGAAACTAATGTTATGGTTGGGGCTCATCACCACATGAGGAACTGTATGACAGGGTCGCAGCATGAGGAAGGTGGAGAACCACTCCCTGGCTCACTTACCAGCTCTCCAATGTCTGCTGCAGTCAGGGGAGGGAGGCCAGGCTGGTGGGGAGGAAACCCTGGTGCTCTCGCAGTGGTTGCATACTATGCTGGGCACCTTGTTTACATCCGGCCACCTCTGTCAACCACACAAGATGTAGCACATTGGAAAATCCTAATCTACGGTGGTTGGTTTAAAAATGCAATGCAGTTGGCTCTGGAGGAGAAGTGGAAGGTAAATAGGCTGTCCCTCGACCATAGCGCCCCGATGCACATCGCGGTAGAAAATGGGGAGCAAGGAAGGGTTTTGAGCAAGGGAAAGAAAGAAAGGAAAGTTACACAGTAGCAGCGTTGCAGCAGACAAGGGAGCTGGAAATAACAGCTTTCTCGGGGTTCTCAAACCTGACCACCACAAGACATCACCTGGGAAGCTTTAAAAATGTCAGCTCCCACCTGGAGACATGAAATGAGTATCTCAGGGATGAAGTCTGGGCAATGGTACTTTTCAATGTTCCCCAGGTGACGCTACTGTGGCCTCGGGCTCCCTCTCCCTCCTTGAGGACCAGCCTTCCAAACTCACTGCCCTCTAGTTGATTCTGACCCAGAGCAATCCTATAGGACTGAGGAGGATGACCTCTGTGCGTTTCCGAGATTGTAAATCTTTACAGGAGGAGAAAGCCTCATCTCTCTCATGCAGAGCAGCTGGTGGCTTTGAACTGCTGACCTTGTGGTTAGCAGCCCCATGTGTATCCACTAGGCAACCAGGGCTCCTTGGGAACCAATGAAAGGGAGGCAGGTGAGCATCCAACAGCAGGCAGCTTCACAAAGCCTGGGCCGTGAACTCCACAGCACGTAACACCAGACCTGTAGGGGAGCGCTCTGAATGTCCTGCAAAGCTGTGGTCCCTGGCACTCAGAAACAGAAGTCACGAGTTGGTGCAGGTGGAAAACTGAACTCGGTTGTGAAGGTGGAGTTTATGAGCGGGAGGAGGCGGAGGTGGAGCTACGCAGTGGCAGGTGGTCTTGTAAGAGGACTCTCTGTAGTGTCTAAGCAGGAACTGCAGCCAAGCGGTCCATGATAAGATGGATGTTGGCACCAGACTGCCACTTCAAAACTGACTGCGACTCAGGATGGTTCCTCGTGGGTGCGAGTACAATTGTGCTCCACAGGCCACAGCAGAAGTGGAGCAGCGACTAAGCCTTGACCGAGAACCTGGCAATGGACTCGTGTCTGTCCAGGTCTACAGGAACACTTTCCCCAACTTGTCACCCAAAAGAATAAGTGGTAAGTGAATGACTAAGGCTTCGTGTTCGGGTAGCTCTATCTACCAGAGCTCCAAGTGGCTGGGGACTAGAACATATGAATTTTTACCTTGGGAAGGCCAATCTTCCCTTATCTTACTCCTCACCCCTCGGCCCCACTCTCCTGTTTGCCCAATCAAATCCACGTGGACTTGGGTTTTCTGCTATTGCAGCTTGACCTGGCCTTGAGTTCAGGGACGTCTCTGAGCGCCTTGCTTCTCCATTCCAACGAGAGTCAGACACAGGGCTTGAGATGGTGGGAGCAGTAGTCACCGGTACCCGCACAAGCGCCTTCTCTTGGATTCCCAGCACATAGCAGATCATCCGTTTCATAGACAGTCTGCAGCTCCTTCCCTTTGTTGGCTAACTTTTCCTTTGAAGGTGGTTCTCCAGGGGAAAGGGGGTAGGGACACAGAGCACAGACTTCCCTAGAAGCCCATTCCTGCGACTTTGGACTAGATGCTAGTGTGCCCTCCGACTCTAAAGATTCTGAAGGTGTGCTTGTAAAGTTGGTGTCGAGTCTCCTACCTCTTGTGGTAGTTACATAATCTGGTGTCAATTTGGGACTTGAGAGGATGAAGAGTGAAGGGGTGGAGTCTAGTCTGTCAATCGGGTCATAGCCAATGAGGCCCCTACATGGGCCTGGCCTTCCCCTGAGAATTCTTGGAACTCTTGTATTGTTCCTGCTTGGAGACAGGAGATACTTTCTGTCTCTCCTGACTCCCTGAGAGATGCTCTACTGACAAGGCACATGGCACTGTGCCCTGGGAGCTGGAGAAGCCACATGGACCTACCCTGATGCACCCAGACCTCTGGAACCGGAGAAGCCTCATACAGGCCCCTGCTAGTGCTGAGATGCTTACACCACTGGACCCACAAGACTTCCAACCCACTGGCCTGTGATCCTTCTGCATTCAGCATCATTACATGTGTTTTGTGAGTCTGAAGGGGACTTTATAGATTGGAACTGGAGATGTGGGCTAATATTGGACTTATGGACTTGATCTGCACTGGGCTGGGACATTTTCTTAATATTCAATTGTTCTTGTATATAAAGCCATTTCTTATATACATGTGAGTGTCTATGGATTTGTTTCTCTAGCCTACCCAGACTAACACACCCCTCATGGTTTCATGTACTTGAGAAGTGGCTCATTGGCGCTGTCCTGCCACGAGAGGCTAATGTCAGAGATACTTGGTTTGTGCAGATAGAGCCTCTGAAAATGAAGACGTCCTGCCCTCCCAAGTCTGCTGCTCCCGTCAATTCCTGGGAAATTGTGGTTGGGGGTGGCTCTGAAACTGTTCTCTTGGAATTCTCAGAGGTCGCTTTAGATGATATGGAAATTAGGGTGGGGGGGAACCCAGCTGCAAAGGAGCCCCAACCCCTTCAGCTCCACTCACAAATTTAGGTGAGTTTTTCCTCATAACCAGCAATTCTTTACTATCACTGGAATGATTTACTATCACACTATCACACACACACTCTTTCTATCTGCACATATCTTTGTGTCGTACAGGGTTTGAATGTTGCCTGAGTTTAAAAAAGAGTCTTTGGGGATGTAGGACCTGTCTATCTGGTAAACTCACATCAAGGTTCTAGTCTTCTTCCTCTCCCCAAAGTAGGTTAGAGAAGGCAAAAAGGTGACCTGACAAGATTGTCAGGTGCTGGTTGCTCTATGGGTGAATCCTCTAAAACTCACTCATTTTCTCTCTCTCTCTCTCTCTCTCTCTCTCTCTCTCTCTCTCTCTCTCTCTCTCTCTCTCTCTCTCTCACACACACACACACACACACACACACACACACACACACACACCTCACACACACACAGTAGTACCTCCTCTACACACACACACACACACACTGTAATACCTCCTTCTCTATACACACACACTCTCTCACACACACACTGTAATACCTCCTTTTCTACACACACAGTAATACCTCCTTCTCTACACACACACACACACACACACACACACACTATCTCCTTCTACACACTCATACACACGCTCTCTCAATCACACACACACAGTAATACTGCTCTACACACACAATATCTCCTTCTACACACACACACACACACACATACACACACACATAGTAATACTTACTTTTCTCCCCCCCACAGTAATACCTCCTTCTTTACACACACATAGAAATACTTCTTTACATACATACACACAGAGTAATACTTCTCTCCACACACACAGTAATACTTCACACACAATACTTGTCTACACACACACACAGTAACACCTCCTCTACACACACGCGCGCGCGCACACACAAACACACACGCACAGACAGAGTAATACTTCTTTCTCTGCACTTTCCGTGAAACTGGCCACCTTTAGTAAATGGGATCTACAAATGTGAAATAGCGTGATAAAACCTGGTGCCATCCCGCTCCATGGGGAAAGAATGGGCATCGTTCTTTATTTTTTCTTTCTTTTTAATGGTACACAATTCACAGATCATACAATTCAGAAGTTCAATCACACCAAGAAGAGTTGTACAATCATTGCCCAATCAGTTTTTTTTCCTTTTCTTTTTTTACATTTTATTAGGGGCTCATACAACTCTTATCTCAATCCACACATATACATACATCAATTGTATAAAGCACATCCGCACATTCTTTGCCCTAATCACTCTCAAAGCATTTGCTCTCCACTTAAGCCCTCCGCATCAGGTCCTCTTTTTTTCCCCCTCCCTCCCCTCTCCCTCACGATCCCTTGATAATCCACAGATTGTTATTTTGTCATATCTTGCCCTGTCCGGAGTCTCCCTTCCCCCCTTCTCTGCTGTCCCTCTCCCTGGGAGGAGGTCACATGTGGATCCTTGTAATCAGTTCCCCCTTTCCAACCCTCTCACCCTCCACTCTCCCAGCATCGCCCCTCACACCCTGGTCCTGAAGGTATCATCCACCCTGGATTCCCTGTGCCTCCAGCTCCCATATGCACCAGTGTACAGCCTCTGTCCTATCCAGCCCTGCAAGGTAGAATTCGGATCATGGTAGTTGGGGGGAGGAAGCATCCAGGATCTGGGGGAAAGCTGTGTTCTTCATCGGTACTACCTCGCACCCTGACTGACCCATCCAGTGGTCGACATTTGGGCCTCGGGTCTCCACACTGCACTTCCCCCTTCATTCACTATGGTATATATATACTCTTTTTTTTTTTTGCATGATGCTTTATACCTGGCCCCTTTGGCACCTCGTGATCGCACCGGCTGGTGTGCCCAATCAGTTTTAGAATATTTTAATCCTTCTTGTACTTAGCTCTCCGTTTCTCCCAATCTCCCCTGCCACAGTCCCATGGTACCATGAACCTAATTAAGGTCTCTGTAGATTTACCTATCCTGGATTTCATACACAGAAAAACATTAAAGCAACCAACTGACTGCAATAACAAAACAAAAGAGAGAAAACTTCAGTCGAAAGGAAAGCAGAAAATACTAAAACTAGAACAAATTTAAAATGGAGAAAGGGGAGGTCAGAGGACAGAGTGTTAAATTTTAACCTGCCTGTGTCGGCAACAATACACTTTCCAATGCAGTCTACATGACAGCAACCATTGTTTTGTTGAGCATCACCCATACTGTATATGGTTATTGTGGTTAGTCTCTTGCTGTGCCTAATTTACCGTGTATCCTCAAAATTAAGACATCTCCCGAAAATAAGACCTACTTACAGATTTGCCTCTCGCTGAAATATAAGGCATGCCCCGAAAATAAGGCCTCCCTGATAATAAGCCCCCCCAAGCTACCGTAATTCTGGACTCTGGACCATAGCGGTGGGTGCCGCTGCACAGCTCACTGGTGGCCGCAGTGCAGCCGGAGCAGACAGGAAGTCCGAGGTCCCTTTTTAATCAGAGAGCCTGTGCCGCTGCCAGGACAAACTGCCGCCCCTGCTGCTCGCTCTGCCCTGATGGAGTCTGGCTGACTCACAGTTAGACAGTGAGTCGCGCGGACCAGGAGTAACAAGACATTCTTGATACTATAGGATTCATAGTTTGTCTGGTTATGCTGGTTTGTGATGACAACTACTACCGTACTGTATACAGGTAGTCAGTTTCCTTTGTTTTTGGTTCAACAATAAATGTGTACTGTATTCTTCATGGGAAAACAAGACATCCCCTGAAAATAAGACCTAGCACATCTTTGGGAGCAAAAATTAATTTAAGACACTGTCTTATTTTCGGGGAAACAGGGTATACATTAAACTTTATCATAGGTGTGGCATTTACATAATTTCATGTCAACTTGATAAATAAGTTAGAGGGTGGGGTCTAGTCTGTCAATCAGGTCACACAGACTGATGATGCCTCCATGTGGGTGTGGTCTTCATGAGGATTCTGGAAACTTCCTCTGTCTCTGCCTTTGTCTCCCTGTTGACAAGCTACATGGAGACTTGGTGAGACTTACACGGAGCCTCTCTCTCTGCTTCACCTTCCTGTTGACAAGCCAGGCAGGAGCCATGCTGAAACCTGCGAGAGCCCTGGAAGTGTTTCCACTGCCACGGGACCCACAAGACTCTGCACCCACTGGCCTGTAGTCTTCCCGCATTTGGCACCATTGTGTGTATTGTGTGAGTCTGTAGAGGGATTTATGGACTTTTATTGGACTTATGGTCTAATATCGGACTCATGGACTTGATCTGCACTGAGATGGATGTTTTCTTAATACATAATCACTCTTGGATTTAAAGCTCTTTCTTATACGTGTATGAGTCCCTGGATTTGTTTCTCTAGTCAACCCTGCATAACATAATAGGTATGTATGTATAGGACTAAATATAGTCATAGAGTATTTGGTACTAGCCACAGTTTCAGGCATCCGCTGGGGGTGTTGGAACATAAAGGGGAGATTACATGCTAACATCAGTCAGCACCAGGAAAGCAAACCAGCCCCACGGCAAGCCTGTCTGTGTCAGGGTCAAAATGTACAGCGTAGGATTTCCAAGAGCTGGGTTTTCAAGATCACACTAATCATTGTAGTATCCGGTGACTCCTATTAACACACACACACACACACACACACACACACACACACACACGCCCGTCTCCTACAACATGCTAGCTTCTTAGGGTGGTTGGTACATTTCTAGTAAACCAATGCCAGTGACAGTTCCTGATTTTAAAGTAACTTTGGCAGAAGTGAAAGGCAACAGCCTTTCTTAAAGGAAAGGGGGCAGGGACAGGGCAGAATGGACCCTGCTGCACCCCTATTATGTGTTGGACAGTTTACATAAGTAACCTTACTTCAGCCTCACGTTCCACCCGGAAGGTGGTACTAATGTTTCCCGATTTATAAATAAGGAAACAACAGGCTCTTAGAACGTGTTGAC
Organism: Tenrec ecaudatus; assembly: GCF_050624435.1. Taxonomy (NCBI): domain Eukaryota; kingdom Metazoa; phylum Chordata; class Mammalia; order Afrosoricida; family Tenrecidae; genus Tenrec; species Tenrec ecaudatus. The sequence continues at coordinate 12,524,154 of NC_134540.1, forward strand.
TTGCATCTCTAAGTAGCACAACCTATTAGCCCAAGTCTGCTAACTCCAAAGCTCATGGTTTTCTACCAAGGCACAAACAGAGAGGAATTTCGTTTCAGTCATGTGATTAAGCAGCTTCTGGCATTCTTAAAAACATATGAATAAATAGCTCTCGGACGACCAATCACATTGCTTGGAGATCCACCCTGTAAGCAGTTGATAGAGACCCCTTTTACCTATGAGCGCAGGAAGGAAACAGCGAGCCTTGTCCCAATCCACTGTGTTCAGGTCCACTCCAATGCAGAGGGCCTGTGTGAAAGAGTACAACTACCCAGTTGGTTTCCTAGGGGACAGACTTGCCAAGTCTCTCCTCTGTGGAGCCACTGGAGGGTTCCAGTTGAGCACCTTTGGGTTCTCAGTTGAGCAAAGCTCAGAAGCATTGTGATCCTGGGACCCCGCAGGTAACAGGCCAAGAAAGAACTACATTGAGCTAGCTGGGCAACTAAAAAGCCTACGAAATCTTAAACCCAGGAAATCTTTCCTTCAAAACCAAAGAGAAAAGAGAATGAGGAGCAGTCCTAGAATAGCTATAGTTGGTAATAGCTATGATGAGCTGAGGCATGTACATGCACTTAACCATTCGGTTCTCACAATTCCTTGGGGGTGGGGACGGTGATGCTGCCGCCCGTGGAGGAAAGGGAAGCACAGAACACATCACAGAGACAGTCGGGGCAGAGCCAGGATTTAAAGTCAGGTGGTTCAGGCTCGTGAAGATGACATGATCTTCCAAGATTCAGACTCAGGAGGCCTCCTTGTCCCACAGGAAAGACCTCCCCCTTCTGGGAGAACTGAGAAGAAAGGCAGGTTCCCGGAGGCCGGTGCTTTTTGCTTGTATGGGAAGTTAGTGGAGACTGTGGGCCATGCAGGGTCGAGACTAAAGCAGAGATCTGCTGAAGAGATCCCAGAAATTCTGTAAGTGCTACTAGAGGATTAAGTGAGCAATGTGTGACATACTTACAAGAACTCTCTCTCACTGCCATTGAGTCGATGCCAACTCATAGTAAGCCTCTACAGGACAGGGTAGAAGTGCCCTGTGAGTTTGAGACTGGCACTCTTTACAGGAGTAGAGAGCCCCGCCTTTCCTCTGAAGAGCAGCTGGTGGTTTCGAACTACTGACCTTGTAGTTCGCAGACTAACTTGTAGTCACTATGCCACCAGGGCTCCACTGCGCTCACCACCAGGGCTTCCACAAATGTCCTCCATGGCCTTCTCTAAGCCACTGCTTTCTGCTTGAGACGCAAGCTGCCCTTGGTTTGGTTTCAATCTCAAGGGGATCCTCTGAGCCGGGGCCACGGGGAGATCTCGGCGTGTGGCATGGACACAAGACAGTGAGAACAGAACACGTCTGCTCATGCCGGGATCCTTCTTCCTTTACGTCTCAGGGACAAGTGGCCCAGGAAGAGTAAGGAAGGATCTCGCCTTCCTGTGAGGGCAGGAATTAGAAGGCCTGTGCGGTTCACACCCTGATCATGAAGACAGAATCTGTAGTCAGTAATGTGCTCACTTACTTCTCTCCTCCAGCTCTCCATCCATGAGACCGACGACCCCAATGACAACCGCTTCCTCGTGGTGATGAAAGGGGCCCCCGAAAGCATCTTAGAGAAGTGCAGCACCATCAAGATCAACGGCCAAGAGCAGCCCCTGGACCAGGGCTCAGCTGAGGCCTTCCACACAGCCTACCTGGAGCTCGGAGGCCTGGGCGAGCACGTGCTGGGTGAGCTCTTTGGAGTAAAATTCTTATGCCCCACCTAATACATGCAAGGTTCTGACCCTGGGTCAGGACACAAGACGAGACAGGCACCTGTGAGTAACAGGTTACTTGGCAAACTAGAAAAAGCGTCACATAAATAATACTGATGACAAGAAAATATTATGACAAAACAGAGAAGGGTGGAGTCCCTTCCAATAAGGAACATCAGGAATTATGTTTTAAAGTGGGCCTTGAAGGGCAGATGACATTTTGAAGGTGGGGGAAGGTTGGGAAAAGTCCTCAAGGAAGAGAGAAGAACCCCCGAACCCAGGGGACATAGCTGGACTGGATGACGAGAGGCAGGCAAGCATTGCTGAGCCAGCCTCCCCGGGCTGAGAGTTATGGGAGACAGGCAGGAGCAGAGTCGGACGCTCGACTGAGTGACTGAGTGAGGGATGGAGGTTTCAAGCTGCAGTTAGGGAGCACTGTCGATGGCTTGGCCCCAGGAGTGAGCTGATCACAGTTTGGTTATATTTTAGGGATGGTTTTTGGCAGGAGCATCTAAGATGAATTCGCAGGGAGAGGAGAGGCAGGGGCCTAAGTCGGAGGTGGCTACCCTCAGTCAAGTGCAAGGGGATGGACATTCCTCTGAGACCCTTGGAACGTGAAGAGAGGGGGCAAATGCGAGAGACTTCATGGGTATACTCATAGTAGGATTTGGGATTCGAGAAGAAAAGTCTTTTTAAAGGATTGTTCACATGATTAGGAAAAGCCAGTAACTGAGATACCAGGGGGCTTCAAAAGTCAATTTTCATTCCATTTTTACAGGAATTTTTTTTTTTAGTTCAAGGATCGTTTGTTGGCCCTCAGGAATGTTTTCCAGTCCAGTCTGTTGGGGCACCACGCCCTGGCCCCAAAGTCCACTTTCAGCATTCCCTGGGGACCTTGCCACTCCATTCCCTTGCTGTTCCGCTGCACTCCCCCAGTGCTTTGCCTCGGTGTGCTGGGATCAGGTCAGGTGCAATTCCCACACTGTGTCTCTGGTGCTGTCCCCTGTATCGCCCTTAGTCACTGAGGGGCATCATTTCTCTACAGGAAATTTTTTAAGGCACCTAGTTGAGAAGGTTGGCAGGAAACTTAGAAATACCTTAGAAATGCCAGCGAGCCTCCTCAAGGCTATGTACAGTGTTGGGGGAATATATCCCTTAAAGGATGTATCAGAGGCAAGGTTTAGGGGGGTCGCCTTGTTCTCACATCGTTCTCTTTATTTGGGAGGTTGCATTCTAGCGGTAGGCATTATTTGATTTTAATTTCTAAAGATTTGCTAGTTCATCGTGAATGCAACAAGAATTGCCAGATGGCAGCCCAAAGGGAGCAAAGTGCAGGGAGCCCCGGGAAAGCCCCGTGGTCCACTGTGCTGTCATTTCTCACCAGGAGCGGAGCTCCAAGCTAAAGCACTTGGGGAAGGGCTGTCTGCCTTTTAGTGGAGTGTTGACTTAAGTTCAAGATCATTAACCAGCAGTGAGACTGTTTTGCCCTCAGGGAGTGTGTTTGCAAGGATATTATAACTTCCTTGAGCCCAGGGGAGGGCCACTGTGCACTGGGAATCAGGGAATTTGTCTCGGCTTATCCTTAATGATGTACGATTACAGCCTCCTGTATCTAAATGTTGGGGATCCTGGGAGCTATGAGTCTGCTATGCCCTGATCACTATGTTTCTGACTTGGGGGGACTTGAAGAACCAACCACTATTATTTTATGATGTAACTAGACCAGCGCTTAGAAGAATCATGGTTAGAAGAATGATACAGGTAGTTAAGACATAGCTTAAAGAGAAGCTCTCCAGAGCTGTGCATCTAAGTCGAACCCCTGAAACCTGCCTCACAGACTCACTGCCGCCTAGTCAATACTGACTCCAACCATGTACCAGCGTAGAAAGCCCAGTCTTTCTCCAGAGAAGCTGCTGGTAGTTATGAACTGCAGACCCTGCGGACTGAAACCAAATGCATAACATCTGTACCACCAGGGCTCCATCGTCTCACAGAGAATCCTGTGATTGCTTCCGGGCAGGAGTTCTCAGGGCTACTACTAAGCCAAAGATCCAACTCTTATCTGAGTGATGTGACTCTTCCCTAGGCTTTCTTCCCCTCCTGGTTACGAGCCAGTGCCTGCGTACCTGGCCTGTCGAGATTTAGGGACTCTAGAAACGTGAAGCTCTGTAATAATATCCAATCTTTGTTAAAACAGGACTTTGTTTTCCCAGTTTGTGGCTGTCTCTCCAAGATTTGTGTCTGTCTGTTAAAAAACAAACAAAACAAAAAAACGGTTTCACGCAGCCTGTTCCTAAGCTGTGAGAACAAAGATCATGGGATGTCCCTGTCCTGTTTAAAGCTTAGAAAAATAAAATTTTGGGGGGGGTATCCCTGTTAAATCCTTGCCTTATATATTCCACCTTAAACTATTTTGATCGTCTTTCGGTCAATTGTGGCTTTGTAAATCTTAGTTTCTGCTTCAACTCTAAAAGGAGCTCTGATGGTATAGTGGCATACACAGCGAGCTCTGAACCACAAGGTCGGTGGTTCAAGGCCACCAGCTTCTGTGCAGGAGAAAGATGAGGCTATCTACTCCTGTAACGATTCTATCTATGTCTTGGAAACCCAAAGGAACCGTTAGTTACTTCTGTCCTATGTGCTTGCTATCAAATGGGGATCAATTTGACAGCAGTGGCTTGGTTGTAAATAGAATGTTTTCTTCTTCATTGCCCAGTGGAGTGGCCTACCCTGAGGTTGTAAATTCGGACGTCCTCCTGGTCTGGACCATCTCTGTATTAGGCACATAGAAAACTCATGCTGGGAAGGAAGTTGGAATGAAAGGAAACAAACAAACAAACAAACAAAGGAATTTCTTGTTCACAAAGCCAAGAAGTGAGCAATTCTGAAACTGGAAGGAGATAGATGTTTCAACAGTTCTGGGAAAAGAAACAATATGAACTTGGTGTGTTTATCTTATAGCCACAGAGAGGAGACTTGAAAACCTATAAGTGAGGGGCTAAAACCTCCACAGCCCCCAGCAGGTGGAGGTATTCAGCTTAGCTGAATCTGCCCCAACATGCTTTATGTCTAGTGTATTTTTCTTTTCCAAGAAAAAAAGCCTACTTGCTTCATTTCTCTGTCTCCTAATTGGATTTCTTTCTCATGAGCGTGGCAAGAACAAAAGAAGGAGGGGTGCTTTTGGGGGACTTGCTGAATTTTAGGTTTGCTGTTTGTGCTTTCACTATAGGACACAATAAAGTATCAGTAAAGGACCTGCCCCAAGTATCAAGGGCACACACTTCAGTAAGGATACAAGGGGGGGGGAGGCGCTACAGAGGACATGGTGCTAGACTCCGCCCCCGAGAGGTCAGATTTCAGTAAGCAGAGCTGCACCGTGGGCTGTCCTAGAGGGAAGGGATCAGGGAGGAAAACAAAAATGTATTCCGCATATTTAGGAAAGAGAAAAGAGCGTTGCGAAACGAACTGGCATGCCATCCAAGCTCTGTCTGATTGATGCCAAAGAACAATGTCAGCAATTTGCATGTAAAGCTGGTGGTGTGTTCCTTTCCGCAAATAAGCTGAACAGTGCCGGCTTTTGCAAAGGTTCATGGTAAAAGCTTCTGTGATAAACAGAGTCAGGAAGGTTTGCTGTTATTGTTGATCCCACAGGCCGGACCACAGGGAGGATGCAGGATGATAGTGCTCTATTCACACGCCTCAGTCCTCACAGGGACTCCCTCTAACAGACCTTGTTTTATTCTTTGAGTGAGTCTGTTCCATCTGGCTCTCCTGTAAGCAAATTGCCCCTCTGTGTCCTCTTCGCTACTGTCAGGGAGATCGCTCAGGGCCACATTTCTCCCTGTCTTCTTTGTACTTCACCGTGGAAATTCAACAATCAGAGAGAGATTGTGTGTGTGTGTGTGTGTGTGTGTGTGTGTCTGTGTGTGTCTGTGTGTCTGTGTGATACTCAAAATGGCATCAGGATGGTTTCAAGGCTTAAGAGGAACCCAGGACTCTGACTGCAGCCTCCCCATCCTGACAAAACTGCTGAAAAGTATCAAACACACAATCACCCAGAGCCTCTCCTCTCCCCAGCGCTTCATCTGTTGGCAGTGAGACTGTGGACATTAGCTTTGTGACTTCACACCACGGATTAATACACCCGCTCTAGAAATAGTGGCAGACTTACCCATGTCTTTAGGGGGAGAGACAGCACTCTCAGTGCTGTGAACCCTAATCAGGCTGGAGAGCCGATCTGAGAAGCCCGTATTTATGATCTTGTTTCTCTAGAACCACTCCCAGTACCAACTGTGTTAAACAAGGTTCTCTAAAGAAACAAAACCAGGACATTTATGGATATATATATATATATACACACACATACATATATGAGGATAGATATATACAGCACAGAGGAATATAACAGCTAATTAGTCCACACAGCAGCAGTACAGAGGGCTCAGTTCAACTCACTTTTGTGGAACAGTTAAGATAGTGGAAGTTATTCAACTCAAAAGGGCTGCTGGGTCCAAGGTAAGGAAACAGGCAGCTGAGTCTTCCCTAGAGCAATGCAGGCAGGCAGCAAACAGCAGGACAGGTCACCAACAGTCAGTAGTAGCTCAGGACCTTAGCGAAGGCCCAGATGGGATATCGAACTCAAGCAATGCAAGATGACAGGATCCACCACCTTCAAGGATCAAGCTCAAGCAATGTATACACCAGCAGCGTGGCAAAGTAGATCTCTAAGGAACCTCAAGCTTTAGTGACACAATGCACGAGTTGGCTGTCCCACAGGTAGTGTAGCTCACAAGTTGAGTCAGAGAACTAGCTAAAGCAGCCAGGCACTGGTCCAATCACCAGAGAGCAAGAGAGAGAAGGGCGGTGCTTGCCAAGCCATTTATCTCTTTGCCCTCCAATCAAACTTCAACCTTATTAATCCACATGTTCCTATTGGCCTGGTTAGCACAATAAACCTACCTATCACAGTATCTCTTGTTTGCATCTTATATTTGGTGTATTTGCTAAGATATGTCGAGTTTAAGTGTACAATAATAGGATTGCACTCGCCCAAGTATCATGCACTTCCAAATGCGTGTTAGAAAGACATTCTAATACTTGATCATTGATAAACTTTGTTTTCAAAACTCCCTAGAAAGGAGAGTCAAGAAAAAGTGGATGGAGTGACTGAGTCGTGAAAAACAAGCAGTTGCTTCCAGAAAACTGCTGCCCAGTGCCCTGCACGATTCCGTGAATGCACGAAATGTGGAACGAAGCAGCATGCTCATTATGCTCTGAAGTTTTGCCATGCGCCTGTTTATAAATGCAGCCCTGGCATGTTGGCGCCTTCTTATAGGAACGGTTTCTGCATTTAGAAAAATCAATTTTGCTGACTTCACATATATCATGAAATACTTCGTTTCCTGTTTCCCTACTGGTATGGTTTTCAAGCTAATAAATGTTATAAACTATTCATCAGTTTCCCACCTGTTCGAGACCAAAAACCCAGGGCCATGGAGTTAATGTGGACTCAAAGCAACCCTATAGGACAGGGTGGAACCACCCCATGCGTTTCGGAGACTGCCACTCTTTACAGGAGTAGAAAAGCCCAAGGAGCAGCGGCTGGTGTTTATTTTGTTTCTTCAAACCATTTTATTAGGACATAATCCAAACATCATAACATCGATAGTTCAGTTATATCAAGATGTGGTTCATGGCTATTAAAAGATATAGTGTCTGGGGTCTTAAAGACTTGAAGGCAAACCAGCGGCCATCTAGCTGAGAAGCAACAAAGTCCACATGGAAGAAGCACATCAGCCTGTGTGATCATGTGTTGATGGGATCAAGTATCAAGCATCAAAGACCCAGAACAAAAAAAATTGTATCAATGTGAATGAAGGGGAGTGTGGAGTGGAGACCCAAAGCCCATCTGTAGGCAACTGGCCGTCCTCTTACAAAAGGGTCACGGGGAGGAGACAAGCCAGCAGGGAGCAGTACAGCACTGATGAAACATACAGCTTTCCTCTAGTTCTATAATTCTTCCTCTCCCCACTATCATGACCCCAATTCTACCTTACAAATCCCGCTAGACCAGAGCATGCACATAGGTAAAGATAAGAACCGGAGACACAGGGAATCCAGGACAGATAAACCCCTCAGGACCAATAATGAGAGTAGAGATACCAGGAGGGTAAAGAGAAGGGAGTGAAAGGGGGAACCAATCATATTGATTGATATATAACCCCTTATGAGGGAGACAGACAACAGAAAAGTGGGTGAAGGGAGACATCAGTCTCCCTTTATAAATAATTAAGGGTTTATGAGGGCGGAAGGGTTGGGTGGGTGGAGAGGAAAAAATGAGGAGCTGGTACCACGGGCTCAAGTATAAGCAAATGTTTTGAGAATGACGATGGCAACGAATGTACCAATGTACTTGACACAACAGATATATGTAAGGATTGTGATCAGAGTTGTTCGAGCCCCCAATAAAATGATTTAAAAAGAAGTGCTGTACAATCGCTACCACAATCAGTTTTAAAACATTTTCTTCCTTCCTGTACTCCTTGATATCAGCTCCAAATTACCCCCAACTTTCCAATTCCGTAACCCCCACCTCACCCCCAAGGAACCTTTCATCTAGTTGTTTCTATAGGCTTACCCATCCTAAATTTGAAAACAAGTCTTTAACACAGACATTGTTCTTTCTGATAGCAGGGTGCTTTCTGGTTTCTTCAACTGCTCTTTACTGTGATGCCCACATCTTCATGTTTCCTTTCTGAGGGTGTGGACTGAGTTGGACTATATTGTAAGAGTGCGGCTGGTGGTTTTGAACAGCTGACCTTCTGGATCGCAGTCCAACAGATAACCACTATGTCACTAGGGCTCCTTTTTGTTGGAGACGTGCATCTGACAACAGCATCTGGCTGATCTGCGTCTGGAATCTTTAGCAAACTGAAAAATCAAACGACATTTACCGTGTATACTCGAGTATAAGCTGACCAGAATGTCAGCCAAGCACCTACTTTTACCACAAAAACTCCATTAAAAATGTGCTGAAAAATTCAGCTTATACTTGAGTATATATAGCTTATTGAAATTTATCGATGATTAAGTTTATTGATGCTTCACATTATATATATTGTTCTCTCCTGTGTTACCAGATTTAGATATGACGTACTAAAAAGGAATTCAACAGAGCAACAAGTTCAAGTCAACCCACAAATTTTCCATGTTGTTGGGATTCCAAATTTCATTTCTTCCTTAAAAATGTGGTGTGTGCCAGCCTGTGTGATCAAGTGGTCCTGAAGGGATCAGTTATCAGGCATCAAAGAACAAAAAATCATATCATTGGCTGCACACCTCCATGATAGGATCACTGAAGACAAATGGGTGCTTAAGCAAATGTGGCCAAGAAAGCTGATGGTGCCCGGCTATCAAAAGAGATAGTGTTTGGGGTCTTAAAGGCTTGAAGGTGAACAAGCGGCCATCTAGCTCAGAAGCAAAAAAACCCATATGGAAGAAGCACACCAGCCTGTGCGATCACGAGGTGCCAAAGGGACCAGGTATAAGGCATCATGCAAAAAAAAAGATATATATATATGTATATTTATGTGTGTGTATGTATGTGTATATATATGTGTATATATATATATGTGTGTGTGTGTGTGTGTGTATATATATATATATATATACCATATTGAATGAAGGGGGAAGTGCAGAGTGGAGACCCAAGGCTCAAGTGTCAGCCACTGGAGATCCCCTCATAGAGGGGTTTAGGAGAGGAGATGGGTCAGTCAGGGTGTGAGGTAGTACCGATGAAGAACACAGCTTTCCCCCAGATCCTGGATGCTTTCTCCCCCCAACTACCATTGATCCGAATTTTACATTGCAGGACTAGATCGGGCAGAGGTTGTACACTGGTGCATATGGGAGCTGGAGGCACAGGGAATCCAGGGTGGACGATACCTTCAGGACCAGGGGTGTGAGGGGCGATGCTGGGAGAGTGGAGGGTGAGTGGGTTGGAAAGGGGGAACTGATTACAAGGATCCACATGAGACCTCCTCCCTGGGAGATGGATGGCAGAAAAGGGGGGGAAGGGAGACTCCGGATAGGGCAAGATATGACAAAATAAAAATGTATAAATTACCAGGGGCACATGGGGGAGGAGGGAGCGGGGAGGGAGGGGAAATAAAAAGAGGACCTGATGCAAAGGGCTTAAGTGGAGAGCAAATGCTTTGAGAATGATTGGGGCAGGGAATGTGCGGATGTGCTTTAGACAATTGATGTATGTATTTGTATGGATTGTGATAAGAGTTGTATGAGCCCCTAATAAAATATTTTTTTAAAAAGAGTATAAGAAAAAAGCCTTTAAAAATGTGGTGTGTGTTCAGCAATTGTTATAATGTCCACAGCAGAGTGCTGCAAAACAGCTCTCCAGTCTTGATATTCCTCTGTAACTCGTGTTCCCATGAATTAAGCTGAAGCCATGTCTTTGGTGAAATACGACAGCATGTCCTCTCTGTGACTTGAACTGTTTTCGTGTTTCTCCATCGTGTTAGATTTGTGCCAACGACGTTTATTTGTAACAAATTGAGAATGAAGTCGTTTGGGATCTCTGTGGGCGCTATGGCTTAGGGTTTAACCTGTTCACAGCAAGGCTGGTGATTCAAACTCACCAGCAGCTCCTTGGGAGAAAGATGGCTTTGTGTTCTTGTAAAGACTCAGTCCCAGGTCGCTGTGAGTTGGGATGGGACTCGATGGCAGTGGGTTTAGTTAGTTATTTCAGTCTGCACGCAAAACAATCTACAGAGCCAACCTATGGAGAAAATACTAGCCATTTCCTATTATATTTAACACCATTAACTTTTCAACACTAGTTGTACATCCTTAAGGCACGAGGGAGTCTCTTCTTTCCCGTGTTGAGTGGCTAGAAGCTTTGAACGGCTGGTCTAACCGTTAGCAGTCCAACTCTGACGCCACAGCACCACCAAGGCTCCCTTAATGGGAATACACAGCTATCGATGGGTGGCTGTCAAAGCATATCCCGGTACTGCAAGCACACTCTCTCCTTCCTTCCCAAGGAAAACAAAAGAATAGAAATGAAAAATAGCAGCAACAACAAAATATCAAGCATCTTCTTCTACTTGGCTCCGTCAAGTAACGCTCTCAGAGCGACCCCCTGTCGGTTTCCCAGACTGCAAGTGCTGACGGGAGTAGAAAGCCTGGTCTTGCTCCCTTAAAGCCACCCACAGGTTGAGAACCGCTTGCCCAGGCTGTTCCCAGGCTGGTCGCTGCAGTACCCACACCTGAACAGCAGGCGTCAGCGCTGGTCCACACACTGATCTGCTCCCCTAACAACTGCATCTGCTCCTCAAATTCAAAGTCTGCATCTCACTCTCTCCAGGCCGAAAGTTGGGCTTTTAGGTTTCTCGGGGATTGAGATAAGAATAGGAAAGCTGTTGTCACCTATGCCACAATTTCCACGCGCCTTGGAGAATTGGAAGCTCCATTCTGTGTCAACCGGGCCCCAGCAACCCCCAAACCCCCCCAGCGGATGCAGACTCAGAGACCCTGTAGGATACAGTAGAACTGCCCCCGGTGAGTCTCCGAGGCTCTAACTCTTTATGTGAGCAGTTAGCCCTGCCTGTCTCCTGTGGAAAGACAGGGATTTGAACCACTGACCTTGTGGCCAATGGGTAGCCCACACACAATGCATTTACAAATCGGTCACCTGCCCTGAAATCAGACCCAGCTGGTCCCTAGTGACACCCCTTGGAGCTTCCCAGTGGGCAGCGATGACCCTGACTTGGGTCCTTAAACAAAGCCTGGTTTAAGGATCTGAGGCCAGTTCAAGGGTTGGAGTCCTTAACATCCAGGGGATTAACAAAGGGGGAGGGGGTGTTATAAAAAAACAATGGCAGAATATTGGTAATATTTGAAAATGGATTCTAGTACACTAATTTGTTTTTATGTATACTTAAAAAATTTTTTCCTATGTAAACTTAAAAAAACACAAAACAGTGGTTTTAAAGAATCAATGATCAGAGACACTGTGTAAAAGCAAAAACCAAAGCTACAGTCATAGAGTTGATTTTGACTCATGGGGTTCAGAGGTAACTTTATTTTCTTCCCTGGGAGCAGCTAATGGGTTTAAACTTCAGACCTTGGGCTTGGCAGTCCAATACTTAGTGGACCAAGCCATTGGGGATACCACATAGTCATCTTTTATAATTTGCTCTAAAACTCACAACTGACATCAAATGGAAGCGGACCCATATGGATGAAGGATTCAAGTACAAAAAAATAAAGCCATTAATGTCCAGTGCCCTGTATGTGACTGTTGAATATAATAAGAAAGTCCCAAACAAACTCACTGCCATTGAGCCCATTCCGGCTCACAGTGACCCTATAGGGCAGGGGACAGCGTCCCTTTTGGGCTTTTGAGACTTTAAACCTTTTTCTTCCTCGGAGCAGCTGGTGGATTTGAATTGCTGATTTGTGGTTAGTCACTCAGCATATAGTCCACTCACTGTAATAAACATACTTTAAAGAATGAAGTGAAAAATAAGAAATAAAATGATATATTTCACTATCTAAAGTTCTACATGACAAAATAATACCTAGAGCAAGTTCAAGAGGCAAAGCAGGGGATGGGGGGTAGTGTAATTCATAAAAAAGTAAATTCTCCTAATTTATAGAAAGGTCTTATCAACAATAAGAAAAAGAGAAGCATGTCTAAGAGAAACAGGAAGCTGCTATGGGCATGGGGCACCTGGTCCTCCCCAAATACCATTCTCCCCTCCCATAGTCATGAGCTTGGCTCAACCCACAGGACCAAGGGTGGTGAGAGGGACTCAGAGAAGACAGAGAGGACCAAGGGAGACCTGTGCGCCCAGGATCCAAAGTGTTAGATGTGAAGATGGATGAGCTCCAGAGAAAGACCGACGGGGTGAGAGGAACTGCTGAGATCCAGAGAAAGATCCGCAAGTTAGGGAAGGACCAGGAAGGTCAGAAAGACTTTCAGGGTCACCAGTGACCTCTCTAGGGCTTTACAGCCCAGGGACACACCGCCCCATGGGTCTCCTGTCATATGCCCATACAGAATCTGCAGTATTTTTTTAAAGATGAATGTTACCATTCTTGTATTTCTCCTTCTTTTCCGTTAATTACTACTTATTCTAAAAAAATTAATTTTTTGTTATTGTTTTTTAAAAGTTATTGATAGAGGTTCTCAAATACTACTAGCCACAATACTGTGGCTAACAGAGGAAATACAAAACAAAACAAACCCACCACCACCAAGTTGATTCCAGCTCTTAGCAACTACTTAGGCCAGGGTAGACCTGTCCTTGTGGATTTCCAAGACTGTAACTCTTTATGGGAGTAGAAAGCCCTTTCTACCTCAGAGCGGCTGATGGATTCGAACTGCTGACCTTGCAGATCACAGCGCAACTTGTAACCCCTAGGTCTCCTCAACACGGCAGAACATTTGACAAAATCAGAGATGCTTAAAACACTAGGAACAAGGAAACTCGCAGGTGCTGGTAGTGAATGCCGACGAAGCCCTGTGACCTAAAGCTTATGTGTAATTAGATAATGATGACACTCTCACCAGAGCGTGTTAGAATCAAGAAATCAAATCGTCTGCTATCCAGCCAATTCCAGGGGAAAGAGACTCTACAGGACAGAGCAGAATTACTCGCAAAGGTGTCTGAGATGATCACTCTTTATAGGAGAGGCGGCTGCAGCTTTCTCTCAAGGAGCAGCTGGTGGGTTTGAACTGCCTACGGTTAAGCAGCCCGGCACTTTGTCCACCGTGACGCTACTTTAGAAGGTTTGAAAAGTTAGCCTAGACTTTTAACCTCGTAAGTATAGTGATACATACAAGCCAGACTTGTGGAAAAAACTGTGTTGTTGGGTTATTTTTTTTGAATACTCCAGATTCAAAATAAATTGTGAAATGAATTTTCATGTAAAAAGGAAAAATGACAATGTTTTGTTATTAGAACTAATGACAGGGCTACTTTAATAAAAATTGTAAAAGTCTGCTGAAATGCTGTACAAAAACCACCTTCTAGACACCCGTTTGGCATCACCATCTTGGATCCTGGGATCCACGGACATCATCCTCGGTCCCCTTTTCCACAGGCTCGGTCACACTCCTAAAGGAAGAAATGGGGAGGAGGTTGAGGCTCTGTCCCCTCCAACCCTGCTCCCCTTCCAGGAGCTGTTTGGAGAAAGGCCGGAGGCTTGATGAGCACCTCTCCTCAGAGAGCCTTCTGTCCGTAGCACTGTTCCACACAGTCACGACTGCCAGGCCGTGAGTGCTCACCAGGTCTCGGTCTGTGTCAGGCCATTCCTCTGTCCAGTCTCTGCCTCCTAGTGACCCAACAAAGAGACTGGGCTGGGAGGCACCATAGGCCCGACCGTGAGGACTTTTCACTTCCTTTGAGTTATACATCTCTGGTCTTTTGTTGGGTTTCCAGAGAATGTTTTGGCTTTCTTCAGTTTCAATGTCATCTTCAGGCTACTTCCCACCTCTGTACGTACCCCAGGACTTCAGGGCTTGCTTTCTGGACTCTGCTGGGAGATTTCCACCCATCTTTTCTCCAGTGGAGCAGCTGAGGGGTTCAAATGGCCAACCCTTGGGTTACCATTTGAACACCGATACTACTAGGCCCCCTCTCCCTGGAGCCTGCTGTTGAAGGGAGAGCTGGAGGACTTAGCCCTGCAGATGCCTCACCCACTTGGCTTCGGTCCACCTGGGCTTCTGAAAGCTAGACAGGCTTTTCTTTTGAGATGTTTCAAAGCAGTGGTCCTCACCCAATGAAGTCTAGGGTTTGAGTGCCCCAGACTCCCCCATCACTCCCTCCGCTTCTCCTGCAGTGTCTAGAAAGGCGTTCTCCTTCAGTCCTGCAGGTGTGGCCGTAGTCTGGACAGGAAAGTCCGGGCACAATTTCCACTTGAATTCAACCCCTTAGCCTGTGGACACATCTGGATGAAGGCCAATTCTGCCGAAGCCTTTGTTGCCTTTGTGTGTCTGTTTTAGACAGACATACAATGGCCAACATACTGGTTTTAGTGTATGGGCAGGGTTGTGCAAACACCACCACAATCAACTTTAGAAAGAGGAAGGATTGCCCATTTGTAGTCACTCCCCAGCCCTTGGCAACCACTAATCTGCTTTCTTTCTTTGACTATTTGTTTTTGTTGTTGTGGTTAGGTGTCACCAAGTCTGTTCTGACCCATAGCGACCCTACATATATTGGAAGTTGGCCAACTGAGTGTCAGATTGGTTCCATAGTATTTGGTGGCCAGTGGCAGCAATTAATCAAGAAACTAGGTGGACATGGATACCAAAACAGACAACAGAGTCAAAACAGGACTCAGAACAACCTGACTCACATGGATACATGGTACAGGCTTCTTTCTTATTCAATAGTTTTATGAGCACTTCATCCACATGCCACACAATTCAATCATTCAATCCTGCCAAGAAGAGTTGTACGATCCTCACCACAGTCAATTCTAGAAGCTTTTCTTCTTCCTTGTCCTCATTGTTTTTCACGTTATTAAATTATTGCTTTTTATTCTAATTGTGGCAAAAATATACACAACAAAACATTCTCCAATTCAGCGACTTCTACATGCACAATTCAGTGCCATTGATGATACACTTCATGTTGTACAACCATTATTGATCTAATTTTCCAAATGATTCCATCATCCCGTTAACGAAAACTCGATGCCCCCTAAGCATCAACCCTTTCTCCTGCACTCATGGTAACCATTGATCAAGTTCAGTCTCTTCTTCTTCATTTTCATAAAGTAGTTTTCTTGATATAGTATTCACATAGCATGTACTGCTGTGGTTGTATCGCACATCACCACAATCCGTTTTAATGCTCCCTCCTTGGTGCTGGTTCTATAGGCAAGGTATCCCTGGGAGTGAAATAGATGAGATGGCTCTCAAATAGGTACTTGATGTGTACAAGTGGAAGACTTCTAGGTCAGGTGAACGGCAGTCTAACTAGAAGGATAGAAAGGAGAGTCACAAACCTCAATTCCCAGTTTATAGACCCATAACCCTTCTAAGGAAGGAGAGGTCATGGCCCTTTGAGGAGGGACTCCAGCTACACTGCCCAAAACCTGTGGTGTTAGTGTTTCTCCAAGTCATCCTCAAAAGTATCTTCAGCCTCATTTCCCCCACCCCCTCTCCTCCACCCTCCCTTTCCCAGGCCCTCTTGATAATTTATAAATTTTTTTTTCCCTCCATGTCTTACACCGACTGCTGTCTCATTTCACTCACTTTCCTGCTATCTGTCCCCTGGAATGGGGTTCTTATGGAGATGGAAATTTGTTACCATGGCTACAAGGCAGTCAGACTTCTCTGTTTATGGAAACTTTGGTTTTACGCTCAGTTCCCTTTTTCCATTCCTATTCAGACAAGGATGCAGAAAGTATCAAATAGTGAGTGTCCGGAAATTCACTGCTACTTCACTGCTGCATTGCTTTGAAGATGGAGGTCGCCTGTGGAGATACAGTCTTCAATCTGTGATCCAACCAGACTTCATTTTTTCATCCTTTGTTGAATCATATTTCACCACAGCGTCTCCACAGAAAATATTTTGCAGGTCGAAGAAACAGATATTTAACACCTATCTAACTGGGAGAGACTAATGTCCCTTCAGAATTATGATCCAAGATAGTTCGGGCTTCCTCAAATGGTTGTGTCGTGTCTCTCCAATAGGAAGATTACCTTTTCTTTTGGTGGCTTCTGTGTATTATTGCCCCCACCTGGAGTAAGGTCAACACCATGCAGCGTTAGAATGGGCACAGACTCCTCCCTGGTAGGTCAAAAGGAAAAAAAAATGAAGCTTAAAAATGTAAACTGGTTTGTTTGCTCCTATCACTTACTGGGCCTGTCAGCCGCTCAGCGTGAAGACAAAAATCAAGAGCACTTCAGTTGAATTAAGTCTTACAGTTAGGGTCACTGGCCTTGAGTTTGTCTACAGAAAGGGCTTTATTCCTGGGAATTCTTTGTGAGGGAATCACAGAGTTCAGCTCTTGGAATTTAATAGTCTCAGAGGACAGTCTGTGGACCTGAGTGGGATTTAGAAAGCCTGCCTTCCCTACTATTTTTTAAATCATTTTATTGGGGACTCATACAATGCTTACCACAATCCATGCATATATCCATTGTATCCAGCACGTTGTACATTCATTAGTCTCAAAACATTTGCTTTCTGCTTGAGCCCTTGGTATCAGCTCCTCATTTTCCCCCCTCCCTACAATTAATATAACTCGGCAGCTACAAAAGAGATGTAGTAAACTCTACTGGAGCCGTTGAGGTATTTTCTCTGAGTGCTCTTGGACAAAATATCATTGTTATAGATTACAGTCTTCTACAGTAAGGATATTTAAATTGTATTTATCAATTATCAAGTATATCATTATTGGTAGTGGTATTATAGCATAGCCTTATGTCATTTATAAAATAGCTCAAAATAACTGAATTAGATGTTTAGAATGATGATTGTTCCTATAAAGTCTAGACTAACACAATTTATTATTACTGGTAAGGAGAAAATAATAGACTTAGTACAAGCAGTTTTATCCGGTGAAGAGGAACAGATAGTCAAAGTGAATCAGAGCATGGGAGGGTAGTGTGACACACGGGAGGGTGGTGTGACACATGGAGGGTGGTGTGACACACGGGAGGGTGGTGTGACACACGGGAGGGTGGTGTGACACAGGACTCTTGTGGAAAATGTGCCATCAGCTTGTTCTGAGGATCTCGGCTTAGCTAGTGGTCCACTTCCATAGACTGTTTTTGGAGATTGTCTAAAGGACCTTGGTTTATGATATAAAATGAATCTTGTCTTAGACAGGGTTCTCTAGAGAAACAAAACCAGGACACTAGTAATTTTGTATTTATTTATATAGCTAGATAACATAAGAAATAAACAGCTAACTAGTCTATAAAGCAGTACAAATGGCTCAGTGCAACTCACTCCCGTGAGACAGCTATGAGACACCGGCAGTCCTTCAAGTCTTGAGGGCTGCAGGGTAGTCCTCCGTGGAGCAATTCAGGCTATCCAGGCACAGGCAGCAAACAGCAAGCAGGTCACCAACAGTCAGCCAGATGACAGGGTCTAACGGTCCTCAGCTCAAGAGATGTTCCCTCCAGTGGCGTGGCGAGGCAGGTCTTAAAGGAACCTCCAGATACACTGACACAGTCCATGGGTTAGGTGTCCCACAGGTAGTGTAGCTTGCAAATGGAGGCACAGAACAAGCAAGGCAGCCGCACACTCGTCCGATGATCAAAGTGCAAGAGAAAAAGAGGCGAGGCTCGCCGAGCCATTTATCTCTCCGCCCTTCAACCAATCTCACATGTGTTCATTGGCCATGTTGGCACAACCAACCTACCCATCACAAATCTCTTTAGTTATATTAAAGTTTAGGTCATTTTTGCCCCTCAGAGGATGTGGATTGATGAAGACAGAATGGTTTCTTAGTAAGAACAAAAGCCGGACACACTCACATGTGTGAAGGGTCACACGGTGCTCTCCTATCAGTGGACTGATGTCCTGGAAAATACTCAGAAGATGTCAAATCTAATAGTATTTTTAGCTACTGTACATGTTGTGGCTTTTCTACAGATAAACTATTTAAACCATCTAGAAAATAAGCTTACTCCCAGCCCCCAGTGAAAGCAATTTCAAGACATCCCTCTGGAGATGTTTGAATTATCACTTGAGTCCCTGCCCCATCTTTGCCATTGTTTCCCGGTGTCGCTGCACCGAGGCATGCACTGGCCACCTCCTCTGCCATCATAAAGGCTTTTAGTGTTATGACTTGATTGATTTTTATTGGAATGAGTTATCTCATCCAATATTTACCTAGACTTCACTTAATATTTTACAAACAATAACAGTATATAAATGATCAAGGATACTTGACAGTGGGAGGTTGGGGGTGAGTGGGAAGAGGAGTTGATACCAAGTAGAAAATGTTTTGGAAATGATGATGGCAACATAGGTACAAATATGCGATACAATTGATATGTGGAATGTTGTAAGAGGTGTAGGAGCCCTCAATAAAATGATTTTTTTAAATTTTATGAGTTTTTGGTGCTATCACGAAGACATTCTGGTTTTACTAGAATTTTTCTAGTGAGTCTTACTACCTGATCAGACCACGGTTTGTTTACAGAATGCCCTGGTCCAGACTGTTTGACTGTGATGCTGTTGTTAGTTGGCATAGAGCTGTCTCTGACTCATCAGGACTGCACATGCCACAGGGTGAGTTACTTCCCCATCTGGTACCACTCCACATTCATTGGCATGGTTGGTTCATTGTCATAACAACTGTATACTCCGAGTGCCTTTCAATCTAGGAGATCACAGTACTAGGTTAGCCTAGGTTTTGTGTGATCCTGGTTTGTTTCTTAAGATTGTCTTGAGAATACATACACCGATTCAATGGTTTCTACATGGACAATTCAAGGACACTGATTACATCCCTTCAGTTGTGCAGTCTTTCTTTCCTTTTATTTGTGTTTAGCATTTTATTGGGGGCTCTTACAGATATTATAACAATCCATACATCAATTATATCAGGCGAACTTGTGCATATGTTGCCTTCGTCATTTTCAGAACATTATCTTTCTACTTGAGCCCTTATTATCAGCACTTCGTTTTCCCCGTGCAATCATTCTTAGGCTCATTGTTTTTGAGTTGTTCCTTCCTCATTAACATAAACTCATTATCCTCACTGTCTTCAAAGGTTCCATTCTTGCTGTTATCACTTGGATCACATGTTTGTCAAAAAGCAGAGTGCTCAAAGACGTTTTCTTAATGTTTTATTGTCAATTGGACAGAGGTGTATAGAGTAGATAATCAGCTTTACTTACTGTGGTTGCTACATCATCTGGTGTCAATTTGAGGATTAAGAGTGTAGGGATGGAATCTAGCCTGTCAATCAGGAGATAGCCAATGAGGCCTCTGTGTGGGCATGCCCTTCTCCTGACGATTCTGGCAACTCCTGTATTTCCTCCTTGGAGCTGGGAGACACTCTCTGGGCTCACTCCCTGAAAGGCATCCTTGAGGAGAAGCCACATGGACCTACCATGATGCAACCCTGGGAGCTGGAGAAGCCACGTGGAGACCCCTACCAGTGCTGAGATGTTTACGCCACTTGATCCACAAGACTTCCCACCCCACTGGCCTGTGATCCTCCTGCATTTGGCATCATTGCATGTGTTTCGTGAGTCTGAAGAGGACTTTATAGATTAGTATCATTCTTATGGGCTACCATCAGACTTATGGACTTGATCTAGACTGGGCTGGGATGTTTTCTTAATGTACAATTGCTCTTGTATATAAAACTCTTTCCTATATACATATGAGTGTTTATGCATTTGTTTCTCTAGTCTATCTGGACTAATACACTTACGTTGAACAATTCCTACACATTTTGTTTCGTCTCATTGATTACAATCTTCTCAATGTAACACAACAAATCCCACCTCCTTCCCACTGTTTCCCACCTCCATTCCTCCTTGTCTCCTAACCCTTCTGAACCTTGTCTTGGGACAGATGCTTCCCCTTTAACCTCAAATGGTTGATTGTTCCTACGGGTGCATACTTCACTAGTGATATTGTTTCCCTGATGGACCTATCTATTGTTTGACTGAAAACTGAACCCTGGGGCTGGTCTCTCCTAAAACATGCCTACATACTGTGTATGTGAGACAAAGCTTGCCATCCTTGCTTCTAAGGAGCATTCTGGTTGTACTTTTCCCAAGATAGATGAAAAGTTCTTTCCCAGACCTGAAGTATGGCTAAGGGCCAGTCTCTATCCTGATAGTAAGCTAGGAGTATTTTATGACTTGGAACTTTGTTCTTCCATTCTACATGTTGTTGTCAGGTGCCATCGAGTCAGTTCCGAGGCATAGTGACCCCATGGACGGCAGAATGAAGCACCTCCCTGTCCTGTGCCATCCTCTCAACGGTTGCTATGCTTGAAACCATTGTTGCAGCCGCTGTGTCAATCCTTCTTATCAAGGTCTTTCCCTCCACTTTACTGAGCACAGTGTCCTACTCTCTCAACAGATGTCCAGAGCATGCGAGACAAAGTCCCACCACCCTTTCCCCCAAGGAGACTTCTGGCTGTACTTCTTCCAAGACAAATGTGTTCGTTCTTTTCACGGACCATGGTACTTTCAACGTGCTTTCCCGGCACCATAGTTCAAATGCATGGATTTTGTTCTTTGGTCTCACTTATTCAACATCCAACTTTTACACACATAGGAGATGACTGATAATTCTATGGTTTGGGTCAGGCATACCTTAGTCCTCAAAGTAACATAATTAGTTTTCAACATTTTAAAGAGGTCCCGTGCAGCAAATTTACCCAATGCAACGTGTCATTTGATCTCCTGACTGATGCTTCCAGGAGTATTGTTGGATCCAAGTAAGACAAAATCGTTGACACCTTCAATCTTTCCCCCACTTATCATGTTAACTCTTGGTCCAATGGTGAGGATTTGGGTCTTCTTTACACTGAGTTGTAATCCATACTGAAGGATGTGATCCTTGATCTTCACCAGCAAGAACTTCATGTATTCCTCACTTTCAGCAAGCAAGGTGCATCATCTGTTTGTTGCAGGATGTTGATAAGCTTTCCTCTAATCCTGGTGCTTCATTCTTCTTCATATAATGCAGCTGCTCTGACTATTTGTTCAGAATGCAGACTGAATAAGTACAGTGAGAGGATACAGTCCTGATCTTAAATCATGCAATATTCCACGCTTCTGTTCACACCCCTGCCTCTTGATCCACGTACAAGTTTGGCATGAGCACAATTTGGTATTCTGGAATTCTCATTCTTCTCAAGGTTATCCATAGTTTGTTATGATCCACACAATCAAAATGCCTTGGAATAGTCAATAAAGTACAAAGAGCATCTTTCAGGTCTTCTCTGATTTCAGCCATATGACATCAACAAGGATATCCCTTGTTTCATGTCCTCTTCTGAATCTAGCCTGAACCTCAAGTAATGTAAATGTACTCCCTGTAAATGTACAACTGGAGGATCTTCAGCATAATTTTGCTTAGTATGATATTATTCTACAGTTTGGTCATTCTGTCAGGTCACTTTTCTTTGGAATAGGCAAAAGTATGAATCTCTTCCAGTCAGTTTGTTGAAACATTTCCATTGGTATTTCATAAATTCCTGGAGCCTCGTTGTTGGAACTCCTTCCTTCAATACCATTGGTTTCTGCTTGTATGCTACCTTCTGAAATAGTCTAATGTCAACTAGTTATTTTGGCACGGTGACGCTGTGTATTCTTTCCATCTTTTTATGATTGATTGTATTTATTTATTTTTCTTCTTACTTTTATTGGGGATTCTTATATCTTTTATCACAATCCACACATTCATCCAGTGTGTCAAGCACATTTGCACATATGCCGCCATCATCACTTTCAAAGCATTCTCTTCCCACTTGAGGCCCTGATATCAGCTCCCCATTCCTTCCACTCCCTCCCCTGCCTGCCCTCCCTCACGAACCCCTGATAAGTTATAGATTATTATTTTCCTATCTTACATCGCCCTCTGTCGCCCCCTACCCACTTTTCCATTATCCGTCCCCCTGGGAGGGGGTTCTAGTTGGATCCTTGTGATCGATTCCCCCCTGTACATCTTCTTTTGAGGCTTCTTGCACCATTCAACGATTTGTCCAGGGAATCTTTCAATGTTGCAACTCTAGGCTTGAATTTTTCTGAGTTCTTTCACTTTAAGATATTCTGAGCATGTTCTTCCCTTTTGGTTTTCAAACTCTGTGTCTTTGCACATTTCATGATCACATTGGGTTTTACTCAAGATCCCCTCTGAGCTTTTCTGTTCGGCTCTTTGACTTCATTTTTTTCATTGCTCTAGATACTCTTTGATTACAAGCAAGTTTCAGAGTCCCTTCTGACATCCACCTTGATCTTTTTTCCCTTTCCTGTCTTTTTCACAATCTTTTGTTTTGTTCGTGAATGATGTTCTTGATGTCCTCCCACAGCTCGTCAGGTCTTCGATCAGTAGTGTCCAATGTGTCGGATCTGTTCTTGAAATTCAGGTCGGATAAACTCAAGGTAATATTTTGCTTCTTACAGACTTGTTTTAATTTTCTCCGGTTTTCTCCTGAACTTCCATGTGAGCAATTCCCAGGTCTGTTCCAAGTCAGCCCCTGGCCTGGTTTTAGCTGCTGCTATTGAGCTTCTCCATCTTCCCTTCCCACAGAAGCAGTCAATTTGGTTCCTGTGACATCTGGAGATGTCCATGTGTATAGTTGCCATTTGCGTTGCTGAAACAAGGCATTTGCTTTGAACAAGCGGTTGGTCTTGCAAAATCCTATCAGGTGATCTCCAACTTTGTTTCTATCACCAAGACCACATTTTTCAACTATTGCTCCTTCCTGTTTCCAACGTTTGCATTCTAATTGCCATTAATTATCCAAGCATCTTTTTTTTTTACATTTTATTAGGGGCTCATACAACTCTTATTTATCCACACATCTTAATTGCACATTTGATCAGTTTCAGCCGGAAGATGTTGGCAGAATTCTTCCATTTCAATATTACTAGCTTTAGTAGTTGGTGCATAAATTTGAATAATAGTTCTTCAAAAACGCTTTATTAGGAGTTCTTACAGATGTTATTACAATCCATAGTTTCATTAGACCGAGCATAATTGTATACTTTCTGCCCTCATCAGTTTCAATACATTTTGTTTTCTTCTTGAACTCCTTGATATCAGCTACCCTTTACCCCCCTCCCCCACCCTACCACCCCCAGGAGTCCTCAGTGTATTATATTATTCTTATTTTGACTTAACTTACACCATCCCATGTATCCATTCTCCTTAAATTTGGAGGGTGGAGTGTCTCTGGGGGTGTTTGAGCATTCGTAATGTATCCAAGAGGTATTATTGAGAGGCGAATGAGGGGTAAGCATGATAGTGGGACAGGGGAAAGAAAAAAAGAAATAGAGGAAACAGCTAGGGAATACAAATTACATATAGGTATAAATATAGATGCATATATGTAAAGATATAATATATAGAAATGTATTTATCTAGGTGTATATAGTATATACGTATACAGATATGTTATATATGTATACATACCCATTACATATATGTATACATATACATACATATATGTGTATATACATATATATAATGGACTTTGGGTCTCTACTTAAGTCCTACCTCAGCACAAGGACAGTTTGTTCTAATAATGTGACAATGTATGGTACGCATCTTCCCAACACAAATACTGAAAACAAAAGGGTGCATAAGCAAATGGGGTGAAGAAAGCTGATGATGCCCAGGTATTAAAAGACATAGCATCTGGGATCTTAAATAGTTGAAGTTAAACGAGCAGGCATCTAGCAAGGAAGCAACAAAGCCCTCATGGAAGAAGCACACCAGCCTGTGTGATCATGAGGTGTCAACAATAATAGGTATGTGAAGTTCAAAAATTAATTTGACATGAAAGAACATAGGCAAAGTGGAGACCCAAAGCCCCCCTGTAAGATAATTAGACAGTCCCTCACAGAAGGGCCACACAGAAAGGATGATATATCCAGGGTGTGGTATCACACTGATGAAACACACAACTATCCTCTCGTTCTTTAACATTTCTTCCTCCCACTGTTTTGGCCCTAGTTTTACGTCACTGATCTTGCTAGTCCTGTGTATGTACAACCAAGATCTTTCAATGCATGAAATTCAAGGTAGATTGTCCCCTCAGAATCATTAAGGGGAGTATTGACTTCCTGAGCAAACAGAGTCTATTGATTATTTCCCGAAACAGCCAGAATATCCCTTTTGGTAGCATCATCAATCTTAAAATTTATTGTCCAATTTCTGTCTTCCTTGAAAAACAATTAACTTCCCATTTCCAACCCACTCACCCTACACTCTCCCAGCATCGCCCCTCACACCCTTGGTCCTGAAGGTATGTGACCTCCTCCCTGGGAGAGGGACAGCAGAGAAGGGGGGAAGGGAGACTCTGGGATAGGGCAAGATATGACAAAATAACGATGTATAAATTACCAAGGGCACATGAGGGAGGGGGGAGTGGGGAGGGAGGGGGAAAAAAAGAGGGCCTGATGCAAAGGGCTTAAGTGGAGAGCAAATGCTTTGAGAATGATTGAGGCAGGGAATGTATGGATGTGCTTTATACAACTGATGTATGTATATGTATGGATTGTGATAAGAGTTGTATGAGTCCCTAATAAAATGTAAAAAAAGAAAAGAAAATGATTAGGGCAAAGAATGTACAGATGTACTTTGTACAATTGATGTATGTATATGTATGGATTGTGATAAGAGTTGTATGAGCCCCTAATAAAACGTTTTAAAAAAAGAAAAGAAAAACGATTAACTTCACGAAGTTTAATATGGTAGTCCTACGACTTACCTAATTGGCTTGGCACATGTAGGGTGTTGAATAAATATTTTCTGAATTATGCATCTCTGTCTATAGGAAAGAATCAATGAATGAATGAGTAGGTAGTTGGATCGATGAATTGACAAATGACCAGACATGCAGGATGATCTCCTTTATCTCTGATCTCCCATATCTGTTTCATGCCCGCTGTTTCCTTCGCTTTGAATACCCCTTTCCTACTCTCCATCCAGCTAACTTCTATTCATGTGATAAGATTCAGTTAAGACCTGCCCTATTTCAGAAAACTCTCCCTGACCAAACCTCCCTGGGTTAGGTGTCCTGCTTCTTGTTCCTATATTATTATTATCATTATTATATTGTATAATTAGATATATTTTTCCCTGCATTTCTCTATAATAGCTTTCCTGATGCTGTCTTTTATGTATGTATGTATGTATTAGTTGTCTCTTAGAAGATAAAACCTGAATCTGTCTGCTCAGCATTAACCCAACTACTAGCATGATGTAGAAATTCATAACATTTTTGGATGTTTCTTTTTGTGTATGTGTGTTAAAACACTATGGGCCTCAAAAATCATGGAAAATTAAATTAAAAGATAATGGATTTTCCCCATGAATTGTTTGAAATTCCCTTGTATATAAAACATAAAAGTTACTATATACACTCGAGTATAAGCTGACCCAACTATCAGCCGAGACACCTAATTTTACCACAAAAACTGCATTAAAAATGGCTGAACAGTCTGGCCCCATCACACTGGGGAGAGGCACTGGGGGCATGCAGCAGAGCAGCCGGGGGAACAGACTGATGAAACCCCTGGGGAATACCAAAAATAGACTTGGGAGACAGAGTGTGGCACCCCATCAGACTCGATTGGAAAATACTCATAAAGGCCAACAAACAGATCTTGAACTATTTATAGGCTTTTCTATTTTTTGTCAGTGGCTTTCTTTTTGTTATTGTTATTTTTGTTTGTTTTTGTTGTTCTTGTTGCTTTATTGGTTTTGACTTCTTTTGTTGTTTTATTTGGTGTTGTCTGGTTTTTGCACTTATTAATGTATCTGCATGTCTATCTAGTTAAGATAGATAGGATAAATAATTCAGAGATGAAACGAACGTGACCAATGGTTCTAGGGGATGCAGGAGAAGAGTAAGTGGAAGAAAGGAAATGGGGTGGGGAGGACGAACCCAGGGGCAAGGGAACAACAAGTGAACTAAAATCAATGGAGGGAAGGTCATAGGATATCTAGTGGGGCTCAATCAAGTGCAATGTAGCAGTGAGGAATTACTAAACCTGAATGAAGGTTGAATATGATGGTGGGACAAGAGGGAAATAAAAAGAAAATATAGGAAAGAACCAGGAGGCAAGGAACATTCACAAAGGCCTGAAAATGTACATATAAAGACATGGACATATGTAAATGTATATATAATGAGAGGAGAATAGACCTATGTGCTCGTATCTATATGTTAAGAATTAAGGTTGCAGATAGCCATTGGGCCTCAACGCAAGTACTCCCTTAATGCAAGAACACTTTGTTCTAACAATGCGGCATTCTGTGATGCTCACCTTCCCGACGAGATCACTGAAGACTAAATGGGTGCATAAGCAAATGTGGTGAAGAAAGGTGATGGTCCCTGGCTATCAAAAAATATAGTATCTGGGATCTTAAAGGCTGGAAGATAAACAAGTGGTCATCTAGCCGAGAAGCAACAAAACCCACATGGAAGAAGCACACCAGCCTGTGCAATCATGAGGTGTCAATGGGATCAGGTATCAGAGATATAAGACCCAAAATAAAACCATACCCAATGTGAATGAGGGGTGGTGGTGGGGATGGAGTGCAGACCCAAAGCCCATGTGTGGACCATTGGACATCCCCTAACAGAGGGGTCACAGGGAAGAGACGAGCCAGTCAGGGTGCAGTATAGCACCGATGGAACACACAACTTCCCTCTGATTCTTTGGTGCTTCCCACTATCATGACCTCAGTTCTACCTTACAAATCAGATGAGACCAGAGAATGCACGCTGCTGTAAATAAGAGCTCGCAACACAGGGAATCCAGGATAGATACACCCCTCAGAGCCAACAAGGAGAGTAGAGATACCAGGAGGATTAGGGGAGGGTGGTGGTAGTGGGGAAAGGGAGAATCGATCACAAGGATCAATCTAGAACCCATGGGGATGAATAACAGAAAAGTGAGTGAGGGGTGATGAAGGATGATGTAAGATATGGAAAAAGTAATGTATAACTTATCAAGGGTCCGTGAGGGAAGGTGGGTGAGGGAAGGAGGGGGAAGAAATAGGGAGCTGATATCAGGGGCTCATGTGAGAAGAGAATGCTTTGAAACTGATGATGGCAGCAAATGTGCAAATATGCTTGACACATTGGAGGAATGTATGGATTTTGATTAGAGATGTAAGAGCCCCCAATAAAAGTATTTTTTTTAATGTACTGAAAACCTCAGCTTATACATGAGTATATACGGTATCGTGATTTTAGTGTACTATTCATTGTCATTACTTATATTCATAATGTTCAATAGGCTTTTAACAGTTTCATTGGCATATAATTCACATATCACAAAACTCAATAGTTCAATCATATTAAGAAGAGTTGTACAGTTATCACCACAATCAATGTTAGAGCATTTTCTTCTTCCTTGGACTAATTGTTATTAGCTTCCTATTTTCTCCAATGCCAATCCCTAAGAAATCATTCATCCAGTTACTCTCTCTGTAGACTAACCTATCTGCAGTTCATATACAGGAAAACATACCCTACAAAAACAAAGAAACCAATAGCCACAACAAAGCAAAACAGAAAAATCTCAATTGAAAGGAAAATGGAAAATATTTAAAGGTAGAACAAATTTTACATGGTTCTTAAGGGAAATCAAATGATAAGGTGTTAAATTTTAACCTAATTGCATCTGTAATAATCTACTTTCCAATGCACTCTGCACAACAGCACGGCTCTTCCCTCCCTGGTCTGTGTTCAGAGAAATATACTGAAGGCTCAATCGACATGTACTTCCTCTCACTTTTTTGTTGTTGTTTAATAGACTTTTAATGACATTAAAATAACTGTTAAGATAACAACATTCCTAATGCTTCTTGTTTCTAGAGAAAGACATCCTGGGTTAGCTGAATGAGGAATTCTTCCAGTTCAATTCTCAAACTCTAGATCTACAGAAAAGGACAAGTCTGACCAACTACTTCCAAGTGAAAGTCATTGCTTCTGAGTCAAACTTACGACTCAAGATGAAATGATCAGAAAGGGTGGAGGGAGGGGGGCAGGCTTTGAGGCTGTCAAACAACTCTAGGAAAACATATCCTCCGTGTAAACCAGGCAGGGTGGAGTCCAGGAGCTGTCAAACACGGCGTGAGCGCCATGATAAACAAAATGGCTCCCCAGTGGGACTGCAGGAGCCTGGTCTACCACTGACTTCAAGACTCCCTCAGCCTGAGGTGGCTTCCTCCCTGTGGAACCCAAACGCACTCATTCTCTTTCCATCATCTTATAAGTATCCCTGGCATTAAGGAAGGGAAAAAATAAGATGAGGTTGGGGGAGGCAGTTATAACATGCAGCAAGGTTTAATTATTCAACAATAGAATCAAATTAATAAAAATTATGATTGTGCAATGATACGCATAATGATTGTTGTGTACTAAGGTAGCAACATCGGTTCAGGAGACACTACGTTTGTATCCGTCAAGCACGCGATCAGTCCAGGGGCACGGTGTTGGCATCTCCTTGAGGCTCGGGTCTGCGATCTTGTTGAGAGCAGGAGAGTGTGTGGTATCATGCCCACAGAAGGGCTCAGGGTAGGGGGAGCTTGGCACCTTTCCAGGTGGTCATGTGTTTCCTCTTGTGCAAACGGGAAGATTCCTCAGTCCTCTGCCAGTGGGAGACTATGCAGGTGGAGAGAACCGGAGAGCTGGGGAGAGACCACCTGAAGGGTGACCAGCCCTGGGCCTGGAGGCCCCGTAGACCCACCTGCCTTGCCGCAGTGGACTTGTCTCTCCTTCAGGTGGCAGGTGGAAAGGAGCCAGACTGGTTGACACCACAGCCTGGACTTAAGTGACCTCACAGATGCAGCCCCTCTACTGTGAGACCACAGAGTCAGGACAGAGACTCCACCCCAGCTGCTGTGCCCCTGTGCCAAACCACGGTTACCGACCGAGTGGAATCGAGACAAAAGCTCAGGGGTGGAGGACAAAGTACCGAAGGCTGGAGTGTTAGGTAAACTTCTAAGAGGGGTTAGGGCGTGGTCCAGGCCTTTGAGCATGTGTAAAATGGCATGGAATTTGATACCGTGACTGGTGCTTCCATGGGTATTGGTTATGAATACAAATAAAATTAAAACCTTGACGTCAAAACAATAAACCAAGAGAGGGCATGGAGAAGGGAAAACATTTCAGGCTAGATAGGTGGCCAGAGGAGAATGAGAGCGGACACAATACACAAGGTATCCTAACAAGGAATCGGGGTGGGATCTGTTTAGGAAGAGGAAGCCATAAGAGGAAGCGGGGGTGGAAAAAGAATTCCCATGTTCCAGGAGTCCAGATGTGTCAGGTTCCCCAGCTCACCTGTAGCACCTTTGCCTCCAGGTGGCCCTTGTTCAGCCAGACTAGACCCATTGGCCCCCAGCCAGGCTGATGCTCAGACTACTACCTACCTTACGAAACAAAACCACACCCATCCTCTTCAACTGCTCCTGTGAAGTCGGGTTCAGCTCTCATACCTGCAGCTTGTAAACTTGATGTAAGGTTTTCAAGACCCTCCGTGGGGCTGTGCCCCAGGCAGGAGCCTCGGGTACCTGAGCAAGTGTTTATGGAGAGCCTGCACGGCAGTGGCTTCTGTTGCCTCTCTTGCTTCCAGGGACATCACTGTGGCCTTGTCCACTGCCTGTCAGTTTCTCAAGCACTTCTGAAGGGAGCTCTCCCAGACCCTACTTTCTTCTGGTGGTTACTCATTGGGCTGCTGACTAGAAGGTCCATAGTTCAAAACCACCAGTTGCTTCTCAGGAAGAAGATGAGGTTTTCCTCACAGTGTCTATAAGCTGGAGTCCATGGCGGTAGCCACGGTGTCAATCCATCTTGCTGAGGTTTTCCTCTGTCTCCTGCCACTGTACTTGACCAAGCACCGTGTCTCTCCTGATGGCATGCCCAAAATATGACCATCCTCGCTCATAAAAAGCATTCTGGCTAGACTTCTTTCAACACACACTTGTTCGTTTTTCTAACAGCCCGTGGTACATTTGGTAGTCTGCACAAGCACTGCAATTGAAAGATATCAGTTCTCCTTGCACCTTACTTATTCACCATCCAGCTTTCATATGAGGCCATTGAAAGCATCGTGACTTGGGTCAGGCAGACCTTAGTCCTCAAGGTAACAGCTGTCATTTCTAATTGATAAAAGGTTTGTTTTTTGGTTGTTTTGTTTTTATTCCAACTTATGCATTCCAGTCACGAATACTTATCAATGCATCTGGATGGCAAGTTTGATCAATTTCCGACTGGAGACTTCAGTGGATCCCTGGAAAAGGATGTCTTGCTTGGTAAGGCAGAGAAACAGGACCAAAGAGGAAGGCCCTTGACCAGGTGGATTGGCACCATGGCTGCAGCAATGGGATCAATTATAACAATTAAGAGGATGACACAGCACTGGGCAGTGTTTTCTTTGGTTGTACACAGAGTTACATGAGTCAGAACCCACTTGATAGCACCTAACATCAACAGCTAAATTTAAAAGAAAGAGAGAGGCTGTTAGTGCTTCTAGGTGGTGTGATGACTCAGCTCTGTCCAGGTTGTGCGGCTCTGTTCTGTGGAGAGTCATTCGTCTTTGTTCCTCAGTAAGTCCTGTGCCTCTGTCACATTCGTAAACAGGGCCCTTCATTTTCCCAGTGTGGGCAGTCTCTGGGGAAAACACCTCCCCACTTCCGTGTTTGGAGCCACTCCCGACCCTGGTAGATCTCGACCACAGAAGAAGGGCCGACAACACAACTCATTAGGGTTTTAGGTCATTAGCCCGATGGGTTACCACCCTGCATTCCTTCCTTCCCAATGTTGACAACAAGACAACACTCAGCAGTGAAGCAGTGAACAACTTCCCAATGTTGACAGCACTCAGCAAGCAGTGAAGCAGTGAACCCCTATCACAAGTCTAACAAGCCTGGAGCCTCCCACCTTTGGCCACATCCCCTCTCAAACCCCTCACCCCAATGCGCACACACAAACACTTTTTGCTGAGCACTATTGTTGCACTGGGGATGTCTGAGAATGGAGGCAAAGACCTCATCTTCACCATCTCCTTTGTCGGGGAGAAGCATTATTTATCTTGGGGAAGGGACTGTAAGGCTTCATTGTTGTTGTTGTTGTTGTGAGATGCAGTCGAGTTGGAGCGACCCTATGTCCAACCATAGGAAACCCTGCCCAATCCCATGCCATCCTGACCATGGTTCCTCCATGCAGCCTCTGTGTTCACTCATCTTGTGGTAGATCTGCCTCTTTTTCTCTCGCTGCTTTACCAAGCAGGATGGCTTTGTGGTCTCTGTGTATGGGTTTCTCTAAGGAAGCTGGCCCGGCTGTAGATGTAGACCTATAGGCCTGTGAGCCTGAAGACACCGACGCCCCAACCTGTGCAATAGACCATATGCTCAAGATGCCTGGATCTCTCATATCTATGAGGACCAGGACTCAGTGCCCACAGATCATAGGGACTCGTATCCCACAAATAAGCTGTGTAACCGTGGGCTTCTTCACTTTTCCAAACCTGTTTCCTCATCCATAAAAGGCAGCTAATACTTAAAGTCACTAGTCATATTTCAATTATGCAAGTTATGACAAGTTATAGTTTTGGTGCGATGGCATCCCTATAAGGAACCCTGGTGGTGTTCACCTGGGACCGCTAACTTCAGGGTCAGCGGTTCAACTCCAGCAGTTCAATTCCTCCTCAGAAAGATGAGGTTACCTGCTCCTATAAAGATTTACAGCCTCAGGAACCCAAAGGGGCTGCTCTATCCTGTCCTATATGGTCTCTACGAGTTGAAACAAACTTGATGGCAGTGGGTTTTTGTTCTTGTTATGTTTTTATATTCCTATAGCAAAAATATAGGACAATATCATTTCTATCACATGCAAGTTAACATTTTCTGAAGATCATCCAACAACGGTGCAGTGCATTGACAGGGAGCTGCCAGAAGTTCAGTCTGGATTCAGAAGAGGACAGGGAACAAGGGATATCATTGCTGATGTCAGATGGATCCTGGCTGAAAGCAGAGAAGACCAGAAAGATGTTTACTTGTGTTAGTCTGGGTAGATTAGAGAAACAAATCCAGGGAGACTCATGTGTACACAAAAGAGCTTTATATACAAGAACAATTGAATATTGAGAAAACATCCCAGCCCAGTCCAGATCAAGTCCATAGTGCCATATTAGTCTATATGTCTGACACCAATCTATAAAGTCCTCTTCAGACTCACGAAACACATGCAATGATGCTGAATGCAGGAAGGTCACAGGCCAATGTGTGGGAAATCTTGTCGATCCAGAGGCGTTGTAAGCATCTCAGCACTGGCAGGGGTCTTCACATGGCTCCTCCAGCTCCCAGAGCTCTGGCTGCATCAAGGTAGCTTCATGGGGCTCGAGGGGTGAATGAGTGTCCCACCTCCAGTGAGCTATTTATCTCCTTCAGTGCCTTCAACTGAGGTCATCAAGCTGCAACCTGATGGACAGGTAAACTCCACCCCTTCACTCATAATTTTCTGAAATTGGCAACAGATTATATAACTACCCCATTGACTATGACAAAGCATTCAACTATGTGTATTGTATCATAGCAAACAATGTTTAACCTTGAGAAGAATAGGAGTTCTAGATTATTATGCTTATGCAGAACTCATGCATGAATCAAGAGGCAGTTAGTTGTTCAAACAGAACAAAGACATACTGCATGGCTTGAAATCAGGAGGGGTGTGTGTTAGGACTGTAATCTCTCACTATACTTATTCAGTCTGTATGCTAGGCAAAAGCAGAGAAGATAGATTATATGAAAAAGAATGTGGCATCAGGATTGAAGGAAGGCTTATTAGCAACCTATGATATGCAGGATGACACAACCTTGCATGCTGAAAGTGAGGAGGACTTGAAGCACATAGCGGTGAAGAGCTAAAATGGCACTTTGCTCTGGATTATGACTCAATGTAAAGAAGACTAAATTCTCACAAGTGGACCAATAGGTAACATCATGATAAATGGAGAAAAGGTTGAAGTTGTCAAGGGCTTTGTCTTGCTTGGATCCACAACCACTGCTCATGGAAGCAGCAATCAATAGATCAAAAGATGAGTTGAATTGGGTAAATCTGCTGCTCAAGACCTCAATAGAGGATCAGACAGCAAAAATATGGCCGAGACAAGCCACCCTGTTTCGGTTGCCTCAGATGTATGTGAAAGTTGAATATGGAATATGAAAGACTGAAGACGAATCGATGCCTTTGAATTGTGATGCTGGTGAAGAATATTGAAAGCAGCACAGACTGCAAGAAAGACAAACAAATCTGCCTTGGAAGAAGCATGGCCAGAATGTTCCTTAGAAGCAAAGATGGTAGACTTCACATCAGTTACTTTGGACATGTTGTCAGGAGAGACCAGCCTCTGGAGGACCATCAGTAGAGGGGCAGCAAAAACAGAGGAAGGCTCTTAAAGAGATGGATGGACACCGTGGCTGCAACAGTAGGCTCCAGCACAGGAACGATTGTGAGAATGCACAGTGCCGGGCCGTACTTCCTTCTGTTGTGCATACGGTTGCTATGGGTCAGAAATGAGTCAATGGCATCTGTG
Source organism: Tenrec ecaudatus (assembly GCF_050624435.1). Classification (NCBI taxonomy): domain Eukaryota; kingdom Metazoa; phylum Chordata; class Mammalia; order Afrosoricida; family Tenrecidae; genus Tenrec; species Tenrec ecaudatus. The sequence continues at coordinate 12,558,229 of NC_134540.1, forward strand.
GTAGTTACATAATCTGGTATCACTTTGAGGATGAAGAGTGTAGGGGTAGAGTCTAGCCTGTCAATCAGGAGATAGCCAATAGGCCTCTGCATGGGCATGTCCTTCTCCTGAGGATTCTGGGAACTCCTGTATTCCTCCTTGGAGGTGGGAGACACTCCCTCTCTGCTCACTCCCTCAGAGACATCCCTGTGGAGAAGTCACATGGAGAGAGGGTGATGGAGCCAGACATCTGGAGCTGGAGAAACCACGTGGAGACCTCTGCCAGCGCTGAGATGCTTACAATGCCACTGGATCCACAAGACTTCCCAACCACTGGTCTCTGATTTTCCTGAATTTGGTGACATTACATGTGTTTCCTGAGTCTGAAGAGGACTTTATAGATTGGTATTGGACATATAGGCTAACATGGGACTTATGAACTTGATCTAGACTGGGCATGGATGTTTTCTCAATATTCAATTGCTCTTGTATATAAAGCTCTTTCCTATACATATATGAGTGTCTATGAATTTGTTTCTCTAGTCTACCCAGACTAACACAGCACCTAACAATAATATGGAGAAAATTAGATTAAAAGTTGCCAAGTTATTCCATGTCTTCTTCTCTGAAATGGAAACAATTACTTGTACCTTCTCTTTCAATCTACCACTCTCGGTGATTCTTGAAGAAAAAAAAAGTGAAGTCTATAGAACAGTGTTAGGATACATAGTTAACCCTCTTGGGTCTCCCTTGAAAGTGGTCTTTCTCTTTACTATGGTGGCGATGAGGTTCAGGTTTAGGTGGCACTAGTAGCTTCCGGGGCCTTTTTTTGTGGCAGTGTACACTACAGCCTCCAGCTGGGAAACCTCCCTCGCATTGCCACTGAACTCAAGGGAAACCCAGAAAAGCAATGTCTTTGTTGTTGCTTTATTTTAATGTGGAGCTCTGGTGGAAACTCACAGGGAGCAGTTCTACCCTGTCCTATAGGGTCACCAAGAATCGACATAGACTCAACAGCAGTGAGTTGTTGTTGTTTTAATGTATCAAGTATATTGTTGCTTCAGACTATTAATTCCTGGCATCCTTGACTAATAAGTAGGAAATCAGTCCTTCCAGGTTTCGTGTAGCAGAGGTGGGCAGTGTGGAGAAGGTGAGGGAGGGACCAGAATAGGAGTTGGCTCCAGTCCACCCATTATGGTCAAGGGTGCTATAAATCCCTGCCAGCCCTGACTAGTAAACACAAGTACTTCAGGAAACTAAGAACCCAGTCCTTTCAGGTTCCTTGTAGTAGGGGTGGCAGTGGGGAGCAGGTAGGGGAGGGGTAGAGCAGGAGTTGGCTCTAGGCCATCCATTATGGTCCAGTGCACTAAGCAGTTCTCTGGCGTAGCCCAAGGGTCTTCATATCAAGATGTTGTCATGGGCTAGCTTTTCCTGGAGCAGCCTCAAAAACAATTTGAGATGTGAAATGTTTATTAAGGGTCAACAGCTATGTAGGGGAATCAAGGGGACTAAGATGGGCAGAGCAGGAAGTTGCAGTGACTCAGCCCACCAGTGCACCAGACTAAGGACTAGACCACCCCCTTCCACCACGACCCCATGCTCGATCACCCATTTGCTGCCCAAAGGGAAGGAGATCCTCTGGATTCCCCCTCCCTCCACACATCCCGGGCAGACTCTCTAGAAGCTGTCACTGGAGTCTAGCTGGCTACACCCCACAGGTGCCAGTGGGTCCTCTCCCAGCATCCACAATGGACATGGGTACGTGGGGTCCAGGAAGACTTTCCTAGGAACAAACAGACACGGAAAGATCTGAGGGATTCAGATCCCCACCTCTGCAAGTGGTTTCCTGAAACCCACTCACTGGAGTGCATCCACCGCCTGTGGTGGGTGGCCTCCACCCAGGGACACAGTACACAGGAGGGGCGCCACTTTGCCTACCGAGGCCCAACAGGACTTATCTGCAATGTACCCCAATATGCCTGTAACAGTTCCCATGCTACATCAACCCAGAAGGAACTCATGGTCATGAGGCAAAAAACATTCCAATTTGTATATCTACCTATATTTTTCCTCAGAGAAATGCAGTGGATGGATAGACTTTCATGCATAACAATGGAGGGAGCTTAAAAGGAATTGTGGGGAAAAATTCATTATCCTTCTATTCCATTTTCCACAGACTTTGGCAAGCACCCTCGTGTATTTAATTAGGATGAGTTTTCCTACGAAAAGTGGTGGAGAAAGAGGGCTCCAGGGAAAGAAACGATGTAAAATGGGGGGGGGGGGAGGGATGGCTCTCATATATGAGGTGTGCAAACATCCTTTCAACAATGTGTGAGGATGAACGTCTGGGAGATACCTTCTTTTCTCTGTCTTGGTGCTCATTCATTGCAACTTATTCTCATCCCAAAGCAAGAACCCCAGCCAGAGCAATCAGCACCACAGAGGGTCCAGCTCATCTTCCCCCGAAAGACACACAGCAGAAGCCCTTAGGCGGAAAATAAATCTATGGATTATATGGTACAAAAAGAAAATATTCTTCAGATCAAACTTTGGAAGTTTGCCAATGTTCCCATTAGCGTGAGTCTATTTTCCATCAGCGAGCTGGAGGAGAAAAATCTTGCCTTCTATTGCGTGTCCTAGATCACTCTGGCAAGGTCCCACTTACCTTTGATCCATTGCCATTGAGCAGAGTCTGGCTTAGAGCCACCCTCTAAGACAGAGTTTAACTGTCTCCATGGGTTTGGGAGGCTGTAAATCTTTACAAGAGTAGAACGTTTCATCTTTCTCCCATGGTTTTGAGCTACTGAATTTGGCCATCAGTCCAACCCCTGACCCACGAGGCCACCCCACTGGGGCTCCCTTCACTTAGTTCCAAACCAAACCAAGAGCACTGCCCCGGGGCACATTCTGAGTCGTCCCAGACTGCTAGGTCAGGGTAGAAAGGCCCCTGTGAGCGTCTGAGATGAATTCTTTTTATTTTTGAAAAATTATTTTATTGGGGGCTCTTAGAGTTCTTATAACAATCCATACATCAATTGTATCAAGAACATTTGTGGCAACATATGCTGCCATCATCGTTTTCTAAACATTTACTTTCTATTTGAGCCCTTGGTATCAGCTCCTCTTTTTCCCCTCCCTCCCGCTCCTCCCACCCTTGCGACCCCTTGATAAATTATGAATTATTATTGTTCTCAAATCTTACACTGACTGCTGTCTCCTTTCACCCACACTTCTGTTGTTCATCCTCCTGGGGGCAGTAATCATTGATCTTCATTGATCATTACAATCAGTTCCTCCTTCATCCCCATCTCCCCCCACATTCCCCCTACCCTCCTGGTTTCGCTACTCCCATTTCTGTTCCTGAGGGGTTTATCTGACCCAGATTCCATGTGTCGTGAGCTCTTATCTGTACCAGTGTGCATGCTCTGGTCTAGCCAGAACTGAAAGGCAGGACTGGGGTCATGATAGTGGGGGAGGGGGTGGTGAGGAAGCCTCAAAGAACCAGAGGAATATTGTGTGTTTCATTGGTGCTGTACTGTACCCTGGTTGACTCATCCCTTCCTTGTTACCCTTCTGTGAGGGAATGTCCTATTGTCTACAGATGGGTTTGGGGTTTCTGCTCTGACACCCCTTGTTCTCAACAATACATATATTTTTTGTTTGTTTTGGGTCTTCTGGTGTCTGTTACTTGCTTCTGTCAACACCTCATGATCGCACAGGTTGGTGTGCTTCTTTCATGTGGACTTGTTGCTTCTCTGCTAGATGGCCACTTGTTTAATTTCAAGCCTTTAAGACCCCCGATGCTATGTCTTTTGATAGCTGGGGCCCAGACTAATTCTTTACAGAAGTAAAATGCCTATTCTTTCTCCTGAGTAGTGGTTGGTGGTTTCAAATTAGCAGCTATGTGTGACCACTACTTCATCAGCCTATGAGTCTACTTAGTGGGAGCAATAAGAAACACGCTGATTTTGTTGACCCGACCTCCAATTTCTCTCGCAGACGGTTAAATTATGTACACAGCTTCCTTGAAAAGCCCTTTTCAGCAAGCTCTAAAACTAGGAAGAGGGAAAAGATCGTTTCCTCTTCATAGACCAGGAGCTGGGGCTGTTCAAAGCCTTGCCTTCCTAACTTCAGCTCTCATCTCTGCAACTAAATCGGTGATTGTAGGCAACCCACTGACTCAGGAAGAAAGCAGAAATCTGGAAAGAGCAAGAAGGCAGCTCTAGGACCAGAAGTTGAGGATGAGGACTGGCGCCCTTCCGATAAGTTACCCCTTATCCACACGAAACCATTGCACAGGTCATCCGAGTCCCACTTGAAAGCAAAAGGCCCAGAAGGAAACCAACTCTGTTGTCATGGGAGCAGGTGACAACAAGAACAGCAACAAAAGATGCATGGAACAAAAGCAGCGCACTTGTCTGAGTTGATAACGACACCTTTGCACAACCTGGGGTCAATAACACACGCAAACCTATTCACGGCCCAAAGCCTGCAAAAACATGGTCAGCCCTTCATTCCCTCTGGGTTGACTTCCTGCTTTATTAATTATTCTATGACATTTTTGTTGTGCAATACTGTTTAACACCCAAACCCTTCACAGAATACAAATTTAATAGCTTCAAAATGACAACTATGTACATCTTGTTCTGTTCTTTTGTTTCTTTTCTGTGCCCGTGCATGTATATTAAGTCTTATAAGCAATATGTACCATATATACTCAAGTATAAGCCGACCAAAAATATCAGCCGAGGCACCTAATTTTGCCACAAAAAGTGTATTAAAAATGTGCTGGAAAACTCAGCTTATACACGAGTGTACACAGTACTTGTCTTGTGTTCCACATTTTTCTGCTGGTATGGCCTCATTTATAGTCACCTTCCCCCATATCTTAATCAGAGAAGGCTTGTTTCCCTTTGATTCTGAAAAGTGTATTGTACTTGTTTGCAGTGATGTATAATTTGCTCAATTGTTCTCTATTTGCTTTTACTAGTCGTTTTTACTTTTATGAATACATTTATGAATATTAGGCCTTTCTTTTCCATTATTTTACAGTGCTATATTTTTCCAAAGTGGTGTTATTAGGCCACCACTTGTCCATCAGTTTGTCATCATCTGGGAACGTGCGTGTTGCCAGAAGCCACATCACCACTACTTCAAATAAGAGCAAGGTCACTCATGGTGAACAGGTTTCAGCGGAGCATCCAGGCTATTAAGAGACTACAAATTAAGGAATCCGCTTCTGAGGGACTAGGTACCAAAAGCCCTATGAATAGCGGCAGAACATGCTGGATAGGAAGCCCGAAGACGAGCCCCTCAAGCTGGAAGGCACTCAAAATGAGACTGAGCACGGACTGCTTTCTTGAGTACAGCCCATCATAATGATATGTTGCACCAGGCAAAATCTACCTCGCAGGAGCTCTTTACAGGGTTGAAGAACAAGGATGTCACTTTGAGGACTAAGGTGTGCCTGACCCAAACCATGGTATTTTCAATTGCTCCATGCGCATGTGAAAGTTGACATTGACAAAGGCAGACAAAGGGCGAATTGATGCATTTGAATTATGGGCTGGCAAAGAATATGGAAATACCATGGACTGCCAAAAGGACAAACAAATCTGCCTTGGAAGAAGCACGGCCAGAGCGGTCTTTAGAGGCCAGGATGGTGGGGTTCTGTCTTGCGTGATTTGCACATGTTGTCAGGAGAGAGCAGGCGCTGGAGAAGGGCATCGTGCTTGGTAACGTAGAGGGGCAGCCGAACAGAGGAAGGCCTCAGGGAGAAGGATGTCGCAGCGGCTACAACAATGGGCTCAAACACAGCAACAACTCTGAGGATGGCACAGAACCAGGGGGCATTGTGCTTTGTTGTACACAGTGTCACGATGAATTGGAAGGGACTCAAGGTCACCTAACAATAATAGCAACGTTATTATGCAGGAGCCGCTATGGGAGCATCCGTGTGGGTGTCACACCAAAGGCCGGAGGGGAATGTAGGGAAACACTGTCCTGTTCCCTCTGGGAGGATTGTTTGTGTGCAGGGGCTATGAGCAAGCCTGGAGTGTGGAACTGTTTTCCTGGACCAGGAACTTGGCCCCAAATGCTGAGTGATAAGGAGACTCCTTCCTAGAGACCCAAAAGAACTCCACCAGGTCAGAATGTGTTTGCATGTACGAATGTGTGCGAATCATGAGTCATGAAAACATCTCGAGATGAAGTCGTTGTGCCTTGGGCTTCTTGCCCCTGCTTTCGAGCTTTTATGAACGTTCTCCTTTAATGTGTAAATGAAAACTGACCTGCAGAAAGCTCCAGAGGGTTTTCTCTCGCTCTTGAGTCCCTCTTCCTTCCCCTCATGACTCAACCTCGTGTCTTGAGCACTTAGTCTCTGCGTCTCGGGTGGCTCCCAGCTGGCTGGAGAGCCACCAATGGCGACCGTGGTCTGATAGCATGGAATCCAAGCATCCAGAGAAAAGGAAAGCAAAGGCCTCCATCCCAGAGAACTTCAGTAAGGAATAGTCCGCACTTGCTCTTTGACAAGGGGACCTACACTTGTAGGTTCAGAAAGGAATTTCTAGCACAGGGCAGGAATTAACAATCTTTAACAATTCTCCAGCAGTTCCTTAAAGCTGCTCATTAGACGGTGGCTGGAGGAGCCCTGGTGGGATGGTGGTTACATGTTGGGCTGCGATCCGCCTGGTCCACAGTTTGAAACCACCAGCACATCCTCAGGTGGAAGACTGGGCTTTCTACTCCAGTCACTGTTTGTTACAGTCTCGGAGACCCACAGGGGGCGCTATGAGTCAGCATTAACTGCGTGGCAGTGAGTTTGGTTTGGGTACAGTGGATGAGAAAGCCCTGTTTGGTACTATTATCCTTGGTTCCCAAATGAGGGAACAGTAGTTAGCGAACTCTCTGGGAACAAGTTGGTAGTCTTGACGCAAAGTTTCCCTCAAGGAAAAGCTGAATAGGTACAACTCCCATAGCTAGAGGAGGCACCTGCCTCTTCCCCCCTTTAGAATAAGTGACTGCTTTCGCTTTGGAACTTCGTGCTCGCAAGAACCAGAAGGTTAAGAAGGAATTCCCTCCAGAGGCAACTTAACCTTTTGCTAACGTTTAGTTAAAGGCGATAGGATTTTTTACATTCAGTGATTGCTTAGTTTGTAATGTAAACGCTAGCAAGAGAAAAGAATTTAGATGCATGCAGTAAGTCGCAGGAGCCTGGAGTATGTTACAGATACTCAGAAAAGGAGCCGAATTTAGTTCTGTCTTGAAATAGTGTCTGGTTGTGCCAGAATGTGAACGATGGTAAAGGAGCTTAAAGGTATACGGTAAGTTGTTTGGAGATTGAGTGATGAGAAAGAAGTGAATGAGTTCATTAAAAAACTAGGAGTACAGTATAGCAAGAGGAAAGAACTTAGATGGTCACAGTGAGTCGCAGAAGGCCAGCCGAAGTTGCAGATAATCAGAGGCGGAGTTGAATAGCAGCACGGTTTTAAAATAAAGTGTCTGGCTGTGCCAGAATGTGGTAGTTACATGATCCGGTGTCAATTTGGGACTTGAGAGGATTAAGAGTGAAGGGGTGGAGTCTAGTCTGTCAATTGGGTCATAACCAATGAGGCCTCTGTGTGGGCATGGCCTTCTCCTGAGGATTTGGGAAATCCTATACTTTCCATACTTGGCGGCAGGAGATTCTGGTTCTCCGCTCACTCCCTGGGAGACATTGCAGCTGACAAGACACATGGAGCTATGCTAGTGCCCTGAGCTGGAGAAGCCACATGGACCTACCCAGATGCAACCAGACCTCTGAAGCCAAAGAAGTCACATAGAGACCCCTGCTAGCACCAAGATGCTTGCGACACCACTGGACCCAAAGGCCTTCTATCCACTGGCCTTTGATCATCCTGCATTCAGTGCCATTGCATGGGTTTTGTGCATCTGAAGAGGACTTTATAGACTGGTATCAGACATAGGGGATAGCATCAGACTTAGACTGGACCGGGTTGAGATGCTTTCTTAATGTACAATTAACCTTTATATAAAACTCCTTCTTATACACAGATGAGTTTCTATGGATTTGTTTCCCTAGTCTACCCAGGCTAACACACAGAATAGGAATGATGATAAAAGAAACTTGCAAATATACAGTAAGGTTTTTGGAGAGAAGTTGAAGAGAAAGGAGAAGTGAATGAATTTGTTATGAGAGAAGGAATACAGTGCAAGAAATATGAAAGTCTGTAAGAGTGGACCCCTCACTGCCGTAACCTGTCTTTTCTAACATTGACCAAGGGGACTGGAGAAAAGCAAATTAACCCTATAGTTTCAGTTGAATCGCAAAAAGCCTTGAAGTTGTTCTCTCAAAAGTAGAGTGAAGACAATCCATCAGGACATTCAAGAATTCATCTGAATTCTAATGAGTGCAAGTAGCAGCAGGAATAAAGACGAGACCTTCAAGAGCTTCAGGGGGCCACTTGATTCTGCTTCTACACCAAGAGTGACCTCAGCCCCCAGTCCTTTTCACCCCCTTCTCTCTTTGATACTTGGCAGCCTGAGATGAGCTGTTCTGGTGGCTTATGAGAGTCTTTCCTACAACTTTCTCTGACCACTGGCATCCGAGCAAAAACATTTGCAGTTGACCTATCTCTGCTCTTTAGCTTAGTGGAGACAGGCTGCATGGATTCATACATTACTAGTTTTTAACTTGTTCCTATTTAACACTCTGGAGCACTGGTGGTGTAGTGGTTATGCAATGGGCTGTGAGCCACATGAGCAGCAGTTCAAAACCACCAACAGCTCCAAGGGAGAAAGACTTAGCTTTCTACTCCTACAAAGTTGCGCTCTGGGAAGCATTGGATGGGGGTCATATTGAGTCCTGCATTGATTCAATGGTGGTGAATTTTGGTTTATTTAACACTAGTGAAGTCTGTATCTTCCAGGCTTCAGCAGTTCCACATAGAGATGGTGATTATGAGTGGGTATCAGCCTTGAAGAAAACCGGTTCACTATTTGATGGTTCATTTCCCCCGGAGGCAAAGAGATAAAGAACAGGGTCAGAAGAGAGTAGGTTCATAGGGCAACCAGTCTTCATTCATTTCCTCAAAGCAATTTGGGGTCCTGCTCTCTTTGAGGGTGAAATGACAGAGACACAACAGGGATTTCTGCCCAGTCTGCTAAGGGAATGAACCAAGGGCCCCATGAAACCAGCTATGAACAAAGGGCTTTGTAAGAAATGTTTTCAGAGTATTATCGAGCAAAGATGCCATTTTGAGAACTAAAGTAACCTTGGTATTTTCAATCTTGTCACACATGTATAAGAGCTAGACAATGAATAAAAGGAACTGAAGAGATATTGTCACGTTTGAATTATGGTGTTGGTGAAGTAGATATTGAATTATGGTGTTGGTGAAGTAGATATTGAATTATGGTGTTTGTGAAGTAGATATTGAATTATGGTGTTGGTGAAGTAGATATTGAATTATGGTGTTTGTGAAGTAGATATTGAATTATGGTGTTGGTGAAGTAGATATTGAATTATGGTGTTGGTGAAGTAGATATTGAATTATGGTGTTGGTGAAGTAGATAGAGAATGACACAGACTTCCCAAAGAATGAGCACTTCTCAAGGAATAGGAGGAAGCCTCTCAAAGAGAAGGATGAGACAGTGGCTGCAACGATAGCTTCAACGATAGCAACAATTATGGGGGTGATGCAGGATCAGGCAGTGTTTGATCCCATTATACATGGGTTGCTATTTGGTGGGACCAATTCAATGATACCTAACAATAGTAAGCATTTTTATTCAGAATGAGAGATTGATAAGAGATTCTTCTCAGCGCTGCGCTTTCCCATTCTAGTACATGAATTTAGTTAAGTACAAAATTCAGTCAACTATAGTAAGGTTTTGTTTTGTTTTTAAATAATGAAAGCATTGATAACAGAACAATAAGGGTGGAGAGGAGTTGCAGAGTTATCTAGAAAAACTTTCAAACATGTAAGCTGGTCCCGGAAGCCAGAAGCCTTCCACGAGGGAGGGTAGAAGGAAGTGGACGTACTCCACGCAAAGGGAATTACTAAAGCAAGAGCTGGAAGAAAAAGGTGGAAGGCTGGGAGCAATCGCTTGGTGTGGCTGCATCTTTCTGAGTTTTTTAATTTGGGCCTTTAGAAAGATAAATGATGAAATCAAAAGTCAGCAAGTGGATCAGACAATGTCCCTGACCCACAGGCTACCGGTCAGTGGGAAAGATGGTCATTGGTCATACACATGAGACTAAAATGGAACTGTATGAAAGATAGGCACATGCTTCTGTGAGCAATATGCAGGTGGTGTCACCTTGCTTGCTGAAAGCGAAGAGGACTGGAAGCCTTTACTGATGAAGAACAAGAATTACAGCCTTCAGCAGGGTTACAGATCAATGTACAGAAGACCAACATCCTCACATCTGGACCAATAGGCAACACCACAATAAATGGAGAGAATAGTTGAAATTGTCAAAGGTTTTGTCATGCTTGGATCCATAACCAATGCTCATGGAAGCAGCATTGAAGGGATCAAACGATGAGTCACACTGGTAAATCCCTGCAAAAGACTTCTTTACAGTGTTGAAAAGGAAGGAGGTTACTTTGAGGACTAAGGTGTGCCTGCCCCAAGCCATGGCACTTTCAGTTGCCTCACATGCTCATGAAAGTTGGGCATTGCTTTCCCACAGAAGAATTTACTTCAGAGGACAGCACTGAAGCTACATCTCAGGTAGAGGGATACAGGTCTGATCAGAGCACACAGGAGCAAATGAAGGGGGAGGGGGGGAGGGAATGGAGCACATCCTGACATCCTGGCGCACCAAGCCTTGAGGATGATATCCCTGCTCAGAGCAGCCAATGCACAGAGAGGATCATATGGCCGGCCCCACTACGAGGCATGATATCTTTCACTGACCCATAGCCCTACAGGGGAAAACACTGGAGACACAGTGTGGGAATTGCACCCAATCTGACCCCACCATACCAAGGCAAAACACTAAGGGCATGCAACAGAACAGCAAGGGGAGCAGAGCCAGGAAGTCCCGAGGGAATACCAAAAATAGACTTTGGGGCTAGGGCAAGGGACCCCATCAGACTCAACTGGAAAACAAGGTCAACCTTGAACTATTTCAGGCTTTTTTTTTTTTTTTGTCTTTGGTTTTGTTGTTGTTTTCTTTTGTTGCTTGGTTTTGCTCTGTCTTGTTTTTGTGTATGTTATTATCTCCGCAGGTCTGTCTCCGGTGGGGGGAGGACATGGGAGATGGGGAGGCAGGGGAAAGGAAGTGGGTGTTAATAAACCCAGGGACAAGGGAATAACAAGTGATCCAAATTGGTGGTGAGGAGGGTGTAGGAGACCTGGTAGGGCGTGATCAAAGGTAATGTAACCAAGAGGAATTACTGAAACCCAAATGAAGACTGAGCATGATAGTGGGACAAGAGGAAAGTAAAATGAAATAGAGGAAAGAACTAGGAGGCAAAGGGCATTTATAGAGGTCTAAATAAAGGCATGTACATATGTAAATATATTTATATATGAGAATGGGGAAATAGACCTATGTGCATATATTTATAGGTTTAGTATTAAGGTAGCAGCTGGACATTGGGCCTCTCCTCAAGTACTCCCTCAATGCAAGAACACTTTGTTCTATTAAACTGGCATTCCATGATGCTCACCTTCCCAACACAATAGCTGAAGACAAAGTGGGTGCATAAGCAAATGAGGTGAAGAAAGCTGATGGTGCCTGGCTATCAAAAGATATAGCATCTGGGGTCTTAAAGACTTGAAGATAAACAAGCAGCCATCTAGTTCAGAAACAACAAAGCCCACATGGAAGAAGCACACCAGCCTGAGTGATCATGAGGTGTCAATGGGATTGGGTGTCAGCATCAAAGAACAAAAAATCATATCATTGTGCATGAGGAGGAGTGCAGAGTGGGGATCCAAAGCCCATCTGTAGGCAATTGTACATCTCTTTACAGAAGAGTCGTGGGGAGGAGACGAGCCAGTCACGGTGCAGTGTAGCAACGATAAAACATACAACTTTCCGCTAGTTCTTAAATGCTTCCTGCCCCCACTTTCATGATCCCAATTCTACCTTACAAATATGGCTAGACTAGAGGATGTACACTGATACATATAGGAACTGGAAGCACAGGAAATCCAGGACAGATGAACCCCTCAGGACCAGTGGGGAGAGTGGTGATACCGGGAGGGTGGAGGAAAGGTGGGGTAGAAAAGGGAAATCAATTACAAGGATCTACATATAACCTCCTCCCTGGGGGATGGACAACAGAAAAGTGGGTGAAAGGAGACGTTGGACAGTGTAAGACATGACAAAATAATAATGATTTATAAATTATCAAGGGTTCATGGGGGTGCGGGGTGGAGAGGGGGAGTGAAATGAGGAGCTGACACCAAGGTCTCAAGTAGAAAGAAAATGTTTTGAGAATGTTGAGGGCAACAATTGTACAAATGTGCTTGACACAATGTATGCATGTATGGATTGTGATAAGAGTTGTAGGAGCCCCCAATAAAGTGATTTTTTTTAAAGAAAAGAAAATTTGGCATTGAATATGAAAGACCGAATAAGAATCAATGCACTTGAGTTGTAGGGCTAGCAAAGAATATTGAAAGTGCCATGAACTACCAAAAGGATAAACAACTCTATCTTGGAAAATGTATGGCAAGAGTCCTCCTTAGAGGCACGGATGGTGAAATTTCTTCTTACATACTTTGGACGTGTAGTCCAGAGACACCAGTTCCTGGAGAAGGACATCATGGTTGGTAAATCAGAGGGGCAGCAAAGAAGAGGAAGGCCCTCAATGAGATGAGTTGACACCGTGGCTGCAACCACGGGCATAAAACAATTGTGAGGATGGTGCAGGACCAGGCAGTGAGCGCTTACTTAGGCTTGGGGGTTCTGAGTCATATGGTAGTTCTAAGTCAGCACGGAACCACCAGCGGCGCCATGGGAGAAAGATTCTATTTCTACTGCTGTCGAGAGGTACAGTCTTGGAACCCCACAGAGTAGTTCTAGCCTGCTCTAGAGCATGTCTATGAATCAGAATTGACTTCACAGCAGTGAGTCTGGTGTGGTAGGAGTATTCCATTAAAGGAGACCTCATAATGCAATGGTCAAGGGCTGAGCTGCTCATCGAAATGTTGGCAATTTGAACCAACAGGCACACCACGGGCAAAACAACTCCGACAGCTACTTCTGCAAAGATTGCAGGAGATGCAATCTTGGGGAATATGGGGGCAATGCTACTCCCGAAGGACTGGCAGCCTCAGAAACCCACAAGTGCAGTTCTCCTGTGTCCTATAGTCAGAATTGAGTTGATGGCAGTGAGTTTTGTTCCAGATTTACAGGGTCACTATGAGGTAGAATTGACTTTACAACTGACAACAGCAGGGTTCCATTGGGTCTATACGCCACATTTTATTTATCTGGTCATCCGTCGATGGATGTTTTGCTTGTTTAGACCTTTTAGAGAAGAGCCCTGGAGGTGCAGTGGGTAAGCACTGGGCTGCTAACTCCAAGTTAAGCAGCTCAAAACCACCATCACTCCGAAGGAGAAAGATGAGACATTCTATTCCCGTAAAGAAATACAGGCTCAGAAACTCACAGAGGCAGCTCTACTCTATCCTTAGGGCAGATATGCCTCAGCATCGAGTCACTCAATGTCAGTGAGTTTGGTGTTTGGAGACCCTTTGGTTACTGTGAACAACATTGCAATAATTTTAGTCTTACAGGTTTCTGTGTGCATACCTGCCTTCCTCTCTTGTGATTGCATACCTCGGCTTGGGAGTTCTGGCCTATCTGGTAGTTCTAAGTTCAATCTTTGGCGATTTTCTCAGCATACAAATTGAACAAGTATAGTGAGAGGATACAACCCCGATGCATACCTTTCCTGATTTTAAAACATGCAGTATGTCCTTATTCTGTTTGTACAAATGCTTCTTGACCCATGGATAAGTTCCTCATGAGCACAAGGAAGTTTTCTGGAATTCACATTCTTCTCAAGGTGATCCATAATTTATTTGGGTTCATACAGTCAATGCCATTTCATAGTAAAGGAAACACAAGTAAACATTGTTCAGAGAGTCCTCTGAGCCAAATCCATGTGACATCAGTAGTGATGTCCCTTGTTCAATGTCCTCTTCTGAATCCAGCCTGAACTTCTGGCAGCTCCCTGTCAATGTCCCCTGCAACCATTGTTGGATGATCTTAAGTAACGTTTCACTTGTGTGCGATATCAATAATATCGTTCTATAATTTGGGCATCCTATTGGCCACCTTTCTCTGGAATGGGCACAAATATGTGTCTCTTCGAGTCAGTGGGCCCAGTAGCTGTCTTCCAAATTTCCTGGCATAGACAAGTAAGTGCTTCCAGTGTTTCTTCAGCTTCTGAAACATTTCACGTGTTATTCCAACAATTTGTGGAACCTTGATTTTGGCTAACGCAGTCAGTGCAATTTGATTTTTTCCTTCAGTGCCATTGGTTCTTGCTCCTAAAGTGGTGGGATGTTGACTAGTTCTTTTTGGTATGGTGACTCTGTGTAACCTTTCTGTCTTCTCTTGATGCTTCCTGCATCATTCAATAATTTCCCCATAGACTTGGTCAATATTGCAATTCAAGGCTTTTAATTTTTTCTTGATTTCTTTCAGTTTCAGATCTGCTGAGCATAAAGAAGATAAAAATCCTCACAACTGGACCAATGCATAACATGATGATAAATAGAGAAAAGGTTGAATTTGTCAAGGATTTTGTCTTTTTAGGATCCACATTCAATGCTCATGAAAACAGCAGTCAAGAGATCAAAAGATGTACTGCATTAGGTAAATCTGCCGCACGAGACCTCTTTAAAGTGTTGAAGCGCAAAGATGTTACTTTGAGGACTAAGGTGCACCTAACCCAAGCCATGGTATTCTCCGTTGCCTCATATGCATGTGAAAGTTGGACATTGAGTAAGGAAGACCGAAGAAGACCAGATGCATTTCCATTGTAGCGCTAGAGAAGAATCCTGAAAGTGCCATAGACTGTTAAATGGACAAATTGTTCTGTATTGGAAGAGGTAAGGCCACAGTGTTCTTTGTAGGCAAAGATGGCATGACTACATCTTATATATACTTGGGACGTATTTTCAGGAGAGACCAGTCCCTGGAGAAGCACATCATGCTTGGTAATGTGTAGGGGCATCGAAAGAGATAAAAGCCTTTAATGAAATGGATTGACAGAGTGGCTGTACCAATGGCTTCAGGCATAGGTCTAATCCTGAGGCATGTTCAGTGCTGTGCATAGGGGGGCTGTGGGTTGCAGTTGACTCAGTGGCCCCTAATAACAACAACAACAAGTTCAATCTCTGAGGAACTATCCAACTGCTTTCCCATCAGTAATGGATGGGGATTCCACTTGTTGCTAAGACAAGGGTTGTGTTGTTGTTGATGATGTTTTGCCATTTTGTTGATTATTGCCATTTTAACACCTGTGAGGTGGTATCTCATTGTGTTTTTGATTTGCACCTCATGCTTTCATTCGTAAATTGATATCCGTGGAAAAATAACACAATGACTTTTAATTTATTTGGTTTCATAGCATTTATCACCAACAACCATACATGATACTTTTTGTTTCTTTCATTTTATGTTTTCTCTCCTTAGAAAATGAATTCTGTGGATTTTGCTTCTTTTTGTGACTGTAGGGAACTGCCTGGAATTTAATAGTTTCTCAGTAAATATAAGGAAGGAAGGAAACACAGGAGCTTAGGAGGAAGGGAGGGAGGGACCCAGGAAGAAGGGAAAAGATGTGGGAGGGAAAGAAGTAAAAAGGGAGGAAAATCTCTTTGTACTTCCTGAAGCACCAAGCAGGAAGCACAAATGTTGTCAGGACTGAGCAGATTTGGTGGAGGTGTAGTGAGAAAGGATAAGACACTGGGTTAGAGAGTGAATTTTTGTAACTTACTGAAGTCAGGCTTGGCAAATTATTCACTACCTGACACTCCAAGGCTTCCAAGATAAATTAGAGGTGCTAGTACCCTGATCTCAGCTGGTTATTGGGGAAACCGAATGGACTGTGGTTACGTATAAACTGTGTGGTGGCGCAGTGGCTAGGTGCTCAGCTGCTGACCCAAAGGAAGAGATGTGGTAGCCTGCTTCTGTTATGATTTATGTCATGACTTTTACCTTATGGGGCAGATCTATTCTGTCCTTTCAGGGCATTGTGGGTCCTACTTCCACAATAGGTGCAAACTGTAAAGCATTATGCAAATATTAACCACCTTTTTGTTGGCTGGGCCCTTCCTTGAGTCAGAGGACAACTGACCCAGGTGGCTTTTAGAGAACTCAGTTTCAAGGAAGTAATTTGAGTGTCCATTGCCACATCTTGGGAAAGGAGTGAAACTGTGTAGCATGACACCGACTATAAGCATTTCCTGCTACTGCCTGCAACTCTCCAACGCTTCCTTATTCACTGGCTCCTTCCCCTACCTTAGGGCTTGCCTGTCAGGTGGACTACGGCAGTCATATGGGGTCTAGAGTACTGGACACTCACACCCATGTACTTGAAAGATAGCAAAACTTGGGTCCAAGTGCTTGGCAGACAACCACGATTTCAAACATGGTTTCTTCTTGTCCTTGAAATTTATCTAAAAAACAACAACAACAAAAGCAAAGCAAAACAACCAACTCTGGGCATAATACAATGTTACTACAGAGGGATCATATTTGAATGGATTCGGCTGGGTGAGGTTGGGGACATCTCTGGGAACAGTGTGTTATCAACCCAGGTCCAGCTCAGCAAGACTGAGAGACTAAGAGACTGGATGAAAGTGAAAGAAAACCTTGACGTAGGTTGATCCAGAAACAAGCAAGCTGGAACTAGAGTTGCCACGGCCTGTTCCAGAAAAAGAAAAAAAAAGGGGGGGGGTGAGGGGGAGATTGGTAGTTTTATAGGTGTGCACCAGGAAGCACACTGAAGGGTTTATGAATATGGAACAGATTTCAGATGATTGGTCATGAATATACATTAGGGTGGTGTAATGATTCTTAACAGGAAATGCCTCCTTGGATCTCTCGATTCCAAATGTCTCCCAAGTTGGCTTGGTGACATCTTTCCAGACACGTTTGGTTCCTTGACCAAAGGACTTTTGTTCTGGGGTGACCTGAAGGTGGTGACTGTCCTTTCTGCACATGGTTTCCCAGCCAGGCTGGTTATTATTCATACTCACTTGTGATAGGAGACTTTTCAGAGCCGAAAGGGCTCCAAAGAGATAGGTTATCAGGAAGGAAAGTACAGGTTAATTATGGGCGATAGATGAGGTGTATATAATTTCAGCCACTGGTACCAACACCTCATATCCTAAGAGTAGTCTCCTTGGGCGAGCTGGGGAATTTTTAACATTGCGCAAGACTAAGCAGGTTGGAGAGGGGTCTAAAGTGAAACACTAAAACTCCAGAAAGTTAAATGCCTTAAATTCATTATAGTTATTAAATGAATTGCTTCAATTGCAGACTCAGAATTAAAATATAGGTTTGCCAAATGACTCTTCCCCATACCCTTAGCTCTTAAAGATTGCAGTACTGAAACGTCAGTGTCCACAGGGACTCATTGAGTCAAACAGAATAATAAAAGCCTAGGTTTTAAGTCAGAAGACATGAATTTGGATGGTGCCGTGAGTTAGGCCTTGGCTGCTAAGTGGCTGCTCCACCGGAGAAAGATGGGGTTATAGACATTCACCCTCTGAAACCCCATAAAGGATCCCTATGGGTCAGAATCCACTCAATGGCAGTAGGGTGGGGTTTTGGTTTGGTTCTGCCGTGTCATTTAAAACTGGACTTTTAGGGTAATACGCATCTCACACAATTGTTGGAAGTTTAACCGAATTAACATATATAAGTTGTACATTAAAAAGTACAATAAATAAAATGCCTAGAAAATGATGTGTAGAAAATAAACTATTTTTCATCTTAAATCCTGATTAAGTTATGGAAGACAAGTTAGCAAGAGGGATGAGCCCCTAGAGAAAGATAACATGCCAGGTAAAGGAGAGAGTTCCCAATAGACAAAGACTTTTAACAAGCTGGCTTGAGACCGTGGCTGCAAGAATGGGGTCAAACTGCAGCAATTATGAGGACGGCACAAGGCCTGACAACATTCCATTCTGATGTGCATCGGGTTGAGTCGCTCTAAGTCTGGAGGGACCAGAAAGCACCTACCAGTAACAACAGGAGAAATGAAAAAAAGAGGACAACTGTTCCCATCTTTGAAAGAGAATCTTGACACTCCATCAAAAGCCAGACAGAAGATTCCTCCTCACCAAGCCCCTGCCTGGTTGGGTAAGTCGGGAGATGTCTGCAGTAAGCCTGCAGGGAGCATCTGTGTATGAATTCTGAAGAAATCAAGCAGCTGGCAAATATGCAGCTTAAGATGCAAAGTTGTAAAGCACATTGAAGGAGAGGAGCCAAATAGCAAGCGCAAAGAAGCGGGACCTGTTTGTCCAAGGCTTGTTCTCTGTGCTTGAAGAGTGGCTGGCTACCTTAGCCAAACTAAAGCCAGCGCACCACTGTCAGGTCACTTTGAACTCACAGACACCCTGTCAGTCAAATTAGAACTGGCCCAGAGGGCCTCAAATATTGTAAATTTTTAGGGAAGCAAACTGCCAAATCTTTATTCTGCAACATGTCTGGTAGATTCAAATCGCTGATCTGGTTAGTAACGCGGTGTTAACCACTGTGCCTGGGGCTTCTCTAACACCACTGTTGTCCCAGGCTACTCACAGCATCACTCCGCATAACAGAATGAGACACCACGTGGTCCTGGGCCATCCTCATAATTGTTCTAATGTTTGAGCTCATTGCTGCAGCTGCTAATCACAAGATCCGAGGCTCAAACCCACTAGCTGTCATGGGGGAAAAGATGAGGTTATGTATTCTGATAAACATTTGCAGAGCAGCTCTATTCTGTCCTATAGAGTTATTATGAGTGGGACCCCCATGGCAGTGATTTTTTTAATTCTTTTTGGTCACTTTCCAGCTATAAAAATAGGTATGCTAGTGCCTTGATGTGGCGATCAATGAAAATGCAAAGCACCAGGCAGAGTTAGCATTTGGTCCATTACAGCTGTTTTGAAGAAGAGGACCCACTCACTGATATCAGGCAGATTCTGATTCATAGCATCCCCACGAGGACAGAGGAAAACTTCCCCTTTAGATTTCCAAGACTATAAATCTGAGTTATGCATATGCAATGGTTGTGCATTGGGCTTCAGACTTCATGGTCAGCAGTTTAAAACCAGCAGCAGCTCCTGGGAGAAAGACCGGGCTTTTGACCCCATCAACAGGTACAGTCTCAGAAACCCACAAGGGGTCTCTGTGACTCAGGATTGACTAATAAGGTCAACGGCGGCAAGTTTTGGTTTTTAGCTTAAATCTTTATGGAAGCAGGGAACTTCATCTCTCTCCCGCTGATTTGAATCTTCAGCCTTGAGATTAGCAGCCCAACACGGAATCCACTGTGCTACCAGGTCTCCTGAAGAAGAGAAAGCAACATGGAAAAGAAGTTAGATGCATGCAGATATGGCAAAGGTGGACAGATAAGGGGAGCAACCCCAAAAGTGTGGTAAGTTACATAGCTCCAAGTCAACGTCCACCTGATTTTGCCCTCCCTTAAGTAAACGGTTCCCTCTACAAGTCCCTGGGGGTGTGAATGGTTAACACAGTGGGGCTGGAACCTAAGAGAATGGAGGCCTGAGGTACCCCAGAAGAAAGCTCTGATGATCTGCTTCTGAAAAACCAGCCATGGGGAGGGGGGGAGTCTATGGCGTACAGTTCTGTTCTGGTACCCAAGGAGTTTCCATGAGTCATGAGCTGGAGTTGACTCAACAGGGAACCAGCTTGAAATTTGTTTGTTTGTTTTACCACTGAGTCAACTAATTGGGGGGGGGGGCAATTGAGAAGGAAAAGTTTGTGTTAGGTCTCCTTAATTCTTTTGAACCTTTCCCCACTGAAATGGAAAAGTGAAGGTCAGCATTCTCATGCAAAGGAGGAAGATGGTCAAGGCAGGTCTCCACTGGCAGACCCAGGCAGACCCTGTCTCATCAGCAGCAGAGCAGTGACAGTGACTCAGCTTTCCTCTGTGTCTCTCCACCCTCCACCAGGCCGAACCTTGAGCCTGTTCTTCAGTCCCCATAATTGAGGTCCTTCCCGTGGAGCCTGTCCTGGGCACTATGGAAAGAGATAAAACATGGAGACAATGTACCCATTCATGCACACACACACACACATGCACACACGCACGCACGCACTCACACACACTAATTACCTCTAAGCCATAAACACTTGGGCTCCTGGCTTCCTAGAACCACCCGTGGAGTTGTTTCCTGCAGGCTCACCTCTGTTTCCTACTAGACTGCATTCTTGTCTCATGTCTCCTTCCTTCTTGTCACGCATGCGCTGCTCGGGCCCGTGGTAAATAAGGACCTGCAGGAATGTCTGCACAGCCCCACTTTCAAGGAGTCCACAGTCCTTTTGCTCTTGCCTTCTGTTTTAGTGAAAACGTAAATGGCGGTAGGTTGCCGGAATGTGTGTTATGCTCAACTCTCTGCACAGTTATCCATTTGTGAACTACAAATCCTCTACAGCAAACGAAAACAAGACTGGGAGAGGCTAGCCCCTGTCCACAGCCAACAGCCAACAGCAGGGCATTCCAGCCCATCGCTTCTGAGCTCCAAGACCTTGGCCTCCTCATTCTTTTACACTGCTTACCCTGGAGAATAGAAAAACAGGGAGGCAAATCAGAAAAATGGGCTCTAAAAATGAGAACCTGCTGACCTTAAATGCTGTTAACCCTCAAAGGGAGAGACTCAGACACTAAAAAGATTCAATAAACAAGTTAATTAATTAATTAATTAATTAAACACAAACTCACTTCCATCAGGTTGATTCCAACTCAGAGGACACGATAAGACAGAGTAGAATTGCCCCTCTGGGTTTCCCAGATCATAACTCTTTATGGGAGTAGAAAGCCTCATCTTTCTGCCACAGAGTAGCTGGTGATTTCAAACTACTGACCTTGAAGTTAGCCCAAAAGGAAACCCACTATACCCCCAAGGCTCCTAATAATAAGTTGATAGCAATTACTATGTACTAAGCACTACACGAGAGCTTTATACAAAGTATCTCATTTAGTCCTTATTACGATCATGTGAAACCAAACTCACATCCATCAAGTCATTACCAACTCGCAGTGACCCTACAGGACATAGTAGAACTGCCCCTTTGGGTTTGGGAGACTGTAAGTCTTTACAGGAGTAGCAAGTCTTGTCTTTCTCCTTAGGAGCGGCTGATGGTTTCGAACTGTTGACCTTGTGGCTAGCAGGAGTTCAGTGGCAGAGCTAGGACTAAATCTGGGCATTAGATAATGCCCACACTCATACTCTAAACTACAGTGGTATCCGGCTTCCTTCTACAGGAACAGCAGGAACCCAGCCTTCTAAAGACCTTTCTAGTGGATTGGCATCTAGACCTGGCTATAGTTATATGGATATAGATATGGACTTGATACTATAAAACGTGATTTTTAAATGCCTATAACCTTGGCTTGTCGGCCCAGTCACCACTGCTGGGCAGAAACAACCATAGAGGATCAGAGTCGTAGATTCTCTAGTTTTATTGGTAATGACCTCTATTTCTGATAGTATGGCTGATTAAGATGACTTACAATCCCTTGCATTGGTAAAATGACAATTTTTTTAAATGCCAAGACTGATCTTTCAGCAGAAGGAAGTCAGGTGGGGCGAAATAATAATCCCCAGGGACAGTAAACTAAGAGGGGACTGAAAACCGGGCAGTAAGTGTAGAGCTGATACTATGGTGGCCCTCAGAAATGGGGCGGCATCAATAACCTGAGCATTTAAACCAGAAAACCAGACCTTGAATCTTCATAAAAGGATAATTGATCTGATGATGCAGCCTAGATTGGAAGACTTCTCATTATCCAGTATCAGCCCACATGTGAGAGAGGTGGGCCAGGAAGAAGAAAACAAAACAAAACTCTCAGCCACTGGCAAAGATTAATGAAAGAACGTTTATCCTCTCTAAGCTTGGGTGTATAGAAAAACTTCCCTGAGAAATCGGAACTTAAGTCTGCTAACCAAGCAAAGAGAGAATTTGAATTTTCATTACACCTAGTGGTGTAGTGGGCTGCTCCCTGCACCTGCCAGGTGCTCCTAGAAGATGACGAAGATGAGGCTTTCTGCTACACCAAGAAACAACCTATAATCAGTAGAAGTCAGTAAACACAATGAAGAGAAAATCTGAGCCTTAAACATTTGAAAGCAGATGTAGCGTATATTTACATGGAATCAATTAAGACACAAAAGGACAGATCCAAACTCTAAAACAACAAAACCCTTTGTTTAACAGGGGTAGATTTGTAAAGTTCAATATAGAACATTCAGAAATTTTTAAAAGCATAGTAATTTTAAGAAAAAGTACAACAAATTAAAATTCAGGTATTTAGCAGAATAGACCTAGCTGAAGTGAAGAGAAAGGCATATCTGAGGCAATGACGGGAAAACCACAGGAAGGAGAGATACACGATTGCAAGTCAGAGACGGGGAAGTAGAATGAGAAAGCCCTCTGTGCAGGAGGTGCTTAAGATGGGAGAGAAAGGGGGCAGTAGTCATAGAGATATTGGCTGAATTTTTTAATCATTAGATTCAATAAGTTTAAGTCTCAAGCGCTATGAATGAATTGAAATGCAAGGTTTTCAATAGATTGATATGTGAAGAAAATGGAGGGAATGCATGGAATTCCAACTGGAATGAAGCTAAGTTTCCCTTTTCTGTTTTTTCTGGTTTTTTTTTTTTTTGTCATCAGCAGGATCCACTACAAAAGGGGCGAAACAATTGGGGATTAAGAAATTTAATGTCTATCTATTTAAGGTAGGCAGAACACACAATCCGGAGGAGGAAACAAGGGACTGGTGATCCCAGGGGGACATGGGAGAGGACGGGGCAGGGAAGGGGAGCGAGGGATGAGGGACAAACAAGAGATCAAAAATGATGGTGAGGAGCCCTTGTGGGGTTTGATCAAGGGCAATGTATCCAAGAGGAATTACTGAGAACTGAGCGGATGGTGAGCATGATGGTAGGACAGGAGGAAGGTGATAGGAAATAGAAGAAAGAAGAAGCAGGCAAAAGCTATTTACAGAGATATAGCTATAGGCATGTACAAATGTAAATATCTTCATTTATAATGAGAGGGACAGAGACCAATGTACATATATTTACATTTTAAGTATTAAGATAGCAGATGGACTTTGTTTGGGCCTCCACTCAAGGCCTCCCTAAACATAAGAACACTTTGTTCTAATAACCTGGCACTCTTTGATACTCACTTTACTGACAGGATCACTGAAGACAAAACGGGTGCATAAGCAAATGTGGTGAAGAAAGCGGATGGTGCCCAGCTATCAAAAGATATAGCATCTGGGGTCTTAAAAGCTTGAAGTTAAACAAGCAGTCATCCAGCAGGGACACAAATAAATCCATATGGAAGAAGCACACTAGCCTGCATGATCATGAGCTGTTGGAAGGATCAGATATCAAAAGATCAAAGCAAACAATTATGTCAATGTGAATGAGGCGGGGTGGAGTGGAGTCCTAAAGCCCATCTGTAGATAATTGGACATCTCCCTACAGAGGTGTAACAAGGAAGAGACAATTAGACCAGGGTGCAGTATAGCACCAATGAAACACACATCATTCCTCTAGTTCCTGAATCCTTCAACACCCCCACACACACACACTACCATGACTCAGTTCTACCTTACAAATTTTGCTAGACCAGAGTGCACACATTGGTACAGATAAAGCTCTCAACACATGGAATTCAGGCAGATAAAACACTCAGGAACAGTAGTGGGTGTGGTGATATCGTGAGAGTAGAGGGGAGGGGGAAATGGGGAGCCTATCACAGAGTTGGATAGATAGCCCACCCCCAGAATTATGAATAACAAAAATGTGGGTAAAGGGAGACAATTGACAGTGTAAGACACGAAACAACAGCAATATATAATTGTTCAAGAATTCATGTGGGAGGGTCAAGGAGGATAGGGAAAAAAGAAGAGCTGATACCAAGGGTTCAAGTAGAAAGAAAATGATTTGGAAATGTTGATGGCAACATATGTACAAGTGTGCTGATTACAATTGAATGATGGCTTGTCATAAGATTTGTAAGAGCCCCCCAATAAAATGATAAAAAATAAATTTTAAAAATGTTTAATTAAATGATAAAAGAAATTTAAGTGAAGGGAAGCTTCATGAAGGCAGGCAGGGATGGAATTAGAGAGACACAAAAGGAGGGTGGTAATGGAGAGCCCTCACTGTGAGGAAGGTGTTTGGAGAGGAAATGAGTGAGACTTTTGTAAGTGGAAGAATAGGCTATCTCTGTGGAAGCTGGTGAAGCTGAGTGTAGGGAAATAATAAGAAGCAGTGTGTCAGGGATAATACACCAGGGAAAACTGGTATCGTTTAATTTTTAAAATGATACATATGCATAAGCATTTATCAAATATCTACTGCTGGTGAAGCGACCTTCCTCTTTGCTATATTTACTGTACTCCTGGTATGATGTGCAAAGACCTAGAACTAGAAAAACTAAAAGGAAGAAAACACTCAGGATACTTTAAATGGAAAGAACTCGAGAAAAAAAAAAAGAAGCCTTGAGTTGCACTATCAAAAGATTCTATGGGCCAAGTATTGAATGATGCTGGAACCATCAAAAGAAGATAAGAAAAATAAGCCGAGCCACTGCACCAAACAGAACTAGTCAACATTCTACCACTTCAGGAGGCGGCACAAGAATCAATGGTGCTGAAGCTGCACTGAAAAGTATTAGGCAAAAATTAGGCTCCAGGCATTGATGGAATACCAATTGAAATGTTTCAACAAGCTGAGGAAGCACTGGAAGCATTCATTCTTCTATGGCAAAAGAGAACAACTTGGCCAACTGACTGGAAGAGATCCATATTTGTACCCATTCCAAAGAGCAGTGACCCAACAGAATGCTCAAGTTAGAGAACAATATCATTAATAATACATGCATGTAAGATTTTGCTGAAGATCATACAACAACCATTGCAACAGTACATGGACGGGGACCTGCCAGAGGTTCCCAGGCTTCAGAGGAGAGAGTGAAACAAAGTAAATCATGGCTGATGTCAGATAGATCTTAGCTGAACGCAGAGAATACCAGAAAAATGTTTACTTGTGTTCCATTGACTATGCAAAGGTATTCAACTGTGTGTAGGTCATAGCAAACTATGGATAACCTTGAGAAGAATGGGCATTCCAGAATACTTCATTGCTCACGGGGAACCTGTACGTAGATCAAGAGGCAGTTGTGTGAGCAGAACAAGGGACTACTTCATGGATTAAGATCAAGAAAGGTGTGTGACAGGGTTGTATACTCTCATATTACTCAATCTGTGTGCTGAGCAAATAATCAGAGAAGTTGGCTTATAGGGAGAAGAATGTGGCATCAGGATTGGAGGAAGCTTCTTAACAACCTGCGATATGCAGGTGACACAATCTTGCTTACTAAACTGAGGAAGACTTGACATACTTGCTGATGAAAGTCAAGTATTGCAGCCTTCAATATGGATTACAACTCAATGTGAAGAAGACCAACATCCTCACAACTGGGCCAATAGGTAACATCAACATAAATGGAGAAAAGATTGACGTAGTCAAGGATTTCACCTGATTTGGATTCACAACTTGTGGAAGCAGCAGTCAAGAGATACGTGACACATTGCGTCAAGTAAATCTGCTGCGTGGACCTCTTCAAATGTTGAAAAGCGAGGAGGTTACTTTGAAGACTAAAGGGCGCCTGACCCAAGCCGTGGGATTGTCAGTTGCCTCTTAGGTGCGTGTGAAAGTTCCATACTGAATAAGGAAGACTGGAGAATCGATTGCGCATTGAATTGCGGTGCTGGAGAAGAACTAGCAAATCCGTCTTGGAAGAAGTAAGGCCAGCATGTTCCAGTATAGGCAAGGATGGAGAGACGTCGTCCTTCATTCTCCATGTAATTGGTAGAGGCCCGTCCCTGGAGAAGGACATCCTGCTTGGTAAAATGGAGGGGGTAGGGAACAAGAGGGGGACCCTCAGCAAAATGGGTTCACAGAGTGGTTGCAGCAATGGGCTCAAACATAAGAACAATTGTAAGGATGGCACAGGACCGGGCCATGTTTCATTTTGTTGTCGCTATGAGTCAGACCCGACTCCGTGGCGCCCAACAACATAATGATCACCGAAGGCCTTTATTCCTACCCGTCTGGAGGATTTGTTTTGTTTTCGCTCAAGCTTCGGTTTAACTTCGGCAGGGCAGAGAATGTGAGTGCAGGCACACTGCTTTCCTTCATTATGACAGTTCTCACGTCCAGAATCATTCACACATCTTTCCACAGAAGGTTGTTTTTTTTCTTTCAGTAAGTTTACCAATTTCAGAATAAGTTTGGTGAAGAATAATGGGGAAGGAGAAGTGGATTATGTTGAAGAGTAAGATATCATCAAGTTTCTGGAAGAAATCATTTGAGAGTAATACTTCAATTCACCTCAGTTATTCTCTCATGGGAACATAGATACATAACACTTTAGAAGTGCAAAAGATCTATCGATGATTCTTGTACCATCAACCAACTAGTACCCCAAATTACTTTATTGTCTTTTAAAATGCCTAACACAGGTCACGTCTCAGTCTGGCCCCTTTCAGAGCTCCTTTGTTATTTCTGAGCAGCAATCTGCCTCATTTTCTGGTAGTAGATAATAGTGCACTGAACATCAAGGGTTCAATAACAAGCCCACTGCCATGGAGTCCCTTCCGAGTCATAGCAGCAATCCTGTAGGACAGGGTAGAACTCTTCCTGTGGGTTTTTGAGCCTGTAATTTTTTTTTAATGGAAGTAGAAAGCCTCATCTTCCCACAGGATTCCACGAGGTGAATTAAAAAAAATATCCTTGTACAAGGTTCTTATTTCATATGCTGTATTCCCGTATTATGACTTTTACTTACTTACAGAAATTGTTGTTGATAGGAGCTTTTTGAGTAGGCTCCAGCACACAGCAAGCCTATCTGCTGCAGAATGAAATGCTGCCAATTCCACATCTTCCTCACAGTCATTGCTATGTTGAGTCCATTGTTGTGGCCACGATGTCAGCCCTTCCCACTGAAGGTCTTCCTCTATTTCACTGACCCTCCCCCAAGCATGATGTCCTTCTCCGGGGACTCGTCCTTCTGGATAGCGTGTCAAATGTACGTGAGACAAAGACATGGCATCCAAAGAAGAAGCATTCTGGTTGTATTTCTTCCAAGACAGGTTCATTCATTCTTCTGGTAGACCAGAGAGTCCTCAGTATTCTTTGCCAACACCAAAATTCAAATGCATCGATTCTTTTTCAGTATTTCAAAGAACTAACTTTGCCCTAAGAAAAAAGAGAGAATATAATCATCTTCTTCCCCAGATTGACATGATAGAGCTTCTTAATCATATTTAATAACTATCTTGCATGACTTTTTTTCAATCATTTTATTAGTCCCTGGTTCACATCCAGGCGCTCCCTCCAAAAAACAAAACAAAAAAATCATGCTATTAGGGGTTCATACAACTCTTATCACAATCCATACAGACATCAATTGTGTAAAGCACGTTTGTAATTCATTGCCCTCATCATTCTCAAAACATTTGCTCTCCGCGTGACTTTTTTTACATCACAAAAGTTCCAATGAAGTAAAGCATTTCTTTCTGAAATCTATTCACAAATGGATAAGATCATTTTCACAGAAAGTAATCGCCACCATTTTGACACACAACCTTTAAGATGCACATTTTGTTAATTGTCTCTCTACACTGCATAGTTAACCATGATTTTTTTCTTATCTTTAACAGCTTTATTGATATCTAATTCATAGATCGTGCACCTCCATAGTTCACTCGGATTACAAAGAGTTGTATAATCACCACTAGAGAGGCGTCTATTCTGAAAGACAAAACAGCAGCTGCATTGATTCCCTGCTGGGTCTTTACCCAGCACTGTGTTGAGAGCATTCCTCCAAGGTGAGTGTTACCCCATTCTACACTTCTGAAGGTGGCATTGATGCACCCAGAGCCAGGATTGGAGCCGGTGCTTCTAAACAATATTCCATTGTTGCTTCTGCAAGGTACGTATCGGAAACACCTAGGGCTAGAAGGAATTTCTCTAAAATAACATACGGAGATCCATCAAAGCACTCGAGTCTTCTTGCTCATTTCCCTGCAAGCTGGCAGATTTGATGGCCATGAGTACCACACACGCACTTGTCTCAGAATTTCTTCCTGAGGGGCACACAGCTGGAATATATATGCCATGTTTACACCAGTGCTTCTCAGCCTTCCTAATGCCGCGACCGTTTCATAAAGTTCCTCGTGTTGTGGCGACTCTCCAACCATAACATTATTTTCGTTGCTACTTCATCGCTGTCATTTTGCTACTGTGATGAATCGGGTGACCCCTGTGAAAGGGTCGTTCGCGGCCCACAGGCAGAGAACCGCTGTTCTGCACCATTCTGAAGGGTTGAACTGCCGAGGGGAGGAGTGTCAGTAAAGCATGCCGGAAGAAGACCTTGCGATTAGGAGGTCATTATTACTTAAGGACCCCCTGGTGGTGCTGCGCTTCAGTGTCTGGCTGCTGACAGAAAGGTTAGTGGCTGGCTCTGTGTGAGGGTGGCGAGTGGGTGGTGGTGGTGGGGTGAGATGTGGCCATGTGCTTCCATCACAGTTTACAGCCGTGGAAATCCTGCCCCTTTGAGCCAAAAGGGGTTGGTGCCGATGGAGTGCAATAGGCTGAGAAGCTAAAGGTCCATGTTTGAGCCCACGCGGTGGTGGCGAAAAAGAAAGTCCTGGCAAACTGCTTTCATAAAGACTGCAACCCAAGAAATCCTAGAGAACACAGCAGGACTCGGCAGCACACAGGGTCGCTGTAAATCAAAGCCCACTCCAAAGCAAGCAGTAGGCATTCCTTTTCCTTCTGGGTATTGCTTAAGCAAAGTCCAGGACAGGAAATCACCACCACCCCTTTGGGAAAAACCCACGGAGTCTACCCTGTTCTCTCGCTGAGACATAATTAAGCAGTTATTAGCCTGGTGAAAAGACTAATCAGCCAGTGTTTCTACATAATAACCGCCCCCCCTGCAGGGCACTTTGCATCACTGTCTGAGTCAACTCTGATATCTGCAGAAGATGAACTGGGTTTGAAGTTCTTTTTGTAAAAAATTAAAATTGATTAGAGCCATGCATAAAAGAATTTTGTTGTCGATGTAAGTGGGTAAGAACCAGGGAGAGAAAAACAGTGCTGTTACATAATCAGTCTTCCAGGCTGCAAACGTTTCATCTCTTGGCCCCTGAAGTGGGCTAGAACAGGGACGCAGGTGAATTTACCTAGAGGAGAGGTGCTGAAAGAAACCTGGTGGTGGAAAGAGGGAGGCTGAATAGAAGCCTCTGTGGTTTGTACTTACATGTGTGCCTGGAGGGGGGTGGCATGTCCAAGGGAAAGTTCTGGGTGGCATAGCAATATGTGCTATTTGTTGACACAGACTCTCCCCATGCCCGGACAGCAGTTCTTATTAAATTGACTTGCAAATTATTTTAAAGCAATTCTGATGAAGTCTTACACCACTTGCTAGTTTAGAACAAAATAGGTTGTTAAAGCATACTACAAAATACAGAGAAATATTCCATCCCAAGGCCATAGATGGTCTAGTGAATTTCTTTGCAAATACATGCTTTTGGTCCCTGAGGAAGCAGGGAAGGCCCTGTGCGCTCAGGGCAGGTGTTCAGTGGTATTGACAGGGGTAACCAACCAGCTCACATCCTTCCATATTAGCAGGGCCCTCCTCTTGGGCTCTTAACTATTTGGGGGGGGGGAGGGCTCTTAACTATTTTTAATGCCAACCCTGTTGTTATTAGTAGTAGTTAGTGTCTCATTCCTTTGTTTCAATTTTTAGCTTATT
Source organism: Tenrec ecaudatus (assembly GCF_050624435.1). Lineage (NCBI taxonomy): Eukaryota > Metazoa > Chordata > Mammalia > Afrosoricida > Tenrecidae > Tenrec > Tenrec ecaudatus. The sequence goes on from NC_134540.1 coordinate 12,588,263, forward strand.
GAGTTAGTTTATTGCGCCAACCTGGCCAATAAACACATGTGGGGTTAATTGAAGGGTGGAGGGATAAATGGCTCGGTGAGCCTCGCCTTTCTAGTTCTCAGGTCTCTTGCTTTGTGATGGTCGGACCAGGGTGCAGCTGCCTTAGCTAGTTCCCTGCTTCAGCTGGCAAAGCTCACTTCATTCAAGACATCCCCTAGGAGAAGGCGAATGGACCTACCCTGATGCAGCCCTGAGTGCTGGAGCAGCCATGTGGAGACCCCTGCCAGTGATGAGATGCTTACACGTTCACTGATTTGACTGTCCTGCAGTTGGCATCATAGTGTGTGTTTTGTGAGATGGAGGAGGACTTTGTGGATTGGTGTTGGACATATGGGTTAATGTTGGACTTGTGGGTTTGGGCACCACTGGGTTGGGATATTTTCTTGACGTGCCCTTTACCTTTATATAAAACTCTCTCTCATACATGAGTTTCTGTGGATTTGTTTCTCTAAAGCACCCAGACGAACACACTTACTCTTCAATTAGCCATGCTATGTGGTTGTTAGATGCCATCAAGTCGGTACCAACCCATAGCAACCCTACACACACAGGATGAAACACAGCCTGGTCCGAAGGCATCCTCACAATTTTTCCAGTGCTTGAGTCCTTTGTTGTGGCGACTGTGTCAATCCATTTCCTCCAGGGTCTTCTTCTTGTTCACTGCCCCTAAACTTTACCAAACATGATGGCCTTCTCCATGGACTGGTGTCTCCTAATTACATGTCCAAGCATGTAAGACAAAATCTGGCCATCCTTGTCTCTAAGGAGCCCTCTGGTTGTATTTCTTCCGAGACAGATGTGTTTGTCCTTTTAGCAGTCGATGGTACTTCCAATACTCTTCTCCAGAACCACAATATTAATGCGTTTGTTGAAAATACACACAGGAAAGCATACAGCATTCAAGTGTTTACATGTACAGTTTGGTGATATTGATAGCATTCTATGAGTTACATAAGCATTCGTAACCTCCTCTTCTGAGTTGTTCCTTATCCATTAACATAAACTCACTGTCCCTTAAGATTACTTTTCTAAATCATTTGAGTTGCAGTTGTCAAGTTGATTCCATATAGATAGAGCTTAAAAGAATTCAATTTTCAAAGTTAAAAAAACAAAAGAAAACCCTTTTTTACCTAGTTTAGCCAAACCATTTTTGCTTTTAAGAAGACTTCAGGGAATATTTTTGGTTCAAGGTTTAAACTTCCCAGGGCAGTAGCTCCAGGACCAGGATCCACCCAGCCCCATGCTCCAGCAAGTCTGGAGTCCATAAGAGTTTGATATTCTGTTCTGCATTTCTCCCCTTGTTACCAGAATTTCTCTATGGAATTGTTTATCCAAAAGTTCAGTAATGATAGCCAGGAACCACCCAGTTCTTCAAGTCTCACAGCAAATGAGGTAATTGTTCGTGGAGGCAACTAGCCACACATTCCATTACCTCCTTCTGCTCCTGCTTCTTCTTCCTCTGTTGCTGTTGTGACCAATTGTCTGCTACTTGTATTGTCATTTTAATGGCAGGAACTATGAAACAGGAGGCAGAACAGAAGCAATAACAACATAATTAGGCCATATCAATTATATTTTAGTGTCTTAAAAAGCAAATATCCTTGAGAGAGCAACACATATGGTTCTTTATTGTAACTGTGAATTTACCAGAAATAGTAGTAAACCAGTTACCTTCAAGGGATCAAGAACCACTTTATGGATTAGTTGTGGGAAAGAATTCTTTGCGCTTTCCTCAGTTCCTAGTATACCACCTTAAATAAGCCCTGTAGTTGTTCAATAAAAAAAAACATTTTATTGCTAGGTCTGATTCTGCTACTGTCAGTGCATATTATTGAAGCTTTGCTGTATTACCTATTCCCATTGTTTATGTAGTGTCCAATCACTTGGAGAGTTAAAAAATTAATTTTTATTGCATAAGTAGGCATTGTACTACATTTAGATGATGAACAGTTTGAATTGATAAAGTCTGAGTGTATCGAGAGCTCATATAGTTGTGGGTATTGAGTATACAGTTCTCCATGAAGTTGGGGCACAACACAAGCCAGAGGTCAATGGACTTTCGGTGGGATGGGAGGAAGTTACTGCATGGGAGAATGCAAATGTCCAAAAACCCTAAGGGGAGGAAGGCTACAGTCTGGAAAACGTTCATAGTCTGAAAGAGTCAGAAGCACATTGTTCAAGGTTTGTTTTAAATGTTTTTGTTTTGAGAATGCAGGAAGTAAGCTAGTGAACACAGGGAGCAACCACTGATAGGGAGTTATATTAGACTAAGTCTCTGCATTTCCTTGATTGAGCTGGAGGGCCAGAAACATAGGGACAGAGTGTCCCAGTAGACCCTGGTAGAAATCAATAGTGAAATGGGAATAATGATAGTCTAGGAGAGAATTTGAAACTGCTAACATTTCTTTAGACGTGTAGTGAGTGTGGTAAAAGGAAGTCTACTTTGCTCATTAACCTTAAGAACGTGAGTGCAACAGAACAGGGACTGAGATAGGCCGCAGGGGCACGAGTTGTACCAATGCTTGGCAGAGTTCTTGAGAGGAACAATCAGTTCACCTAGTGCAGGTAAATGGTGTTCAGGAACAAAGCTCACGGATTTGAGGAGCTGAAGGCTGAGCTGTACTCTGCCCTGTAAGGAGTCAACAAGAGAAAGTACCAAACCAAAGCAAACCCACCATCTTCTCATTGATTTCAACTCAATGACTGGATAGGACAATGTAGAGCTATCTCATGGAGTCTCCAAAGCTGGGATCTTTTTGTATTTAATCAGTTTATTGGGGGCTCATACAATTCTTATCACAATCCATACATCAATTGAGTCAGGCGTGTTTGTACATACGTTGCCCACATTCTTTTCTGGACATTTACTTTCTATGGGGCCCTTGGTATCAGCCTCCCCTTCCTCCCCTTTCTCCCACTACTCCCTCCTCCCCCACCCTCATAACCCTCTGATTGTACATTGTTGGCGAACTGATCTCAATGATCGACACATAACCATATACCCCTCTACAGGGGGAAGAACAACAGAAAATATGGGGGAAGGGAGACAGCGGTCATGTGAGAGATGAAAATAAAAAGAAAGCTGTGGTCTTTACAGAAGTAGACTGCCACATCTTTCTCCCTAGGAATGACCAGTGATCTCAAACTTCCACCTGTTGGGTAGCAGCAGGTGCTTAACCCGGTGGCATCAGTACTATTGCAGAGCTTCATAGTCTGAGCAAAAATGAAAGAAAAAGAAAAGTAGCTAGCAAATTGATTCCAATTCAAAGTGATCCCCATGTGTCCGACTAGAACTGTGCTCTATAGGGTGTGCAATGACTTTGATCTTTCAAGAGTAGTTCATCAACTTATCTTCTCTGGGACTTCTGGGTGTACTGAAACCTCTAACCTTTTGATTAGTAAAGTGCCCATTGACTATTTTAAATCATTTTATTGGGGGCTCTTACAGCTCACATAACAATCGATACATCAATTGTATCAAGCACAATTGTACATATGTTGCCATCATCATTTCTAAAAATTTTCTTTCTGTTTAAGCCTTGGTATTAGCTCCTCTTTTTTCCCCTCCTTCCCCCACCCTCCCATCCTCGTGAACCCTTGATAAATTATAAGTTATTATTAGTTTCAGATCTTACATGGACCGCTGTCTCCCTTCACCCATGTTTCTGTTGTTCTTCCCCGTTGGTTGTGGGGGAGGAGTTAATAAGTCGATCATTGTGATCGTCTCCCCCTTTTCTCTCCTTTCTCCCCTCACCTCCCCCCTCAAGCAACTCAATCTGTGTGCTGAGCAAATAATCAAAGAAGCTGGATTAAGTGAAGAAGGATGTGGCATCAGAACTGAAGGAAGCTTTTTAACAACCTGTGGTGTGCAGATGACACAAACTTACTTGCTGAAATCAAAGGAGATATGAGGTACTTGCTGACGAAGATCAAGGATTGCAGATTTCAGTATGGATTACAACTCAATACAAAGAAGACCAAAACCCTCACAACTTGGTCAATAGGTAACATCATGATAAATGGAGGAAAGGTTGAAGTTGTCAAGGATTTCATCTTGCTTGGATCAACAATCAGTGCTCATGGAAGCAGCAATCAAGAGATGAAAGATGAGTTGCCTTGGGTAAATCTGCTTTAGAGCATTGAAAAGCAAGGATGTTTCTTCTCTTTTCTTTCTTTTTATTAAATACTTTTACTGGGGGCTCTTACATCTCTTATCACAATTCATACCTTCTCTCTTATCATAATCCATGCATTCATACATTATGTCAAGCACATTTGCACAAATGCTGCTTTCATTTACAAACATTTTCTTTCTACTTGAGCCCTTTGTATCAGCTCCTCGTTTTTTCACCCACCCTCCCTCATGAACCTTTGATAACGTATAGATTACTATTTTCATGTCTTACATCATCCTCAGTCACACTTCACCCATTTTTCCATTGTTCGTCCCCCTGGGAGGGGGTTATGTGTTGATCCTTGTGATCAATTTCTCCTTTCTCCCCTACCTCCCCTAAACCCCCTGGTATCTCTATTCTCATTGGTGACCCTTAGGGGTTTATCTATCCTGGATTCCCTGTGTTGCAGGCTCTTATCTGTAGCAGTGTGCATGCTCTGATCTAACCCGATTTGTAAGGTAGAATTGAGGTCATGATAGTGGGGGGGGGGAGAAAGCATTAAGGAACTAGAGGAAAGTTGTATGTTTCATCAGTGCTATACTACACCCTGACTGGCTCCTCTCTTCCTTGTCACCCTTCTGTGAGGGGGTGTCTAACTGTCTACAGATGGGCTTTGGGTCTTCACTCTGCACTCCCCCTCATTCACATTGATATGATTTTTTCTGGGTCTTTGATGCCTGATACCTGATCCCATTCACACCGCATGATCACACAGGCCACTATGCTTCTTCCATGTGGACTTTGTTGCTTCTAAGCTAGATGACCACTTAGCCAGGCATCATCAGTTTTCTTCACCACATTTGCTTTTGTACCCGTTTTGTCTTCATCAATCATATCAGGGAGGTGAGCATCACAGGATGTCAGGTTATTAGAACAAAGTGTTCTTGTGTTGAGGGAGTACTTGAGTAGAGGCCCAATGTCTATCTGCTACCTTAGTACTTAACATATAAAATATATGTACCTAGATCTATTTCCCTATTGTTATATATAAATATATTTAGGGGAGCAGAACGCCCTGCCTGGTGGCTTCAAACTGTTGACCTTGCAGTTAGAAGCCCAATATGTAACCACTGTGCCACCAGAACTGCCTTGAGATAGTATTCTTTAAACAGAACTATCCTCTGGGGTTATCTTTTAGTAAAAGAACAGATTGGTGCACACAGTAGAGCTTATTGCCTATGAGTACAGTGCTCCAGAAAAAGGCATCATATTTAACACAGGGTCAGTGGAAAAAGGAGGAAGGCCAACAAATATATGGACACAAAGATTTCAACAATGAACTCAAACATAGCAAACATTGTGAATATGGCTCAGGAATGGTTAACATTTCCTTTTGTAGGGCACAGGGTTGCTATGAGCGGCACCAACTAACAACAACAGCAATTTATATTACTAAAAAATCATACAGATAGTCACCAGTCTAATAAACATCATGACATAGGGCAGATGAATATCTCTGTGTTAAATAGAGAGAAGAAGATGTTATAAACCATCAGGCCAATCCCCACTTCTTTCAGAGTTACATATCCCTTTAGTCTTCAGCATTCATGTCTGAAAGGCGAGCATCCTATAAGTCTGCATTGCTATTCCGGCAATCAGGCATGGAGCAGTCTAGTGCCCCTCTCTCCCCTCCTCAGTTACGCCTTTAGCTTTTCAGTGTGGTCCCTTGTGAATAATCCCCAACCAGTTCAGATGGGGTGTCAAGTGCTTTCCACTGTCCGCCCCCCCCCCAAGTCAGAAGTCTGTGATTGGGATTTTTCAGGGACTTTGTGGCTTTGCTCCCATCACTGCTGTTGTGATCCCCTCTTGATTTGCCCCCATGTGGGTGGGTCAGACCTGCTGCTCTCCCTGAACTGTATCTTCAGGGCTGTCCTCTGAAGCACTGTCATCTAGGGAGGGGACCTCACATCTTGAGCTGGGGCCAGTCCTGCAGTCATCCCTGGGAATGAGCTGCTCTGAGCAGGAGCATCGCCCTCAAGGATTGGCACACTGGAATGAGGTCTAATCTCACTCTCCCTTTCCTGTAGAGATATAAACAATACCCTTCCCTGGGGTGGGTTAGTGCCCTGACCCCCATTGCCTCCGTGTTCTTCCCCCACTCCTCTGTGGGCCTTAAAGGCATATGAGAGTAGGCGTGGGGGATGGAAGATGCCTTTCAGCACAGGTGCTATCTGCATCTGTTGTTGATGACGTTTGATTCATTGGGTTTGGTCTGACTCTTGCCAGGATATCTGGTCCTCAGCCTAGGAATAGTGTGTTGTGTGTGTGTTTTCCTTAATCCATTGATTCCGTAACTGCTACTTCCATAAGTAATGATTGTAGGTCCAAGCAAAACGAAATCCTTGACCGCTTCCATCTTTTCTCTGTTTATCATGATGTTGTCTATTGGACCAATTGTGGGCATTTTCTTTACATTGACTTGCAATCCATACTGGTCTTTGATTTTCATCAGAAGGTGCTTCCCCTCCTGCTTGAATTCAGCAGACAAGTTGTGTCATCTGCATATCAAATGTTGCCATTAAATCTTCCTCCAATCCTGATGCCAAGTTTTTCTTTACATAGTTCAACATCTTGGATTATTTGCTCAGCATATGGATTGAATAAGCATGATGAAAAGAATCAACTCTGATGTACATCTTTCCTGATTTTAATCCGTGTAGTGTTCCCTTGTTCTAGTCAACTGTTTGTCTTTTGCCCCATGTACGGGTTCTGCATGATCTCAATAAAGTATTCTAGCAATTTCCATTCTTCTCAATTTTATCCATAGTTTTTTATTAACCACGCAATATAATTTCTTTGTCAATAAAACAAGTAAACATCTTTCTAGTATTCTCTGCACTCAAATAAGATCCATCTAATGTCATCAATTATATCTTTGTGGCACACCCTCTTCTGAATCCAATTCTAATACCTGGCAGTTCTCTATTGATGTAATGCTACAACCATTTTTAAAATTATCTTCAGCAAAATTTTACTCATAGGTGATACTAGTGATATTATTCGATAATTTCCACATAGGTCACCTTTCTTTGGGAAGGAAACAGATCTGTATCTTTTTGAGTCAGTTGACCAAGTAGCTGTCTTTCTAAGTTTGTTGGTATAGACTAATGAGGACTTTCAGTGCTTCATCATCAAAATTTCTATTGGCATTCTGTCAGCCCCTGAATACTTGTCTTCACGAAGGTTTTTGGAGCTGCTTGAGCTTCTTCCTTCAGTGCTGCGGATCGTCATATGCTGCCTCTTGCAAGGATTGAATATTGAACAGTTATTTTTATATAGTCACTGTATTCCTTCCATCTACTTTTGAGGCCTGTAACCCTTGGACTTGAGACTAAAACCCCGAAGCGTGAGAAGAAACAAATGACTGTTATTCCAAGGGTACAGAACTGGTGGTTGTTGGACTTTGGTTTGGATCTCTTGCTGGAGAGCGCCCAGGGGTGGTAGTAGGGAGTGGAGGTGGGGAAATGGGGAGCTTACAGCAGTGAATAAAAGAAAGAAGAAAATGATCTAAAATTGATTGGAGGTGCTGTCAGCCATACAAACAGTTTGAAAAATGTTTCCAAGAATTGAATCACAGAGTTGACGAATATTGCGTATAATGGTGAGTACTTTGAAGGTGATAGGGTTGTTTTGAGAAAAAAAATTAAGTACATAGCTTTAAAAAAATTCCCCCTTCTGTGTGTGCATTTATTTATATTAATATATGCATACAGAGGAATACACATTATCATGGGTGTGTACCCACTTTCATAATTGCTATTAGTCATTTTTCTTGTAAGGAGCCCAAGGGACACAGTGGTTAAGAGCTCAACTGCTGATTGAAGGCTCTGCAGTTCAAACTTATCAACTGCTTCATAGGAGAATGATATGGGCGTGCATTCCCATACAGGTGTGCAGTCTCGCGGAACCTATAGGAATCTTCTGCTCTATCCTATGGGATCACTAGGAGTAGGAATTGACTTGGCTTTAATGGGTGTGCTTTTGCTACCTATGATATTTTTATTCAAAAATGTCTTGCAGGTCTTCACACAAACACATGTAAACCCGATGCAGTCTTTGTAACTCCTGCATGCTATGTCTCACGATGACAGTGCCATAACTCAGTCAGTCGCTCCCTAAGCGATGGGCATTTCGATTGTTGCCCACTATTGTTGTTCACTATTATTTCGCAGCAGCCATCTTTTATGACAAAGTTTTAATGTAGTAAGTGGCACATGAGGTTCTCAACAGTGTGACCTCTGTCTCTCTCTGAAGTCTCACCTCCCAGTTACATTTCCTTCCCCAATACAAACTCCTATCAAATCGTCCAACCACAATTTTCTGGGCACAAAACGTTTGTTCACCTTGAGCCCCCTGCCCCACAAAGGGCCTTCACTTGTCATCTTGATAAATTTGGCCTATTTTAGAAGGTTATTTTATAGCCTAACTCTTCTATGAGGACTTTTTTTTCCCTTTCATGACCTCTCAGCTTATAATGAGCTCTCTATTTCTAAATAGCTATTTTTGGTACCAGTTATGTAATGCTTGCACATTGCGCCATATCGGATCAATTAGTTTGCCTTCTAACTGCGCTTGCTAGCTCAATTTTCTTTCCTCACCACGGACAGTCCTTCCTAGAAATCCACACAAATCTGCACGTATTCGTTCTCAGTTCGCAAACTTCTGATGAAAGCAGTGGCAGTGGGGGTGGTGCTGGTGGTGGCAGTGAGGAGGGAACCTTCAAGGTCCCCTTGAGTGACCTTGTCAGCCTTCCTCGGAGTAACTAGTCAAGCAACAAGGGTCTTACAGGGTGGCTCCTGGTTTAGCGCTACCAAACAACTCTCCTTTTCCATGGCCCCACTCCTTGTAGAGCCCCTCTCGCCATTGCCCGTGAGCGTGTGCTCAGCAGGAGAAGCTGGGCGAAGGATTACAAGTAAGTTCCAAAGTCTGTGTGGTGCAACATAACCGAGAACTTTCTCACCTCATACTGGGAGGTGGGCGACAATGGCTTCCTTGGCTGCACGCTATCGCCTCTCCCCTATACCGCCCCTGGGGTGTTTGTTCCCTTGTAGTCACACCGGTAAAAAGAAGACTGTGAAGGGGAGACTCACATTTGCTCTTACCTTCCTCCAATCAGAAATGCCCACGACACTTCTGCTCATAATCCAATGGTCACAATTTGCCATGTCACCCCATGTAGGGAAACAGGATTTTGCGAGACTGAATATGATGACCGTGTTCTTGCTTACTGCTAACTTACTACCACTTGTCAATGCACTCATATGAAACACCTGCTGGGGGCAGTGCAGCGGGGGGTGGGGGGGTAGGGGGGGCGGCGGGTGGGGCTTGGTGGTCCAGAGCCCAGACACCAAGCCACCTTTGTGCACCAGAACTCTAAAGGCCCTGCCTCTTTGGGGGATGGAGGTAAGGGCACTGCATGGAGACTTGCGTCTTCCCTAAGGCCACCCAGGGTACCAGTTAATACAATTTCTTGTGGCAGTTACATAATCTATTGTCAATTTGAGGCTTAAGAGTGAGGGGGTAGACTTTAGCCTGTCAATTAGATTGCAGCTTGATGACCTCATTTGGAGGTGCTAAGGAGATAAATAGCTCACTGGAGGCGGGACACATGCTCACTCCCTGAGAGACATCCCTGTGGAGAAGACACATGGAACTACACTAGTGTCCTGAGCTGGAGGAGCCACATGGAAATCCCTGGCAGTACTGAGATGCCTACAACACCACTGAATGCACAAGACTTTCTACCCACTGGCCTGTGATCTTTCTGTATTCGGCATCACTGCATGTGTTTCATGAGTCTGAAGAGGACTTTATAGATTGGTATCAGACATATGGGCTAATATCAGACTTACGGACTTGATCTAGACTAGGCTGAGATGTTTTCTCAATACTCAATTACTCTTGTATATAAAGCTCTTTCTTACACACACATGAGTGTTTATGAATTTATTTCTCTAGTCAACCCAGACTAACACATTTCTCTATGGTTGCCAGTCTTATGACTCCTTAGGTAAAATTCCAGTTAGTGGTCCTTGCCCAGATAACTCAACATATCTGGGGGAAAGACTGGGGAGTGTCAGGGCATACATCTTTGGAGAGGACTTCTGTCTCTGTCATCAGGTGATTGTAATAAACTTGGAATGTTATTGAGTGAAAACAGCAAGAACGTATAAAAGGCAAGAAGAGATCAGTTATTCTAAGAAACTTCCATATAAGCCTAGGATAGGGTCCTGGTCAGAAATAGCTTCTGCAATGATACCTAAAAGTCTTTAGTAGGTCACCCACCTACCCTTCTTCCAATAACAGAGACACTTGAATGAATTCGTTTTCTTTGTTAAGATGACAGATACTCTGAGAAGTCTCTATTTCTTTCTCCCTTTCTGTTTTTCAAACTCTCATGGAATTTTTCACTCTCAGTGAGTTAATTCAAATAAGGTGTTCTTCACAATCTCGAAATCAGGTCAGTGAGAGAAGACGCATTTTGTTGGGATAACTGACACAGTTTGGGAGCATGGATCATTTTAGAAACTGGGCACACCTGGTGAAGGAGCCAGCTACCATAAGGACATTGTTGTTGTTGTTGTTGTTAGGTACCATCGACTTGGCTCTGACTCCTAGAGACTCTATGCGCAACAGAATAAAACACTGCCCAGTCTATTTTCATAAAATGAAAATGGAAAAAATGTTATGAAGAATATAACACTTAGGGGAGATGAAGGCAATACCATACACACAGTTCCCTCATTACATTTTATTTCAGCGCATCGTGGGCCACAAAAAAATTACCTTACAGGCCACATGCAGCCCGTGGGCTGCCAGTCTGACACCCCCACTCTAAAGAGATCTTGTGAAGCAGATTTATCTAGCACAACATGTCTCTTGAGCTCTGGACGGCTACTTGCATGAGTATTGGTTATGGATCCAAGAACAAAATCCTTGGTAATTTCAAACTTTTCTGTATTTATCATGATGTTACCTGTTGTTTAAATTGTGAAGATTTTGGTCTTCTTTACATTGAGTCTTAATCCATGTCGAAGGTTACAATCCTGGATCTTCATCAAAAAGTGTTGTCGCCATGTTCTTATGTGCCACTTTGGTGCTGCCAAAGCCATCGCATTTTTATGCACAGAAGAAAATAACAGGACCAACGGTCCTGGAAGGACATGAGAGTATGGGAGTTAAGGGAAGAGAGGAGGTGTTGACCAACCCAAGGACAAGGGAACAATGAGTGGTTCAAAACCAGTGGAGGGAGGGGATGGGAGGACTGGTAGGGAGTGACCAAGGGCAAGGTAACTGAGAGGAATTACTGAAACCAGAATAAAGGCTGATCATGGTAGTGGGACAGGAGGAAAGCATAAGGAAATAGAGGAAAGGAGTAGGAGGCAAAGGGCATACAGAGAAGCCTAAATACATATATATATACATATGTAAATATATTTATGATTATGGGGGAAATAGACCTATGTGCATATATTTATAGGTTCAGTAGTAGGGTAGCAGGTGGACATTGGGCCTGCTCACGCGCATTCCCTCAATACAAGAGCACCTTGCTCAACTAAATGGTCATTTCATGATACCCACCTTCCCAACATGATCACTGAAGACAGACATGTGCATAAGCAAATGTGGTGAACAAAGCTGATTGTGCCCAGCTATCAAAAGATATAGCGTCTGGAGTCTTAAAGGCTTGAAGACAAACAAGTGGTCATCTAGTTAAGAAGCAACAAAGCCCACAGAGAAGAAGCACACAAGCCTAAGTGAACACGAGGTGTTGAAGGGATCAGGTAGCAGACACCAAAGAACAAAAACCATCATTGTGTGATCACCTTCCCCACATAAACGCTGAAGACGAATGTGTACATAAGTAAGTGTGGTGAAGAAGGCTGATGGTGCCCGGCTATCAAGAGATATAGCATCTGAGACTTAAAGGCTTGAAAGTAAACATGTAGCCATCTAGCCCAGAAGCAACAAAGCCCACATGGAAGCAGCACACCAACACGTGTGATCATGAAGGGTCGAGGGGACCAGGTTTCAAGCCCCAAAGGCAGGGGGTGGGGGAGGAAATCATATCATCGTGAATGAGGGGAGCACATGATAAGGACCCAATTCCCATCTGTATACAACTGGACATCCCAAAAAACCTCTTTGCTCCTAGAGTGAAGAATTCAGGCTGGCTCCAGTAGTCAGACATAAGTCCTTTGATGGGAGCGCTAGTAATTCATTGTATTAGCACTGTATTCAACTACTTTATCAGGATCTTGTAGCCTAGTCTGGGGATCCAGACATCAATTTTAACCATATCTCTAGAGAACAAAAATATCCCAAAATATGGCTTATATTTTGTTAAGTAATATTTGTTGCTTTTTATGATTATAAAGGTAATAAATGTAACAATAAACTATTTTAAGTCATGGGGAAATAGAAGAAAATTTAAGTTATCTGTAGTTCCAGTTTAGAAACACAAAGCTCCTGGTGGGAAATGATCAAGGGTAAGGTTGCTTAGAGAAGAGGTATACTCTAGCCCAGGTGGCGATGAAACATGGTAGTAGGGCAGGAGGAAAGTCAAGGGAGATGGAGGAAAGAGCTAGGAGTCAAAGGGCATTTATGGAGGTCTAGACAAAGGCATGTACATGCAAATATATATAGGAGGATGGGGAAATAGATCTATGTGTCTATATTTATAGGTTAAATATTAAGGTGGCGGAAGGACCTTGGGCCTCTACTCAAACACTCCCTCAATGCATGAATACTTTCTTTTATTAAATTGGAACTCTATGATGCTCACTCTCCTGACACAACTGCTGGAGCCAAAGTGGGTGAACAAGTAAATGTGGTGAAGAAAGCTGATGGTGCCCGGCTATCAAAAGAGATAGTGACTGGGGTCTTAAAGGCTTGAAGATAAACAAGCGGCCATCTAGCTCAGAAGCAACAAAGTCCACATGGAAGAACACACCAGCCTCTGTGATCGAGTGGTCCCGAAGGGATCAGTTACCAGGCATCAAAGAACAAAAAATCATATCATTGACTGCACACCTCCATGATAGGATCGCTGAAGACAAATGGGTGCATAAGCAAATGTGGTGAAGAAAGCTGATGGTGCCTGGCTATCAAAAGAGATAGTGTCTGGGGTCTTAAAGGCTTGAAAGTGAACAAGTGGCCATCTAGCTCAGAAGCAAAAAAGCCCACATGGAAGAAGCACACCGGCCAGTGCGATCACGAGGTGCCAAGGGACCAGGTATAAGGCATCATGCAAAAAAAAAGAAAAAAGATATATGTGTGTATGTATATATGTGTGTGTGTATGTATTTGTATATGTATATATATGTGTGTGTATATATATATACCATATTAAATGAAGGGAGAAGTGCAGAGTGGAGACCCAAGGCCCAAGTGTCGGCCAATGGAGATCCCCTCATAGAGGGGTTTAGGAGAGGAGATGGATTAATTAGTTTGCGAGGTAGTACCGATGAAGAACACAGCTTTCCCCCAGATCCTGGATGCTTCCTCCCCCCAACTACCATGATCCGAATTCTACCTTGCAGGGCTGGATAGGACAGAGGCTGTACACTGGTACATATGAGGGCTGGAGGCACAGAGAATCCAGGGTGGATGATACCTTCAGGACCAAGGGTGTGAGGGGCGATGCTGGGAGAGTGGAGGGTGAGTGGGTTGGAAAGGAGGAACTGATTACAAGGATCCACATGTGACCTCTTCCGTGGGAGAGGGACAGCAGAGAAGGGGGGGAAGGAAGACTCTGGATAGGGCAAGATATGACAAAATAACGATGTATAAATTACCAAGGGCACATGAGGGAGGGGGGAGAGGGGAGGGAAGGGGGAAAAAAAGAGGACCTGATGCAAAGGGCTTAAGTGGAGAGCAAATGCTTTGAGAATGATTGGGGCAGGGAATGCATGGATGTGCTTTATACAATTGATGTATGTATTTGTATGGATTGTGATAAGAGTTGTATGAGTCCCTAATAAAATGTAAAAAAAGAAAAGAGGAGAAAAAAATGATTAGGGCAGGGACTGTACAGATGTGCTTTATACAATTGATGTATGTATATGTATGAACTGTGATAAGAATTGTATGAGCCCCAATAAATTGTTTTAAAAAAAAAGAAACACAAAGCTTTCTTTAATTAGGAAAACACATACTACTCACTGCTAATCAAAAGTCCATTTCTTCCATCTCCCGAGTACCCAGCTAGAACTCATTCCCCAGTTTCGTTTGATGTCACTGCCCAAATTCTGATCAGTGACATTTGAAGAAAGTTCCACGTACAACGTTTGGACCATCTCCATAAAACCTGCACAACCCTTCCAGCTAGCTGGAATGAAAATAGTATCCAAGGAAACCATAGAAACCACGCTCAAGATGAAAGTGCCTTTGCTAGCCTTGGTCCTGCAATCATTTTGTGATGGAGCACCCTGTAACAAACTGTTAAGTGGGGGAAAACCCACAAAACTCTCTTATCTTTGTACATGTGGGTTCTGTTCCGCACTACAGGTTTACCTACCCTCCAAAGATAGCTAGGGACTGCCCAGATTTCTGTAGCAACTGAAAACTTTCTACTGCCGGGTATAGGTCCTCAGCAAACAATTGTTGCTTGATTGGTTCATCAATTCCCTTATGAAATGCCTGTTTCCCATGACATACATACGAGAGGATTCTTTTCTTTCTACAGATTGGAGGTGACGTTTGGCCATCCAGGACTCCTGTGGCCAGCCTTGCTGTGAAGTCTTTGGGGGCCTATGTAAGTTTCTATTTCTTAAACGATAAAGCAATACTATAAATCTCTCAAAACACAGTCAGTTTTAACATAGAAACAGCTTAATACAAAGCTTGCAAATCCATGTCAGGGAAATGCCATATCATCACATCTAAATTCTAACTAGTATCTTTTGGCAGAGGTCTTGGTACAATAAGCTCATTTTGATAGATGGACCAATTTAGATATGATTTCCCTGCCGAAAGCACATGGTCCCAGGCAAGTACACAGGTGACATTTATTTATATCTTTATCTTAAACATTTTCTTGTAAATTGAGTGAGGGTTTACTAAGCAAGAAGAGCATAGTTTTACATACAACAATGCGTACACATCCTGATTCAACTCACCTATTACAATCCCCGCAACGTCCCATCACTTAACCCGCTTACTCCCCGTGCATTTCCTGGTTCCATTCCTCTTTCTTCCAAACCCTTCTAATTTTTTCCTGAAGTAAAGGCTGCCCTTTTGATCATCAGTGGTTGGTTATTCTAATATGCACATGAGTTCCGTTCTGGATCTGAAGGTTAAGGGCCATAGTCTCAGGGGCCTCATAAATCTCTACCTGACCAGTAGGCCTAGTCTCTTATGATTTTGAGGTGTGTCCCACATTTTTCTACCACTCTTTTTTTTAAAAAAATCTTTTTATTAGGGGCTCATACAACTCTCATCACAATCCATACATACATCAATTGTGTAAAGTACGTTTGTACATTCATTACCCTCGTCATTCTCAAATCATTTGCTCTCCACCTAAGCCCCTAGCATCACCTCCTCATTTTCCCCCCTCCTTCCCCGCTCCTCCTTCCCTCCTGAACCTTTGATAAATTATAAATTATTATTTTGTCATATCTTGCCCTGTCCGATGTCTCCCTTCACCCACTTTTCTGTGTCCATCCCCCAGGGAGGAGGTCACATGTAGATCCTGTAATCGGTTCCCCCTTTCCAACCCACCCTCCCTCTACATTCCTAGTATCACCACTCACACCACTGGTCCTGAAGGGATCATCCGCCCTGGGTTCCCTGGGTTTCTGGTTCCGATCTGCACCAGTGTACATCCTCTGGTCTAGCCAGACTTGCAAGGCAGAATTCGTATCATGATAGTTCGGAGTGGGAGGAAGCATTTAGGAACTAGAGGAAAGTTGTATTTTTCATCTTTGCTACAACGCACCTTATCTGTCTCGTCTCCTCCCTGAGACACCTCTGCAAGGGGATCTTCAGTGGTCTACAAATGGGCTTTTGGGCTCCACTCTGCACTTCCCGCCTCATTCACTATGGTAAGATTTTTGTTCTGATCCCTTCAACACCTCGTGATCGCACCGGCTGGTGTGCTTCTTCCATGTGGGCTTTGTTGCTTCTGAGCTAGATGGCCGCTTGTTTACCTTCAAGCCTTTAAGACCCCAGATGCTATATCTTTTGATAGCCGGGCACCATCAGCTTTCTTCACCACATTTGTTTATTCACCCGCTTTGTCTTCAGCGGTTGTGTTGGGAAGGTGACCATCATAGAATGCCAATTGAATAGAAGAAAGTATTCTTGCATTGAGGAAGTACTTGAGTGGAGGCCCAATGTTCTTCTGCTGCCTTAATACTAAACCTATAAATATATACACATAGATCTATTTCCCCCTCCTCATATATAAATATATTTGCATATGTACATGTCTTTATCTAAACCTCTATAAATGCCCTTTGCCTACCAGTTATTTCCTCTATTTCCCTTGACTTTCCTCCTGTCCCACTATCATGCTCAGTCCCCACCTGGGTTTCAGCAATTCTTCTTTGTTACAGTACCCTTGACCATGCCCTACCAGGCCTCCCACACCCTCTACCCCTCTTTCTAAGACCTTCTATTATGATCCTTTTCAGAGCATTGATAATGGTACCCAAGCACCTTCTAGTTTGTGGTAGTTACATAATCTGGTGTCAATTTGAGACTTCAGAGGATTAAGAGGGAAAGGGTGGAGTCTAGTCTATTAATAGGGTCATAGCCAATGAGGCTTCTGTGGGCATGGCCTTCTCCTGAGAACTCTGGGAACTCTGGTAATTACTCCTTAAAGACAGAAGACACATTTTTCTCTCTGTTCACTCCCTGGGAGACATTCTAGCTGACAAGACACATGAAACTATGCTAGTGCCCTGAGCTGGAGAAACCACATGGACCTACCCGGATGCAACCAGACCGCTGAAGCCAGAGAAGCCACGTAGAGACCCCTGCCAGCGCTGAGACGCTTACAACACTACTGGGTCCAAAGACTTTCTACCCACTGGCTTGTGATCATCCCGCATTCAGTGTCATTGCATATGTTTCGTGAGTCTGAAGAGGACTTTATAGATTGGTATTGGACTTATGGGCTAAGATGCTTTCTTAATGTACAATTACCCTTTATATACAATTCTCTTTTATATACATATGAGTTTCTATCGATTTGTTTCTGTAGTCTACCTGGATTAACACGTAGTTCATCTGGTATGTGAGTTGTGGAGACTGGTATTTGTGTAGTTCACTCTTTCAGTGAACGGATTTTATCCAAATGTCTTGTGATCTTCATCACTCTTCTTTCCTCTGGAAGAGAAGGGTCCAATAGTTACACATTGGGTGGCTGCTCACGAGCTTTACGACCCCAGTCAGTACTCCCCAAATTAGGATATAGACCATTGTCTTTGTTATGCCACTTTATGCCAGTTTCACTTGTTGTTGTTGTTAGCTACCATCGAGTCTGTTCCAGCCCATAGTAACACTATGCACAACTAAACTAAACATTTCCTGGTCCTGCACCATCCTTACAATTGTTCCTATGCTTGAGCCCATTGTTTCAGCCACTGTGTCAATCCATCTCGTCAAGGGCCGTTCTCTTTTTCGCTGCTTCTCTACTTTACCAAGGATGATATCCTTTTCCAGGGATTGGTCTCTCTTGACAACATATCCAAAGTATATAAAGTAAAGTCTCTCCATCCTTGCCTCAAAGGAGCACTCTGGCCTTACTTTTTCCAAAACAGATTTCTTTGTCCTTTTCAATAGTCTAAAGGAGCCCTGATGGTATAGTGGTTGTGCATTGGGCTGTGATCTGCATGGTCAGCAGTTCAAAAACACTGGCAGCTCCGTGGGAGAAAAACTGGAGTTTCTACTCGAGAAAACAGTTACAATCTTGGAAACCCACTAGGGGTGGCTATGAGTCAGCATTGACTTGATGATAGTGAGTTTGATTTGTTGGGGTTTTTTGTTTTTTTGGCAGTCTATAGTACTTACAATATTCTTCTCCAGCACCATAATTCAAATGCATTGATTCTTCTTTAGTCTTCCTTATTCCATGTCCAACCTTCACATGCATATGAGGCCATTAAAAATACGATGGCTTGGGTCAGGCACACCTTAGTCCTCAGAATGTCTTCCTTCTTTTCAACACTGTAAAGAAGTCTTGTGAAGCAGAATTACCCAATGCAATGTAACATTTGATCTCTTGCTGGCTGCTTCCATGAGCGTCGATTGTGGATCCAAGCAAGACAAAATCCCTTACAACTTCAATATTTTCTCCATTTATCTTGATATTCTCTATTGGTCCAGTTGTGAGGATTTCAGTTGCCTCCTCCTCACTTTCGGCAAGCAAGTTGAGTAAGACTGTTAATAAGCCTTCCTCCAATCCTGATGCCACATTCTTCTTCAGGGAATGTAGCTTCTCTATTTGTTCGGCACACAGATTGAATAAATATGGTAAGAGGATACAACCCTGATACACACTTCTCCTGATATTAAACCATGTTCTGTTGGCACAACTGCCTCTGGTCTATCTACAAGGTGTACAGGAGCACAATGAAGTGTACTGGAATTACCAGGCTTCTTGTTTGTAATCCACAGAGTTGAATGCCTTGACATAGTCAATAAAGCACAAATAAACATCTTAATGGTATTTTCTACTTTCCGCCAAGATCTATCTGACACCAGCAATGATATCCCTTCTTCCACGCCCCCTTCGGAAGCTGGACTAAACTTCTGGCAGCTCCCTGTCAATGTACTACTGCAACCATTGTTGAATGATCTTAAGCAAAATTTTACTTGCATATGATATTAGTTGTATTGTTCTATAATTTGAGTCTTGTGTTGGGTCACCTCTGTTTGGAATGGGTACAAATAGGGACCTCTCCCAATCAGTTGGCCAAGTAGCTGTCTTCCAGATGCCTTGCCTTAGAAGAATGAGTGGTTTCCATAAGCTTGTTTTTGGCTAATGTTTTCAGTGCAGCTTGAACTTCCTTCAGCACTATTGGTTCTTGCTCCTATGCTACGTCCTGAAATGGTTGAATGTTGACTAGTTCTTTTTGGTGCAGAAACTCTGTGTATTCTTTCCACCTTGCACCAAATATGTTTCATTTTAATATTTGACTTTTTTCTTTTCAAATTTCCCTTTGAAATTTTCTATTCAGCTCTTTGACTCTATCATTTCATCCATTTTCCTTGGACGCTTTATGATTAAGAGCAAGTTTCATAGTCTCTTCTGACATCCCCTTTAATCTTTTCTTTCTTTATCTCTTTAATGACTTTTTGTTTTCTTCGCGAATGATGTTCTTTCTGCCTCCCTCAACTCCCCAGGTCTTCTATCATTAGTGTTCAATATGTCAAATCTGTTCCTGAAATATTTATGAAATTCAGGTGGAATCGATCAAAGGTTGTATTTTGGCTCTTGAGGACGTCTTTTAATTTTCTTCAGCTTCAACTGCAACCTCAGCATACATATAAGCAATTGATGGTCTGTTCTACAGTCAGCCCCTGGACTCATTTTAGCTGCTGATGTTGAGCTCCTCCATGGTCTGTTCCCACAGATGTATTCAGTTTGATGCAGCACTAAGTTTAACATGGTGTCCCCAAAAATCATGGTCCTGATCTCCTTTGATGTTTGGTTATGTCTAAGTTTTCATAACTTTGTCCCCATATGTTGCACCACACCATGGGTATCTTTGCAACAAAAGTAAATACACGCATACAGCCTGCTTGCCTATCCAAGTCTTTACTTGTAGATTTCCCACTGCTGCTGGATTGTGTATATAACAGTATTTGCCTCTATTGCTTTTAACTCTTTCACATCTTCTTCCAATGTTTTACCCTGTTTCGATCATTTGTCACTAGCCTTCTCTTACTGTGTTTTGCTTTCCCCTTTGCCCAAGTTACTTGCCTACTCTTTAACCATGCCTTCTCCTGTTGCCTTCCACCCAAGGTAACCATTAAAGATTTTTTTAGAAGCATGAAAACCCATTCTTGACTTTTCATAATCATGGTTTGACTCTTTACCCTTTTGTGTTTGACTAATTTCACTCACTATAATATCCTCTGGGTTCATTCATGCTATGAGGTATTTCACACATTCTTCCTTATTCTTGAACATCGTGCAGTGTTCCATTGTGTGTACATACCAAATTTCTATTCTTTTAAGCAGGTTCCTTCTTTTGGCCATGGTAAGTAGTGTTGTGATGAATGTGGGTATGCACACATATCTGGACCACAGCGCTTTTTACTCCAGGCCAAGGAAAAAGGATTATTGGGTCGCGTGACAGTTCTAGTCTCAACTTTTTGAGGAGGGACCATACTACTTTCTACAGGGATTGCAACATTTCACAGTTGCAGTCTCTGAGCATCTCGAAAGTATTTGTTGTTATCTGTCCTTTTGAACCTTGTTATTAATGTTGGAGTGAGCTGGTATCCCATCTTTTCTTTCTTATCTTTTTTATGACCTTTTGCTTTCTTCATGAATGATGTTCTTTCTGCCTCCCACAGCTCCCCAGGTCTTCTATCATTTGTGTTCAATGTGTCAAATCTGTTCCTGAGATGTTCATGAATGTCCAAAATAGCAATGGCCCTTGAGAGGTTTGCAGCTCTCAAATGGCTAGTGATCTTGAGTGTTTCTTCACATATTTATTGAGGGTTAGGGAGTGTCCCCGGCTGTTGGGTGGGTGGTGGTGGTTATACTTTGATCCCAAGGATGTGTGAGGAACAAGGAGGCTCTCACCTTGCTGTCTCGAACAAAAGCTGCTTGAAGAAGTTCAAGACAACTACGCTGAGTCAAGCTACCCAACAATTCACTTGTTTACCTCCACTCTGGCCTGGCCACTGCTATTCAACTTCTTCTCTAGTATGCAGTCTACTTAAATATTCTTTCCTGTGAAACTCGGGGTTCCGGGATTGCCTTCTGTATCCGTCTCTGGAGTCTTTATTGTGGAGGATTTGTGTAGTAGTGTTTGCCTCATTTACCACCTTGCTAGAAGTTGGCAGGTTGCTTTGAAAACACATACCCTAAGCACATGCCTATCGCCAGTAAATAAAAAGAACAATGGAGAAGCAAAATTAAAAGGTTGAGAATACAGAGTAATAAGCAAATAAACAGGGGATAAACTCAAATTGTTTTAAAGGGGAAAAAAGGACACAAATGTGAGGGTAACTAAAAAAATATCACTCCTGGTGTTCTAGTTCTTACATGCATGGGCTTAATCTAAAAACCAAGTTTAAACCTGGCTCTATGATCAGCGGGTGACTGCCAACAAGTTGCGTGGTACACTCGTCTTAGTCTCATTAGGTTGCTTCCAGTCCAATGAAAACTCTGGTTTCCAGGGCCAGTTAACTTCAAGACTCTGAGGCCAGTTCAGAAGGCCTTGGTGATAGCATTTTGGGATTCCAAACGAGTACTCTTGAGAGACTTTCTAAAATAACAATCATGAGGGATTATTATAAAGAAGTTTCCAGAAAACTGTTATTAATGAGAAAAGGCAAGGAAACTTGCTCTGAGAAATGTTTTTTGTTTCTCCCCCTCCCCCACCCCCATCATGACAATGCTTCTTCTTTAAGGGTCACAAGAATTTGGTACCCTTGACAGTGGTAAGCTTACTCCATCTACCCTACATCCCTGATCTTGCCCCTTCAGACTTATTTTTGTTCCCCAAATTCAGCAAACATTGAAAAGGAACACAATATGAGTTCCCTGAGGATGCCAAGAGAGTCATTTTGATGTGGTGTACAAGGCCACAGACTTCTTGAGGGAAGGGTTAGAGAGATGGGAAACCGCTTTCAGAAGTGAGTCTACCTCAAAGAAGGCTCCATCAAGAAACAATAGCTTCACATTCCGAAGCTTTTGTTTAATAAATTGCACTATTCTTTTGTAGTAGTATTTTTTAAATTAACCTTGTATATACTAAGGAAACAAACAGTAAAAAGATCTAAAAAGCAAAGGAAAGAAAAGTTAAAGATCCAGGCATTCGACCTGAAGTTTTCCAGCTTCTGGATTGCTAGTGGCTGGATGAGGCTACGTGAGTTCTAATTTAAATCAGCAGGAATTGGCCTCTCAGTAGTTGTGGGACCAAATGAGCTTCCCAAGACCTTTCACCCACTTTCTCCTCAGGGAGAATAACTTGGTGTGGAATTACCCCAGCAATTCTGGAATTGCCTCTTCAAACCAGTTTGACAACTTCTGAGCGAGAGGAATGCAGGGCTGCAATGATGAGTACTTAAACATGGTGCCAAGATCATCACGCTCTGGACGAGACACTTGCTGGCACTAAAGCATAAGAAACATCTCCCACTGCGAGGGGAAGTGGGTGGCTTTCGGCCCTAGACTCAATGATGGGAACTTTGGCCTTCCGGGTGCTAGTGAGAGTTTGTCCCACTGTTGAACAGGTGGGATCCCTGTACACTGGAAAAAGGTATAAGCTGGTTGGTCTTGTTAGGTGCCATAGAGTCGCCTCAGACCCATAACAACCCAGTGCACAACAGAAGGAAACACTGCATGGTCCTGCACCCTCCTCACAATTGTTCCTGTGCCCGAGGAGCTGAGTCCTTCTCAGTATGTCTGCTCTTAGACTGGAAGCTCCACTGAAACCTATTCACCTTGGATGACCCTGCTGGCATTTGAAGTACCAGTGACATCGCTTCCAGCGTCACAGCAACACACAAGCCACCACAGCATGACACACTGACAGGCAAGTGGTAGATTACAGAAGCTGGTCTTAGCACTCAACTTTCACGTCACCTTCCTGGAACGCCAGATGGGTTCGTGCCAGTCAACAATCATCCAAGGTAGGACTTTGGAAAGGGTCTAGAACCAGACCCACTCTCCTGTGCTTCTCTGACAGGGTAAGAGATGGTCTCCTTGCTGTGAAAGCACGTCTATCCTTGCCTCCGTAGGCTTCTGCATGGGCAGCACTGTGGACTGCCACAGTCTAATCCCTACTGAGAGATAATCACCACCCAAACCTTTGAGCCCTGAAGGCGGCTTGCTCTTGCTCCTACTGCTGTTGTAATAGAGGGAATTACCTTGCATGACATACGCCAAAACCAGCGCCTGCCTTCAAGAAAATTGTGAAATAAACCATTTGGTGGTGGTGGTGGTGATGGGCGGGGGAGGGGGGTGGCAGGGGAGGGAGGGTATTTCTTCTATACCCTCACCACCCAAACTTTACCATTCCTGTCATGGACTTGCCTCTAATTGAATTGCCCCCCACACTCTAAAATGACCAGCTGATAAAGACTTTAACGGAACATCTTAAAAACAACAATTTATTATGGGCTGGGTGGAGGAAGCGGGATCAAATGATTTTATCCGCAGGAATGGTACAAATGGAAGAACCGAAGGGGATGCTTGGGTACAATTTCTAGAAATGGGACATGTCTACCCAACGTGCATGCGCTGCCTTGGTGACCTGGGGAGGGCCGGGTCGCCGCTTAGCTCTCTCCCTCGTCGCTGTCTCCTAGGGTGTGCTTGTCAAAGAGATAGTGGGCCAGGCCGGAATCCGGGGCCCCTATGCCGCGCAGGTTGGCGACGTAGTTGCCTAGCTCTTTGATGGCTTTCACCTGCTCGTCCAGGTAATGGGTCTCGATGAAGTCGCAAAGATGGGAGTCCTTCTTGACCATGGCCAGCTGGTGCAGCTGCAGCAGGGACTGGTTGATGCGCATCGCCAGGTGCAGCGCGCACTCCATGGCAGCGAGCCCGCTCTCCCAGTGGTGGAGGTCTGGTTTCCTGATATCCTGGAACAAAATCCGGCCCCCACGCTGGTTCTGCAACTTCAGCAGTTTCTTGGCGTGCCCCCTCTCCTCGTGAGACTGGTGCAGGAAGTATTTGGCAAAGTTCTGCAGAGCCACGTCGTCCCGGTCGAAGTAAAAAGCCATGGACAGGTAGACGTAGGAGGCGTGGAGCTCCAGGTTGATGTGCCGGTTGATGGCGGTCTCCACGTCCTGGCTGTAGTGCTGGCGCACCTGCGAGGGCGACGCGGTCATGGCGGGGGCCTGGGAGGGTCGTTGGAGGAGGGTGCTGATGCCGGAGGGCTGGCTAGGGTTGTGGCCGTTTAGCGGGTGGGGGTTGGGCAGGTGGTGCGGTGCGGGGCGCGGGCGAGGGCCGCGTTCTAGTCCAACACAGTTGAAACTAGAGGAGACCCTGTTGGCTCTCGAAGACCAGTTTCCAAACCAACAAGGAGGCGAGCATCACAGGTGTGTCTCCCGCGGGCTCTAGAGCCTCTCCACCTCTGTCAGCCTCCAGCCAGGCCCCACGCCACCCAACTGTCTCCGGACACCCCAGGCAAAGAGGAGCCCCGTGACACCACGAAATGGCCGATTTCTAAAGTTTCAACTCCACCCCTGCCCCTTGATCCGTTCCCAAATCCTTCCGGCACAGCAAGAGGAACAACTCTTAGCTGCACCTCCACTTTCCGCCCCCATCCACAGGAGCACGATGCTAAGCGAACAATAGCAATCTCAGAGGGAGAACAGAAGGCGGAACCAAGGGTTGGGTAATAGATAGGTTAGCTGTCAGTCTTGATGACTGATGTCACTCCCATCTGTTAAGCACCTGACAGTATGCAAAGCATTTCGCTAGTCAACCTCTCACTTGAGTCTCACAACAGTCCCATTAATGTGACAAACGAAAAAACCAAACCTAACTGCCAGCAAACTGATGCCAACTCCGAGCAACCATGAAGGTTAGAGTCAAATTGCTCCTTTCCTTTCTCAGACTATAAACCTTTTACAGGAGCAAATGGAGTGGCTTGTGGGTTTGAAATGGTGACCTTGCAGTGAGCTGCCCAATGCCTAACCTGCTACTTCACCGGGGACCCTTATTAAATAGGCAAGGTAGGATTATTTCATTAGCAAAGTGAGGTAAGCCATAGCACTGAGTCCACAGGGGCTGGGAGGATAGGGACAGTTTTTCTGATTTCTTATCCATTGTTCTTTTTTTTTTTTTGCCATAAAGGGTCACTGTGAGTTCATGGTAATGGAACTGGTTCTGGGTTAAACTATCTCTTGGGCAAATACATCTGAATCCAGAAACTTTCTATTTCCCCAAGTTGAATAGTATGAAGACACCTCTGCAAACAGTGATTTCTGGGCCCGAAATCTCTAGCGAGACAAAGGCCACTGACTGAAAGTCTGTGTGGATAGAAGTTGCCATCTTATTTTCTCTTGCTGTGACATCATGGGAGAGAAGGATAGCCAACAGTTTCGTTCCTGTCCGGGTCTCAGCTGAAATAGGATGGTGTGCTCATTGTGAATCACCCCAAAATAGGTGTGGAAACCCCCACCCTGCACCTGCAAATAGGACCCTGTGCAGAAGGAGGGGTTTTATTGCGTTATGTTAATAAGCTTATGCCAGTATACGGTGAAGACTGCACCTAACTATTTAGGAGTTGTTAAAACAAAAAAGGAACTGTGGAGTTGCTCTCCCAAAGACCAGCTGCTGCAGATGAGAGAAATGTGGGGACTCCTGAGCTGGACCTTTTAACTCCTCTAATTCTTGTCCCTTTCTCCTGCTCCTTCAGGAGAGGGCCTGAGGCAACCACCTTCTTATTTTCACTTGGCACAAATACCAGCTGTTTGGTCCCCAAGAGATCTAGCTAACTCAAATGGGTCAACTCTGCTCTAAATGGTGGAAATGTACCAATCAGGATCCTGCCAGAAGAAATTAGTACCATCGGACCAGAAGAGGACATAGTGACCCCAGGTGCCACTGAAAAGTCCTATGAGTCCACTGACTTGACCACTCTGGTGCCAACTAATGTAGCGTATAATACACAGCCACACCCAGACCACCTACCAACCACTGAAAGCACTGTCCATGGCCAAGAACAATGCCCAAGTACCACAACCTATATGTGGCAATTTATGACTCCATGGGAGAGTGGGTGGAGAAACACAAACAATCATTGAGAAAGATGGTTTGACAGCAGCAACCCTAGCTAGAATCATAATTGGGGTCTTCGTCATTTGTCCCACCAGTGGGATCTTCACTGTGGCTGTATAAAAATGTCATGAAGGTACTGACTCTAAAGAACTGAAGAACTATATCCTTCGGCCAACATGTTTAAAATAGAGAAGGTGTCCTACCTGACCCTGTCCCTGAGCCGGAGCGGGAAGATGGCCTACATATATGCCACACATCTCATTCTCAAACTATGATGATCCTGCCCCTGGGCAAGAGTTACTGAAAGCAAAGTAAATACACAAGACTTGATCTTCTGAGCATTTGCCTTTTAGAACTCTTTTAAAATGAATATTGTAAATGAGGATTTTTTTAATGCCTAAAAAATGGAGCAAAATTATTTTTAAAATGGATTTGTAACTGAGTTGTTATTTATTGCTGCTAGGTGTCATCAAGTGATTCCACCTCATAGTGACCCTCCAGACAACAGAAGGAAGCTCTGCCTGGTCCAGCGACATCCTCATCATTGTTCCTACATTTGAGCCCATTGTGGCAACCACTGTGTCAATCGGTCTAGTCCAGGGGTTGGCAAATGATGGCTCTTGTGCGGTATTTGGCTCTTTCAGTATGTACATGTGGCTCTGAAGTAAAACTGAAAATGAAAATAAAACAATTATCATTTCACTTAAATTTTTAACAATTTTATTAAGACAATGGTGATTTCATTTATTCATAAAATATATTTTTTTAATTGTTGTGAAGGACAGGACTGGCTCTTCCTTCTCAAAGTTCTGCCAACCCCTGGTCTTGTCTAAGGTCTTCCTCTTTTTCATTGCACTTCTGCTTTCCCAAGCCTAGTGTCCTTCTGCAGGGGATGTGCCAAAAGTCAATGAGATGGTCTCATCATTCTCTTGTCTAAGAAGCATACTGCCTGTACTTCTTCCAAGACGGATTTGTTTGTTCTTTTTGCAGTCCATTGTAATTTGAATATTTTTCTCTAGCACCATAATTCAAATGTATTAATTCTTCTTCCATCTTCCTTATTCATTGTCCACTTTCATGTGCATGTGAAATGATCGAAAACACCATGTCTTGGGTCAAGCACACCTTAGTCCTCAAAGTAACATCTTGCTCTTCAACATTTTATTTATTTATGTTGGTTTGCTTGTTTAAAGTATATTTTTTTCTTTCCTTTTAAAAAATCATTTTAACCTGCCCCTCTCCTCCCCCCCTCCCCGAAGAATTTATTTCAGAGGACAGGAGCAAATGAAGGGGGAGGAAAAAAGAGTGGAGCACATCCTGGCCCACCAAGCCTTGAGGACGATATTCCTGCTCAGAGCAGCCAATCCACAGAGAAGACCACATTGCTTGCCCCACTATAAGACACGACATCCCTCACTAACCCATAGCCCTACAGGAGGCAACACTGGAAACACTGGGAATTCCACTCTATCTGATCCCACCACACCGAGGCAAAACACTTAAGGACGTGAAACAGAACAGCAAGGGGAACAGAGCGACGAAGTCCCCAGGGAATACCAAAAATAGACTTTGGGACCAGGGTTTGGCACCCCATCAGATTCAACCAGAAAACATTCCTAAAGGCCAACAGAGTCCTTGAACTAAAAAAAAAAAATCGTTTTATTGGGAGCTCTTACAGCTCTAATCATAATCTATACATACTTCCATTATGTCAAGCACATTTGTACATATGTTGCCATCATCATTTTCAAAACATTTTCTTCTACTTGTACCCTTGGTATCAGCTTGTCCCCCACCCACCCCCCCTTCTCACCTCATGAACCTTGATAATTTATAAATTATTATTTTTACATGTCTTAACACTGACCGCTGTCTCCTTTCACCCACTTTTCTGTGATATGTCAATTATTGTAATTGGCCCCCCCTACTCCCCCCACCTTTACCCTTACCCTCCTGATATCTCTACTCTCATTATTGTTCCTGAGGGTTCTTTACTGGATTCTGTGTGTGGAGAGCTCTTATTTGTACCAATGTACATGCTCTGGTCTAGACGGATTTATAAGGTAGAATTGGGGTCATGATAGTGGGGAGGAGGAAGAATTAAAGAACTAGAGGAAAGTTGTATGTTTCATCAGTGCTGTACTGCACCCTGATGGGGAGGAAGGGCCAGTCCCCTACCACTAATCATGGGTTTGGTAGGTGCAATTGTACATTTGAGGTATAAAGAGATTATAATAAAGTCCTAGAGAGCATGAGAGATATAAGAGAGATTCAAATAATGGAGTCAGACACATTTCATGGTAGCATGCTCACCTCAGCCCTGCTCCTGGTCCATGTAGAGATAGGGGGAGGGGGATGAGGACAAGGGGAAAGGGAACAGGGGAGCGAGATGGGAGAGGAGATGGGGGAGTGACAAGAGGCCAAGAGGGGAGCCCCAGAGAGCTCTTTATTGCCAGCCCAGGCCTATATACTTTGAGGGGAGTGCAAGCCCACTAATTACAGGTAAAGATATACCTCACAGGAAGGGATTGCACTATAGGTTATACAGCAATGAGAGGGGGACAATCTAGGGATATACACACAATAGGAAGAGGAGGGATTGGGGCACACATGTGACAAGAAGGGCAGATCCTAGATTCAGGATGGCAGCCTAACTTCAGATGTCACTGAGCAAGTTTGACCTGTTCTCTGGATCTCCATAGAAACCATGATCAGTAGGGTGTAAACCCTGCCTACAGAGACCAGGCCAATGGTCCCAAGCCTTTAGGGAGAAGTAGCCCATTGTCCTTAACAGCAGGGAGTGGGCCCCTCGTGTGGTGGGACCAGTCAGTAGTCTGGCAACTAACTGCCTTCAGGGAGGATGTCTCTAAGCATCTGACCTCCCACCATATGCTGGCAAACAGCCTCTAATGTTTGTCATATCTTTGGGGGAGACAAAGCTGGGGGAAAGTCTCTTTATAATCCCACACCCTGACTGGCTGGTATCTTCCTTGTGACCCTTCTGTGAGGGGATGTCCAATTGTCTACAGGTGGGCTTTGGGTCTCCACTCCACCTTCCCTCTAATTCAGGTCTTCAACACTTTAAAGAAGTCTTGTGCAGCAGATTTACCCAATGCAATGCATCCTTTGCTCTCTTGACTACTGCTTCCATAAGCATTGATTGTGGATCCAAGCAAGACAAAATCCTTTACAACCTCAATCTTTTCTCTATTTGTCTTTATGTTACAGTTGTGGAGATTTTGGTCTTCTTTATATTGAGTTGTAATCTATACTAGAAGCTACAATCCTTGATCTGCATCAGCAAGTAATTCAAGTCCTCCTCACTTTCAGCTAACAAGGTTGTGTCATCTGCATTTCAAACGTTGCTAATAGAGTTTTCTCCAATCCTGATGCCACGTTCTTCTTCATATAATCCAGCTTCTCATATTATTTGCTTAGTATACAGACTGAATAAGTATGGTGAGAGGATACAACCCTGACACCCACCTTTCCTGAACTATGCAGTATTCCCTTGTCCTGTTTGCACAACTTCCTCTTGATCCATGTACAGGTTTTGCATGAGGACAATGAGGTGTTCTGGAATTCCCATTCTTCTCAATGCTCTCCATAGTTATGATTCATACAGTGGAATGCCTTTGCATAATTAAGACACAAGTAAACATCTTTCTGATGTCCTATGCTTTGAGCCAAGATCCATCTGAAATCAGCCATGATATCCTTTGTTCCGTGTCCTCTTCTGAATCCAGCTTGAATTTATGGCAGCAAACAAAAATGTTTTATATCAAGCAGATGCTCTCTCAGGATTGTGGCTACGTGATATTGATAGTCTCTAATTTCATAAGAGTTCATAGAACAGGAAAAAGTAAGCTCGTGTTTGGTTACAGCTAAAAGTTTCCATAACTTTGCCCCAGTATGCTCCACTCACATTCATGGGTATATTTGCAGCAAAAATAAATACTCATGTACAGATATCCTCTGATACGCCTGCATGTATTTGTAGGTATATTCAGCCTGAGTGTCTATACACACATCTACACGTGGATCCCGGTTCCTGCAGGATTGTGTGTATAACAGCATTCACACCTGTTGTCTTTAACTCTTGCACTCTTTCTGGGCTCTTTCCTTGTCTCCATCATTTTTTTTTAAATCAATTTCCCTCTTATTGTATAATGTTTATTTGTTCATTTGGGTGAAGGGGAAGGAGCAGTAATTCTTTTAGAAGACTTGCTGTATATATTTGAATATAAGCCAAGTTTTTCAGCACATTTTTATGACGTTTTTGTGGTACAATTAGATGCCTCTACTGATATTCAGATCGACTTATACTCGAGTATATATGGTAATACCAGATTAGTACCAAGGAGTTGGAGATTAAAGATGTCCCAAGTGTCCAGTTCTTCTAAGATGCTATTCTGCTCCATTTTCCCTCCACTCCTTCCATTGAATATATCCTGCAATTGTGTCCTGCAATTTACTGTAATGGCCCACTGAAACTCACACAACTTTGAGGAAATGTCTCGTGTGGTGGTGGATGTTATTCATTCCAAAATCCAAGAGTCAGACAGAGGTGAACCAAACACAGGGCCAGAAGCAAAAGGGGGGAAAAAAGGTCCAAAAGCCATAGTAGGTTTTCTTGCTTTTACCAAAACTCAGTCAGGAACTAGAGGTATGCCTTACCAGGTGAGGTCATGTGTGTGAGAACTATGCAGCATGATCATGGCAACATAGGCTGGACACAATTGGTGTGTGGAATGTTATAAGAGCTATAAGAGCCCCCAATACCATGAATTTAAAAAAAAAAAAAAAAAGAACTGTACGGCAGTAACAGCATATAGACCCTGACCAAGACAATGTTCTACAACCTTCTTTGGTGAGTAGTGACTGGGGTCTTAAAAGTGCATGAGTGACCATGATCTAAGGTGCAACTATTGGTCACTCCCTGTCCAGAAGAAAGAGGATTGAAGAGGCTGGAGGACTCGTGTGAACAGCTAGTCCACTGATTAATGAATCATGCACACATCAGTCTCCACAACCCTGAGACCAGAAGAGTTAGATGGCACCAGGCCACCAGCAGGAATATCATTAGAAGGTCTTGGGTAGAGTGGGAGAAAAATATGGAGCAAAACGCAAGATCATAAAAACACTAGGCCTAGTCATCCTTTCTGGGTGGAAATAAACTCATCCCCTTAGAGCAATTTTTAATCAAACAATAGATAAGTCTATAAGGGGAACAATTACTCATATCTCAACCATTTGAGATAGAAGAGCAGCATTTAGAGAAAGAAGGACAAGTTTCAGAAGGGTTAGGAAAGAAGGAGAAACAAAAACAGGAAACCGAGAGGGATGAGATACAGGATGTCACATTGTAGAGATTGCAATCAATGGCATGAAACAAAATGTGTATTTCTTTTTTAGGGGAAAATGGATCTGCTCTATTAACCATTACCTAATTTACAATAACAACTTCTTAAAATTAATCAATAATTTTTTTCTTTTACTCTAAATTATGGCTACCCGCCACCACTCCCCTGGCCATGGGCTCAAGGCAGCCAACCACACAGAGAGCTCCAGAGTGGTGTTCCCCTCGTGTCTGGGATTCTGTCCCCTCTCAGGCATCTGTCTGCAGAGATCGCTGCTCCCGGCAAGGGCACAGCCGGCGCCTGCAGCCTCCCCAAAGCTAGAGTACTTTAAAGTGTTCTTGGTTTGCTTTGTGAGTGGAAATCCCACACAGAAAGGGGTTCAGGAGAAACCCTCCTACCCTAGTTCTAATTTCAGGACTCCACCTCCCTGTTTCCTTTGCCTTACCTCCCAATTTTCTGGTCTGGCAGCAGGAACTCCGGAGGGTTGAGTCCTAGCTGGTCGCCATTTTCTCCCCTCCTCCCAAAATTAATCAATAAATAAGAGGCAGGGTTGTGTTTAGAAAGAAAAGAATAAAGGTAATATTTTATGGCTCTATACCAATTAGATAAGATAATAGGGAAAAGTGCCATTCACAAGACCACTAAAATCTATGTGCTGCCTAGAAATAAATCTTCAAAAGACATACCAGGTCTTTATGAGAAAATTATGAACCACCCAATATAAATGGGTAAATAATACAGGTAAGTCAATGAAGAAGGTCCAATGGTCATTAAATTGTGTATGAAAAATTGTTTGACCTCATTAGTGGTCAGAGAAATGAAAATTAAAATAATATTGAGATAACATTTTTGCCCCCATCGATCTATTTGGCAAAAACAAATTTGACAATTTGCTAGAAGAAATAGAGCTCTCATGCACTGCTACAGGGCAAGTCAACTGACTGAACAATCTGGCACACAATTTGTCAGGATCTAATTAAGTACTAAAGACCCCAAACCTCTGCTTCTAATTACATACATTGTTGTTGTTTCGTGTCATTGAGTCAGTTTTTCAATTCATCACGACCTCAAGGGACGGGGTAGAACTGCCCCAAAGAGTCTTCTGGACTATAATCTCGACAAGATCAGATCACCAGGTCTTTCTCCCAAGAAACCACTGGGAAAGTTCAAAGCAACAACCTTTTGTTTAGTGCCATCAGAGCTTCTTGAACATACAGACACTAAGAAAATCTTTATCCAAGATAACTGAGAAGATGTATCTTTTCAATATTAGAAACTTGGAAATGACTTCAATGTCTAAGAGCCTGTGTGTTAGGCTGAGTGAAGTAGAGGTGTAAATCCAGTGACCCTCATATATGTGTCAGAAAGAACTTTCAACGAAGAAGTAATTATGTATCAAGAAAACATCCCAACCCAGTCCAACTCAAGTTCATAAGTCTGATACTAGTCCATAAGTCTCTCTTCACACTCACGCAGCCACATGCAATGATACATAGTGATTAATGTATTTCTCAAAGCATCTTATATCTCCGGCTTCTTCTTTTTCCCACAGTGATGGTTAGATTTTATGTGAACTTGTACCTGTGTGAAGGTAGGGGTGAGTCCAGCCTATATATCAGATCACGGGCTACTGATGTCTGCTGTGGAGAACGTCTCAATCTCTTGCACACTAGTGCATCAGTGTCTCAAATCTGGGACCAGCAATCCAACAACCCTGAGAGCTGTCAAAGCCTTGCCATATTCTTGAAGACCTTGGATCCACATGACTCTGCACCCACTGGCCTCTGCACTTGGGTGAAACTTCCCACTTCACCTGTTGCTTCATCCACCAGCAGCTGCATGAGTCTGGAGGGCTTACAGCTAACATCTGAACCATGGACTTGAGTTGGATTAGCCTGGGCCTCTTTCTTGATATAGAATACCTTCTTTATAAAAAAGTTTGGGCCCAGATCAGAGATGAAATCAGGAAGTTTCTAGAAACCAATGAGAATGAAAATACAATGTACCAAAACCTTTGGGACACAGCAAAGGCATTTATCAGAGGAAGGCTGATAGCACTACATGCACACATGAAAAAGGAAGAGAGACTTATGGTTGATATACTGTCACAAAACTCACACCAATTAGAACAGAGTTAACAGAACAATCCTACTAATAGCAAAAGAAAAGAAATAATAAACATCAGAGCTGAGATACAGGAGAGGGAAAACAAGAAAACTGTGGGGGAAATGCAACTAAAAGTTGGTTCTATGAAAGGATTAACAGAATTGATAGACCACTGGCCAACCTAACCAAAGAAAGGAAGGAGAAAATTTCAATAGTAAGGATGAGGGATGAAACAGGGGACATTACAACAGACCCTAATGAAATAAAAAAGATAATTACACAGTACTATAAAGGCCTGTACTCTAACAAATTCAACAACTTGAAAGACATGGGCAAATATTTGGACAACTATCCCTCCCTGACTATCCCAGATGGACATCAAGAACTGCAACAGACCCATAGCAACAGAAGAAATAGACAAGGTTATCATGGAATTACCAACAACAAAATCCCCTGGGCCAGATTGCTTCAAGGAGAATTCTACCAAGCATTCAGGGAAGAACTGACACCAATCCTACACAAATTCTTTTTTTTTTTTAATTTTAACAATTTATTGGGGCTCATACAATTCTTTTCACAGTTCATACCTATACATACATCAATTGTATAAAGCACACCTGTACAGTCTTTGCCCTAATCATTTTTTTCTCTTTTCTTTTTTTACATTTTATTAGGGACTCATACAACTCTTACCACAATCCATACATATACATACATCAATTGTATAAAGCACACCCATACATTCCCTGCCCCAATCATTCTCAAGGCATTTGCTCTCCACTTAAGCCCCTTGCATCAGGTCCTCTTTTTTTTCCCCCCCTCCCTCCCCATTCCCCCCTCCCTCATATGCCCTTGGTAATCTATACATCGTTATTTTGTCATATCTTGCCCTATCCGGAGTCTCCCTTCCCCCCCTTCTCTGCTGTCCCTCTCCCACGGAAGAGGTCACATGCGGATCCCTGCAATCAGTTCCCCCTTTCCAACCCACTCACCCTCCACTCTCCCAGCATCGTCCCTCACACCTTTGGTCCTGAAGGTATCATCCACCCTGGATTCCCTGTACCTCCAACCCTCATATGCACCAGTGTACAGCCTCTGTCCTATCCAGCCCTGCAAGGTAGAATTCAGATCATGGTAGTTGGGGGGAGGAAGCATCCAGTATCTGGGGGAAAGCTGTGTTCTTCATCGATACTACCTCACACCCTAATTAACCCATCTCCTCTCCTAAACCCCTCTATGAGGGGATCTCCATTGGTCGACACTTGGGCCTTGGGTCTCCACTCTGCACTTCCCCCTTCATTTAATATGATATATATATATACACATACATATATACATATACACATATATACACATACATACACACACTTATATATATATATTTTTTTTGCATGATGCCTTATACCTGGTCCCATGGGCACCTCGTGATCGCACTGGCCGGTGTGCTTCTTCCATGTGGGCTTATTTGCTTCTGAGCTAGATGGCCGCTTGTTCACCTTCAAGCCTTTAAGACCCCAGACACTATCTCTTTTGATAGCCGGGCACCATCAGCTTTCTTCACCACATTTGCTTATGCACCCATTTGTCTTCAGCGATCCTATCATGGAGGTGTGCAGTCAATGATATGATTTTTTGTTCTTTGATGCCTGGTAACTGATCCCTTTGGGACCACTCGATCACACAGACTGGTGTGCTTCCATGTGGACTTTGTTGCTTCTGAGCTAGATGGCCGCTTGTTTATCTTCAAGCCTTTAAGACCCCAGTCACTATCTCTTTTGATAGCCGGGCACCATCAGCTTTCTTCACCACATTTACTTGTTCACCCACTTTGACTCCAGCCGTTGCCTACACAAATTCTTTCAGAACATAGAAGAAGACTGAAAACTCCCAAATTCTTTCTTTGAAGCTAATATAATTCAGAAACCTAAAGTGGACAAGGATCCCACAAGAACTGAGAACTAAAGACCAATATCCCTAATGAATATCAATGCAAAAATCCTTAACAAAATACTGGCCAATAGAATACAAAAGTATATAAAACAAATAATTCACCAAGACCAAGTGGGATTCATACCAGGGATGCAGGGATGGTTCAACATCCGAAAGACCATTAGTATCATTCTCCACATTGACATGAAAAACTATAGGAACCACATGATAGTATCAATAGATGCAGAAAAAGTATTCGACATCATCCAACACTTGTTCTTGTTTAAGACACTCAAAAAGATAGGAATAGAAGGAAAATCCCTCAATATTATACAAATTATATATGAAAAACCAACAGCCAACCTGCTAATCAATGGAGAAAAGACAAAATCAATTCCATTGAAAAAGGGACCAGATAAAGATGCCCCTTGTCCCTACTCCTATTGAACATAGGACTGGAGGTCCTAATTAACAACATAAAACACAGAAAAGACATCAAAGGTATTCATCTGGGGAAGAAAGAGATGAAACTGTCGTTATTTACAAACGATATGGTTTTATATATTGAAAATCCCCCAAACTCCACAAGTGGAGTGTTGGAAGCGATAGAGACATATGGCAGAGTGGCAGGATACAAGGTCAACAAACAGACATCTGTTGGACTGCTATACACATCAGACAAGATCACAGAAGAGGCAATTAAAAAGATAGTACCTTTATAATAGCCAAGCACAAATTGAAATATCTAGGGATATACCTGACTAAAAAAAAAAAAAAAAAGATTTGTATGAGAACAACTACAGAACATTATTACAAGAAACCAAGAGTGACCTCAACAAATAGAAGACTATCCCATGCTCATGGATTGGAAGACTCAATATAGTAAGGATGTCAATTTGCCCAAGACACTGCAGAAGCTTGATGTTATCCCGATATAAATACCATCATCCTTCTTCAAAGAATTGGAAAAACTGATTACCAACTTCATATGGAGAGGGAATAAGCTCAGAATTAGCAGAGAACTCCTCAAGAAGAAGGACAAAGTGGGAGGGCTTACCCTACCTGACTTTAGTGCATACTATACAGCCACAGTGGTCAAAACAGGGTGTTACTGGTGTAACAACAGATATTCAGACCAATAAAAAAGAGCTGAAACCCCAGAAATAAAAACATCAGCATACAGATAACTGATTTTTGATAAGGGCACCAAAAATATCAAATGGGAAGCGAATACCCTCTTCAATAAGTTGTGCTGGAAAAAAATGGATATTTACCTGCAGAAAAATGAAACAGGACCCTACCTCACTCCATGCACAAGAATAAACACAAGGTGGATTACAGACTTTGAGGTAAAACCCTAAACTATTGGGGCCATTAATGAAGGAATTGAGACAAACCTGAGAACCTTGGCACAGGGAATACATAGGCTATCAGAAATAGGGAAGGATACAAATACAGAGGAGTCACAAATTGACAAGAGGGATATACTGAAGATAAAATACCTGTGTACATCGAAGGAATTCACCAAGAGAGTAATAAGAGAGCCCACACACTAGGAAAACATCTTTAGTAATGGCACATCAGACAAAGGCCTTATTACTAAAATCTATAATACTTTGCAAGCTTACAATAAGAAAAAACCACTAACTGTCCACTGAGGAGGTGGGCAAAGAACCTGAACAGAAGTTTCACAGGGGCAGAAATGCAAATGACCAATAAACATATGAGAAAATGTTCCCGATCATTAGCCATAAGAGAAATGCCTAACTTTTTTTTTGTTTTGTTTTAGCCATTCAGATCAATATTTAGGTCTGAGGGCTAAGGAATCTAGAGGGCCTTTTTTTCTTCTTTTTTGTTTGTTTGTTTGATTGTTTTTAATTAGTCATTTTATTGGGGGACCCCTACAAATCTTATCACAATCCATCATTGAATCGTATTAAGCACCCTTGTGCATATGTTGCCATTAACATTTCTGAAACAATTGCTTTCTACTTGAGCCCTTGGTATAAGCTCCCCTCCCCACCCCACCCCCATCCACTGGCCCCCTTTCACCCTCCCACCTTCGTGAAACCTTGATCAATTATATATTATTGTCATGTCATGTCTTACATGGTCTCATTTTGGCTTCTAAGATAGCGCACTGTATATTGTTACACTGCCCATGTAAACAAAAAATTCAACAACAATACCCGGTTAACCTCCTATGAATGTGGTTCCCTTTCTTCCCTCCTTCCCTCCCTCCTCCTCAATATCCTCTCTCTCCCCTCTCCCTGTTCCCACCCCCATCCATGGCCTCCTCTGTCATCACTGTCTTCTCTCTCTCTCTTTTAATTAATCATTTTACGGGGACTGTCTTCTCTCTCTCTCTTTTTAAAATCATTTTATTGAGGGCTCTTACAACAATTTGAGAGTCAACTTGTCCCATACATCAATTGTATCGATCACATTTGTGCCCGTGTTGGGGACTGTCTTCTCTTTTGGTCTAAAAACCATGGTTCATTGTCTTTGTTTTTCCTTATAATAATACTGCTATTAAATATCTTCTTAAGATTGACTACGTTTACTAAGTATAATGCTCCCGATATGGTGCTTCTTTTAAGCTGGAAATAGGAATAGCATTTGATCCAGAAATCCCACTGCTAGTATCTATCCTAGAGAAATCAGATCCAGGAAATAAATAGATGCATGGACACTCAAGTTCATCACACCCTTATTTACAACAGCAAGAAGATGGAAATAACCTAATTTCCCATCAGCAGATAATGAATAAGCAAACTGTGGTGCATACGTACCACGGAGCACTGTCCAATGTTAGAGAATAAGAAAAAAATCTGCAAAACATATCAATCACATGGATGAACCTGGAGGGCATTATGCTGAGTCAAATAAGTCAATCACGAAGGAATAGATCCTGTATGGGACCATGGCCATAAAAAGTCAGGGAAAGGTTTATCCACAGAAGTCACATATTAATTTGGGTGAAGGGAAAGGCAGTATACAGTAAAGGAGTGACCAGCACAATATCACTAAAGAAAAGGAAGACACTGAGAGCTACAGACAACACTAGTGTTTCAGACCACAGAGGCAAATACTAGTATACACCCAATCCTGCAATATCCGCAATCACAATTTATAACCCCAAAGTGGATACCTAGGCAGACATGCAAGCTAAGGACTATGAACAATCAACTGGGACTATATTCACATCCATAAATGGGCTTGGCAGAAGCTATTTCTATATACAAATTTGCATTGCTATAAATATACCTACGTATAGGGTAAGGGGAAAATAGTATTGTTATAAAATCATAGAAACCTTTCTTTTCAAAAAGATAAAAACATGAAGCTATTGCTCTTTGACATATGCTCCATCTAGGACTATACACTCCTGACCCTGAGGTTTTCATCTCTCTAACCTTTCCCCCAAGAATTCTGTGCTCTTCGATTTACACCGCAACAAAACAGGGCTGTTTCCTTCTCTATACTCAGAATGTATTCCTTTTAAATGGTCTCAGAGTTTGGGGAACAAAAAAGAAGTATGAAGGGGAAAATTCAGGACCTAGGTTGAATGGGGCGAGGTTTCTCTCTTTTTAAAAAATCATTTTATTGGGGCTCTTTTAACATTCCATACATCAGTTGTTTCAAGCATATTTGTACATATGTTGCCATCACCATTTTCTAAACATTCATTTTCAGCCCTTGGTATCAGCTCCTCTTTCTCCTGTCCCGCCACCCCTCCCACCCTCGTGACCCCTTGACAACTTACAAATTATTATTGTTTTCATGCCTTACACGGACCACTGTCTCCCTTCACTCATGTGTCTCTTGTTCATCCTCCTGGGGTGGGGGGGGGATTATGTGTCAATCATGTATATTGGTTCTTCCTTCCTCCCCTCCTCCCCCCACTTTCTCTCTACCCTCATGTATCTCTACTTTCAATCTGTTCCTGAGGGGGCTTATCTGACCTGAATTCCATATGTCCTGAGTTCTTCAGTGTACATGCTCTAGTCTAGCCACAACTGAAAGGCAGGATTGGGGTCATGATAGTGGGGGGTAAGAA
Source organism: Tenrec ecaudatus (assembly GCF_050624435.1). Taxonomy (NCBI): domain Eukaryota; kingdom Metazoa; phylum Chordata; class Mammalia; order Afrosoricida; family Tenrecidae; genus Tenrec; species Tenrec ecaudatus. The sequence continues at coordinate 12,627,848 of NC_134540.1, forward strand.
AGCCTCAAAGAACCAAAAGAATATTGTGTTTCATCAGTGCTATACTGTACCCTGATTTACTCATCCCTTCCTCGTGACCCTTCTGTCAGTGTCCTATTAACTACAGATGTGTTTTGGGTCTATGCTCTGGCCCCTCACATTCTTAACAATATGGTTTGGTTGGTTGGTTGGTTGGTTGGTTCTTTGGTTTGGGGACTTTTGGTGTCTATTACCTGATTCCTTTGACACCTCATGATTGCACAGGCTGGAGTGCTTCTTCCATGTGAACTTGTTGCTTCTCTGATAGATGGCCATTTGTTTAACTTTAAGCCTTTAAGACCCCAGACACTATATCTTTTGATAGCCAGGCACCATCAGCTTTCTTCCCCACATTTGTGTATGCACTCATTTTGTCTTCAGCAATGGTGTAGGGGAGGGGGGGGGGTGTACAAGGCAAAAGTCAAATCTACCTCCAACCTCCTTTATCTTGTTCTGACACCAACACTTGACTTCCCTGCTAGGATTGATAATATGTTGCAATGGCCACACAGAACTCATAATATTCACAATAAACAGATAATCCTCATGATTATGGGATTTATTAGGGAAGCTAACAGGTTACAAAATGTTAGGGATACAGTTCTTGTGTCTTCAGCACTTCTTAGCCATGCTGGCAAGCATGTCTCCCTCTGGTCCTCAACCTCTCAGCAATGTGGTCTCTTGGCCTCTTCCCTTCTCTGGCAAGTATTATGTGGGGTTCTCTGAAGTGGTTCACTTTATGCCCAGTGGAATAGGACAACTGACCAAACACCTCGCTTAGAGTACCACATATATTATTCGCCTGCTCCTGTGTTAGGTTAGGTTCTCCAGAGAAGCAAAAGCAGCGATGTTTGTGTGTGTTTGTATATGGAAAGGAGATTTATATCAATCAGTGGCTCACATGGTTGTAGAAACAGCTACATTGTGTTCGGTTCAAGTTAAGCTCCTGGAAGCTGACTGGTAGAAGCTGATGAACAGGAAGCGGGATGACAAAGCAGGCTAGTGAATGCAGAGGTCTGAAGGCAGCAGAACAAATCTATCAAAAGTAGTCTGCTGATGGCTCCTGGGATAAGCAAGTAATTTAACAAGAACTTGAGGAACTAGATGCAAGACTGTACTTGGTTTCTTCTCTCTCTCTCTCTCTCTCTCTCTCTCTCTCTCTCTCTCTCTCTCTCTCTCTCTCTCTCTCTTTCTCTCTCATACAAAAAGGCTTATGACACCAAGGAGGTATCATCAGGCTGTGACCCAGTTGATAGGTTTTGTTGCCCCCTCTCTCCTCCCCTTACCCAGGAGAGTCTAGTTGACATAATCCATAACCTTCATAGATCCATCCAGTCATTTGGTGGACAGTCCAAAGACTATGGTTATAAGAATCATACCAAGCAGCTTACTTCATTGCAACAGTAGAACAAACAGGGTGTGAAGTTATAAAAGCTTCTTAGCCATAACCAAATATTTGGCAGTTATGAGTCACTGGGTTTGGGAACTTAGGTTCTCAGGGGACAACCACATCTATTGGCACAAAGATGATGTTCTACACTACATCAGTGAATAGTCACTGAGATCTCCAAAGCCAGCAAGTGGATATCTAAGACATAACCATTGTTCTTGACCCATTTGGAGGAGAGACAAGTGAAAGAAATCAAAGGCTCATGGAAACAATTAGTCCAAAGAACTAATTCATGAAAACCACAGTGTCCGGTAGCCTGTAACCAGAAGGACTAGATGGTTCCCAACTACCACAACAGATGGCTCTGATCCAAACCACAGAAGGTCCTAGATAGACTAGCAGAAAATGTAGAACAAATTACCAAATCATCAAAAGCTCAGACTTCCTGGTCTGATAGAGATGTGGCTCTTAGACCAACATCAGGCTTGAAACTGAGCCCACCCCTGGGAATCACTGTGCAGTCAGACAACAAATCAGACCTAACCGTAAAAAACAGCAGTCTTCAGGAACATGCTCCTCAACACAATCAACTATATAAGATGGAAAACAAAGCTTTGACCACTGGAAGGGGCTGTAAAGAAGGCTGAATGGAAATAGAAACCCCGGGAGGGTAGTAGGAAGAGTGCCGTCCCATTGAGGGAATGAGGTTATGAAACAATGCGCACAAATGAATAAGAGGAAAGCTGATTGGTTCTGTAAGTCAATCCACCATTTTAAAAAGGGTAGACAAAAGTCATCTTATCCTTCCTGCTTGCTTGCTCTTGAAATGAGGGGGATGCTGTGAGGAAAGTTGAATCTTGGGTGTAAGTCATGCACTTTACACATCTGCCCTTGAAGATATAATTTTCCATATTAAAATTTATATAGGCGGACTTCATGAGTACACATATAAAAATTCTATTTTAAGGATGTGATGAACACATAAGGAAACTACAAAGTTTAATTCTAAGTAAATATATTTGGAAAACTCTCTCCCTGTCATACTCTGGAGGTATCTCTTATGGGAAGAGGGCTATCCTTTGACCTAGAAGAATTCATTTGGTATCTTCTTACTTCAGAGGTCATTTTTCTCGAAGGACATTTCGACTCTATCTACCTGTCTGGAGAGTCGATTAACAGACTTTTTCAAGGTTCCGAGAAACGAAGACTGCATACCTACCTGTGTTTTATACACAGCCTGTGGCTTATACTACTTCGTCCTTTTCTAATCCAAGTACTTGAACTGCAAGTACAGAAATTCCTGTGTGGCTATTGGATTGGGAGTGTGTTCACTCAGCTAAACTTGCCAGTTTACCTTAGAATCCCTCTTTCTCTAAATTGTCAAGGGTGGGGGAGGGAGGGGAAAAAGAGCTGGTACCAGGGGCTCAAGTAGAAAGAAAAGGTGTTAAAAATGATGATGGCAACATGTGTATTAATGTGCTTGATACAATTGATGTATGGATTGTTATAAGAGCTGTAAGAGCCCCCAATAAAATGATTTATTTTTTAAAAAGAGGAAGAAGCAAAGAAAATAATCCCTCTTTCTCATCTCTTCTTGGAGCAGAACCATCGAGCTGCCCATGGTCTAATTTGGCTTCTTGGTCTCTGCCCTCACGTTTTCATGCACCCAACACCAACCAGTACTTTATCCATGGGCAGCAATAAATGGATCTGTCTCATTCAGGATTTGTTAAAGTCTGTGCTATTAAAGTGAGGCGAGGGCTGAGCAAGTAAGCAATTCTCTAGCCTTATCAAAGGATGGCTTCATTCGGCTCTCATAAAACTTTCTGTTGGGCTTTACAGGAAAAGTTTAACAAGCCTCCTCTCCCTTTGGCCTGAGTCAGAAAAATGAAGTGCAGGCTACAAAGCAGAGAGAGCTCCAGGTTGAAGGTCGTGGTCTGGTGCGTGGGTCCTCGCTCACTGAGAACCACTTAAGTCCTCTGAATTCTCATAGGCCTAGCTATGAAGAATGTTAGTAGTCCTATCAGAATTAAACCAGAGAAATGCAATCTGTGGGAGATGTAGCGTTAAAGACTTGGATTGATCCCTGTCACTTTTTCCAATTAATTCCTAGTATCCCGTGATGCTACTGCAGTATAGATTTATGTCATTGCCCCCTTTGGGGCCACTTGGGAAGTTCCAAATATTTATGACTCACAAAGCACGATGGTGATCTGCTTCCATAAAAATTACAGAATTTTCACCAATTTACCCACCATGGAAGCAAGGCCATTCAGATGGCATAAAACTCTGCTCTCTTTTGTTGTTGCTGTTAGGTCCTCTAGTTCAATGAATGCTTTAATCGTTCTATAATGGCCTTCTTTGTCCCTTCTGCTCTTTTGCCTTAAACTATTTTATTTAAAACCAACATGGCCACTCCTGTTCTTTTTTGGATTGCCATTAGTTTCATCCCCCCACCCCCATCCTTTTACTCTTGTCTTTGTGTTTTACTCTTCGCCTTTGTGTCTAAGGTGTTCCTCTTGTGATCAGTGTATTGATGGATCCCATTTGCTTATTAAGATACTCACTGTGTCCTTACTGGTGCATTTGCTAAGTTTACATTTATTATAATTATTGATGTGTATTAACGTATTGCTGCCACTTTTCTGCCTGTGTTTTCTGTGATGCTGCTTGTTTCTGTGAACACATAATTTTCTATGCTGGATTCATTCTGCTTGTCGGTTCTCTTCTCATTTTCTCTGTTGCTCTTGTTTTGATGTTTGCTAAACCTTTTTGATTTTTTCTTTCCTGTTTTGATGAGGAGGTTTATTACATTTCTGTGAGGCTACTATGTAATTCATTCACTTCTTTCCAAATTTAGAACAGTTTGTTCTATCTTGAAATCGACTTGACTTGCTCTCCGTTTGGAAGTTCTGTAACTACACTAGGTATCCCCTCCTTTTACTTTGCAATTATCTTCATTTACAAAATGATATCTCTACTTCCCTACTTTTAGTCTTGTAGGTTCATCTACCTTTGTATACTTCTACATCTGGATTGAATTCTGGGTCATGGTGCCATGTATACAAGTAAACCGTCAAGAGGGTACCAAAAAAAAACATGGAAATGTGCTGGGCAAGTGGAGTTTTCATACTATGTATTTTTCTAGCTAGGCGAACTTCGAGAAACTCTCTCTGAGTTAGTGCACCCAGTGGCATCGCCTAGGAAGGTTCTGTCTGGCCACAGGCAATTTTTTCATAAAAGCAGTTTCACACGAATCTCATTTTTTTGTGATGGCCAGTTTAAGAGAACAGCATGCAGCTGTGAAATTTTCTTTCCTGCTAAGGAAAAATCCCACAGAAACTGTTGTGATGTTGAACGCAGCTTATAAGGACAGCACTATGGGAAAAACTGAAGCGTACAAGTGGTTTTCTCATTTCAAAAAAGGTGAAATATCGATTGATGACAAACCTCATTTTGGACATCTTTTAACTTCCCAAACAGATGAAAATGTCGACTCATAATACATGTGGAGTTTGTTCTACCAGGTCAGACATTTAATCAAGCTTTCTGTTTAGAAGTTCAGAAAAGATTGCTTAATAGTGTGGGGCAAAAAAGATCTGTTTTGTGGCAGACTGGGGACTGGTTTTGCCACCATGACAATGTGCCTGCTCACACAGCCATCTGAGTGTGCCAGTTTTTTGGCAAAACACAGCATGCCTGTCTTGCCCCCCACACCTTACTCACTGGACCTCACTCCATGTGACTTCTTTTTGTTTCTTCAGATGAAGAGGGACATGAAAGGACAGCAATTTGACGACATAGAGAGGTGAAGAAAATAGCAAGGGAGGTGCTGTCAGCCATCCAGACAGATGAGTTTGAAAAATGTTTCCAAGATGGAATCTGTTTTTACAAATGTGTGAAGTGTAATAGAGAGTACTTTGAAGGTGATAAAGTTGGGGGTATTTTTGTTTTTGATAAGGTGGTTTAGTAAAATAATTTAAATACATAGATTTGGGGGGGGGATCCATTTTTCAGGGAGGTGGGATACCCCCCTCATATTCATCTCACATAGTACTCTGTCCTTGTTGGTTCTTGGCTCAAAAGTCTACCTTTTTTTCCCAATAATTTTATTGGGGTCTCATCCAACTCTCATCACAATCCATACATACATCAATTGTATAAAGCACATTTGCACATTTGTTACCCTCATCATTCTCAAAACATTTGCTCTCCACTTAAGCCCCTGGCATCAGCTCCTCATTCCCCCCTCCCTCCCTCCCAGCTCTCCCCTCCCTCATGAACCCTTGATAATTTATAAATTATTATTTTGTCCTCCCTTCACCCACTTTTCTGTTGTCCATCTCCCAGTGAGGAGGTTACATATGGATCCTTATAATTGGTTCCCCCTCTCTACCCCACCCTCCCTCCACCCTCCAGGTATAGCCACTCTCACCACTGGTCCTGAAGGGATCATCTGCCCTGGATTCCCTGTGTTTCCGGTTCCTATCTGTACCAGTGTACGTCCTCTGGTCTAGCCAGATTTGTAAGGTAGAATTGGGATCATGATAGTGGGGTAGGGGGTGGGGATGAAGCATTTAGGAACTAGAGGAAAGTTGTATGTTTCATCGTTGCTACATCACACCCTGACTGGCTGGTCTCCTCCTTGTGTAACCGTTTATGCTCTTTAACTCTCTTTATCCCAAAAGAAAAATAAACTTTTCATCTCGTTCAGACAGGAGGCAGATTGTGTCACTTGGATCAGAGTACCCTGGCTTCCTTCTTCCCACCGACAACGGGACAGAGAAGTGCTGACCGTGCAGTTCACAGGGATGGCATCCTAGGCACTTGGCCCCTGTTGCTGAGTAAGCTCTGACTATGTGTCAGAGTAGGCCCCTGTGTGTCAGAGCAGATCTGTGGTCCCTGGAGTTTTCAGAAACTGTGGAATAATGGTTACTCGTTCAGCTGTGATCCACAAGGTCAGCAGTTCGAAGCCACCACTTGCTCCACAGAAGACAGATGGGGCTTTCTACTCCCATAAACAGTTACAGTTTCAGAAAGTCACAGGAACAGTCCTACCCTGCCCTATCAGGGGGGCTATGAGTCAGCATTGACTCAATGGCAGTGAGTTTGGTTTGGTGACATTTAAGTAGATCACCAGGGCTTTATTCCGAGGTACTTCTGAGCGGCTTCTAATCATCAGTCCCTTGGTTAATAGTCATGTTCCTGACCATTTGCACCACTCAAGGACATCAATAAAACTGACCAAAAACTTATATAATTTTCAAGGAATTTATATATATATATATATATATTTCAAAAGAAGCAGAGCAGGAGTTTAAAATGAAAAACTTTAGGAGAAAAAAAAACCTCTCTCCCTCTGTGCATTATAGAAAGTCATTTTAAATTTTTTCTGGAAAGTCATTTTTTTAATATCCTTCCAGATAAAAGAATTTGTATTTTTAAAGTTCCCTAGGAGATTATAATGCCCAATCAGGCTTTGGAATCATTGATCTAGTCCAGACAACAGAAAGCTTAACTATATTCCCAAGCAGATGCAGTCAGCAAACAAGAGAGCCAAACAAACTCAGCAAACAAAAAGGGCATGGCTAGAAAGTAGCATTAAATAATATAATAAATAAATAAATAATAGAATTAGCATTAAATAATAAAGAAATTATTACATCTTCCTCATACTGGAAAGAAATCTCTTTTAGGGTTCACAGAAATTACAACTATTTGATTTGTTTTGCTTCATCAGAAATACGAAGTGAAACACATCTAGAAATAAACATCTACTGCAAAATGAGTATTTAAGTCATTTAATAGGACAACATTTTAAAAAATCATTTTATTGGGGGCTCATACAACTCTCATCATAAGCCATACATCATTCCACTGTGTCAAGCACATTTGTACAACCATTGCCATCATCACTCTCAAAACACTTGCTCTCCACTTAAGCCCTTGCCATCAGCTCCTTATTTCCCACCTCCGTCTCTGCTTCCCCTTCCCTCATGAACCCTTGATAATTTATAAATTATTATTTTGTCATATCTTACACCATCAGACACCTCCCCTCACCCACTTTTCCGTTGTCCGTGCCCCAGGGAGGAGGTTATATGTAGATTCTTGTAACCAGTTCTCCCTTTCCACCCTATCCTTCCTCCACCCTCCTGGTATTGCTTCTCTCAGCACAGGTCCTGAGGTGTTCATCTGTCCTAGATTCCCTGTGTTTTCAGTTCCTATCTGTAGCAGTGTACATCCTCTGGTCTAGTCAGATTTGTAAGGTAGAATTGGGATCATGATAGTGGGTGGGGGGTTGGGGAGAGGAAGCATTTAGGGGCTAGAGGAAAGTTGTATGTTTCATCGTTGCTACACTGCACCCTGACTGGCTCATCTCCTCCCCGTGACCCTTCAGTTAGGGGATGTCCAGCTGCCTTTGGATGGGCTTTGGGTCCCACTCCACTCTCCCCCTCATTCACAATGATATGGTTTTTTGTTCTTTGATGCCTGGTACCTGATCCCTTCGACACCTTGTGATTACACAGGTTGGTGTGCTTCTTCCGTGTGGGCTTTGTTGCTTCTCAGCTAGATGGCCGCTTGTTTACCTAGGACAACTTTTTAATTGCAAGAGTCAACCCCAAAGTGAAACATGATCTAGGGAGCTAGTGTGGTCTCCTTTTAAAATGTTATCTTTAAGCCATAGCGTTCACTTTCCCCAAGAGAAGTGAGATGCGGAGGCGCCTACCCCGTGTCAGTTACTGCACAAGAGGTCTTACGAGACAGAAAAGAAATCAAAGACAGCGCCCTGGGCCTCCAGGAACCTAGGGCCTTGCTGTGGAGACAAGCACATGTCAATAAAGCACCGGCAGAAATGGAAGATCAAAACTCCAGCTACTTTGGCCCTAGGAGAAAGTCGGGTAGGAGGTAAGTGATGTTTTCCAGAGAATGTGTCATGGCTGAAGCAAGTCTTGAAAGAGTCGCATGAGGTTGAGGGTGATGTCTCTGAACACTCTCTCTACCCTAGCCTTAGGAGAAGAGAGCATCCAGTCATTTGTGTTTTGTTACTTAGTGCTGATTCTTGTTAGAATTTTGTTGGTTGTCTGTTTGTTTTCTTTTTTTTTAATATTCTGGTTTGTTTGTTTTGGTTTTGTCTCTCTACACGCATTGTCTTGGGCGCTATCAGAAATGAAGTACGTGGCACATGGCTGTGCCACCTGTGGGCGTGCTATAAATTCTTGGTGCCTGAGTGATTCCAGGTGGCCTCCATGGTGGTGATCTCATAGAGCCTTCTGAGCCTGGGTTGTCATTTTAGCATGTGCTCCCTCTACTGGTTGACTCTGAAAATTGAAAATTGGGAGGACAAGGCAAGCCCTTCTCATCCTTTTCAGGTCCCAGCAGGCGAACCAAGGGGGAGCGGGGAGGGAGGAGGGAGGGGGGAAAAAGGACCTGACGCCAAGGGCTTAAGTGGAGAGCAAATGCTTTGAAAATGATGAGGGCAGTGAATGTACAGATGTGCTTTATACGATTGATGTATGTATGGATTGAAACGTTTAAAAATTTTTAAAATAAAATAATAAAATAAAAAAGGAACAATAAAAAATTCTTCTGGCTGAAAGGATCTTTGACTTCAAAAGAAAAAAGAGAAGGAACGAAGTACAGAAAGAAAGAATATCTTACTCTCAACCTCATTTAAATTAACCATCTTAGGCAAGCCTGTCTCGCGTGGGCTCCAAATTGGTTTCCACTTGAATGTTTGGCCTAGGAATGTACAGGCTAGCGATGCTGAGGCTGGGTTTCCCCCAAGGTGCCTAGAGAGAGTAGGGTTGCCAGACCTGGCAAGTAAAATTACCGGATATCCGATTAGATTTGCATTTTAGGCGATCACTGTGTAACCTTTTCATACAAGTATGCCCAATGTGATGCCTGCCTGAGACATACTGAAAATGATCCATCGTTTATCTGAAACACAACTCTAACCAGATGCCTTGTATTTTATCTGACTACTCGAAGAGGGAAGAAAGAACTGAGATGGAAGAATGGATCAGTGCAAAGTCTAGGAGGACTCGTAGATGAAAACTGATAAAGCACAGTGTTTCCTGGAAGCTGCTGACACTGAAGCCATTAGACTTAAAGAGATACCAGCCCCTCCAAGAGTCTGACAGAAGTCTCTGAGCTGCTGGTTCGTGTCACAACACTCAAAGCAGAGAAAAACCTTGAAAGCTACCTAATTTACTCTGTCATCTTCAAAGCCCTGACATCCATCCTGCCATACTACATTTTTATACCAACACTCCTTTTTAAAAAAATTATTTTAAAATCATTTTTATTGGGGGCTCTTACAGCTCTTATAATATTCCATAAATCAATTGCATCAAACATATTTGTACATATGTTGCCATTATCATTTCCAAAATATTTTCTTTTTTAAAATCATTTTATTGGGGGCTTGTACAACTCTTATCACAATCCATACATCCATCCATTGTGTGGAACACTTTTGTACATTTGTTTCCCTCAGCATTCTCAAAACATTTGCTTTCCACCTGAGCCCCTGGTATTCGCTCCTCATTTTTCCCCTCCCTCCTTGCTCCCTCCTCTCCCATGAAACCTTGATAATTCATAAATTATTATTATGTTTTCATATCTTACACCATCCAACATCTCCCTTCACCCACTTCTTACTGTCCATCCCCCAGGGAGGAGGTTATATGTAGATCCTTGTAATCTGTTCCTCCCTTTCTACCCCACCTTCCTTCCACCCTCCCAGTATCGATCACCACTCTCAGCACTGGTCCTGAGGGGTTCATCTGTCCTGGATGCCCTGTGTTTCCAGTTCCTATCTGTACCAGTGTATATCCCCCAGTACAGCCGGATTTGGAAGGTAGAATTGGGATCATGATAGTGGGGGGAAAGAAGCATTCAAGAACTAAAGGAAAGGTGTATGTTTCACCATTGCTACACTACACCCTGATTGGCTCGTCTCCTCCCCGTGACCCTGCTGCAAGGGGATGTCCAATTCCCTACAGATGGGCCCTGAGTCCCCACGCTGTATTCCCCCTCATTCACAATGCTATGAATTTTTGGTCTTTGATGCCTGATACCTGATCCCTTTGATGCCTCGTGGTCTCACAGGCTGGTGTGCTTCTTCCTTGTGGGCTTTGTTGTTTCTCAGCTAGATAGTCACTTGTTTATCTTCAGGCCTTTGAGTTCCCATACATTACATCTTTTGATAGCCAGGCACCATCAGCTTTCTCAACCACATTTGCTTATGCACCTGTTGTCTTCAGAGATCATGTCAGGAAGGTGAGCATCTTAGACTGCTGAATTGTTAGAACAAAGTGTTCTTGTGTTGAGGGAGTACTTGAGTAGGGGCCCACTGTCTGTTTCCTTAATACTAAACCTATAAATATATGTACATAGATCTATTTTCCCTCATCTTATATAAATATATTTGCATCTGTGTATGCCTGTTTTTCGATCTCTATAAATGCCCTTTGCCTCCTAGTTCTTTCCTCTGTTTCTTTTTACTTTCCTCTGGTCCCACCATCATGTTCAGCCTTCGTTTGGGTTTCAGGTATTCTTCTCATTTACATGGTCCTTGATCCAGCCCTGCCAGACCCCGTACACCCTCCTTGCCACTGATTTTGGATCACTTATTGTTCCATTGTCTCTGGGTTTATTAACACCCTCTTCCTTTTCCCTGCCTCCCCCTCTCCCATGTCCCCCTGGAACTGTCATCCTGTTGTTCTTCTCTCTTCCGGCTTGTTTATTCCACCTATCCCATCCAGATAGCCATGCAGCAACAACAATATGCACCAACACAAGACCGAGCACAATGAACCAACAATAGAAAGTAAAACAATAGCTACAACAACAACAAAACCCTATAAATAGTTCAGGGTCTATTTGTTGTCCTTTACGAGTGCTTTCCAGTTGAGTGTGATGGAGTGCCATGCTCTGATCCCACATCTATCTGTGGGGACTTCATTGCTCTGCTGCATACCCCCAGAGGCTGGCTTCTGCGTAGTGGGCTCAGGGCAGGCACAATTCCCTCTGTGTGTCTCTAGTGTTGTCCCCAATGGTGCTATGGGTCAATGAGGAACACAGTGTCCCGTGGTGGGGCCGGCCTGTGGTGGTCTCTGTGCATTGCTGCTCTGAGCAGAAACATTGTCCTCAGGGCTTGGTGAGCCAGGATGTGCTTCACTTTTTCCCCCCCTTTCCCCCTCGTTGGCTCCTGTGTGCTCTGGTCAGACAAGTCCCTCTCCTTCAGGGCTGTCCTCTGAAGGGAATTCTTCTGGGGGGAGGGTGGTGCTGTCCACTTAGTTGGTAATGGGGCCGGCCCACCAACACTCATTTAAACCCTTAGTAAGATACTTTAAGGAATACTGTTAGAATTCTTCCCGTCTGAGCAGGAGGTGGGGGGTTGATTTCCAGCCCATTTGTGCCTCAAGTGCAGCCAGCACCCTTCAGACAGCACAGTCGTCGATATCTGTATGCTGTTATCACCTTAACTACCCTAAGAGCTTTCGAACTAACACGGACTGGGTGGGGGGTCAGGGGAAAGCCTGGCAACCCACTCCTGAAAGTCAGTCAGTGACCACTCTATGAGTCTGATCTACAACTTATCGTGAGGATAGCACCTCGCCAGGCATCATTTCATTGTGCTGTTGAAGGGGACTGATGTGATGGCAGCCAGCCACCCGTATCAAATCTTGAGGATCATATAACCTTGCATGTCTTCCCTGCATGTTTAAATCTAAGTGGTGACAAGCCAATCAGGGTGCAGTATAGCACCGATGAAACATACAACTTTCCTCTAGTTCTTAATACTTCCTCTCTGCCCACTCCATCCCACTATCATGACCCCAGTTCTACCTTACAAATCTGGCTAGACCAGAGCATGTACACTGGTACAGATAAGAGCTCAAAATACAGTGAATCCAGGACAGATAAACCCCTCAGGATCAATCATGAGAGTAGCGATACCAAGAGGGTAAGGAGAAGATGGGGGGAGAAAGGGGAAATTGATCACAATGATCAATGTATAACCCCTCCCATGGAGACAAACAACAGAAAAATGAGTATAGGGAGACATTGGTCAGTGTAACACATGAAAATTAATAATAATTTTTAAAGTATCAAGGGTTCATGAGGGAGGGAGGTGGGGATAATGAGCTGATACCAAGGACTCAAGTGGAAGTGTTTTGAAAATGATGGCAGCATATGTACAAATGTGCTTGACACAATGGATGAATGGATGGATTGTGATAAGAGCTGTAAGAGCCCCCAATAAAATGACATTTAAAAAAAATCTAAGTAGTAAGGAGTCCCTCCTTTAATTTTAATTTAGTGCCATTTTAATTTAGTCTCCTTATATATCTGAGATGGGCCCTGCCTGCTCTGCTTCACCAACAAGTTAACTAAAGGCAGCTGACCTACTTTCCTCAGCCTGTCTGTTTCCCAGTTGCCTGTTAAGTAAAACATCTGACATCTCAGCAGCCAGTGACTGTGTTTCCTAATGGACACTTGGATAGCCACAGTAAAATCAACCATAAATTCCCCACTGCTTCCTCCTGCAGGCACCAGGTGTTTCAACTGTGCCTTTAATATCTCAGGTTCCCCAGGCACCTAGAGGCACTTTACAGAACAAGTCTGGCGTGTTGCTTCACCTGTTTGAATGGCAAGTACAAATGCAGAACCTCAGTTACTCAGTCTCTTCATGCTTAAACATTCTAATAGAATCTGCAAACAGATGTCAGTCCCTGGCTCCTCTCCTAGTTTTGTTTTCTTTGCTCTGCTTTAACTGTGGTGAAAATATATGGAACAAGACATATGCCATCTCCATTTATTGAGGTCTAAATAAAGGCATGTACATATGCAAATATATTTATATATAAGGATTGGAAATAGATCTATGTGCATATATGTATAGGTTTAGTATTAAGGTCGCAGATGGACATTGGGCCTCCACTCAAGTACTCCCTCAATGCAAGAGTACTTTGCTATATTAAACTGGCATTCCATGATGCTCACCTTCCCAACAGAATCGCTGAAGACAAAGCGGGTGCATAAGCATATGTGGTGAAGAAGCTGATGGTGCCGGCTATCAAAAGATAGCATCTGGGGGCTTCAAGGCTTGAAGATAAACAAGTGGCCATCTAGCTCAGAAGGAACAAAGCCCACATGGAAGAAGCACACCAGCCTGTGTGATCACAAGGTGCTGAGGGTTCAGTTATAAGGCATCAAAGAAGAAAAAGTCATATCATTGTGTGCTCACCTCCTCAATACAATCACTGAAGACAAACGTGTGCATAAGCAAATGTGGTGAAGAAAGCTAATGGTATCTGGCTATCAAAAGATATAACGTCTGGAGTATGAAAGGCTTGAAGGTAAACAAGCAGCCATCTAGCTCAGAAGCAACAAAGCCCACATGGAAGAAGCACACCAGCCTGTGTGAACATGAGGTGTCAAAGGGATCAGGTATCAGGCATCATCAGAACAAAAATTCATATCATTGTGAATAATGGGGAGTGCCGAGTGGAGACCCAAAGCCCATCTGTAGGCGATTGAACATCCCCTTATGGAAGGGTTACAGTTAGGGTGCAATGTAGCAATGATGAAACATACAACTTTCCTTTAGTTCCTAAATGCTTCCTCTCCCCGTCCCCCCACCCACTATCATGATCCCAATTCTATCTTACAAATCTGGCAAGACCAGAGGATGTACACTGGTACACACAGAAACCAGAAACACAGGGAATCCAGGACGGATCATCCCTTCAGGAGCAGTGGTGAAAATAGCAATACTGGAGGGTAGAGGGAGGATAGGTTGGAAAGGGGGAACAAATTACAAGGATCTACATGTCACCTCCTCTCTGGAGGATGGACAACAGAAAAGTGGGTGAAGGGAGACATCAGACAGGGCAAGATATGACAAAATAATAATTTATAAATTATCAAGGGTTCAGGAGGGAAGAGGGAGTGGGGAGGGAGCGGATAAATGAGAACCTGATGCCAGGGGCTTAAATGGAGAGCAAGTGTTTTGAGAATGAAGAGGGCACTGAATGTACAAATGTGCTTTACACAATTGATATATGTATGGATTGTGATAAGAGTTGTATGAGCTCCTAATGAAACGATTTAAAAAAAAGATGGTCAGAGGACATGAACAGACAGTTCACCCATGAAAACACTGGAGGAAACCACGAAACGTCAGAAGCAATGCTTGCAAGCATTAGCTACTCAAGAGATGCACGTCAACACCACCATGAGCTATCACCCCACCCAAGTATAAATGGCAACGTTCAAATAAACAGAAAACAATGAATACAGGCCAAGCTGTGCAGAGACAGAAATTCTCATGTGCTGCTGATGGGGCTGTAAAATGGTGCAGCCACTGTGGAAAGTCATGTGACCTCTCCTCAAACCGTTGGGACTATCAAGACCACACGACCCAGGAATCATTCTACTTTGCATATGCTCCAGAAATAAGAGCCATAGTACACACACTCATATTCATCATGGCACAATTCGCAATAGCTAAATGATGGAAACCACCTGAATGCTCGTCAATGAAAGAATGGGCAAGTATGGGCCAAAGCTCATCTATAGACAATGCAACATCCCCTCACAGAAGGGTCGCAAGGAAGAGATGAGTCAACTAGGGTGAAGTATAGCACCCATGAAACACATGTTATTCCTCTGGTTCCTTGAGGCTTCCTTAACCCCTCAGTATCATGATCCCAATCCTGCCTTTCACTACAGACTAGGCCAGAACATGTGCACAGTTATAGATAAGAGCTCACGACACACAGACTCCAGGTCAGATAAACTTCCCAGGAACAGAAATGGGAGTTACGATACCAAGAGGGTAGGGGGAAAGATGGAGGGAGGGGGAAAGAAACCAGGGGGGAAGGGAAACAGCAGCTGGTGTAAGATATTAAAATAATAATTTATAATGTATCAAGGGGTCTTGGGGGGGTGGTAAAAAGAAGAGCTGATACCAAGGGCTCAAATAGAATGTAAATCAGGGGTCCTCAAACTTTTTAAACAAGGGGCCAGTTCACTATCCCTCAGACCCGTTGGAGGGCCGGACTATAGTTAAATAAAAACTACGAACAAATTCCTATGCACACTGCACATATCTTATTTTGAAGTAAAAACCAAAATGGGGCATAAGTACCCGGTGGCCTGGATAAATATCCTCGGTGGGCCACATGTGGGCCCCGGGCCATAGTTTGAGGACCCCTGATGTAAATGTTCAGAAGATAATGATGGCAACATATGTAAAAATATGCTTGATACAATGGATGTATGGATTGTTGTAAGAGCTGTAAGAGCCCTCAATAAAGTGATCTTAGAGAGAGAGAGAGAGAGAGCAAGTAAACTTTCATACACACAACGAGGTATTATGCAACTTTAAAGAACACAATGAGGAATCTGCCAGGCGCCTCAGACCATGGATGGGCCTGGAAGACAGGATGCTCACTGACCTGAATTGATCTCAAAAGAACAAATATTACATGAGCTCACTACTAAGAGTTTAGAAGCAAAAAAGAGCGTTCCCACTAAAAGAAACAGCCTCTGGTGGCGCCAGACGTGGGAGGGGAAGAGAAAGAAAGACGATCATAGGCTAGAGGGTAGACAACTGTCCATTTGGGTGAAGAACAAGACAATATGCTTTAGGAGGGAGGTTGGGAAATGAGAGCAGCAGGGAAAGATTCTGGGAGGCTTGTAAGAGCTAAAGGCAAGGGAAGCAAATACTGTTAACCACATGACCCTGCAAGAACAGTGATCTACAGGGGAGATACCTGAACGGACATGCACGCTGAGCAGGTGTGGGAAGGAGAGTGAGCGTACAGCCAGAATTACATGAAGGCTTGACAGAGGTGTGAATTTACCTTTGCTGCAAATGTATCCATGAATGCGGTGGAGCATAGAGTGTCTAGAGTTGTGATAGCTGCTTAGTCATAACCAAATGCCTTAACAGAATGAGTTGCGGGAACTGAGGGAGCAGAACCCTAGTCTTGGGAGACACCAAGTTCAATTGGTATGATGTAATCTACAAAGAGATTGAATGTTCTACACTCTATTTTGGTGAGTTGCGACTGTGGTCGTAGCAGTTCATGAACACCCCCGGGGAGGGTACCGTTTCTCTCTCCACAGGAAAGGGAGAGCGAGAGTAGACCTCATTCCTGCGTGCCAATCCACTTGGGCAACGTACCTGAGCAGAGAAACTCGGTCCCAGAGATGACTGCAGGGCCAGCCTCAACTCCAGGAGTGCAGACCTCTCTAGATGACAGTGTTGCAGCAGACACCCCTGAAGAGCGACTGGTCTGACCGGCCCGGGCGAGGAGGAGAGAGTGCCACAGACCAGCGATGGGAGCAAAGCCCCTAGGAACCCGATTGTTGACTTCTGACATGGGGGACAGCGCTGGGCACCCACTTTAACTGGTTGGGGGTTACTCACAAGGGGGCCACAATGAAAGTCTAAGGCATAATGGGAGTGGGGGCACGAGACTGCCCCAACCTGAACTGCAGGAATAGCAATGTGGACCTATGGGAAACTCGTCCTTTTGGACACGAACTCGGCTCTATGTCAAGAGCCCTGTTAGTTTGGTGGTTACCTGTATGTTGTTGCTTGTTTGTTTTGTTTTATCTTTTATGTTATTATTATTATTATTTTGGTTTTTTTTTTTTGGTGTTGACTGATGCATAAAATGCAGGATGGGCGGACAGACAGACTGTTCCTGGGGCACGGGCACTGGGGTGGTAGGAGGGAGTGGAGGTGAATGGGGAGCCAACAATGACAGATACAGAGGATAATAAAACTTCTAAAATGGACCGTGAGGAGGGTGTCGCTTTTCTGGGCATGTTTGACCAATCAAATTGTATCTAAAAGATATTACAGAGATGTGAATTATACACAAACATAATAGTGGGGTAGGAAGAACAAAATTTAAACCTATATATATGAATATGTATATGTTCATTTATGTATATGTATGTATATATAAATGCGACAAGGAAGCAGATAGGCTTTGAGCCTCTACTTAAATCTTAGCTCTGCACAAGAATGGTTTGTGTGATGCAGAAAGCTGATGGTGCAAAAGCTATAGCATCTGGGGTTTTAAAGGCTTGGAAGTGGCCATCTAGCAGGGAAGCAACAAAGCCCACATGGAAGAAGCACACCAGGCTGTGTGATTATGAGGTGTCAATGGGAAGAGATATCAGAAGTTCAAAAAAAGCACATCTGAATTGATAGGAAAGGGAGTGGATGTCGTGGAGATCCGATGTCCCCCAGCGAGACAATTGGATGGTCCCTCTCAGAAGGGCCTCAGGGACTGGAGGATAAATCCAGGGTGCAGTGTGGCCCTGATGAACCCCATGACTGTCCTCTAGTTCTTCAAGATTTGCTCCCCTTACAGTACGGTCCATACGCAATATACCTCATTGGTCACGTTAGACTTGTGTATGCTCATTTGTACATTTAAGATCATTCAGTACATGGTATTCAAGATAGATGACCTCTCAGAGACAGCGGCAGGAATAAGGGTTCCCTGAGGGTATGGGGAGTGACGGGGTGAGGGAGGAAGGGGCGGGAAGAGGGGAGTTGACAGCATCAATGATTGTATCGCCCCACTCAATGGGACTGAACAATAGAACTAGATGGGAATGGAAGGGATCTATTGGAATGAGTAAGGCATGTCAATAAAAATATTATTCAGGAAAAAAACAACATGAAAGCCAACTAAAGTACAACTATTGGTCTCGCTCTCCTGGAGAAAAGAAGAATGAAGACATGTGGAATCAACTAGTCCAATGGTTAGCGGGCCGTGCAAACATCAGTCTCCTTCACTCAGACCAGCAACTAGATGATGCCTGGCTCTCAATATCAGCTGCTCTGAGAGGTATCACATGATAAGGTCCTGAGAGAGGGGGCTGGGTGGAGAGGGGAGGATAGAGAATAAAAATCAAGATCATAAAGAGACCGGGCTTTCTGGTCAGGTAGAGGCAGATGGAACCTCAAGACTATGGCCCATACTTAATCACCTTACAGGTCTGGAACTGAACTCATCCCCGGGGTTAAAATTTGACCAAAGAGGAGCGTTTACCCAAGGACAAAGTTCAGGGAGTTGGGAAGGAAAGAGAAATGGACATAAGAAACGCTGGGAGGAAGTAGGATCCGTAATGGTACATGGATCACGGGAACTGCAGTGAGTCAGTTGAGACAATGTGTATGAATTATTGAATGTAAAACTGATGATCGGTTCTGTTAACCTTCACCCAATTCACAATTAAAAAAATCATAAATTAAGCCTGAAGTCTCTTCTTTGTTTCTAACTCCTGGTTGGGTTACAACCATGCACTTTGGGGACCAGCATGTACTGACCATGTTTCTGAGGAGACCAGGCATGTAGCCTTTCCCTCTTCGCGTCTTCTGTTTGCTTAGAGAGTGGATTTTCAATCTGTTGAAATTCTGATCCCAGGGTAGAAACATATATTCATAGAGCTAGACCATCTGATCTCACCCTCCTCAAGATGTTGGGCTATCGCAGGCAACACTGGGGTGAAAGAGAACACCATCATAATGAAGTGCTCATCATGTGAACGTAGTTTATACGCAACATGTGGACAAGGCTGCTCTTCCAGTGCACCCCAAACCCTCAGCAGGCATATCACAAGGGCAAGAACAAGGATGGCAATTTGGGAGGATTCGCTAAACAACTCTATTAACATCACTGAAGGAAGGATGGAAATCTCAAATTCTACTTTCTTAGTGAACTTCCTTTGCAGTGTGGGGGCCCCAGCACAACACAGTCATTTGGGTTAAAGCTGATATTTGTGGGGGAGGCATTGTTTCATTCTATAGCTGCCCTCTCCCCACACAGCTTTTAGAATACCCCATGTCAGTTTGTAAACACTAAATAAATAAGCATTTATGGAAGTGATGGTAAGGGAGTAAATTAAAATAAATTGCTCAGCCTTAGATTAGACGGCGACTGTTCACCTTTTTCCTCATCTCATTTCAAAGGCTCTTGACAGAACAGGAAATTTACCTGTAAATGAGGAAACCAGGAAATGGTGTATAATGGTATTTAGTTGAAGTTTTGTTTTGTTATGGTTGTTTTGTGTTTGTGTGTGTGGTTTGTGTTGTTTGGTTTTGTTTTTTCATTTTCAATCCACCTCCAGGAAGCCCTCTGACGCTAGGGAACTTCTGGCCTAGTCAAAGTCCGACAAGATGAATGGACACAGGAGTGTGGGGAGGCACCTGGGTGGGGCACCGTCAAGTGTATGTAGGAAAGGAATTCAGAGGATGAAGAGGGGTGGGCAGTGGAGGCACCAGGCAGCCCAGATGTGAAGCAGGAAGTGAATCTTCCTCTTCCCACTGTCACCTTGATACTCTTCCCTGTACTTTAAATCCTCAAATTCACACCCCATGACTCAGCTGAGTGACATCCCTTTCCACTGGACTCGACTGTACAAGGTGTGCCTTTAAGGCACCAGGAGCAACCAGCAAACAAAAGACTCTAACTCAGCCAGTCTTTCTCTCTCTCTCCCCACCTTGCACAATTGAAATAATTCTAAGAAATAGATATCTTGCCATCTCCCCCAAAGGACTCTCTCATGTACCGGCTAGTCTCCAAATTGTGTTCCCTCTTGGATCATTTAGCATTGTTTAGTTATTCATTTTTTCCCTTCAGATTTATGTGTAACTTCTGTGACATCATTTTTGTGCCATTTCTTCCCACCACGCCTACGTCTAGTACAGTTTCATATACATGAAGAGTATTCATGAAAACTTATCTAAAACTATGTAATATTGGCCGATTGCAACAATCCTAGGCTTCTGTTGAAAGACAGGAAAACTCAACTCTAAGCAGAAGCTGCTATTTATGGACATGGACAGACGTGTTCACGTTGTAAGCTAGCTTGACAGTCAAACCAAGGAAGAGCATTAGAAGCAGGAAGGCCCCGGGTCTATTGGCCAGAACAATCTGGATGAGAGTCCTGTGGGCCAAAAGAGTGGACCATGTTTCTGAGGGGAATTGTTTTACAGAGTTCCACCAGGTGTGGCGACCACTCGTCTGTCAGTTTGTTGTACTGTAGTTCGTGGTTTTCATATTGCCGTGTTGCTGACCGGAGGCCACTGGTATTTCAAATACCAGCATGATATTTCAAATCCCACCCATGGGGGACAGGTTTCAGTTGACCTTCCAGCCTAAGAATAGGAAGAAGGAAGAGGTAAACCACTTCTGAAAAATGAAGCCACTGGAAATCTTATAACCGGCAATGAAACATTGTCTGATCGAGTCCTCAAAGAGAAGCCCCTCGGGTTGGAAAGCCTTCAACTACAACTGGGGAAGTGCCATCGTCTCCTCAAAGTAGAGTTGACCTTAATGATGTGGGTGGAGCAAAACTTTCCAGACCTGCATTTGCTGATGGAGCATGATTCAATGTGAGAAGAAACAGCTACAGACATAAACTAATAAGCAGAATGTGGAAAGTACACACTATGGATCTAGGAAAATGGGAAATAATCAGAAACACAATGCATAAAGAGGGCTATCGGAGGCTTTATCAAGCTGAAATAGATTAGTACTGCTATTCTAAAGCATACTGTCTTCTGTCCTGAGAACAATAGATTTAAGATAAATGGTGGAGCATTCATAGTTTAAAAACATTTTAAAATCTATCTTGAAATACAGTGTTTCCAAGGGATAAGATACTATCCATGCCCTAAAAGAAAGACCAGTAATCTGACTATAATTCAAATTTACAACAATTAACACAAAGGATAAAGAACTTTACCAACTACTACAGTTTGATATTAACAAGACTCCATGCTATCAAGATGCATTGTTAACTACTAGTAATTAGCATTCAAAATCTGGAAACAAAAAGAAAGATCAGCAGTTGTAAAATATGACCTTGGTGATAGAAATTATGCCAGAGAGCATATGATAAAAATTTTTGAGGTCAGTGATTTCTTGAAAAGCTCTTCTTTTTTTTTTTTTTCAAAAACAAACACAACAATTATACATGTAGATAGAACGCAGAGGAATCAAACTGACCACATCTCTGGAAAGAAATGATGGAGACGCTCCACACCATCCATCAGAACAACACCACCTCTAGAATAGACCCTCAATTGCTCCATATTCAAGTTCAAATTGAAGCTAAAGAAAATTAAACCAAGACTGGAAAAGCCAAAGTTTAACCTTGAGTATATCCCATTTGAATTTAGAGACCTTTTCAAGAATACATTTGACACATTGAATACTAATGACCAAAGACCTGACAAGTTGTAAGATGACATCCAAGACCCCATACATGAAGAAAGCAAAAAGTCATTAAAAGTACAGGAAAGAAAGAAAAGACCAAAGTGGATGTGTTAGAAGAGACTCTGAAATTGCTCTTTAATATAGAATAGCTAAAATGAAAGGAAGAAATGAAATAAAAGATTAACAGATTTCAAAGGGTCACTTAAGAAGACAAAATATTATAATAAAACCAAAGGCCAATATTTGGAAAACTTAGAAGAAAGGATATAATTGGCATTTCTCAAACTGAAAGAACTAAAGAAAAATCTCAAGCCTCGAGTAGCAATGTTGAAGGATTCTGTGGTGGGTAATAGAAAACCACAGGAAGCATCAGAGGAAGATGGAAGGAATACACAGAACTGGTCAACATGCAACCGTTTCAGGAGGTAGAATACGATCAAGGACTGATGATATTGAAGAAAGACATCCAAGCTGCACTTAAGGTATTGGTGAAAAATAAGGTTCAAGGAACTGATTGGCCATCAAGTGAGATGTTTCAACAAATGGATGCAGCTTTGAAGGCACTCACTCATGGGTGCCCAGAAATTTGGCATCTGGCTGAAAGACATCCAAATCCATGCCTGTTCTAAAGAGAAGAACCAACAGGATGTGGACATTATCCAAAAATATCATTAAAATCACACCCAAGTAAAATTTTGCTGAAGACAATTCCAATGTAGTTGCAGCCATAGATTGACAGGGAATTGAACAAGGGATATCATTGCTGATGCTATTTGCGTCTTGACTCAAAAGAAAGAATACCAGAAATAGGTTAACTATTCCATTAACTGGGAAAAGGCATTAGACAGTGTGGATCATAGTAAATTATAGACAGCATTGCAAAAACAGGAATTCCAGTATATTTCATTGTGCTCATGTAGAGCCTATACATAAACCAAGCGGTAGTTATCGGAATAGAGCAAGGAAAAACTGCAGGTTTTCAATTTTTTTAAGTGCTTGTCCAGGGTGTATCCTTTCATCATACATATTCAATCTGTGTGCTGAATAAAAAATCTGAGACGCTGGATGAACTATATGAAGAAATCATAGCATCAAAATGGGAAGAAGACTCATAAGAAAGATATGCAGATGACACAACCTTGCTTGCTGAAAGCAAAAAGGATTTGAAGTATCTCCCAATGGTTCTCTAAGACTACAGCCTTCAAAATGGATTCCATCTCAAAAAATTAAAAAAAAAGACATTCAGTCCTCAGAGTTGAACCAATAGATAACATCATGATAAGTGGAGAGAAGAATGAAGCCGTCAAGGATTTCATTTTACTTGGATCGGCAATCAATGCCCATGGAAGCAGCAATCAGGAAATCAAACAATCAAATGACATGTTTATTGGGCAAATATGCTACTACAGAGGGCACATGGGACCACACCTCCATGACCTTTTTAACCTTAGAGCCCTTCCTTTGCCGCTATTAGTCATTCTGATCATACATCTCACTCAGCCTTGAAGGCAGGGAATCCTCCTCACTTCATTGTGCCCACCAGTGTCTATGATCCTGTCCCCTGGCACAGTCTCCATAGGATGCTATTGTCCAGTCAGTTGGGACTCTTGGTGATACAATGTCAACAGAGCAGAACACGGTGCCATTCTCATTGTTCTGTTTGAGCTCATGGTTTGATCTATCGTGTGAATCTATCTCATGCTACAAAAGATCTCTTTAAAGTGTTAAAAAGCTAAGGTGAATCTGACCTAGCCCATGGTATTTCCCTAGGCCTCCTGATGGCATCAGAGGCTTCCAGATGAGCTACAGTAGAAGTGGAACAGTGGTTGGGCCTGAGCCCTTACAGAAGCCCAGCCAGGAAGTCTGCAGAAACAGAGTACCTAACAATTGAAACATGTTTGTCCCGTTCAGTAGTAACACTTCTCCAAACATGTCCCCAAGAAGAATAAATTGTAATCTTTTCCAAGTGGCTGGGAGTTGTAACTTATGAGTTTGTAAATCTACCAGGTCAAATTTCCCTTAGGCCACCCCTCATCCTACCTCCCATTCTCCTATCCCTCAATCAAATCCACATGAACCTGGGTTTTCTGCTCCTGGAGCTTCACTTGAACTTGAGCTCAAGGACATCTTTGTGTGCCTTCCCTCCGTATTCCATATCTCTTCAACGAGCTTAAGTGGAAGCCCAATTCTTACTCATAATGACCTTATACAGCAGCATAGACCTATTGCCAAAGTTGGTAGCATAGTGGTTGCACGTTGAACTGGGATCCCCATGATTGGCAGTTTGAAACCAGCAGCCTCTCTGTGGGAGAAAGACTGGGCTTTCTACTCCTGTAAACAATTACAGCCTTGGAAACCCACAAAGGGGGCAGGGTGTCACTATGAGTTGGTATCGACTCACTAGCAGTGAGTTTGGGTTTGGGGGCATCTTTTCTGGGAGCAGAAAATCTCATCTTTCTCCCTTGAAGCAGCTGTTGGGTTCAAACTGCTGATCTTGAAGATAGCAGTCTAACACATAACCAACTGCATCACCAGGACTTGAGGCCCCAAATGCCACCACCCACAGCCACCCAACTCACAGTTGGATATACTGTCATTTCAGGGGGCAGCATCTGCGCAAGAGCCTGTGGTGCTGAAGGAAGAAGTTCAAGCTTCACTGAAAGCATTAGCCAAAGCCAAGACTCCAGGAATTGATGGACTACCCATCAAAGTGTTTCCACAAGCCAATGAAGCGCTGGAGGGATGTCTTCGTTTATGCAGGGAAATCTGGAAGATAGCTACTTGACCAACTGACTGGAGATCGTATTTTTACCCATTCTACAGCAAGGTGACCTAACACAATGGTCAAATTAGAGAGCAATATCTTTGATATCATATGCGAATAAAATTTTGTTGAAGATCCTCCAACAGTGGTTGCAGCTGTCCATTATCAGGGACCTGACAGAGGTGGAAGTTCCACCCTGACAGCCCTGCAGGCTCCTCCATATCTGCCTGTCTCTCTGCACACACACACACACACACACACACACACACACTTCCATCTCTCCAAAATCGTTTCATAATTCTACAAACTTTATCTCAAAACCCATGGCCGTGTGGTCGATTTCAACTCCTAGTGACCCCGCAGGACAGAAGAGAACTGTCCCTGTGAGTTTCCAAGACCATACCTCTTCACAGGAATAGAAAGCCTGATCTCAACTTCTCCAGAGCGACGGGTGGTTTTGAACGTGCTGACCTTGCAGTGACCAGCCCAACGCGAAACCCACTAGGCCACTAGCGTTCCTTCACCGAATCCTGCAAAGTAATACGGCGCCTCCTGGTCTCTGTTTCTCCCAAATTCACTCTGCTGCCCACAGCGGCCTAAAGATCACCATTCTCCAGTAACCAAGCTTGCCTGTTACCAGAACACGTTGTTTGTGTTTGGGACGAACGTTTACACAGCGAATTAGGTTCCCCTTGAATCATTTTCATGCAAATTGTTTGGTTACAATGTTTACAATCAGCATTCTCTCCTTAGATCCATTCGGTCTGCTCTGTTTGCATTGTCCATCCAGCTTTTCCTGCCTCCTCTCTCTCTCCTCTTCGCTTCTGAGTCAAGGTTGGCCTTTTGGGCGCCTACCGTTGGTCGCTATGGTTATTTTATCGGCCAATCTATTACTTGGCAGGAAAGGGTCCTGCAGAGGCAGCGTCAAATCCAAGTTTAAAGGTTAGTTGAGGGCACTAGGCTTGGAAGTTCCTCCAGCCTCGATCAGTCCTGGAGCTTCATCCTGGGGCCGGGTCCTGATAAGTCCCGCAGGAAACCGCATTCGTTCTCTCTGATTACAGAAGTTTACACATCCATTTATTTGGAAAGCTGGGTGAGTTGTGTTGGGGTTTTTTGTTTGTTTAAAAAAAAATCCAGGATGAGCTTTCTCGGGAGCCTGGTCCAGGACGTGAGTCCCCCGCGCGCAGGTTGCGCTCCCCTCCGGGTCTCCAGTCCCGGCCGGCGGGCGTCCTGCTCCTCCCGGGGCCCTGGCTTCTCCAGGCCCGCCCGCCCGCCTTCCAGCGCGGGCAGCTCGCGGGCGCTCCCGCCGCCCACAGCCTTGGGCGGAGCCGCGCGCGTTTAAAAGGTGAGCGGGTGCGGAGGCCGGGCTCGCCTGGTCCGCGGGGCCGCGTGCACCTGACTTCCCTCGGGACAGCTCTGCGAGCCGCCCGGACCCCGCCGACCTCGCGCACCTCGGTATCATGGCCAAGGTGCGTGCGCCCCAGGAGCGCTGCTGGAGGGGCCCCGGGCACGAGGGGGGTATGGTGGGGGTTCAGCCACAGCCAGAAAGAAAAGCCAGGGTCCTGGGGCAGGAGCGGGGAATGGAAGCTGCTCAGCCGTCTGGTCTCACCTCCGTGGTCCCACTCCCCGACACTGGAGAACGCCAGGGGTGGGATCCCAGGGCCAGCTGGGGTGAAGAATTCAATCCCGAGGTGCTGGAAGGGGCCATGGGGGTCCTAGGGCAGCTCCAGGGGCACCTGGGAGGAGGGAGGGGGTGGAATGGGATCTGAGAGGGATTGCATCCGTAGGCGTGCCCAGTCCCCCTTGGGGAGGTTCACGAGCTCGGTGAACACGCCCCTATTTAGAAAGGGGACACACATCTGGTGGGGCCTAGGAAAATGTGCCTCCTTGGAAGGGTCTTGTGTAGAGTTGAGGGAAATAATCTTCACCTGCCCTACCCCAAGAAGACTGGGTCCACCCAACTTCCCCCTAAGTGGGGGCTGAAAGGGGAGACAAAAAAGGGATGAGAACTCATTGCTTGAAGGTGAGAGAGAGGCGGTCCGGTCCTTTCTCCTCCTCCTCCCCTCCCCTCTTTACCAAGGGAGAGGGAGGGGGGAAAGGGCGTCGCGCCCCACCCTAACCCATATGTCCTTGTATGTGCCGGACCCACAGAGGGCCATCATTGGAGGAGGTACTTCCAAAAATCCGTTTTAGGTCAAAATTACACCGGGGTTTCTCTTCCAGAGGACACCAGAAATTTACTCCGTGGAGCTCAATGGAACGAAAGACTTCCAGAACAGCGGCAAGGAGGACGGCCAGGAGAAGTCCAGCAGGGACCTGAAGGACACGTGCTGGAACCGCAAAAAGAATCGCCAGAAACAAGAGATTAAAGAAGAACCTGATCTGGTCAGTAGCCTTAGGTCCAACGGGGTTCCCCTGATGGCCACCCTTCTGAGAGCTTGGTCTTATTACAAAAGAAGAACCGGGTCAAGCAACTGAAAAGTCTCTTAAGATTTGTTTCCTTGTTAAAACAAACAAAAACACTCCGTGATAGCATCTAGCAGAGTCAGGCTCGGTGCGGGATTCCTGCATGTGCTTGGAGCCTGTCCCAGGTACAACTCAGAAGGGGAAACCCCTAACTCTCTCTCTCTTCCCTGCTGGTTTAAGTGAGATGTCTATAGCAGATTACCAGTTTTAATAACATCAGACTAAATGAACCAGAGCCTATTGAGATAGGCAACCAAAGACACTAGACTGTAGACATGCAATGCCCTATGCGAAAGAAGATAGGCGGACAGATGTTTAAGAATAAGCCCAGAAACAGCACTAACCGAATTTAAAACCTACTTTGATTCATTCTTCAGTTTACGCCTTCGTAAAATAAGAATTAAAACCGATGCCACGGCTGAATGAGATAAGGCAGGGCAGGGCATATCGTTGTTCAGTAAGTAGTGCTTGCTTCCTGTGTGTTTGCAGCAGTTCAGATGGAACGTATGCCTACTCTCCCTTGGACCTGTTATTTCAACAGAAATATGTGGGTAGGAATATATGTCTGTGTGCTGATGGCAATGAACACCTCTTTTTATTTTCGCTTTGTGGAGATTCAGGTTGGGGTGAAAAATGATTCGTTCTATATTATTGGTGAGAGTATTTTTACTGTTTCCCTGCTGAGAAAGGCGCGTCTCTCTTTCATCCTCTCATCTTCACCAAGCTTCTCACAACCAAATCCACTATCATCAAATTGATTCCAACTCAGCGTGGGTCCTGTGGGACAGAACCACCCGACAGGGTTCCAATGGCTATCTCAGTCTTTACAGAAGCAGACCGCCTCACCTCTCTTCCGCAGAGCATGCAGTGGGTTCCAACTGCAGATAGTGCCTTTTAGTTTGTGAAGGAGTGCGTGGATATTTTTGCATTCCATTCTTCCACACGTAGAACCTTGACAACAACTAGTAAACCTTCCTGCCTTTGAGTAAATATCAAGAGGTTGAGAATGGCCTGTGCCTGGCTGTGTCTATGTCAGCCAGCAGAGGGCGAGCAGACACCCCACAGTCCTCTCTGATCAGGCAGAGAGGAAGGACTGTATTTGGAATGTATTTTCAAGTGTTCCGTCCCTGCAAACGCTGGCTCTAAGCATCTCTTAGTGGTATCTGTCCAGAGCTTAGCCTGCTGTGGGGTACTCTGTGCTGCTTGTTTACCTGTGAGCCTCAAGAAAGTAAAAAAAAAAAAAAGACTATGCCTTAATCTTTTGCGTTCCATTCAAAACATTATTTGAATGAATGAGCAGGCAAAGCAGAAGCTAGGTAGCAGAGGGCAGGAAGTGAAAGAATGATCTTTTACTGGGACTCTCCGTCTCTCTGATCAGTTGAGTACTTGAGTTCCATTTCTCAAGTATGGGAAAGCATGCTTCTTCGTTCCAGAGACACTCAGCTGGGGCTGCATGGATGAGGGGTCGTGGTGGTTGGTGAAGCAAATCCCTGGAGAAGATGCAGTGACTCTGGCTTAATGTTGCCTGTTATCTTCACCTCATCTCAGAATTCAGGTCTGGATTAAGCATCCGCATCCTAAGCCCTGGAAGACGAGTGTCTCAGGACTTAAACCTGCCCTGGGGAGCAATGGTGAAGTCACATGACTTACTTTGTGGATTAAATCAAACCACAGCTACCATGTGGCAAGTGGCAAGTGATAAGTTCAGGCTGACCCCTTCAGGAATGGCCAGAAAATCCCCTAGCCCTTGGATTCAGACAAAACTCTTGAAGACCCCTCCCTTACTGCTCTAGTTAGCTGACAAAAGAGGTGGGTTGTTTTTGGGGGTTTGGGTTGTTTTTTTTTTTTTCTCTTCCTACACTTCCTGGCCTCCTTTCCATTCCCAGTGCTATACCCAGCTCTCATGGACCAGTCACCGCTCCGGATCCGGATGTGTGGGAGGATCTAACCCCCTCTCTTCTTTTTCCTTTCCCGGATTTCAGGATGACCACAAACTCAGCAATGAAGACCTGGAAAAGAAATATGGAACCAACATCATGGCGGTAAGTCCTCGGGAACCAGGGCTCAGGAGGAGAAGGGCCCTGGCCATGCACCTGAGCAGGCTGTGGGAAAAGCAGATGTCACGCTAGAGAGAATGACCTATAGACAGGACTTTGAGAGTAGCAGGACTTTTCGATGTGGCAGAAGAGCTGGCCAACCTCAAGGAGCCAAGGTGTCTGAGACAAGGTCTTTTCTCTGATTGTTGGCCATACAACACGATCCATTTTTTGTTTTTGGCTATGACTGCAGAAAAGTGGGCTATCCTCACACCGCTACTTATACTTTCCTCGCTGTCGCAATCCGAGGTAGCTTTTAAGCCTTGTGCTCACAGAACAGTATGGGACATGGTACTCTTCTTATCAGAGAATGGGGGTCGGCCCTCAAAGCTCACACTTTCCTGCTCATTCCAACCTCTCCACTAAGATGGGAGGATCTCCCCGGGAGCGCAGTCAATGACAGCACCAGCAGAAATGCTGTGAGTTCAAAGTCAAACGAAAAGTCAAATCTTGGTGTCTGGGTATCTTGGTACCATGTGCTTTGGATACAGAAAGCACACCAGACATCCCCTCTGTGTGCAGACCGCCGGACTGAAAATGGAGAGCTAACAAAAGGAAATGAGGTCGTGTCTGGTCTTGAGGTGTCAATAGTTCTGTGGGGGAGGCAGATGTGTGTGAGGATAACAGGACATAGTTCTCAGGTTGAAGCCATCAGCTGAGAGAACGGTGAGCCTCCTTCTTAGGCGACCCAGTGTTGGCACTGGGATTTAAGAGAATGGTTCTACTTCATGTTAGCAGAGTACCACGGGGAGCCCAAAAGAACAGAGTGTGAGCGGAAACTGGGGCCACTGGGAGAGAAGGGAAGAGATGCGGTGGAACGGGTTAAATGGGATGAAAACAGGCAAGCTATGAAGCTCAGGCAGCGAGGCCATAGAAGTGTCTGACAAGCGCAATTTCTACACAGCGGAGTGATTTGCTCAGCAGTTTGGTAGATCAAGTGTAAAGGTTTTTTCTAAGTGGGAGATGGAAGGGGGCGTGTCTAGATTTTGAAGATCGAGACAAGAGTCCAGGCAGGGCAGTGGGAACGAAGTCTGAAGCAGGGCAGCCGCAGTCCGAGTGGAAAGAAAGGGGCAGATTTGAGAGATGTTTCCGAGAGAAGCAATAGGGCTGGAGGAGGAGGAGACTGCCCGGGCGTTTTCGTGATTCACTGATGGAATGCATCAGGTCGAGGAGGCAGCCGGGAGAGATTGGGCCAAGTGGGAGAGTGAGAGGTAAAGCCATCAAATGATGTGAAACAGCTCTGGGATGCCCACATGTAAACTTCCCATCGTCATTTAGAACTGTGAGTCCTGTTCTGAAAATGAACAATACGTGGAAGGCGATGGCATTAAGTTGGTTACTCTGAATCCAGTGGATCAGCCGATGTTTGTGTTTTCAATACAGAAGAACACATGAGGCCTCACTCTCACTGGCGATGGCTGGGCTTTATCGAAGTAGACTCTAGGCGACCTCAAACCACAAACCTTTGGGTTCGCAACCAAGGACAGCATTGTTGGCACTACCCAGGGACTCCAAAAACCCAGTCAGTTACCATCAGATCCATTCCTACTCACGACCCTCCTGTGTGCTCCGGAGTAGAATCGTGCTCTCATGAAAACATGAGCGTGTCCTTATTCGTGACACAAAGGGCCAGGTTGGTACCTGCTGCTAAAGATATATGCACTCTAAGAAATAATCGCTTTGCTCTGTTATAAACTAACCTTAAAAGTAGCTGGAGCCACGGAAACCAGAAATGCTGGTTTCATTATTCATTAACCTCCCCTTTAAATTATTCCTCCAGAAAACAATCCAAATTAATAGACACATCCTGTTTCCAAGACGCATGAAAACATGCCGTTTTCAAAACTCCAGGGATCTTGTAACCAAGACTCTGTGAGCTTGTGAGTATTTTATAACGTTCACCAAATTCCATGAATGTCAAACAATCAGAAATTTTGGTCAAAGGTCCTCCATAATGACAGTTGGAGCCCAAGAGTCATTTGTGGAACTACTCAAGAAACGAGCCTCTAGAGACCTCCCCCCATCTAAACTTGAGGGACGGGAGGAAAGTGGTCACTAAACAGAGCGCTTGGGAGAGGTGTCTAGATCAAAGGCATAAATCTGACCTGAACCATTAAAACGTTGCCAGTGGATCCCTCCTATGATGTTGGCTGGACCTGATCTGGTTTCCAAAATTGTCTGTATTTGGGGTTTGTATTGTTGTGTTTGGTTTTTATTTGTTCATATTAGAGTGGATCTCAGAGGTGTTATGTCAATGGAGGTCACCCTCTTGAAACTGTGTTATTGGCTTTCCCGTTTTTCGGTTTATGAAAACTAGGATCGATGAACCAAGAGGGGCAACAAGTAGAAGGAGGGGTTCAGAGGGAGGTGGGGTAAAAGGGAGGCAAAGTCAAGGAGCCCATGTAGAAAAAGAATGTTTGGAAACTGATTGTGGTAACAACTGTACATTCCACTTGACACGATTGAAATTTGGAATGATATGATACATATTTTAAATCCCAACTAGTAATAACAATACTAGTAAGTTCTCCATAGGGTTTCTTATCCCTGTGATCTTTCAGAGGCAATCCGCCTGACCTTTTTTCCGAGCCACCTTGGGGGGGTTCCAAACACCAACCTTTCAACGTGTAGCCAAGCACTTGGGACACCCAGGAGCCCCATCGCCCCTATCGAGGGCCCCAAATGAACAGGACTTGGTCCTTACAGAGTTGCTCATCCTAAAGAAGAAGGTTTCTGCAGAGCTTTCTAATCAGAAAACAGTTTGGGGGAGGGGGACAAAAGTCCCATGATTTACATGCAAGATGCACCTGTAGACAGCACGCAGCATCAGGGAAGACTCTGGCAAGAAGGGACCTTGTGAGGAGCTCAAAGGTTGGGTAGGACTTATCACTGGTAAGATGAGCAAGCACTCAGGGCGGGTGTGCAGAAAAGTAGAAAAGCATCGTGCATTGCTCTGCAGGAAAGGAGCCCTGGTGGGGCAGTGGCTAAGAGCCAGCCCCATAACCGAAAGGTCAGTGGTTCAAACCCACCAGGCCCTCCATGGGAAGGAAATGTGGCAGACCGCACCTTGGTAACCCTGTGGGATTCTACTCGATCCTTTAGAGTTGCCGGGAGTCAGAATCCGCTCAGTGGCAACAAGTGTACCAAAGTCGCAGAATCAATAGGACATCTTTTCTGGACTGACTTTGCCTGTGGATCTGGTGATAAGCTTGCACATTTCAAACCCATCTTAGCAAAGATCCATCTATTTCTAAAGAAATCTGTAGGAAAAAATAACATTCCTTCGCAGAGCTTAGTGCTGAGGAGCTTGGACTCTGGAGCCAGGTTTTCCGGGTTGAAGGCTGGCCCTGCCATTTTCCACCTGAGTGACCGTGAGCGGGTTCTTTATCCTCTGTGTGCCTCAGTTTGCACATCTGTACACGAAGGATTACAATAACACCTTCCTCAGAGGATCATTCTGGACAGCAAAGGAATTAATATGTGTAGGGCACTTAAAATCCTGCCTGGGTGGTATTCAGCATTCAACAATCCTCAAACATGGGGAAGGGGAGGACTGAGGCGATTGTCCACTTGTCCCTTTGGTCTGGCACATTAACTCCTACCTCAACCGGCAGAACGCTGATCCGGAGGGAGAACTAATCCCTGTCTTGGTTTTCCTTATCCTTCCCAGGGTCTTTCCAGCACCAAGGCTGCAGAACTCTTGGTTCGCGATGGACCCAACTCCCTCAGCCCTCCCAAGGAGACCCCAGAGATTATCAAGTTCCTCAAGCAGATGGTGGGGGGCTTTTCTATCCTCCTGTGGTTCGGAGCCATCCTGTGCTGGATCGCATACGGGATTCAATACTCCCATGACCCATCCTCATCTCTCGATAACGTAAGGGCCAGCTGTTCTCCATCATGCTTTGCTAACTTGCCAAGAGAGAACAGAACCATGAATCCAGGCTTATAGGACAGAGCACAGAATTGGAGTCAGGGCATAGGTTTTAGAAAATCAATAATTTCCCATCCATAAAATAGAAATTACATCTGGCTGCATAGACTTGAGATGGTGTAAACCTGGATCTAAGTATGTATTTATATATGATATGACACATATGAATATACAACACATATTTTTGCATAAATATATTTTTATTATATATATGAGAAAACATGATGTGTTCCAAAAATGCTAAGTCAATGTAGACTGTTTTCTAGATATTTTCCTTCAAAGCTGTCTCTTTTTTAATCTTGGAGAGCATTTATTGACAGTAGGGAGCTGGCCACCAAAACGACAGAACTAAATTAGCTAACAACATGCTAACAGATAGAAGTGGGGCACAAAAGACTAGAAGAACCTAGAAGAGAAAAATCAGAAAGCATAATCAACACATTAGTGGCTGCCTGGAGCTGGAGGTGGGGTTGAGAGTTGACTGCAAACAAGCACAATTGAGTGAGCTTTCTAGAGTAAGGGAAATGTCTTAAAGCATTATGGTAGTGTTGATTGCGCAACGCTGTGCATTTGCTTAATTAAAAAACCTCTTAATTATTGAATTGTACACTTATTGTTGTAGAAATGGGAAACACAGGGAGGAAGTGGGATAAATGATATTATACTGTGCAATCAATGGCATGAAACAAAATATATGACATGTTGATTGGAAAACTGGTCTGCTCTATAAGGTTTCACCCAAATCACAAACAAAAGTTATATATATATATATATATATATATATATATATATATATATATATATATGAGGGCCTGTAAATGATATGGAACCAACTGCCACATTATCCATCTGTCCATGGTGAGATCAAACCATAGGATCTGGCTCCTTACTTGTTTTCTTTTTTCTTTTATTTTTCTGATTTTCTGTCATCACTCAGGTGTATTTGGGTGTTGTGCTGGCTGTGGTGGTTGTGTTGACGGGCATGTTTGCGTACTACCAAGAGGCCAAAAGCACCAACATCATGGCCGGCTTCAGTAAAATGATTCCTCGGGTGAGTAGACCAGCCATCTCTCGTCTAATGTCTGCGTTATCTTCATAGGAAGAAGCAACGACTACTGACCAAAAAAAAGTGGAGAGTTGGTAGCTCAGGCTCTGGACCCATCATTTTCTATCTGAGAAATTTTGAGCGAGTTACCTATCTCCTCACAGGGATTTGAGATGATCAAATGAAATAAGATGCAGGAAAATGGTTGGTCAAGAACCAAATAGGACAGAAATACTCATCCTTGCACAACATCTTCTGCTATTGCTTGGAAGGATGAGTGAACCATTTAGACAACTTCATTATTCAGGAACACCTGGAATTATTCCAAAATACCTCTCCCCCTGCCTCTGGTTCAGAGCTAGGAGGTGAGCGACTTCATTCCAATTCCTATAGTAAGCTGTAGAAGTTTAATGAGTGATCACTGACAGCCAAGGAAATTGGCCTAAGATTCTTTCTCTGGGACAGGTTAGTTCCCAGTCCTGAACTCAGTTCATGCTGTCCCAGATACTGTCATTGTGAGTCACTAGGATGTCAGCTGTGTGTCCTCTGGGGAGCCCATGTCCGCTGTTGGCACAGACCATCGGAGTTGGGTTCTAGAAGGAAAGCTGGTGGATGCAAAGGGTGCCTCCTTCGTTGCTAAAAAGCAGGAGATCCACATCTTTAGTTTTCCCTCCTTTGGGAAGATCGCTGAATCCTTTAGCTTCACCGTCCATGTCCTCCCTGAACTTCACAGCCACGGTCACTCACCCCAAACTGTCCCTCCCTTTGCAGTCTCTGCCTACAGCAGCATTTTCTGGCTCCAGGAACATCTCTGTGTGTGCTTTCTCAAGAAAAATGAGTTCTGGGGTCTGTAGACACCCCCTCCCCAAGTGGAACACTCTTTCGTTTTACACCTTTTTGCTATTTGCAACTACACCTGTGTATTCTCATTCATCCATTTCTGACATTCGGCAAGGTATAAAAAGAATGACGAGGACCTGATGCAGAGGGCTTAAGTGGAGAGCAAATGCTTTGAAAATGATGAGGGCAAAGAATGTGCGGGTGTGCTTTACACAACTGATGTATGTATATGTATGGACTGTGATAAGAGTTGTACGAGCCCCTAATAAAATGTAAATAAGATTAAATAAATAAATAAGCTAAAAAGAAGAAACCTTAAAACAAAACAAAAGAAAAAAGATAAAATGGCACTAGCATCGTTCCAGGATCTGCGACATCTTTCATGTGTTTCTCTCCCAGCAAGCTCTCGTCATCCGAGATGCAGAGAAGAAGACAATCCCCGCGGAGCAGCTGGTGGTGGGGGACATAGTGGAGATTAAAGGAGGAGACCAGATTCCCGCAGACCTCAGACTGCTGTCTTCTCAGGGGTGCAAGGTAAGCATCGTGTGGCACCTCTAAGGATCAGCTTGTTACCCGTTGGTATTCTATTGGTTTTACCAATTTCAGTGTAACTCAGCCAAGGAGCCCAATTTTGAGCATTTTTCAAAATTTCCTCCAGGTGGATAACTCATCGCTCACTGGGGAATCTGAGCCCCAGGGCCGGTCCTGTGAATGCACCCATGACAACCCCCTGGAAACAAAGAACATTGGCTTCTATTCTACAACCTGTCTGGAAGGTCAGTCCGGCTGGTTCTTAGGGCCAGGTGTACTTTGTCCTCCTTAGGCTTTATGTTTTCTCTTTTACCATTTCTGGCTTGAAAGCTTTTCCCAGAGAAAGCATGAGATCGAAGAGTCTAGAGAAGTGTTTTTTAGCCTGTGATGTCATGTAAGCCGCCAGAGAGAGGGCTGCAAAGTAGATTGTGTTCCTCTCATAGCCAAGGACCCCTGGAATAAATTGTCTACTTCCCCTATAGGCACGGCAACTGGCATGGTCATCAACACGGGTGACCGCACCGTCATCGGACAGATTGCCTCCCTGGCTTCAGGAGTTGGAAATGAGAAGACCCCCATTGCCATTGAGATCGAGCATTTTGTTCATATTGTGGCAGGAGTGGCTGTCTCCCTGGGCATAACTTTCTTCATCATCGCAGTGTCCATGAAGTATCCTGTCTTGGACTCCATCATCTTCCTCATCGGCATCATTGTAGCCAATGTGCCTGAGGGTCTTCTGGCCACTGTCACTGTGAGTCCATGCTGTTAGGTAGTCACTAACTCTTCCTGTCCCTTGACATTGTTAACCTCTGTGCTAGGGAAGCTCCTGTTAACAAACTGCAAGTCTCCTCTCTGTCTATCAAGGAACTCTTGTCCCATCACAAACAGCAATGGAGCATTCTGAATAGACCTTTACTTAGAGGGACAAAAGGAATTGTGACAAAAGGAATTTTTTAATATTAGAAGGCATTGTCCTCAAAACACAGTTTCGTTTTTAGGAGTTCATCTGTACTCATGCAATTTTCTCTTAAGATCTATAAGATAGGCTTGACTTATCATTGAGTTTTTTGTTTCAGTTAATCCCTTTCCCATAATTCATATATATATACATACATACATATATATCGATCCTTGGAAATTTCATCCTAAGAGTTTAGGCCCAATCCTCAGCCACATTGTTTGGCTCAATTCTCTTTTGTTTCTCAGAACTGAAAAACTGAACTTCCTCCCATTTTCTTCTGCAAAGCAATTTGTTTCTTCCCTGCCCCTCTTACCCAAATTCAACTATGGATCTTCCTTTGTAAAAACCAAAAAGAAAAATGCACTGCCATCAAGTCAACGCTGACTCATAGTAAACCCCTGTGGGTTTCTGAGACATAACTGATTACAAGAGCAGCTGGTGGTTTTGAACTACCAATCATTCAGATCACAGCCCAACATGTAACCACACTACCATGAGGGCTCCTTCCCTGTGCAATAACTAGTTCCCTTAAATCCTAGGTCAAACCCAGTCTCCTCCTTAGTCTCTGCTGTGGAGGTCCTGTGGGTGGGGGAAGGTGATTCACATTTAGAGTTATATGTGAAGGTGGCCAACATTATCATGGGCCTGGGACTGTCCTGCTCAAAGACTGAAAGAAGAAACTTTTGAACCCCTGATCTCTTCTGACTCCATAAGATTGTATTTGAAGAAATTTGAGCCAAGAGAACCCTTTGATATCAGGGAGTTTAAAAGAGAGAGCTAAGAGTCTTTAAAATATGGAAGTCTGAAAATTAAGCTTCTTGGTTTCCCATGGCAACAGATGAATTCTTTGAAACAGCCTCCTTGGCATATACCAACCAACTCTCTTCGGACACATTCGTCCCTGCAGGGACGACACAGGCCAATGGATAGTTGACAACACAGGCCACAGCGGCCTTGCCCTCTCCGTAATCTGAGTCCCTCAGAGTCATTTTCTTCACAAGATGATGGGACAAGAAATTTAAAAGAAAATCATTTTCCAGATAAGGCTTATCAACATCGGTCCTGGAATTAGTCTATTTCTCTCATAAAATTCAGTCCTAGCTAAACTTAGTTATTTATATATTGAGACTGAAGTCAGAGTAGCTACTTTTGTACTTATACTTTTAAAAATTATTTTGTTTCTACTTGTACGATTCAGGGGTAGCTTCCAGTTGTACAGTCATTCTCTTTCCCCTTTTCTGATTTGTTCTTCTTCCATTAAAATAAATTCCATGACCCTTAGGGTTCCTATCAAATCATTCAGCTCTAGGATACCACGTAGGTAGATAGATCTTCAAAGGGCATAATGTTGAAGGTAGACATTCTTTACTAGATAAAGTAAACTGTTGTTTGATTTTCAGAAAACTTCAGGGCATATTTCAAATATAAGCCCTCAAGATGATCTCAGGGCAATAGTTTCAAGGGTTTATCCAGCCCCCAGGCCTCCCAAAAGTCTGTAGTTCAAGAGACTATTAAATTGCGTTCTGCATTCACTCTTGTGATCAGCATTTTTCTGTGGAATCGCTGATCAAAATATTCAGTAATATCTACCTATGCTTTTCTTTTAAAGCTTCTTTCTCTCTATCTCTCCTCCCCCACCCCACCCCCATCTAGGTGGCCCTATCACTGACGGCAAAACGGATGGCCAAGAAGAACTGCCTGGTGAAGAACCTGGAGGCGGTGGAGACCCTCGGCTCCACCTCCATCATCTGCTCTGACAAGACAGGGACTCTGACTCAGAACAGGATGACGGTGGCCCATCTGTGGTTTGACAATCACATCTTCATGACCGATACAAGTGAAGATCATTCGAGTGAGTTGGGTGGAATATTCTGCACGTTCCAAAACTGTGGACCTGAGCAGGGGAGGTGGGGGGTGGGGATGGTGGAATAAACTCACCACGACCATGTTGGTATGCAGTCTCTGAGAGTTATTTAAGCAGAAGGACTAATTCATAGCATGCTCTAACATCCACTTTCTACTCTTTATTTTCCAGACCAAATGTTTGACCAAAGCTCTGGGACCTGGGCCTCCTTAGCCAAGATAATAACTCTCTGTAACCGAGCTGAATTCAAGACAGGACAGGAAAATGTTCCCATCATGAAGGTACAGCTTCTACTTTATCTTTTTTCCCTTAATTTGGCTTTAAGTCACAACCAGTTTGAAGCAACGTCTTCCATCTTGTTTTGAGGCTTGATTTAATCTCTCCAGTGGAGACATGAAGAAAATCCCCGCCCTTATAACAAGCTTTGAGACTGTACCAACACTTAAAGGTTCTCAAAATATTGATTGAGGAAATTTGAAAAACATGTTTTACTCCAATAAATGAATGTTTGTTTCTTTAATGGATATTTTCCCTCTGCAACGTCTTTACCAATGAAATGGGTATAATCGAGGGTCTTAAGAATAGATAAATGCTTTTTCACTGAAGTTGAAAATGCAGTTGGATGTGAATTAGGAAAGAGGTCTTTGGGCATCTTCGTATTGGCAGGTTAAGCTACCAAGGCGTCAAGAATTAAGAAAATAAACAATAAATTTCCCCTCCCTCCCATCCTTCCACTTCCTTCCTCCTTTCCCCTCTTTCTCCTCTTCTTCCTCTCAGCGAGTCTCGCCTACTCTAGGATGTCTCCCCTTTTCTATTGATTTCTTTCATGTTCATATAGGTTTTAGTTTGTCCTTTTTCTACAAGACAGCTTATCAATTCCCCCTTTGGACCTGTCTCTTCTCTATTAATATCTCTCCAACTTTTCTCTCTAGGTCTAAATTCTCACTACAACTCCAACCTGAATCCCCACCTCACTGCTTGGGCATTTCCACTGTGAAATCCTGCTATGATCTTAGACTCCCCCCAAATTACACAGCTCATCTCCCACTGGATCCACCCAACCTGGATCCAAGCCAATATTTCATCCCCTAAGTTTGTCTTTTTCTATGGCAGCCAGTCTACTTGTCATCCAGGCTAAAACTTTTAGACATTATCTTCAACTCTCACCTTTCCTTATGCCTCATGAGTCACCAAATTCTACTGTTTCTGCTTCAAAATGTATCTAATTCTAGTTTATCCCTCTCCTAGTCTTTCTTATTTATTTTTTCAAAATACAAGCTTTTTTTTTCAAAATACAAGCTTTTATCCTCTTCTAATTTTAATACTTCCCTGTTTTCAACCTCACGGTTTAGGAGATCAGCCTACCTTTCATGGCCCTCCATAATCTTGCCAGCCCTCCAGACCCATCTTTATCTCCAGCATTCACACTAGAATCCATCCACTTTTGTATCTTAATTCATCTTTTATATCTGAATCCATGTGTCTTAGTTATGCAGTGCTGGTGCAACAGACATGCTTCAAGTGAATGAACGGCTTTAACAAGCAAATGCATTGTCGTGCCGTTTAGGAGGCGAGAAGCATTCGGGGTGCCAGCTCTAGGGGAACGCTTTCTCTCTCTGTCAGCTCTGAGGGAAAGTTCTTATGTCTTTTCAACGTATGTGGCCTGGACCTTCCTTGGAGAGCTCCGTGTGTTTTGGCATCAACCTTGCCCCTAAGGATAGGAGCTGAGCAACACAGCGACCCTGCGTCCAGTGGATACACTGCATTCCGTCCTCTTCTTTCTTGGTGGTCCTCAGAGCCCTCTCTCTGCTTCCTAGTTTAATCTCTTTTACATCTAAAAAGAGATTGGCTCAAGATACAACTGAATTCCATAGATGGCAACCTGCCCCATAACATAATTGCCTCTAACTTTGCTTTATTAACACTATAAAGATGCGTATTTACAACACCTGGGGTAATTACATCTGACCACAAAATTACAGATAATTATGCAACACTGAGGATCCTGGCCCAGCCACACTAACATGTAGTTCAGGTTGGGGGTGGGGGGACACAGAGTTTAATCCGTAATAACATGGCATCCTGGTTTTTGAAAATGCTTTCTCAGTTTTCCCGTTCTAGCCCAATCATTTCCCAACATCTAATTCAATAGCTGATTCTTCCGTGAATCCACTCAGTCCTCATTGAGCTCCGGTTTCTCTAAACTTCTGTAATCCCAATAGTTGGCACCACCATTCTTTGATCACTTACTAAATGTCAAGAAATCATGTTGTCTGTCTTGCTAGATTGTTAAACGCTAATAAAACATGCTGGTTCACAAGGAAGGTCAGTTTATTGAAAACAATCACAAAAGAACCAAGTAGTGCGCTGGAAATATTTACTTTGTTCAATTCCCAGAAAATTGTGGTTGGAGATGCCTCCGAAACGGCTCTCTTGAAATTCTCAGAGGTCATTGTGGGCGATGTGATGGAAATTAGGAAAAGAAACCGCAAAGTAGCTGAAATCCCCTTCAACTCCACCAACAAATTCCAGGTGAGTTTTCCCTCACCACTGGCATTTTTAGTCACCACTGGGGTAATATTTCTAACTGCTCCTATCTTTCGGATCACACATAGTTAGAATGATGCCTCAGTTTAAAAATAATCCTCAGGGCTGTGGGGCCTGGCCATCTGGTAAACTCAGATCATGTTTTTCTCGCTAGTCTGCTGTCTTTCCCTGAAGTAGGATAGAGAAAAAAAGACAAAGAAAAGTGAAGAGTTTATGAAGGTCGTGCTGCTCCGATGTATGATCCTTCTGAAACACACACACAGTAGCGCCCCCACCCCCTTATGCAAAGTTTTTTCTTCTGAGGTTTCATTTATACATCTGGAAGTGTTTAATGAGTAGTACGATAAAATCTCTTGCTGACCCTTTGTCTAGCATATCCACACTGTGTCTAAACTACCCACCCATTAGTTATTATTTTTAGTCTCCTTCTGTGTCTAATTTATGAATTAAACTTCGTAAGTGTGTAAACGGAGGACAAAACCTGGTACATCTAATATGAGGTACTACGTGAGATGTCAGGCATCCACTGAGGGTCTTGGGACACAAAGGTGCTACTGACTACTGTACCTGTCTTTATACACATGGGGAAAGCAAACCACTGCCATGGGGTTGGCTCGAACTCATGGCAACTCCATTTGGGTTAGAGTAGAACTTGCTAAACAGGGCTTTCAAAGGGTGATTTTCCAGGAGACCCCGGCTTATTTCTGAGGGGACTCTCGGTAGACTGGAGTCTCTGGCCTGTAGGTTAGCAGCCAAACACACTAACCTTTTGTACCTCCCACAGACTCTTAGGCAGGCATTGACATCAACTATCCACATACACCATCGCCTCATACGAGGAGACAGATTTTTAATAAATTAAATACATCCATTAAAGTGAGTTTTGTGAAAGTGGCAGGCAGCAGCATGAAGGAAAGGGAGAAAGGAGAACTAACCCTATTGCACAACCAGTGTGTGTCCGACAGCCATTCTCTCCTCACAATAGGTCTGGAGGAAATACAAGGTAATCTCCATTTATGAAGAAGGAAACAGGCCCTTAAAAAAATGGTTGACGTGCATCTCTTAAGTGGCACAATCAATTTCCACAATTAGTTTGCTCAACTTCCAAATCCACGCTTTTCTACCCCAACACAAAGGCAGGCCAATTTCCTCTCGGTTCCTGTCAGCAAGCCTTGGCTTTTGCGAAAACAAAGGAGTAGCTCTCAGATGGCCATTCTCGTTACTTACTTCTCTGTCCGGTGAGCAGCCAAGAGGGACCTCCTCTCACCCCTGTGCAGGAAGAGAAGAGTCAGCCCTGTTGAGTGGCCTCCGCCCCCTCCAGGGAGTGGGACAACCACCTCCATCTTCCTCTTCTGAAATGGCAAAGCAACTGTTGGTAGCCCAAGAAGCTGTGTCAGGCAGGCCTTCCCATAGAGTCCAAGCCCAAGAGGAGAAGATCAAGATGGCATGGCTTGGCAGAGCAGTAAGGCCTGTGCCTAGCATACCCTTGCTTTTGTAAACTTTCTGGCGATTACCCATCTGTCTTCGCTTGCACGGACGACAGGGGTGTCAAAGAACTGTTGGAAACATCTTCCTGGAGTGTTGTTGCGATATTGCGTTAGGTGCCTTCAAGCTGATGTCTACTCTTAAAGGCCCCATGTGACAGAGTAGAACTACCCCCATAGCGGTCTCCAGAATGTTATCTTCTCAAGAGCAGATCGCCCCTCTTCCTTTCATGGAGCCTCGGGATGAGTTCACATTGCCAGCTTTTGGTTGGCAGTTGAGTGATTAGTCATTGTTTTAGCAGGGCGCTCTTCCTCGTGGGGCATGGGCCAATAAAGGAGAAGATTTAGGTAAGTCAGCAACAAATTCAAGTTTATGGTGTGAAAATACTAGAGTCAGGAAGTCTCTCATTCAAAGCAAAAGTGAAAGACACGAGTAGGAGTCCTAAGACAGGGGCGCTGGTGGCCTCGTGGTTGAGCATGGGACTGCTAATGGCAAGGTCAGAGGCTCTGTCTGAGAAACTCCCGGGGCAGTTCTACTCTGTCCTATAGGGTTGCTATGCATCGGCATGGACTCGATGGCAGTTGAGTTTATTTGTTTTGTGTGGGACTTGGGGTTCATAGTCCTAAAAGAGCAATTGTTAGTCATAACTACTGCATGCAAAGCATTCTACATGGACTAACTCATTAGTTCTCACAACTCTGTGTTGTGGGTGCTATGATTCTGCCCTCTTGCAGATGAGGAAATGGAAGTACCAAGTCTGTCACACACCTAGGAAGGGGCAGAGCAAGGTAGTCCAGTGGAAGATGGCGTGAGATTATCTTCTAAGATTCAGAATCATTTTACCACCGTGGAGACATTCTTTGTCTCCAAGAAATGAAGTAAAATGCAGATTCCATGAGGCCTGTTCTATTTCAACCATACAAAGTTAGAGGAGAAAGTGACCACGCAGAGTTGAAACTGAAAAGGAGAAAGGGCCCCTGTGTGGACTTCCACTGAAGAAGTCAAATCCTGTAGATGCTATTGGGGTCCTTCAAAGGCATTACAAAACAAAACTCCACCCTAAACAAAGAGCTGTAGAGACTGTTCTTTGGTGTGACGAAAGGAGCCCTGGCAGTGTAGTGGTATTGGGCTGCAATCCGTATGGTTAGCAGTTTGAAACCACCAGTAGCTCTGAGGAAGAAAGACTGGGCTTTTTTTCTCCTGAAAACAGTCTCAATCTTGGAAACACACAGGAGGTCACTATGAGTCAGCATTGACTCTATGGCAGTGAGTTCAACTGAAGGAATAACGATGAAAAGTCCATATCTTACTTAGTAAAATTTCTCAAACCCGACACTCAAAAGCTCACTGCCATCGAATCGATTCCAACTCACAGTGACCCTAGAGAACATATTAGAACCGCCTTTTGGAAGTTCTGAGGTTATAAATCTTTACAGGAGCAAAGCGTCCATCTTTCTTTAGTGAAGCAGCTAGTGAATTTGAACTACTGGCCATCTGGCTAGCAGCCTACCTTCTATGCCACGAGGGTAGCCTATGGCAAATTGGGAACGTCAGACAATGTAATGTCTTAACCAAGGCTGAATTTATTTTATTTAAAGGCTTGTCTTTTATATCATTGATGATTAAGGGCAGAGACTCTAGCACGTGAGAGCCTGGGTTCAAATCCAAGTTCAATACCTACTAGTGTATGATCTTGAGCAAGTCA
Organism: Tenrec ecaudatus; assembly: GCF_050624435.1. Lineage (NCBI taxonomy): Eukaryota > Metazoa > Chordata > Mammalia > Afrosoricida > Tenrecidae > Tenrec > Tenrec ecaudatus. Next base: position 12,671,761 of record NC_134540.1, read on the forward strand.
ATTAATTTCTCTGTACCTCAGCTTCCTCATCAGCAAACAGGTAATAATAGTACCTGTTACCTCAAGCTTTTTTGGAGTATTAAATGAGTACACGTGGGAATCACTTAAAACACAGCCGGGCACATGGTATACACTGTAAATGTATCTATTATTATAATTCCTACTTTTTACATTTAAAAATTCAGTCATTTTTAGGAAACGATGGTGATGACAAAATGACAGATGCTTTTTGTTTGTTCAGTACTTTTGCTTCTTTATACAACAAATCTGGCAACACCTAGTCAACACTCACCCTCACGAAGAGATCATTGAATATATGGGTGCTATAGTAAAGAACAGTAAAGAAACTAGATGGTGCCTGGCTAGAATAGAAAGAGCATCAGAAAGAACAGCGTCTCTGGTCTTAAAGGCCTATCTTCAAACAAGCAGCCATCTAAGTGGCACGTCAACTAAGTCCACATTGAAGAAGCACACCAGCCTATGTGATGCAAGGATGGTAAAGAATATAACCAAAGAAGGGAATGGTATCAGATCTTAGATTGTGAACACCTGCTTTGCAGAAGGCTGTGGATGTCACTGGAAGTCCAGCATCCATTTGCAGGGCCCCCACGTGGATTCAACCTCTGTTGAATCCCTCTGACCTAGTCAAGAGGTTGAATAGCCTCGCTACCAGACAGAGAGCCATCGAAAGCCAATTGTGGCAGATACATTTAGGTTAAAATGTAATGTCTTATCATTTGAACTGCCTTTGGACCCATTTTAAAGTTTCGGTTTTTAATATTTTCTGCTTTCTTTTCAAATGGAGGTTTGTCTGTTTTCTCTAGTCCCTGTTGGTTTTTATTGTTGTTTGCTTCCTGTTTGTGTTTTGTATCATTTTCTGTGTATGAAATCCAGGATAGGTAAATCTATAGAGACAGTAACTGGATTAATAATTGCCTAGGGGCGCAGCAGGCAGGTTTAGAGGGAATGGGGAGCTAACAACACTGAGTATGAGAAGAAAATGTTCTGAAATCGATCGTGGTGATTGCACAATGATTGCACAACTCTTCTTAATATGTTAATATTCAGTGCTATGGTCTATGAAGTATATGCCAATAAAAGTGTTTTTTAAAGAAAGAAAAGTTAAATTTAACCTAGAGATAAATATAGCCTATTAAAATGTAAATATATAAAAAAGTAAATATAATCTAGACTAGTCTAGACTTTATATTTGTCAAGAAGACTTACATGCAAATCATGATTTAGGAATTGAAAAAGAAAAGTTTAGATGGATAAATGAACGTTCTTTCTCATTCGTTTATAAAAATCTAGCTTACTTATGTAGTCTAGTGTTTCTAATTTTCCTTCAAAAACTTTAATAACATTGGTGGTATATCTTACCCCCACTACCACACCCCCCCTGGAAAAAAAAGCTCTCAACACTATGTTGGTCCTGTACTCTTGTAGTTTTCCTTATTTAATTTCACTGAACTATGATATCCAACAAGGAACCCATGGAACATGATGGGCTGCAAACTGCAAGGCCAGCATTTTCAAACTACCAGCTGCTCCATGGAGAAAGATGGGCTTTCTGTTCCCATAAGCATTAGTCTCCGAAGCTCACAGGAGCAGTTCTACACGGTCCTATGGAGTTACTATGAGGTGGCAGTAACTCAATGGCAGTGAGTTCGATTTGAAGTGATATTCAACAGTCTGACAGTGACTGATCTGTTAGCAAGAGACCCAAAATGGTTTTTTGTTTTTCCTTTATAATTGACTTATTTTCTTCCATATATTCCAGCTTCCTAGAACTCCTGCTGAGTACATGGAAGATAGTGGGATTAGCCATTTTTTTCCAAAAAAATTTATTATCTTATTAGGATAAGCTAGAAATAGAATTTCTAGGTCAAATCAGATTCATGTTAAAATTGTGATATCTAATACTTAAGTGTCCTCCAGAAATTTGCACGAGTGTCTACTTCCTTAGACAACTGTTATTTTCCCTGACACCCAGGCAGTGAGACCACATCAGTCCTTAGACGAGGAGGCACAGGAGATTCCTGCCTACCTCACGCCTGCCTGAGCTCAGAGTAGTTGTGTCTGAAGGAGAGCTTCTCACAAGTTCTTTGGGAGGTAAAGGTCAAAGGGGAGATGCAAAGACACACAGTCCCTGTCCCTCTCTTGGGCACCCCAGAAGCTATGTAGGGTCACTATGAGTCAGAATTGATTAAATGGCAATGAGGTGACTTGAGACAAGTCACACCCCTAGTAATGAAAATGGAACCAATAGCAGACAACATGCTGTGTCTGAAAGGCTCAATTCTCTCTCCTCCAGCTCTCCATCCATGAGACCGACGACCCCAATGACAACCGCTTCCTCGTGGTGATGAAAGGGGCCCCCGAGAGGATCTTAGAGAAGTGCAGCACCATAATGATCAACGGCCAAGAGCAGCCCCTGGACCAGAGCTCAGCTGAGGCCTTCCACACAGCCTACATGGAGCTCGGAGGCCTGGGCGAGCGAGTGCTGGGTGAGCTCTTTGGAGCAGAATTCTTTTTTAATCATTTTGGGGGCTCTTACAGCTCTTAAAACATTCCATACATCGATTGTATCAAGCACATTTGTACATATATTGCCATCATCATTTCCAAAATATTTTCTATTTGAACCCTTGATATAAGCTCCTCTATTTTCCCCTCCCTCCCCAACGCTCCCACCCTCGTGAACCCTTGATCAATTATTTATTGTCATTATTATTTCATACCTTACACTGTCCATTGTCTCTCTTCGCCCACATGTTGGTTATTCATCTCCTTTTGGGGGGATTATTTATCCAACCTTGTAATGGTTCCCCTTTTCTCCCCCTCCCAACCATTCCCCTTCCCTCATGATATGCTTCTCCCACTACTGGGAGCAGAAATCTTATCCATCACCCAATAGCTGCAAGGTTCCAACCCTGTGTCAGAGCAAAAGACAAGGCAGGCAACGTTGAGTCATGTCTTATTTAGTAGAGTCATGTGGCACCCACACGAGAAACATTAGGAAGAATAAGATAAACATCGTGGAAACCCATAACACAATGTGCATGGCAGTTTAAAGAAAGACGACATCAATTCCAGTGAGAAAATCAGGGACGATTTTACGAAAGGAATTATGTGTGAACGCGAGCCCTGAATGACAGACAGCATTTTGGAGGAAGGTTGGGAAAAGTCTTCAAGGAAGAGCAAACCCTCCGAGCCCGAGCCCGAGCACAGGGGCAGGGCTGATAAGGAAGGGAAGCTGGCCTTGCGCAGCCTGTCTGCTGGTGCAGAATACAGCCCTAAGAAACAGGTGAAACCTTAGACTGAATGGGTGGGTGAGGAATCGGGGTTTCGTTCTGCAAGTAGCGGATTGCCGCTGACAGCTTTGCATCCGCAGCGACTGCTCACTGATTTGGTGTGCTTTTTAGTATAAAATTTGGCAGCCGCATGGAAGATGGGTTATCTGGGAGAAGAGAGACATGGTTCTAAGTAGAAGGTGGCTACATTCATTATTCACATGAAAGAACATGGGAATTTGCTCCAAGGCATTGGGAATGAGAAGAAGGAGTCAGATGAAGAGACTTCATGGATACAGACTAGTAAGATTTAGTTTATCTGAAAAGCACATTTGGGGGGGGGGAGTTTACATGATTAGGGGGAGGAAAATGTCTGTCCTTGAGGTAGGGATGGTTGGAAAGAACCTTAGAAACACTCTTAGTGTGGAGGAGCCTAGTCACGGTGACTTAAGCTGTCGGAGGACCGTGCGGTACAGTGTGCGAATGGTGGGATGAGCAAAGAATGTCTTCTCAGAAAAACAGAATGATAAAGTCAAGGTAAGAGAAATTAATTCCTGAAGAGAAAGGGTCATCACAGTTCTTGCCAACGGAGATGTTGGAATCTGTGGAATGAGTGTTACTAAACGATGCGTGAGTCTGTAAAGTAAATGAAATACATGCATGAGAGAATGATGCTTTGGCAGGCAATCAATATGCCACAGACTGGATCACCTTTTCAACACCGGCCTGATAGCCATCTGATGACAGTAGTTCTAGAAGCTTCACGTTTGACCCCTCAATGTCTATACTTTATTGAAATGTGTGTAGTGGTAATCCAAGCTGGAATAAATTAAAAGGAAATGCTAATGAGAAGATTACAAGATGTTAGCATCTCACCAGACACAGAATTCCCTGCTAGCTCAACTTGTGAGAGGCTTCAGAGAAATAAATGGTTCCACACATTCCCCATAGCCTTTCTCTCATGATGACCCTGATGAAAGAAAACGTGATACAACTTCCTTGATATGCCAACTTCCTTCCCAACTTTGGCCAATAGCAAGTGCTGCTTTCTCTCCCATCAACAGCCTACCTACTTCCAGACCTTCCTTCTTTCCCTGAAAAACATCTACTTCTCCCGTAGGACCTAGCTCCAATGTTACCCCCTTGGTACAAGTCTTTCCTGATCCCAGGAAGGCAGAGGAGAGCTCTACGCTGGAGCGCTGACTGTGTTTTAATATATTTTATCTCTTTATCTTTCTGTCTTCCCCACTGGGACATCTTCAGAAGTAAAGGTTTGGTGTTTGTATCCCTAGAATGTACCTCGGACCCTAACCACAGTAAGTGGTTAGGGATTAAATATGTCTTTTCTAAAACAATGCATTGTGGAGTCGAAGGAAGTAATTCCAAATAATAGCTCCACGACCATAATGGTGGAATATTAAAGCTGTGAGGGTATCAAAAGGTTCCCCCATTTTGTTCTGTCAGGTCTTCTCCAAGTTTCATTAATTCTCAAATTCATACCCATTCCAGGTTTCTGTCATCTCTACCTGCCAGCAGATGAGTTTCCGGAAACCTATTCATTTGACATCGACGCCATGAACTTCCCCACCTCCAACCTCTGCTTCGTGGGGCTCTTGTCCCTGATCGATCCTCCCCGGTCCACTGTGCCTGATGCAGTTGCCAAATGCCGGAGTGCTGGGATCAAGGTGGGAGTTCTCTTCCTGACTCCAGAGGTCCCCCACTATATGTTGTATCTCTGAGAACCTGTGTCATCGAAGGTGGTCAGTTTTTAGAATTGTGTAAATATCATATTTACCTTATTTTATCTCTGCTTTCAATTAATAAAGGATTTGGTAACTGTCCCCCTAAACACAAAATGATATGGCAGGCGGAACAAACCGCTATAGTAATGACAGCGAGAAGAAAGCTATCTCCCTCGGGCGTGGACAGCTGTTCACCACAGTAAAGGTTTTATTGCATAAGCTTGAGGTTAAGCTTCCAAACTCTCTTCATCTTCCTGATATTGAAGCCAACATGGAGTTCCGTCACCATGCTACTATCCAGAAACGTGGGACAGCTCCAAATAGACATCTCTCAGCCCTTCCACCAATCATGTGGGAGCAATTACTTCCTCCTCTGACACCCTAACATCAGAGGAAGGTACTTAAGAAGCTGGGGAGCAAGGGTTGATTCAATGTGATCAGTGTGTCCAAGAGAGAGGGGGGTGTCTTAAGAATTTCCCTCGAGGACAAACCACAAGAATCGCAAACCACATTCTTGCAAGTCATGCCAAGTATGTGATCGTGAATTCCTTCTGTCACTGGCCTAGTTCCTCACTGTCCACCTGTCTTCTCGTTGTCCTCTAGGTGATCATGGTGACGGGTGACCATCCCATCACAGCCAAAGCTATCGCCAGGAGTGTGGGTATCATTTCATCCAACAGTGAGACAGTGGAAGACATCGCAAAACGCCTCAACATTGCCGTGGAGCAAGTGAACAAGCGGTGAGCACCGAGCCAATAAAGCAAAAACGAGTTCTTCCACCAGGGCTCTGTTGGCTTTGAAAAGGGCTGTGTGCTCTTTGGCACAAATCACATTTTGGCAAAATCCTCTGTCGGGATAACACTAGAATGATTTGATTTGTAATTCTCCTATCCATTAATTCACTCAAACTGTTAAGCACCTACCATATGCCAGACACACTATTGACACTGGGGAATATTATCTTACGTCTACATTTCAAAATTCAATGAAGTAAATCTGAAAATTCGTGCCCAATTCAGAGTGAGAAAAACAGGAATAAAGAGTGTATATGTAATTACTTGACACTGATGTAGTTTTAGAGTCAGGACTATTAAGACCTCAATGGATTCCATGCATCCCCAGTGGGCATCTTGGGTATAATCTGTATATGTAAATATATTCTTCATCTCTTTTCTATTGGACTGTACATGGAATGAAAGCGGCCTAAGGAGAGACTTGATTTGTCCTTGTTTCTTCTAATTATGTTTCCCCCAACAGTTCTCTTGGCATATAATTCACACAGCACACAATTCAGTCGTTCAGTCCCATCAAGAAGAATTGCACAATCATCCCCACAACCAGTTTTAGAAGATTTTGTTCATTCTTGGACTCGTGACTAGCTAATCTTGTCCATCCTTTTATTTCTCCATCTATCCATTCGTTGACTTATTGAAACCTGTGTGTCGCAAAAAAATCCAGGTCGGGTTCCGTTTCACTTTTTCTTTCTTAGCCCCTCAGACCTGCGATTGGCCTGATGGTAATGAGTCGGGGGGGGGGGAGTGGGAGGGGGCTTACGGCTGTGATTTCTCTCTTTTCCTCCTCTCTCTCTCAACTTTAACTGTATTGTTTTTTGTTTTTATTTACTTCCATATATTTCTCTTGTTTGTGGAATCACTACAAAGAAAATATGTCAGCCCACCTCACCCAGTCACATTAGTGACAGCACCCCATTAAACCCAGGGGTGGGTCTGGTACGGGGTTCTTTTCTTTTCTCCCCGCCCTCCAGAGTGTCTTGTCCCTTTCCTCGCTTCCCCTTTCCCCGCAGCCCTGACCAAGTTCTAGTCTTCACAGTCTGATCCTTCAGTCTGAAACCCATTTTCTTTGTCTTTATAAGATGGACTAACTTTGCTGAGCATAATTTCATACACATCTTAAGGTACTTGACAGACTTGTCATTGATTTTTAAGGGTGCATAATATTCCATATATGAATGTACAGAATTTGTTTATCCATTTCTCTATAGCCGTTTTTTTTTAGTTGTTTCCATCCTTGTGCTATTACAGAAATTGCTGCAATATACGCGGGTATGCATGTATACATTGGTGTTTCATTCTTTATTTCTTTAGGGTAGATACCAAGTAGAGAGATTGCAAGATCATATTTGTATTTGCATTTGTTTAAGGAAGCACCATACTGATTTCTATAGTGCCTGTAAATTCTGCAATTTTACCAGCAATAATAAGCATCCCAATCTCTTCACATCCTCTTCAGCATTTATTATTTTCTGTAGTTGTAGTTGCTGCTTAATTTTGTTCAGAGTGTCAGTATGCAGTGGTATCTCATTGTTGTTTTTATTTGTATTCCTCTTAGGCTAATGAATCTGAACATTTCTTCATGCGACTGTTGAACACCTAGATGTCATTTTTAGTAAATTGTCTATTCATGTCTTATGCCCATTTTAGATTGGGTTATTTGTATTTTTCTTATTAGGTGGTGTCATTTTCTATAGATTTTTGAAATTAGCCTTTTATCTGATATATTATTGCTAAATATTTTTATCCGATCTGTGGGCTCTGTATTTACTCTTCTAATGAAGTCTTTTGATGAGCACGAATGTCGTATTTTTAGAAGGTCCCAGTTCTCTGTTTTGTCTTCTGTAGTGTGAGTAGTTTTCATAGTGGTCAGTAGTATTTCTGTGTCTTTTATCAGACCTTTAAGTTTGATCCTATTTTTTCATTGATGATCCGTATGGTTCTAAGGTTTATATTTAGGTCTTTAATATATTTTTGGTTCACCTGTTTCATTCTTTTGCAGGTGGTGATTCAATTTTCCCAGCACTATTTACTGAAAAGTTTGTCTTCCCCCACTTAATGTGGTTTAGTCTCTTATCAAAGAGTAGGTGTCTGTAGGTCTGTAGATTGTATTTCTGGGGTCTCAGTTATAATCCATTCATCTACATGCCGATCGTTGGACAATACCAAGTTGGTTTTTATTACTGAGGCTTTATTTATGAATTTTTCTAGCAATTATTTGAATGTCAACTATATATCAGAGCCTGTGTTAAACACTGAAGAATTTCAGTAGTAAACAGGACTGATATTATTTCTGCCCCTGGGGAACATTCAGTGTACCCAAGGAGACAAAACAAATAAACAACTGATTATGGTGTGATAAGTACAAGGAAGGAGCCATGCAGGGGGAGTCGAACCGAAAGTGGGAGGAGACTAACCTGGAGTGGAGTGTTCAGAGGGAGCTTCTAAGATATGGTTTTGATTATTTAATTTTTTGAAGACCCTGAAGTCTCAAGTTAGAAATAAGCATTCGCTTTATTATAATTTCATGCCTGGGGTGTGGGGTGGGGGTGGGGCTGAGACCAACAAACCTCTTCTGGTGTACTCAAGCATTATGTTTGTTTGTTTGTTTAATCTTCTTTCAACACTTTTATAAAATTTGTTATGGTGGTTTAGATAAAAATGCATAGAGCAAAATGGTTTTCCATTCAATGATTTATATACATTTTGACTCAGGACGTTAATTGCAGCCTTCACAATGTAAAGAACTCTTCCCACTTCCTCCCTGTTTACTGCTGGCATGTCTTATCGCTTTATTAGCCCGAGCTTTCTGATGGTGTAACCGTGCATCTCTGATGCTCTGGAGTAGTGTTTCCTAAAGTGGCCGATCTGCCCCCTGGGGTGCTGGGGAGACCCAGGGAGGCTGCAAAAGCAGATCCCTACACTTCATTCAGGAGGATGGAACATCATTCAAAAGGTTTTCATTGCCAGCGGGGCGCTGAGTGATTTGTTGTTGTTGTTGTTGTTGTTGTTTTTAAGGACACAGAAGGCCAAATAAGTTTGGGAACCTATGCAGAGGGAAAGGAAGCACCCTTTCCTTTTTATCCTGCATACAGATGTACAAATATATTTACCAAATGTTGGAAGGTCTGTCATTTCAAATTCAAGTGCTAGAATCCAAATATTGAGAACCAAGAAGAAAAGCAGACTTGGAATGCTCAAAATTTACCAAGCATAAAGAAAGAGGTTTGTAACAGTTAGCTCCTGCACTGTGTAAGCTGAGTTTAGAAAAACCTGGAGTGTTAGCCAAGGTGAGCTGAAGAGATGGCCCACTCGTTGCAAAGGGAGAAAGACCTTGGAAGACCATCACTTCTGAAGGTCTCAGTGTCAGGGTGCCTGCCCTAACACATCATCACAGGTCTGGTAGGTGCACCTGTACAGCGATAATAAGTAAAGATTCTAGTAAAGTCATAAAGAGCATGAGAGATGGAAGAGAGATTGAAATAACGGAGTCAGACACAATTCATGGTAGCAATGTTTACCTCAGCCTCACTTGGTGAGAGAGCTATTTAATGTTAACCAAGGCTTTTATATTTTCGAGGGACATGCAAGCTCCCTAATTACAGGTGAAGACCTACGTCACAGGACGGGGTTGCACTATAGGTTATACAGCAATGAGAGGCGGACAATCTAGGGATATACACACAATAGGAAGAGGAGTGATTGGGGGTATACATGTGACAAAATTGGTGGATCCTAGATTCAGGATGGCAGCTTAATTTTGGATGTCACTGAGCTGGTTTGACCTGTTCCCTGGCTCAGCTATAGAAACCATTATCAGTAGGGTGTGAACTCCACCTACAGGGACCAAGCTAATGGTCGCAAGCCTCAGGTAGAAGTAACCCATTGTCCTTAACAGCAGGGAGCGGGGCCTACCTTCCTCTGGAGACTGATTGCCTTTAGGGAGGATGTCTGTAAGCATCTGACCTCCCCCCATATGCTGGCAAAATGCCCCTAATGTTTGGCATGTCTTTCGGGGAGACAAAGTTGGGGGAAAGTCTCTTTATAATCCCACAGTCTCAGGACTGAGAGCTCAGGGGAGACAAAGGTCACAGCATACATGTCATTTGGCCTGGGCTGCTGGCTATGGTTTTAGTGAGCAAGCTGGGGGTTCTTGTTCCAAGCACCTGTGAATCCTCGGAAGAGTTTTCGCAGGGAAGTGACATCGAACTGTGCCATCAGTTGTCCTTGGAACTGTAAATTCCTATTTCAGCAGACAAAATGTTTGCTCACAAAACAGCTTTTCTCCCATTGTAACACATTGCAAGTAGTAGAAATTCTGGGAAGGCCAAATAAATAACAAAACCAACAGAGAATTATTGCCTTTGCGTCTGACATAAACAAATGAGCGAGCATGCTTCTTCCAACGGTTTATTCTTTAACATTTTCTACCATACAGCAAAGTTTAAAATAAATTACACAGGATGCTCAGTCACCCATTACTATAATATTTTTCCAAAGGCAGTGTTACTTCCTTTTTACCTTGCTAGGAGCCCTGGTGGCACAGTGGGTTATGTGCTGAGCTGCCAACCAGAAGATCCGCAGTTGTAAATCGCTAACCACCCTGAGGGGAAAAGATGGGGCATTCAACTCCCTGTAAGCTCACTATGAGTCAGAATCAACTCTGAGGGCAGTAAGTTTGGCTTTCACTTGCTAAGTAAAGCCCCACCCCAGGAAGTACCGGGTCCTCACCCATTCCTGTGGATCAGAAACCTGCTTGGCTTTTTAGTCCTCTGGTTACATGAGTCTAACACCAAGAAGAAACTAAACTTTCTCCAATACTTAAAAATCATTGCTCTCTCACTTACTATTAGGAGCTGAAGAAAGTTGGTTTCACTCAGTATCACAGGGGTTTCAACCCATGAACTACTCAGAACTGTGTTTCAACTTCAGACCTGCTCTGTGGTCTCTCCCGGCCCCTCTAGGGATGCGAGAGCCGCCGTGGTGACTGGCACGGACCTGAAGGACATGAGCTCAGAACAGCTGGATGAGATCCTGGCCAACCACTCCGAAATCGTCTTTGCCCGGACGTCCCCCCAGCAGAAGCTGATTATCGTGGAGGGCTGTCAGAGACAGGTGAGTGGGTGGCACTGAAGCCAGAGGGTGCACATCCACTGGAGAATCCTCCAAGCAGAGTCGCATCTCAGGCCTGGGCAGTGGGATCCTTTGAAAGCTTTCCCAAGGAAGCTCTGTGCCAGCCATGGTCATTTCACCTCTGTGCCCTCTCTCTGGTTTATGCGCCACTCTGCTCTCGTGGGTCACATCTGAGGGGAATGGTCCCAGAATGTTCCACACTATATGTTGAAGGAAAAACTCAACTGGATCTCTGCATTCAACCACTAGAGCTAGGGACTCCTGACAGCTAAACAGAGTGTTGTGGGCCTTCAAGGATTTGGGGTGGGTCTATAAGGATTTAAAAACACACAACTCCTGTGCACCCCCACACACTAGTTTTTCTTATTTGAAAATATAGCTGCTTTCAGCTCACTCTTGCTTCTTGTATTTCCTGCTTTTATATTTTCTCCTAAATAAGTCTTTGGTTTCCACTCCAATAGTCGTCCTAGCCTTAAGATGAGATTGAGTCTGTGATGCTCTGGCCAAGCCTGTGGTCCCTCCTATCTGCTCAGTGCCCTCTCTCACCGTGTCCCCCACAGGGCGCAGTGGTTGCTGTGACCGGGGATGGTGTTAACGACTCTCCAGCTCTCAAGAAGGCCGATATTGGCATCGCCATGGGCATAGCGGGTTCTGATGCAGCCAAAAATGCAGCCGACATGGTCTTACTGGATGACAACTTTGCGTCCATAGTCACAGGGGTGGAGGAAGGTAAATGAAGTCTCTGGTGAGCTTACAGAGGGCTGGGGTCTGCTGGGGGACTAGAAGCAAGTCCTATAAGAAGAAACATTTTTCCCCCCAGGTCGCCTGATCTTTGACAACCTAAAGAAGACTATTGCTTACACCTTGACCAAGAACATTGCTGAACTTTGCCCCTTTTTGATCTACATTGTTCTTGGGCTCCCTCTTCCCATTGGCACCATTACTATCTTGTTCATCGACTTGGGCACAGACATTGTAAGTAAAGCTCAAAACAGTGGTCTGTGTGTTAGAGCGGGTTGACTAGAGATACAAATTCATTGACCCTCATATTATATGTAACAGAGAACTTTATACCAAGAAGTAATTATGCATCAATAAAACAGCCCAGCCCAGTCCAGATCAAGTCCATAAGTTGGGTATTGGCCCATATGTCCAATATTAGCCCCTGAATTCCTTTAGACTCACGCAGCACATGCAATGATGCCGAATGCAGAATGATCACAAGCCGCTGGGTAGAAAGGCCTGTGGATCCAATGGCAGTGGACATCTCTCCAGGGCGTTGGCTGCCATCAGCGTGGCACCATGTGGCTTGTCAACAAACAGAGAGTGGCCCCTCTTCTGATGGCAGAATCAAGAGAGTTTTCCCAGAATCCTCATGAGAAGGCCACGCCCATAGGAAGGGATCATCAGACTATAACCTGATTGACAGGCTAGACTCCACCCCTTCATTCTTTTATCAAGTTGACGTGAAATTGTGTAATTCTCACAGTCTGTAAATGTTTAAGAATAAGAAGATGAATCAAAGCAAGAGGTTTCTCCGACGTCAACACCATGAGGCCCCTGCGTGGCTCTGCTGGTCTGCCAACCACTTCCCTCCACGTAGGAGTTTTTCAAGACATCAGCTCTTTACCCACCAAAAAGGCTGTGCCCCTATATTGAGCAATAGCTATAGTGAGCAATAGCTAGAGTGAGCAATAGCTAGAGTGAGCAATAGCTAGAGTGAGCAATAGCTAGAGTGAGCAATAGCAGTTATTGAACTGATAAAACGAAAGCTTAAGCTTCCTTTCTTACATGCATCTGTAGCACTTTCAAAAGTACTCATCTGGCTCTAGTTTACAGGATCAAACGCATAGAGGATAAGCTAAATTCACACCACCCAAAAAGAAAACCCCACTGCCATCAAGTTGCCAAGACTGGAACCCACAGGAGTAGAATGCCCTGTCTTTCTCCTGCAATGTGGCTGGTGGTTTTCAAATTTAGGATTTTGCAATTAATAGCCCAGCGAGTGAGTAACCATTATACCACTAGGGCTCCTAAATCCACAAGTTGCCTTATTTTTCTCCTCTGTTTTAAGTAGCAATCAGGTAATCCCTGCACTGCAGGATACCTAGAGACAGCTTTACCTCTGAGAGGAATTAAGGGCCAGTACTTTCTAGTAAAATTATTTTCTGAGCTCTGTAAACTTGTTCATTGTTCTCCACTGCAGAGGTTCTCCAAGTGGGCTCCCCAATCTGAAAGCAATAGGCAGTGCCTGGGAATTTGTTCTCTCTATCTGCCATGAGTCAATTCTGGCTGATAGCAACCCCGTAGGACAGGATTTCCAAGACTATAACTTGTTAGAAAAGCAAATTCTCTGTCCCCACCTCAGACCCTCAGAATCATGAACTCTGGAGGTGGGGCTTAGAGATCTGTCTTTCACAGATCCTCCAGGTGATTCTAATGCCAGGTAAAGTTTAGGAACCACTGTTCTAGTGCAGCGGGAGAAAGATGAACTTTCTACACCTGTAAAGAGTTACAGTCTTGGAAACCCACAGGGGACGTTCTACCGTGTCCTTCAGGGTCACTATGAGTCGGAATTAACTTGCTGGCAGTGAATAAGTTCTAGTTCATTGTAATATGTACAGTCCGGGAGCATGCTAAGGGGATAATAGAAGAAATCCACCCCTGCGGGAGTGTTTTATTATAACTAGTATGCTTAGGACTACTTGTCCATGAAAGTAATAAAAAGCAGATTGATTTCTTTAAACTGGCTGCTTTAAAATTCTGTACCATGAACGCTGCACACATAGATAGACACCCCATGTCCCCACCACCGTGACCACCCCTCCACCAATCCTTCCACCTAACACTGTTGCCACTGCTGTTATCAATATTCTATCAAGACTAGAATTCAGTGTCTCCCCTCTCTCTAGATTCCTTCTGTAGCCTTGGCTTATGAGAAAGCTGAAAGTGACATCATGAACCAGAAGCCTCGCCACAAGAAGGAGGACAGACTGGTGAACAGGCCCCTAGCCATCTACTCTTACCTGCACATTGGTATGCTACAGGCATCTCCCACCTGCACCAAGGTCCACCGCAGAGAATTCATTTGAGACAGCAACTGTTGTGTCTTAGGGTGGGACTGGGAAAGGAAGAGGGAGTTCGAGGAAAACTATAGAACTCTTACCTCAAAAACAAACAAACAAACAAATAAATAAATAAAAGGAAGTCTTACCACTTCTCTCTCTTGTTATTTTAGGCCTCATGCAGTCCCTGGGAGCTTTTGTTGTGTATTTCACCGTTTACGCACAACAAGGGTTTAGGCCCAGCTTTCTCATTGGCCTCCGGGTAGATTGGGAAAACGATGACATGAATGACTTGGAAGACAGCTATGGACAACAATGGGTAAGCGAGGGGAGCGTCCTAGCCTAGCAGCCTGCTCGTGGTCCTCTCTGATCGTGGTCTTGCTCTGAGTAATACTGAAGCTTAGTTTTTCTGGTCTGCCTTCCTCTGACAGGGTGAAACTTTTCTCAGTCGCTAGGGGCTTGTGGACACATGGTTCAGTCTTTGCCAGGACTCTAGCTCATTTCTCAGATTAGATCCCTGGAGCTACCTTTTTGACATGAGTTTAGTCATTGGTCGGGGACAGTAGCCCCCAACACCAGCAGGTGAACAAAATACATGTATTAGAATTCTTCTCCCAGTGCTCCTGGTTAAAGGGAAAGAATAAGGGCCCTTTCTGAAGACAATGTGGGAACCCTTTATCATTCTTGATGAGGGGAGAAGGGAACAAAGCTTTACCAAACAGCCTCCAAATGTCACTAAGTTTCCCCTCGTGAATCCCTCCATCTCTGCTCCCTGACAGACACGGTACCAGCGGCAGTACCAGGAATGGACAGGCTACACGGCCTTCTTCGTTGCCATTATGGTCCAGCAAATAGCAGATCTGATCATCAGGAAAACCCGGAGGAACTCCATCTTCCAGCAGGGTCTCTTCAGGTATTGACAACGTCGAATCTCGGGGCTTCACTCTGCACCTGTCACTCCGAGGGTTAAGAGTTCTGTTGACTCAAAGGGCACGGCTATGGCTTTGCTTGTACTGCACAAGGTCTTAACTCTACTGGGTGGCCTGGGATTGGGTCGTAGCATCATGGTGAGTTCAGATTCCGCTTACTTTCATGGGTCTGTCTTACAGAAATAAAGTCATCTGGGTAGGGATCGCCTCACAGGTCATCATCGCGCTCATTCTCTCCTATGGCCTTGGGAGCGTCACCGCCCTAAACCTCACGATGCTCAGGTGAGTTCACCATGCACTGGCTGCAGAAAGAACTCACCACTCCCCCGCCCTGCCCCCCGCCCCCTGCCAACCTGAAGAAGCTTCCCTTCTCCCCTAACTCTTTGCAAAAACAGAGAGAAATATGAGTCAGTTCCATCTTCCTCATA
The DNA here is from genome assembly GCF_050624435.1 of Tenrec ecaudatus. Taxonomy (NCBI): domain Eukaryota; kingdom Metazoa; phylum Chordata; class Mammalia; order Afrosoricida; family Tenrecidae; genus Tenrec; species Tenrec ecaudatus. Next base: position 12,687,142 of record NC_134540.1, read on the forward strand.
CTTTTCTCTAAAGAGACAGTGCGTTTTCCCACTGTTATTATCACACCTCTCATCCAGTATATCGTTTCAAAGGCAAATGTTGCTTCTTGTCATCACAATTCCTGTTCAATGAAAAGTTGTTTGTATTTATGTTGTACTGACCCAAAGAAGATTCTTTGTTGTTGTGTGTCCAGTATGGCAGGGAAAATGAACAAGAAGCCCTCTGCCAAAGGTTGGGGCTGGGCCTTTTCCTGATGTGCTCTGGGACTCACCTTCCTCCCTTCCATTTCCAGGCCCCAGTATTGGTTTGTAGCTGTGCCTTTCGCTTTTCTGATTTGGGTATATGACGAGGTGCGGAAATTTTACATCAGGCGTTACCCTGGAGGTTAGTAGTAATAGGATTTGTGGAGTTTTGCTTGCCAACTTCAACAGACCTGATTCCTAATGGACTTTTTCCTACCTCTCCAGGCTGGTGGGATATGAACATGTATTATTAAGACCATCTTATTTGCCAAGTCTCCCAGTCAGACATTGATGACGTTCTCCATCTTTTGGCCACAAGCTAGAAGATCTCTTGGGCATTGGAAACACCATCAAAAAGAGCAGGTGGAAGATTATGAAAGATGTTCAACTGATATTTTGTACTTGAAAGCTGAGATCCAACGATTTCTATATGACTTTCATCTGTCTCTACTTGTTTTAAAATATGTGAATTTCAAGGTAATGATGTAAGGAACAGGACATGTATATATGTACATAAATTTCAAGTCTACTGTAACCCAAACATCTGCTAGCATCTCCCTGCTCCTTAAACTCCCATTCTGCTCAAATCTCCATTCTATACTCTGTAAAAGTCCAACAAAAATCCTAGAATTTCTGTAACTTCCTGCGGAACTTATATTTGCACTGCCACCTTATTCAAAAAGGCTTGTTCCACTGGCAGCTTGCAGGAGATGGAGGTGGCAGCTGGTTTACATCATAACAACTTGAACGACCTCAAGCTTGACTCTAGGCATCCGTAAAAGTCCTCAGCCATATTGTCATGACCCAGGTTACCTGGCCTCATCAGCCCTCCTCCCAACCTCCTCCCGGGGCTCTACTTCTCATCTTACCTTCCCTGCCCCAACACCATTCAAATGGCCTCTTTTCCACTTCGAGACCTTGAATTAACTTTCTCCAACTCCTCCAAGGAGCCCTGGTGGCTACTAGCCTCGTTGGGCTACTAACCTCAAAGTTAGCAGTTCAAAACCACCAACTACTCTGCTGGAGAAAGATGAGGCTTTCTACTCCCATAAAGAGTTACGGTCTTGGAAACCCTCAAAGGTAGTTCTATCCTGCCCTACAGGAGTCAGGATCAACTGGGTGATCAGCAGTGAGCAGCTCCTCCAAAACTAAGCTCCGTTTCGCATATCCAAACTCAAAAAGCTCAACTGATCCAAAGGACCGTTCATTTACCAAGATTCCATCTCAGTTGAAAAGCACTATGGTTTTAAAAGTCATACTTACTTCTTGTAAAGCTGTTACAGAGCACTGCCCAGCCCTAATGTTCTGTCAATCATGTTTCTTCATTTAGGTTCATTCATTTGTAACATGCGCATCGATGTTGACAGGCCAAGAAAGGCCTCATTTCTAAGTAAAAGTTGTTTTAGAAAAACCAAGTCTCCTTGTGGCGTTCTGATTAACCTGAGGTTTTCGAGACTGCAGAGTACAGGACACACACACATGTGATTTGAATTGGTTTTTTAACCTTTCCTCCTTATTTACAGAAGGTCAGAAAACGTGGGATTGGTTGTTTGAGCTCTCCTCTCACTAGTCTTCCTGCGCAGTATGCTGTGCCTTCTGATGTCCCCTCATTTCTGAATTAGGGCTTCTGTGGGAAGAAGAGATCTTCAATAAGCCAAGTGGGGGCGGTCATTTTCACCATCTCCCCATCTACTACACACCCAGTACAAATCTGATGTTGACAGAACCTGAAAATTATATTTGGTTAATTTTTTTCTCACTCACCTAGCCTGCTCCCACCATCTTTCCTACAGCCTATCCTTAAGTCAGATGTTCTGCTTATGGCTCTCTGTTGATCATCTCTGGAACAACAGAGGGGATTAGAGCCATGGTCACCTACCAAGATGTTCTCAGGGGTCACGTTTAACAGTACGGCATAGGTAAAGGGGCCATTATTAGATCTTCATGTGAATAGCTTGTAATGTAAAATGGGTAGTGTGTTTGCGTGTGTTTAAATTAAATAATATAGTTATCCTCAGGGTTTTTAACCTTGATTTTTCAGCCACAATTAGCAATGGACTAATCTCCTATCGGTAGTTTCAGTGAACTGGAAACCTTTTCTGGGCTATAGTTGAAGAGCATGGGAATAGCCTTCTTGGTCCAATCCTGACAAGCACCTGTGCTTTCTACTTTTCCAGCGTGCTCTTGGCTGTAATAGGCTGCAGCTCTTTGTCCTGGGGGAGCTGGGGAGGAGATGTCTATAAATAGAACATACTGCTGTTAGATCTAACCTACTCCTGAAAAAAAAATGACATTCAAGTAGTTGTAAAATGAATAAATAACCAAGGAATCAAAAAAATGAGACTGGCTAATCAAATTACTTTAAATTGTAGAGAGGAAAATTCCATAAAGGCCCTTTTCAGGGTTTTGTGGGATTGGTTTGTTTTTCTGTTTTTTGAGGGATCTGCTCAATTGAATTCTAAGACATACTTTTTTAGGGGAAAAAATTGGCAAGTGTAATTTAAACCAAATTTGTGGACAGAAGAATGGAGATATAGTACAGTATACTGTGAGATACGGCTCTTCTAGCCATAGTCTTTCTAACTCCCACCGAACCACTTTTTCCCGATGAGACTGAGTAGGAGACTGTGGGAGAAGATGCTAATAGATCATAGGATTTAGTTGTGGTAATTGGTTACAGCATTAGTTGTGATTGTACAGTCTCCCTTGGAACTCTCAAGATGCCCTTTATCATACCCGTATGCAATATTGTACTGGAAGTCTTAGAGCTGTTAGACAACAATAAGACTGGCACACAAATCGACCCACCTACAATCATGATACCTTTTGAACGTTAAAGCAAGAAAATATTAGCAACTTGGAGTCATTAAAAAAATAGCCCCTCCCCCCATAAGAATTTGTTTCAGAGGACAGCACTGAAGCTGCAGCTCAGGGAGAGGGACATATCTGATCAGAGCACATGGGAGCAAATGAAGGGGGAGGAAGAGAGAGTGGAGTACAACCTGGCCCATCAAGCCATGAGGACGATATTCCCACTCAGAGCAGCCAATCCACAGAGAAGACCATATGGCTGGCCCCACTATGAGACACGACACCCCTCACTGACCCATAGCCCAACAGGGGACAACACTGGGGACACAGTGTGGGAATTGTGCCCGATCTGATCCCACCACACTGAGGCAAAACACTAAGGGCGTGCAACAGAACAGCAAGGGGAACAGAGCAATGAAGTTCCCCAGGGAATACCAAAAACGGACTTTGGGGCCAGGGCTTGGCACCCCATCAGACTCGACCAGAAAACACTCCTAAAGGGCAACAAACAGTCCTTGAACTAACTATAAGCTTTCCTTTTTGGTTGTTGTTGGGGGTTTTTTTGTGTGTCATTGACTTTTTGTTGTTGTTTTGTTTTCTTTTGTTCCTTTGTTATGCTCTGTATTGTTTTTGTGCATGTTATTATCTCTGCAAGTCTGTCTAAATAAAATAGGCTGGATGAACAATCTGGAGGAGAAAACAACAGAACCAATGGTTCTGGAGCTCATGGAAGCTGGGGAGGTGGGGGGAAAGGAAGTGTTGTTAACAAACCCAGGGACAAGGTAACAACAAGTGATCCAAATCAGTGGTGAGAAGGGAGTAGGAGGACTGGTAGGGCATGATCAAGGGTAATGTAACCGAGAGGAATTACTGAAACCCAAATGAAGGCCGAGCATGATAGTGGGACAAGAGGAAAGTCAAAGGAAATAGAGGAAAGAACTGGGAGGAAAAGGGCAATGATAGTGGTCTAAATAAAGGCATATACATATGTAAATATATTTATATATGATGATGGGGAAATAGATCTATGTGCATATCTTTATAGGTTTAATAGTAAGGTAGCTGAGTTAGTTAGTTAATTATGCCAACCTGGCCGATAAATACATGTGGGATTAATTGAAGGGTGGAGGGATAAATGGCTCGGTGAGCCTCACCTTTATAGTTCTCGGGTCTCTTGCTTTGTGATAGTCGCACCAGGGTGCAGCTGCCTTAGCAGTTCCCTGCTTCAGCTGGCAAGGCTCACTTCCTGCAAGACATCCCCAAGGAGAAGCCACATGAATGTACCCTGATGCAGCCCTGGGTGCTGGAGCAGCCGTGTAGAGACCCTTGCCAGCACTGAGATGCTCACATGCTCACTGACTCGGCTTTCCTCCTGCAGTCGGCATCATTGTGTCTGCTTTGTGAGAAGGAGGACTTTGTGGACTGGTGTTGGACACAAGGGTTAATGGGTGAATGTTGGACTTGTGGGCTTGGGCAGCACTGGGTTGGGATGTTTTCTTGATGCACAGTTAACCTTTATATAAAACTCTCTCTTTTACATGAGTTTCTGTGGATTTGCTTCTCTAAAGTACCTAGACTAATAGAGTAGCAGATGGACTTTAGGCCTCCAAGCAAGTACTCCCTCAATGCAAGATCACTTTGTTCTATTAAACTGGCATTCCATGATGTTCACCTTCCTGAAACGATCGCTGAAGAAAAATGGGTGCATAAGCAAATGTGGTGAAGAAAGGTGATGGTGCCCAGCTATCAAAAGATATAGCTTAACGGCTTGAAGATAAACAAACGGCCATCTAGCTCAGAAGCAACAAAGCCCACATGGAAGTTGCACACCAGCCTGTGTGATCACGAGGTGTCGAAGGGATCAGGTATCAGGTATCAAAGAACAAAAAATCAAATCATTGTGAATGAGGAGGAGTACATATTGGGTACCCAAAGCCTATCTGTAGACAAATGGACATCCCCTTACAGAAGGGTTGCAGGGAGAAGACAAGCCAGTTAGGGTACAGTGTAGCAATGATGAAACATACAACTTTCCTCTAGTTCCTAAATGCTTCCTCCCCCAACTATCATGATTCCAATTTTACCTTGCAAATCTGGCTAGACCAGAGGAAGTACACTGGTACACATAGCAACTGGGAACATAGGGAATCCAAGGCAGATGATCCCTTTGGGACCAATGTCGAGAGTGGCAATAGTTGAGGTGGAAAGGGGGAACTGATTGCAAGGATCTACATATAACCTTCTCCCTGGGGGATGGACAACAGGAAAGTGGATGAAGGGAGATCTCGAAAAGTGTAAGATATGACAAAATAATAATTTATACATTATCAAGGATTCATGAAGGAGGGGGAACAGGAAGGGAGGGGGAAATGAGGAGCTGATACCAAGGGCTTAAGTGAAGAGCAAATGTTTTGAGAGTGTTGAGGGTAACAAATGTACAAATGTGCTTGACACAATGGATGGTTGTATGGATTGTGATAAGAGTTGTATGCACCCCCAATAAAATGATTTTTTTAAAGCCTCTGCCATGATGGATTTTGTATGTCGGTTTGGTGGATAAGGAAAAAAACAAACTTATAATCAAAGTAAAATGTCTATGGTTTATGTCTGTCTCTCTTTTACAAGTCTTTCAAGAGGATTTCTCCAAAAGAAAAAAAAATAGCAAAATGGGGTGGGGCTGGGGATTTCTTAAGTAAATACTGCCCAAAAGGGGAAGGTGTTTTTCACTTTGTATACGAGGGACAATTATATGAGTATAATTTGTATGTATCTTACACTTAATAAATTATGATGCAAGGTGTTATCTGGAAAAGTCTGTTTTAAGAAAGTAAATGAGAAGGAGCATAGAAGAAAACCAGGAATTGGGGCCAGATGCATAAATCTGAGAGTAAAGAGTCAGCATGGCATGAACATGGAGAGCAGTAGAAAGACTGGTTCAATATGTACTTGAAAAAAATAGTCAAGAATCCTTTCATGCTGTTGATAGGGTATCAAATAGTTTGTAGGTGCCAGAAACTCACAAACGTAGTACAGAGTGACACTGTACAACATAAGGAAAGCTGGTCCTGTACCACCTTCACAATCCTTGCTATGCCAGAGTCCATTACTGCAGCCACTGTGTCAATCTATCTTTTCAAGAGTCCTCTTTTTCACCCACCCAAGCATGGTAGGTGTTCTAACCCAGAGACCGATCCATCCTGAGGGCACAAGCAATGATGTGAGATGAAGTCTTACATGCCTTGCTTCTAGAGCATTCTGGCTGTACTTCCTCCAATATGGATTTGTTCATTCTTCTGACAGTCCTTGGCACTCACCAACACTGTAATTCAAAGGCATCAATTCTTATTATTATTCATTGTCCAACTTTCTCATGCATGAGAAAATTTTTAAAAGGCTATGAGTTAGATCAGGTACATCTTGTTCCTCAAAGTGACAACTCTTGCTTTTTAGCAATTTAAAATAGCAGAACCTAATTCGGGATTTTATCTTCTAGGCACAAAGGTTGTATAAGACAAAGCTGAAAGGAATTGAACATAGAAATTGGGTGAATCTTAAAGGATAGAAGCTTCTGTTTGTGTGAAGATAAATTGGAATATTGTAGAGAAACAAAAATATTGTGTAATCCTAAAACTCGTAGGTGGGTTTTTTTATTTTGTTGTTCGTTTTTACACTTTCTATTTACAAAAGGAGCCCTGGTGGCTATGTGTTGGGTTGTAAACTGCAAGGTCAGCAGTGTGAAACCACCAGCTGCTTCTCAGGAGACAGATGAGGCTTTCTATTTCCTTAAAGAGAAAGAGTCTCAGAAACCCACAGGGGCAGTTCTACCCGGTCCTCCAATGGGTTGTTGCTACGAGTCGGAGTCGACGTGATGGCAGTGAGTTTGAGTTTGGAATGTTTACAATATGGGGTTTCTTTCCTCTGCTTTCATTCTTTCGACAAATGAAGTGCCAAAGCCGTGGGGTAGTTCAGTGGTCAGATTCTCGCTTTCCATGTGGGAGAGGTGGGTTCAGTTCCTAGCCAATGTAACTCAGGTGTGACCAGACTTCTCTGTCAGTGTGGGTAGGTTACTGTGGTGTCCTGGGAATCCATTCCATTGGGGAAGCTTTTGCTCGTTCCCAGAGTACATGGCTTCAAGCTACGAACATGAGGTCACGGTTTAGAAGAGATACACACAATCCGCCCTCAAACTCAACTCACTGCCATTAAGTCAATTCCAACTCATAGCAACCCTATAGGACAGAACAGAACTAGCTGCCCCTGTGGTTTCCAATACTGTAAATCTTTAAAGGAGTAGAGAGTCTCACCATGGTGATTTTGAGCTGCAGATTTTGCTGTTAGCTGCCCTGGGCTTATCTGGAGGCTATAGTGACTATGTCCCACCCCCTAGAGGCAGAAATAAGATTGCCTGTGTGAGTGAAACTGTAATTGGCATAACAAGGACCAAGCAGAGAGTCACCCTAAGGAAAGAGACTGGGATGCTAAAACTCTCTCAAAAAAGAGGAAAACAACAACAGAGACAAAGAAAATGGACAAACTTGGACTCTGGAAGGGCCTGATGTAGCTGATTCATGCAGATGCCATTCGTTGGCTGGTCCCATTGTCATTTGAGGGTTGGCAAGTGCACTGAAGTGAAAATACTTCCTGGGGCTCTCCATAGTCTGTAGTTACAGGGTGAAAGTGTACACATAAGTCATCAAAGACTCTAACCCTTGGATCGGTCAGTTTTGACATCCCACTGGGTGTAAAAGTGAGTCATCTCAAACAGGAAGAGGGAATCACATGACCATCAAGAAGGAAAAACCACCAGAGGGAGATGTGCAAGATCTCTGCCTGAAGGGGGAGGAGGCACTGCAGACACCAAGGGCCACAGCACTGAGACCATGAGACAAAGCAGAGAAAGCAGAGATAAAAGAGGGGCACTGTGCTGAAGCCATGAGATGTACTGAGAAGCCTTGCCGCGACCATGAAACCACGAGACAGATGTCAAGGAACAGAGAGTTGTGGCTGCTGGCATGGCTGAGAAGAGGCGCTGCTGTGGACGAAAGGGCTGTTTTCTCATAATCCTTTGTGATCCTGACTTTTGATAACCCGTGAACTTCCCTAATAAAGCCCCCTAATCATTAGTGCTGTCTGCGAGTTCTGTGTGGCCATTGCAATAGCTTATTGACCCAGCAGAGAAGTAGAGTGCACTGGGAAGGATGGTTAGTATCAGAACAGGGCAAAGCAGGATGCAAAGTGGAGGCACATTCGGACTGGAATTGTCCTTAGGCAGATATGGATTGGCGTCTCCTCCCACCAAGGAGTCAGAGGTAGTCAGATGTGGCTCCCATGCTGCTTCGTCTTGTACAGAAGAACACACACACAGGTAGATTTTGTCCTTTAGTTGAGTGATCACAAGGAAGTGCTGAGATGGTAGTGATGGTCTAGAGCTATAGTGAGAAAGCCCTTAAGCAATAGGAAATTTATATTGCAGATAAAGTATAACCCTGAAATAATAGGAAAAAAGCTTAGGAGGCTTTTCAGGCCCCTGAAATCCACTTCCAATGTATGCCAAGTACCAGTTTCCCCCAATAAAGCATCATGTAAGTTTAATAAGAACAGTAAGTCTGCAGTCCACATCAACAGTCCATTAGTCAACTGAGAATGCCATAAGATCTTCTTTATTAGGAGAGAGATCATCAAATCCATTGCCTAACCTGGGACACTTTTGAAAATATGATGAGGCACGACTAATCATTTCACTGGGATAAGTTACAGACACCAGTATGCCCTGGGATAACCCAGATGGATGGTCACCAGGTGCCCTGACAGAACAAAACACAGGTCTGGGAGCCAAGACTCATTCCCTCGTTCAAACCCATTCCTGGAGAAGTCATTCAATCACTTTGAACGTCAGTGTCTTCAAATATAAGATGGGGGAAAAAGACCTACCAAATTCACTGCCATTGAGTTGATGCCAACTCATAGCAACCCTGTGGACAGAATAGAACTGCCCCCGTGAGTCTCTGAGATTATACCTCTTTATGGCAATAGAAAGCCCCATGGAACAGCTGGTGCTTTCAGACTGCTGGCCTTGAGGATCGCAGCCCAATTCATAAACACGCCACCATCAGGGCTCCTGAAATAGAAGATGGTGATGATAATGTTTCTTCATCTCACAAAGGTAAATTGAATAGAAAAGAGATGTAAGAGAAACTTGAAGTTAAATGTCTCTAAATAACGCAAGTTCTCTGGTGGCATGGTAGGTTATACATTGTCTGCTGCTAACCCCAAGGTAAGAAGTTCAAAAGCAACTCAGGAAAAAGATGAGGCTTTCTCCTCCCATAAAGAGTTAACAGTTTCGGAAACCCACAGGACAGTTCTGCCCTGTCTTATAGCGTTGCTATGAGTGGGATCAACTTGATGGCAGTGAGAATGAGAAATAATTTATGTCAAAACCATATCTCATCACCAGTGGAAGGATAACTTTCTAACAAGATTAAAGACTATAGGAGGTGCCTCTTAATAAGTTTATGCTCCCCAGTCAGCAACATCTACCCACCATAGATGCTGGGGTTCAATAAAACACAGAACGGAACTGTTTTCTCAGAGGAAACAACTCCCATGGGGGCCATCCCAGGAAAATACTCCGATCTTCAGATACTGAAATGAACTAATTAGACGGTCTCCGGCATGGCTAGATCCTCAGTAAGTGTTCTGTTAGTTTCCCCAAAACACGTCTATTTTACCCAAGAAGAGGGAAAGATTTGGGGCAGAAGGACAAATTTGTATTTGCTTGCTCTCTGGTTTATCAGGGTTCTTTAGAAAGTAGCAGTCATGCTGGAAAATATATTTAAATATATTTTTTAATTATTTAAAATTTATTTAAATATATTTTCCAGCCAGGTCGTGCACAGGTAGTCATTAACTCTTTCATAGGTGTATTATCAGAAAGAAAGACTTATTAGTCAATGTATTACAAGAAGAAACCCACACTAAAAATTTGATTCAGCAGTCAAAACTGACAATGCTACAGGTACACACTCACATGCACCCCAGTGGGATATGAAAAGGCTTATCATAGTATAATGAGTCTTTCTGGAGAAAGCGGCATAGCTCCCAGAAGGTTCAAAAGGCTAAACATGATAGTGGGACAAGAAGAAAGTAAAAGGAAATAGAGGAAAGAGCTAGGAGGCAAAGAGCATTTATAGAGGTCTAAATACCGGCATGTACATATATAAATATATGTATATTTGATGATGGAGAAATAAATATACGTGCATATATTTATAGGTCTAGTATTAAGGTAGCAGATGGACATTGGGCCTCTACTCAAGTACTCCCTCAATGCAAGAACACTTTGTTCTACTAAACTGGCATTCCATGATGCTCACCTTCCCAACATGATCGCTGAAGACAAAGCAGGCACATAGAAAATGTGGTGAAGAAAGCTGATGGAGCCCCAGCTATCAAAAGATATAGCATTTGGGATCTTGAAGGTAAACAAGTGGCTATCTTGCTCAGAAGCAACAAAGCCCACATGGAAGAAATACATCAACCTGTGTGATTATGAGCTATCAATAGGACAGGTATCAGGCATCATCAGAACAAAAAATCATATCATTGTGAATGAGGGGAAGTGCAGAGCGAAGATCTAAAGCCCATCTGTAGGCAACGGGACATCTCCTTATACAAGGGTCATGGGGAGGAGACGAGACAGTCAAGGTGCAATAGAGCAATGATGAAACATACAACTTTCCTCTACTTCTCTACTGCTTCCTCCCTCCCACTATCATGATCCCAATTCTACCTTACAAATCCAGCTAGACCAGAGGATGTACACTGATACAGATCAGAGCTGGAAATGCAGGGAATCCAGGACAGATAAACCCCTCAAGACCAATAATGAGAGTAATGATACCAGGAGGGAAAGGAGAAGGTGGGGGAGAAAGGGGGAGCCAATTACAATGATCTACATATAGCCCTCTCCCTGGGGGATGGACAACAGAAAAGTGGGTGAAGGGAGACATTGGACAGTGTAAGACATGAAAAAATAATAATGATTTATAAATTATCAAGGGTTCATGAAGGAGGGAGGGTGAGAGAGGGAGGGGAGAAAAATCAGGAGTTGATACCAAGGACTCAAGTAGAAGAAAATGTTTTGATAATGATGATGGCAACAAATGTACCAATGTGCTTGACACAATGGATGTATGTATGGATTATGAGAAGAGTTGTGTGAGTCCCCAATAAAATGATTGAAAAAGAAAGAAAGAGATTGTCCTAGGGTTGTGATGGTGGTTAGGGTGTAAGGCTGGGCTCCAAAGCAGGGAGCCTGCGCTTTCTTCGCTTGCTCAGTTGTGAGACACAAGAGACAAAGGGAAAAGTGATACTTCACATGGTCAGTAGGCAAGCATCAAAAAATGGAGCCAGACTTTTTATTACAAGAGGCATGTCTGTGTTGAGTCAGTTCAGTGGGAAAAGGAACAGAAGCATAAAGAAACAGTGCAGACAATCAACGGAGTATAGAAATCTCTGTCAGGCACTGACTGTAGCACTTTATTTAGGGTTAATGATTTGCCAGGCACTGTTCTGAGAACGTCTAGACATGTTAATTCATTTAACCTCATAACAACCCTAAGGGGAAAATACTAGTATCGTCCCATTTCCACAGATGGGAAAACTAGGTATGAAATGTTACATAATTGACTAGGCTTACATAGTGAGTATTATAGTGAGGCTTACATATCAGCAGAACTAAGACAACAAATCCAATCAGTTTGACTCCCAAACCGGTGTTCTGCGTCACTAGAGGATAACTGCCTTTCATAAAGAAGGGGTTAGTTAACATCTGTGCAATCCACAGATGTGTATGTCAGTCTCGTCTACTTAAAAACAAAACAAAAACCACACTCTCCAAGAAGACTTTTCATAATAGTTTTACATAATTAAGATAAAAAACAAGACCTCAAGATGATTCCATATGTGCACTATATACAATAAAACTGTTGGAAAACAGAACAAAAATGATTTCATAGTGTTTAAAATTTTTCTAAAATTCAACGTAATTTTACAGCATCAGTGGGAACTTCTAGAAGAGGCTAAATTCCTGCTATAGTCCTACCTTGGAGGAAGATAAACCAAAGATCTGAACAGTTAGATCTGCTTTATCAAAGACTGAAGGCAGATCTCTCTATACCCTGAATGCTTCACCTGAGCCAACTTCTGAGAGGTTATTTCAGGATCAACCAAAGCCAGAGCCAGGTAAACGGTGGCTTAATGGAGAGTTAATTTTCCATGTATCAATGGCACAATCTGAATGTTAGTGCAGTCCAGCCGTGGTACTTAGGGAACACATTCCAATAAGAAGTCCTCTGCAGTTTCCATAATACTCTTCATCTTTACAAGTATATCCTTTCCCTGGCCACAACCCCAGATTCTTTCCATCCGTTAAAATTTCCAGGAACACCGGGAGGTCAAATTTCACTTATGAACACAATTAATTTACCCCACATTTATTGGCAGTTGATCATTTACAAAGTCTTCCATACTTGGGCCTCCTAGTGAACCTGAGAAATAGTCTGGGAATTTTACAAATGAGGAGAATGAATCTCAGAGCGAGAGACTGATTTACTTACAGTCACCCAAGAAATCAGCAACAGGAAGTTTATCTGCCTCTTGATCCAGTGTAGTTTTCATGACCCCAGTCAACATCTTGGTCAATATTATTTCAATATGGAGAGACTAAATAAAAAACTCTGGGCAGGTTGGGACTTTGTGTGCTTCTATCTTTTTCATATGTTCACTTCATTCTTATGCATACCAGGGCCGGACACTGTGGGAGCAATATGTGTGCATGATCTCATTGAATTCTTTGAGCAGTTCTGTGATGTATTATTATTCCCCATTTGCAGATGAGTTTCTAGGAGCTCAGAGAAGTCATATGGCCAGCAAGTGTTTATATCGTCTAATTTTTCCAACTGAAAGTCTTCCTTCTACACGACACTGTCTTTGGGTCATTTGTGTTCCTTGCCTTTCTTCATTTCCTTGTAAGGAATGTCTTGGGTAGGACAATTCCCAAGCTATGGGGATATATCTTTATCCCGAAGAAACACTGAAATTCTTCTACCCATTGGTACCAAGGGCTACTAAGAGCATAAGGGAAAGACATTTTTTATCATGGTATTTCATTCATGTTTATTTATGACTAAACTGTGAATACTTAGCATGACTTATCAGTCTCAGTCGCCACTTGTCTGTCATTTTGTTGTACTGCAGTGATTTTTGCGTTGCCCCGATGCTGGAAGTTTTGTCATTGGTGTTTCAAATACCAGCAGGGTCACCCAAAGTGCACAAGTTTCAGCTGATTGGAAGAGATCCATACTTGTATCCATTCCAAAGGCAGGTGATCCAAGGGATGCGCAAATTTTATTTACATGTGTTTCATGTAAATAAAATTTTGCTGAAGATCATTCATCAAAAGATCACTTAATATCTGGCCAGAAATTCAAGCTAGTTTCAGAAGAAGACATGGGGCAAGGGATATCATTGCTGACATCAGATGGATCTTAAATGGAGCAAAGAATCAGAGAAAATGGACTATATAAAAAAGAATGCTGCACCAGAAATGCAGGAAGGCTTATTATGTGATATGTAAATTACACAACCTTGCTTGCTGAGAGTGAAAAAGAAATCGAAGCCCTTGCTGATGAAGATCAAGGATTGTAGCCTTCAGTATGGATTACAACTCAATGTAAAGAAAATTGAAATCCTCACAACTAGACCAATAGGTAACATCATGATGAACAGAGAAAAGATGGACATTGTCAAGGATTTCATCTTGCCATGATCCACAATCAAGGCTTATGGAAGCATCAGTGAACAGATCAAAAGACAAGTTATATTCAGTGAATCTGTTGTTTCAGACCTCTTTCAGGTGTTGAGAAGCACAGATGAAACTTTGAAGACTAAGCTGAGCCTGAACTAAGACACAGTATGTTCCATCACCTCTTACACATGTAAAAGTTGGGCATTAAAGAAAGAAGACTAAAGAAGAATTGATTTGCTGGTGAAGAATAAGCACCATGGAGTAGTGAGATGAGATCAAAAGCATCAGGCAGAAAGAAATCAAAGGTTATTAAGTATCTAGCAAAGAAGGAAAAGACCAAAATGAACTTGAGAAGAGACTCTGGGACTTACCCTTGAAAATAAAGAAGCTAGTCTCAGGAAAGTGTAATATACTAATCGAGTGTCCAACGACCTAGACTTAGAAAACCCAAAGAGAAGAAAATGCCCAGTAGTTCTTCAGCTGAAAGAACTAAAGAAAAGGTTGAAGGATTGCGTTACAATACTGAAGGATTTTGTGTGTAAAATATTAAATGATTGAGGAAGCATTCAAAGAACATAGAAGGAATACACAAGGTCACTGTACCACAAAGAATTGGTCTACATTTAACCACTTTTAAAAGGTAGCATATGTATCAAAGGATGTAGCATCTGGGGTCTTAAAGGCTTGAAGGTAAACAAGCGGCCATCCAGCTCAGAAGCAACAAAGCCCACGTGGAAGAAGCACACCATCCTGTGTGATCACGAGGTGTCGAAGGGATCAGGGATCAGGCATCACCGGAACAAAAAAAATCATATAATTGTAATGAGGGGGGAAGTGCAGAGTGGAGACCCAAAGAAAGCCCATTTTTTAGGCCACTGGACATCCCCTTACAGAAGGGTCTCGGGGAGGAGATGAGCCAGTCAGGGTGCAGTGCAGCAACGATGAAACATACAACTTCCCTCTAGTTCCTAAAGGCTTCCTCCTCCCCCCACTGTCATGATCCCAATTCTACCTTACAAATATGGCTATACTAGAGGATGTACACTGGTAGATAGGAACTGGAAACACAGGGAATGCAGGACGCATGATCCCTTCATGAGGGAGGGTGGGTTGGAAAGGGGGAACCAATTACAAGGATCTACATATAACCTCCTCCCTATGCACAGACCAAGAGACAGTCATTCAAACAGAACACAGGAAGACTGTGTGGCTTGAAATTAGGAAAGAGGTGGGTCAGGGCTGGATTTTTCTCACCACACTTACTTAATTTCTATGTTAGCAAATAATCCGAGAAGCTGGACTATATGAAGAAGAATCAGGATTGGCGGAAGGCTCAATAACAACCTGTGATATGCAAATGACACAAACTTGCATGCTGAAAGTGAGGAGGACTTGAGACACTTTAATATAGATCATACATTCAAGTAAATTACAAATCCATACAGCCTTTACTATTGATTTCAAATCAAAGTAAAGGAAAAAACTCAATGTGGATCACTAGAGAACATCATGATAAATGCAGAAAATATTGGATTTGTCAAGGATTTCATTTTAGTTAGATCTACAATCAACACTCATGGAAGCAACAGTTAAGAAATAAAACAAGTATTGCATTGGATACATCTGTTGCAAAAGACCTCATAAAACTGTCCAAGAGCAAAGATGTCACTTTCAGGACTAAGATGTGCTCTATCCCCACCATGGTATTTTGAATCACATCATATGCATGTGAAAGTTGAACAATGAGCAAGGAAAGCTGCAGAAGAATCGATGCCTTTGAATTATGGCGCTGGTGAAGAATCTTGCAAGTACCATGGACTGCCAGAAGGACAACCTGTGGAACAAATCTTAAGAGAAGTACCATCATAATATTCCTTAGAGTGAGGATGATGAGACTTTGTCTCAGGCACTTTGGACATGCTATCAAGAGGGACCAGTCCCTGCAAAAACATCATGATCGACAAAAAAGAAAATATGCCCCAAAGAGGAAGACATGGAGGCTGCACCAATGGACTCAAACATGGAAATGATTCTAGGATGGTGCACAACTGGGGCACTGTCACCTTCTGCTGTTATGTGGGGTTTCTGTGATTAGCAACCAACTGGCCAGCACCTAACAACAACACAATGGCTAATGATTGAGAGCATTTCTTTACATAATTTTGGCTACCTGACTTAAAGGATTTTTTAAGCCCCCTGCATCCCCCCCTGCCTCCATCATGCCTCTCATCCCTATTTTTCTTTTACACCAATTTGGGTACCTCTAGGTGTACCTGATGGTGTTTTCAGTGGTCTAATTATGCCTGTGAAAGTTGGACATTGATTAGAAAGGGAAAAGGAGAATCTATGCATTTGAGTTGTGGTGCTGGTGGAGAACTACTGAAAGTACCAGGGACTGCCAAAAGAACAAACACATCTGTCTTGGAACTGGTACAGCCAGAATGCTCCTTAGTGGACAAGAAGGCAAGACTTCATCTCACCTACTTTGGTCATAGACAGGAGAGTTCAGTCCCTGACAAAGAACAGCATGCTTGGCAAAGTACAGGACAGCAAAAAACAAGAGGAAAATTGCCAAGGAGATTGGTTGACACAGTGGCTGCAACAATGGGCTTAAACATACCAACAATGATAAGTATATAAATATGCAGGACCTGGCAGTGTTTTCTTACAACATCAACAGTATGGCTACAATCGAAAAAGAGGATCAGGGTATGGTAGAGTGGCTATAAAGAAATGTGAACTACTGGGAATGTAAAACTGTACAGTCATTGTAGAAAAGTATATGGCAGTTTCTCAAAAAAAAACTAGAGGTAGAGCTGCCATATGACCCAGCAATTCTTCTATCTACCCCAGAGTTCTAACAGAAGTAACATAAACAGACATGTGCCCATTTTTGTTCATCACAGCACCATTAACAACAGTAAAAAGATATAAACAACTTAAGTGAACAGCACAGATGAATGGATAACTAGAATGTGGCATATACGTACGCAAATCCTAAGGGAAAATAGTTTCAAAAAATCTTATAACATGGATGACATTGTGCTGAGCCTTAAAACTTTGGTTCACCTAAACTTTAAGAGAATTTTAGAAAGATATTTGCCTAAAATCCAGTTACAAAAGACTACATATTGTATGATTCCGTTTACATGAAATGTCTAGTACAGGCTAAAGTCTCTATAGAAAGTTAATTCTCAATAAAAACAGAAGTCAGAAATCAATATGATGTCACCTTTGGTGTTTGAGGAAAAAATAACTGCCAACCTAGGATTTTCACAAAGTTCACAAAGACAAGGTTCTACACACTACCTACCTCTGGTGAGTAGCCCTGGGGGTCTTAGAAGATTGAGAGTGACCCTCTAAGGTGCAGCTCTTGGTCTCTACCTGTCCAGAGGAAAGAAAAATGAAGAAAATTAAACACACATGGGAACAACTAGTCTAATGGATTCATGGACCACGTGAACATCAGTCTCTAGAACCCTGAGACCACATTAAAAGGTCCCTAGATAAAGTGACAGAAAATTGTGGAACAAATCTCAAAATCATAAAAAAAAAAAAAAGAAAGAAAAAGACTAGGTTCGCTAATAAGACAGAGACTAGTAAAAGCTTCTATGATCCTTCCTCACCTTTCATGTCTGGAAATGAACTCATTCCCCTGTCTCAATTTGCAACTGAATAATGGACAGGCCCATAAAGGGAACAACACTAGGGAGGCATGCACACCTTAGTCAAGTATTTATGATCAAAAGGACAGCATCCACCCAAGGACCAAGTTCATAAGATTTAGGAAAGAAAGGGAAATGGAAACAGAAAACAAGCAGGAAGCGGGATAGGTGATGTCACACTTAGGGATTGCAATCAGCAAAATGAAACAAACTATGTGTCAGTTGTGGAATGGCAAATACCTGCTCTGAAGACACAATGTCGAGGGGAAAAATAGAGGAGCTGAGGAATAGATGGAGGTTTGTATTATTAGCAGCTTCAAAAGACACCATTGGAACCTCCAGGTACTGTCTTGGTCACACACCTGCTACCACATTGCAACCACATTCATCCCTTGCTCACAAAACTGACACTCTACTATTTGAAGGTATAGTCCAACCCTTGAACCCACATTTGAGACTCTCCAAAATGTGTTCTACCACGCCTTTAACACTTAGTACACATCACCTTCACAGGAGTTTCCATTTTAGGAAGAGTTATGTACGTCTCAAGCACAGAATCTATTAGTTTATTTATTCTTAGTATCACTAAAAGCTCCCAGCACAATATCTTGCATACAATTAGGCCCAACAACTGTTAATAATGATCACCCCCTCCCTTATTTTTACATTGTTAGTTGCATTTTCAAAAAGGTGGAGTTAGTGGCTTCTTCACTGAAATTATCAGTCAAGCCTTCAAATTCCTTACCATGGTGGTTGATGGACTTGGTGATTGATTAATTGTCATGTGTTGTGGAATGAGTTTCGCCTATAACACAAAGCAGAACTTTGTCATGGTTTTCCTAAACTGGAATCTTCTCAGGAAACAGCTACCAGGCCTTTTCTCCCACAGAGCAGCTAGTGGATTGAGACCTCCAACCTTGCAATTAGCAACCAAATTCATTTTTGTTGTGTTTTTAAAAAAAAATCATTTTATTGGGAGCTCGTACAGCTCTTATCACAATCCACACATACATCCATTGTGTCAAGCATATTTGTCCATTTGTTGCCCTCGACATTCTCAAAACATTTGCTTTCTGCTTGAGGCCTTGGTATCAGCTCATTTTTCCCTCCCCTCCCCGGCCCTCTCCCTCATGAACCCTTGATAATTTATAAATTATTATTATTTTGTAATGTCTTACACTGTCGGACGGAAGGGCCTTAACGCACTTTTCATCCCCCAGGGAAGAGGTTATATGTAGATCCTTGTCATGTAGTCCACCTTCACAGTATCGCCACTCTCAGCACTGGTCCTGAAGGGATCATCTGTCCTGGATTCCCTGTGTTTCCAGTTGCTATCCGTACCAGTGTACATCCTCTGGTCTAGCCAGATTAGTAAGGTAGAATTGGGATCATGATAGTGGGGGAGGAAGCATTTAGGAACTAGAGGAAAGTTGTATGTTTCATCATTGCAACACTGCACCCTGACTGGCTCCTTTCCTTCCCACGACCCTTCTGTAAGAGGATGTCCAGCAACCAAATTCTTTGTATCAACTGGGTTCCTTCAACACATAGAAGAGAGAATACTCTTTCGCCTTTTAATACATACGAGAGAAGGGAAATTGCATTAATATAAAGAACACACAGATCTGTACTTGAATTGATTACGAGTGCCTAAAGTGGTAACGCTTTCGATAAAAGTTGGAAAGGAAACGGCCTTCAAGTTCGCTTAGATTTAGAACAAAAACAAGGACCAACCACAGCCCCTCCCCCTCGGCTACTTCCGAGCCGGCTCCGGAAGGAGGTCGGCTGAGGAGGCGGGCTTTAATGTCCTTGCCCACTGATTGGTCAAACGGAACCAGCAGCCTCTGTGATTGGTCACCAGCACCGAAAGCCGCCGCCGAGAGGGGCACGTGGTTCCCTTCAAGTTTAGACGCCGTGCTCGATGGCGGCTGCGGATGCTTCAGTCGCTCGCAGCGGCCCTTCTTCCTGCCCTCAGATGGAAAGGAAGGATCACCCTTGGGGCGCTGCCGAGATACGGTGTACCCAGTGTGGGAAAAGAGTGCCCAGAATTTCTGGTGAGGAACCCCAAAGATTAGCCCCACCTGGGCTGCCCCTTAGGCCCCGCGCGGCCTGTTAGGCCTCGCCTCCCGCCCTCACGCGGACCCGAGCCGCCGGCAGCCTGACTGAGGCCGTGAGGTGACCTGTGGACGGGCCTTTCAAATGGCGGGAACGGTGAATCTCTGAGCGGTGCCCTGACAGGGAGCACCCCGCAGCTACGCGGAGGGACCTCGTCGCGCCCGCCTCGCCCTCCCCGGCCCAGCCGTTGCAACGGAAGCGCGTGTGGCTGTTGGCTGCCCACTGCAGAGCGCTCTTGGGGAGCGCGACCCGCGTTTCTCGACCAGGCACTGGGGGAAAGGTCGCCAGTTGCTTTGGGGTCTGGAAGTAACGGGTGTTGGGATGGCGTGAAGTTCACTTGGGATAACAGGCCGACCACGTGAAATGCTCCCGAGTTAATGAACATCCCAATCCGGTTCTCCAACATGTGGCTGCGTTGTGAGCACCTGGCAGATATTTCACTTGGCGGGTGGGGGTGGGGAGTGGCGGGGTAGAGGGTGGATTTAAGCTTTCCTTAGCATTAAGGGGATGATTACACAGTTCGGCGATAGTGTACATTTTGGGGGTAGTAACAAGAGGATTTGATATTCTCCCTACCCCCCCTCTCCTCCAGTTCTTTTTTTTTTTACCGCCCATTCCCTTTTATGTGTTGTCTCACAAAAAAGCCTTTTAAAGTGACAACCCTCGAAGTTACATAGCTAAGGCCAAAAAAAAAGGAACGTTTACTATGTAAATTTCATAGTCTGCTTCCAGAACCAAACTGACTGCTGGCCAACTCTTGGAGACCATATAGGACAGGTGGAATTGGCCCTTTGGGTTTCCATGCTTGTTAAAATCTTTCACAAAGAAACTTATGCCAACGTGTGATTCCGACTCACAGTGACCCTATATAGGACAGGGTAGAACTGCCCCTTTGGGTGTTCAAGACTAACTCCGCCCCCCCCCCCAAAAAAAACAAAACCCTATTTTATTGGGAACTAATACAGATATATTGTTCTCTAGTTCAATCACATCAAACAGTATTGTACAATTGCTACCACAGTCAGTTTCAAACATTCTCTTCTTCTTGAACTTGACATCAGCTCCCCTTTATGCCACCCCACTCCCACTCAGCAGCCCTTATTTTACTTGCTGTCTCTCTAGATTCATCAATCCTGGGTTTCATATATTGAAAAACAGATAACAAAAAATTCAAGAGGGTTACCCCCACTGACAAAACATATCTCAGATAAACCCTAATATAGAGCAACAAACAAAAACCACAGAAAATGTTGAAAACCAGACCATGCCCAATGTGCATCAATCCGTAGGGGGTGATCAACTGACAAGGTTTTAACCTTTCAAGTCAGATTGATCCTTTTAATCTCAACTTTTTACAGAAGTAGAAAGCTTTTATCTGTCTCCTGAGGAATGGCTAGTGATTTTGAACTGTTGACCTTGTGGTTAAATCTTTAAGCCAGTGGTTCTTAACCTGTGGGTCGTGACCCCTTTGGGGGGGTGATGTTGAACGACCCTTTCACGGGTAGCCTAAGAGAACCATCGGAAAACACCTATTTGTGCTACTGAGGGTGTGAAATAATGCTAGCTTTGTGAAATTGGGAGTTATTCACATAATTGTGTGTATGTATAACAATAGTAGCATCTGACTTCTATAATAGAGGGCCTTGCCAATATCATAGAATCTATGATCTATCATAGAATCTATGATATAGATCATCATAAGCAAGGGATGTTCATATAAGATCTTCCCAATGCTTTATGTTGGTCCACTCTGTCCCCTTTACATAATTAAAAGGGTGAATTTGAGCATAATATCAAGTAGAATGAACATTGGACTTAGAAACACAACTAAGTTTATCTGGATTATACCATTTACTTGGCCAAATCACTGAATATTTTTCATTTCCATATTGAGTATAATACCCCAGCCTACTTAGCCATGATATTTACAAAGATCAAATGAAATATAAATATAGTGGGTACCACATAAAGGCACATATTAAAGAGTTCTACCTGGTTTTTCATTTTGAGTTTCTCGCCACCTGGTCTGTGTAGTTTCTCCTGAAATTTTTTAATAACTCACCCATTTCTGAGAAATTAGATATTTCTTCTGATACAGTATAATCTCCCTTGAAACTCCCCCTCAAGTCAGTAGGGCCCATTCATTGTAACCAAACTACAAGAAATTTTAATTAACAATTTCATCAACAGGTCATCACCATGAACTTCAGTGTGGACACACCTTTTGTGAACAGTGCTTGTTGATAACCGAAGGATACAGCACAATTGTATGCCCCAATTGTGAGGTAAGTTACAATTCTTCATAATACATGCATTGCAGTTTAATGTTAAAGGTAAAAAATGTTGGAAAAGTAAAGCATATTTCTAGTTGGAAACTAAAAACATGATTTGTTTTGGGGTGTCTTTTTTTATTTGTTTGCTGCTGAATCTAAATGAAGGTGCCTAATGAGCAAACTTTTCCTGTCCATTTTACACTTGTGACCAAGGATACCGAAATGTTAAAGTCATAACATCTATGGGTCCATATGGTTTGAGTCTTTTCAAGGCACATCTCTTGGAAAATAACTCTTTTCTTCCTTTTTATTCTTCCCCATTTTATTCTTAATCCTGCCCCTCTCTTTCCTCACCTTGCTCTGCAAGCAAATCTTGAGCTCCCTTACTCTCCTAATCTTCATGTGTCATTAGACTGAGGTCTGTAGAGAGGCCAGAGTGTCAGAAAGGCATACAATCAGCAGCACCAAAAATAGTACACCTGCCCAGAGTTCAAATCAGTATCAATCCATAAAGTGAATGCAAATTAAGGATTCCAAATCAAAGTACTGAGAGGACCCTTTGCATGTACTACAGAAAACAAAGGTCGTTTGACTTTTATAGCATGTTCTTGCAAAGTATTAACCTGTAATAATTAATCTATATATTTTTTAAGTTCCACCTACATGATGAGAGCATGAGGATTTATATCGGGTTTTGGGTTTCTTTCCCCTGTCTCCATGTGACAGATAATTGATGTGTAGACCGAAGATCCCATTATTAGTTCTGTCACCCTAAGCTTTTACATATATAAGCTATAAAGGCCAACAAGGAGCGTAGAAATACCAGGAAAATTAGGGGAGGGTAGGGGGGAGAGGAAGAACCAATCATAAGGATCAACCCAGAACCCCCTCCTAGGGGGAAAAATAATAGAAAAGTGGGTGAGGGGCGATGGAGAATGATATAAGACATGGAAAAAATAATCTATAACTTATCAAGGGTTTGTGGGGGGGAGGGGGAAAATGGGGAGCTGATATCAGGGGCTCAAGTGGGAAAAGAATGCTTTGAAAATGAAAATGATGATGGAGGCATATGTGCAAATGTGTTTGACACATTGGAGGAATGTATGGATTGTGATAAGAGATGTAAGAGTCCCCAATAAAAGTATTTTTTAAAGATATAAAGAATGCCTGCTTTGTCTTACTCATTGGATGGTAAGAATCACATCTGAATTTTGTTAAAGTTTTCTACCAGGGGTAAGGCCATTAAGAAAGGTGTTATAGCTAGCTAATCATAATTATTTAAGTATGGGTTACTGGTTTGCAGGAAGACAAATGTTTAACAACCTTTGGGGGAGGAGTGATTTCTAATCTAATGGACTTAAACCCTCAAAGGTATAGCATAGTTAGGATTTTGGATAACTTAGATAGAAATATATATATATACACACATGTATAATGTGCTTACAACATAGTAGCTTTACTTTACTTTTACTGTATTTAACTGGAAAAGATTTATATAACAAAGTCAAGTAACAATTTATTTCTGGGTTAGGAAGTGACACTGGGTGCAGGGTGCAGGGTTCTGTTTTGAGGGGCTACTTGGAATGCGACTTCAGTGCTCCGAGGTTTGTCTGGGATTCTGGTGGTACAATCGCCTTTCTCTACAATCTCAGTAATCCAGGCTTACGCTATCTTTACCATATCCAGGGCTGTTATCCCTGCACAGAACCTGGTGACTTGCTCACACAGTAAACAGAGTAGAAGCCCCTCTGATGTCTCTGGGAAGGACCCCTGCATGTAGCTAAGCATATTTCCACATACTGGGGTTTCATTGACACAAGCACCACACCCTAAATTCTTTAGTGGCTCCAGAAATAATCCAGAGGTTGAATACTGTTTGGCCACCTGTTAGATGCCTTGGTGCCTCTGCTGTATCTTTAAAACCCTTTATAATTCAGGGTCTCACTATCCCTTCCTGTCAGTCATCTTACTGCCAATTCCAAGGCACATCAACATGTTGTCACATTCTGTGATACACACTGTGTAGAGGGCAGGGGGACATTGGCACATGTGTACGGGTTTTCTACAGAGGGGTAAATGTCATCTGTGACCTGGCACAAGGCAATGGGTATCTTTTCATTATTTTTCTTGGGGTTGAGTGGCTGTGGATAATAGGTATCTTTCATAGTTTATAGTTTATTTTTGTTTTTAACTTTTATTATGAATTGGGTGAAGGGTTACAGAACAAATCCATTTTCGATTCAACAAAGTTGTATGGATTTTTGTAACGTTCCTATGTTGTTTATGTTCTGTTAAATTAATAATAACTTCTGAATTTTGTAAAACAGGATGGCAGATTTTTTTCAAGGATAGTATCATAATATTCAGAAATACACTTATTGCCTTATTTCAAAAATACTGAGTCTAAAACTGTTGCGCTGTGAGAAAATGATTTTGTTGATCAGTCCTCTGATCGACAGATAATTAGTACCTGCTAAAGCCTCCCATTTATTAGAACTATTATTTATATGAAAATTAAAGATTTAAATTAGAAGAAAATATAAATTCACTTTTATTGGGGATGTCTTAGAATTTCATAAGTCAGATTAAAAACTTCTTAAATATAATCATTTTTCTCCTTTACAATCAATAAGAAAAAACTCACCAAAAATAAAAGTTAAATGATAAGCTAGTGGAGAGAAAAAGAAAAAATAGAAACCTCTGTTACATACGGTACAAGATAAGGCTATTTATATGATTTTTAACTGAAACCTTTCATATTTTATTTGCGTTTTTATGTTTACATATAATTTTTAAAACACTCTAGAAAAAAATGTATTAGATCTGCTGATAATACCATTAACTTCTTAACTGTTAATTCTCAAGCCAAAGAAAGTGAGGGGTACAGGAATTAGGATGTTTGCTGTACCCCCCCCCTGAAATTTCACAGAGAGCCTTTATAAGAAACTACTGGGGTTTGTCAAGAGCAATCCTTTTCTTTAACAGACGAATGACCAAGATGGTACATACTGAAAATTCCTAAAGAACCCACTTCTCCCCTACTGGAGATTAATGTTTTGCAAAATGAGAGACAGTAGTATACAGTAGCCTGTTCAGTATCAATTTTCTTTTCTCATGAGAGTTCCCTATGTTCTTTTAATGATTGTATACAAAATCATGAGGCGTTCTACTCCTGCAAAGAGTTACGGGAAAACTGCACGTTTTAAAATTAGGAAAGATGTGTCATGGTTGTATCTTCTCACCATACCTATCCAACCTGAATGCTGAGTAAATAATCAGAAGAATCCGGTGTCAGGATTGGAGGAAGGCTTGTTAACCTGACATGCACATGACAACTTTGCTAGCTGGAAGTGGACTTGAAGCACTTGCTGATAAAGATCAAGGATTGCAGCCTTCAGTATGGATTATAACTCAATGTAAAGAAAACCAAATCCTCAACTGGACCATTAGGAAATGCCGAGATAAATGGGGAAAATCGAGTCTTTCTTGGATCCATGATCAGTACTCATGGAAGAAGCAGTTAAGAGATCAGAGGGTGCATTGCGTTCAGTAAATCTGCACAAGACCTCTTAAAAGTGTTAAAAATTTTAGCAAGTATGTTTTTCAGGGTGTTACTTTGAGCATTAAGATGCATCTGACCCAAGCCATGGTATTTTCAATTCTTCAGAGTGATCAAGTGACTTTCCTATAGCATTTAGTGAATAATCTTTGCTCCATTTAATTAAACCATCACGTATATTCTTAATAACTTTCCGTGTGTGTGTATACCTCAAAACTCAATCACTAATAATATATAATAAAAAGGTTCCTAACATTTTTAATTAAAAGATAGTGGAATTTCTTTCACAGTTTTTAAAACTTCTTGTATATTTCAAGGCTCTGATAGACTGATTTATTCTCCTGGGGCGGGGGACAACTATTGGTTTCAACTGCTAAGCTTGCAGTTAGCAGCCCAATGCATGTCTCTTTATGCCACCATGGCTCCTATAGTGTCTAAATTAGAAGAGTTTTAATCTTACTGTCAGGCAGGATAAATCTCTGCTTGGGTATTTTTTTTTTTTTTTGCTTTTAAGATATAGGATTTTTATTTTCTCCCAGTTCCCACAGGCTGGAAGTCCAAACTAGGGTCTCAGCCCTGTGGGTGCCTTGTCAGCAGCCCTGGGTGTGGCTGGGATGGTGGAGGACCCCCATGTGGCCTCTGCCCTCCACACGTGGCCTCTGCCTTCCCCTTGTAACTCAGAAGAGGAGGCGGTGTCAGGCTGGCTCTGTCCTGGCACCTGCCCTCTGCCACCCTGTCCTCATTCGCATAAGGAGAGCCCACAGGTACAGGGACCAGGAATTGGACACATATTTGGAGGGGCCACAGTTCGGTCCACGACATGCATTCAAGGTGACCCCGGCCATCTGCTCACTCCTCCACAGGAAGCCTGGTGGCATGGTGGTTACTCACTGGACCACGAGCTATAGGGTCAGCAGTTGAAAACCACCATCCGCTCCACCGGAGAAAGACGGGACTTTCTACGCCTGTCAAGGCCACAGGGGCAGTTTCCCCTGTCCTGTTGGGTGGCCACGGGTCGCCATGGACCAGCTGGCGGTGAGTCTGCTGGCCATGTGCTGATCCCAGGAGTCACACCACCACTCAGCCTCCCTGAGACCCCTTAGGCAACAGCACCCTGGTTCCAGAGAGCGTCCACCTGGCTGCAGACAGAAGAAAACAAGGGTCTGAAAACTCAGGCTCACGGCCATCGAGTCCACGGTGACTCACAGCCACCTTCCAGGACAGGGCAGAGCTGCCCCGGTGGGTTTCCGAGGCTGTAGCTCTTCTCTTGAGTAGAAAGCTTCGTCTTGCTCCTCTAAGAAGGGTACACTCATCCCCAAAAGACAGCCACCTCGTGGGAGCATGGGAGTGTGGAAGCAGGCCCCTGCCCTGTGAGCCTTCAGCTCCCCATCCCTCCCCTCCCCCGTCTTCTAAAGAGGCTCTCCTTGTGGCCAGGGCTCCTGGTGTGATGGACCAGGCCTCCTTGAGACCTGGAGAAGGCCAGGAGCCAAGTGGGTCTCGGAGGAAAGGTCTTGGAGAAGATGGAGCGAAGCAAAGGGAAAGGGCGGGGGGTGGGCACTCTGGGCTGGGGAGCAGAACAGGAGGAGATGGAAGGCAGGACTTCCCAAGGATCTCCCAAGGACTAGAGAGCGGGAACCAGTTCTAAAGGGTCTTCTGAGGAGTCCTGGTTGGGGGGTGGAGGAGGGAAAAAACGGTCTCTTCTTGACCCCCTCCCAGGTGGCCAGTCAGGTCAGAGAGCTCCGGAGTCTGATTTCAGGATCGGCTTCGTGTCCTCCTGGAGATGACCCTCCAGTTTCCTGTGCAGGAGCACGTCCCCCACACTGAGGCATCAGGCTTCCCAAGACTGGGTGGGTGGTCTACCGTTTCGGATTCGATCAGACACAGCCTGGATGGTGCGTCCGTCCGTCCCCATCTCTCCTTTCTCTTGGATAAAGTTGGTTTTCGCCCCACTGCTGTAATCTTGCGATGATCTGCCCCTAGCGCGCGCGCGCAAGGAGTCTCCAGGAAAAACCTGCAAGACGGCGCTTTGGGTTTTGCTGGCTGCTTGCCTTTTGGTTTTGTGCGGGGAGACCGGGAAGTAACTTGAATGTCTGACGCCATCGGGGGGTTGGACGGAGGCCTGCTCGGGTATTTTTAAAACTTCTCTAATTCTTGCACAATTTGCTTTTCCATATGAACTTTAAAATTACTACATCATTGTATATTAGATGAATAGACCTTTTAGGATAGTACATCTTCCTCTCCAGGAATTTGGCATGAGTTTCTGTTTTATCAAGACTTCTGGCTATAACTTTTTTTTTTCTTGTTAAGTTTCTACGTATTTTAGAATTTTAAACATTTTAAAATAGTATAAAATTTTATAGTAAATGGGTAAGCATTTTGTTCAGGGTGTAAAAGAATGAGGCATTGTAATTGCTTTAATACTCAGTTTAACTAATAGTTGCCAAATTACCAGTTTCTGCCAAAAATTAAAATAAGGTGAAAAGCTTGTGTAAGCACAATTTTTTTCTTGTTTTTAGAAAGAATTTTAAGATCTTTTTGGTTTTGTCATCTGGAAGTTGCCAGTTTGAAAAGGACTTCATGACAGCAGCACCTAACAGATAAATGACAAAAAAGTATAAGCTTTATCTCTGAATGGGACATCTATATACTTGATTAGATTCTGAATAGTAAACAGAGCTTCCTGAATGACCTTCCAGGTTCTTAAAAATCTTATTTTGTCCAAAGGTTGCTACAACTGTAAATACGAGACAGGAAGACAACCCAATAGGTGAATGTATGAAAGAAGATTCTTTTATGGAAAAACTGCAGCCTGAAATGTATGTCTTGTGTACACTTAAATTTTAGTATTTAGCGTTTAATATGTTTCTGAAAGAATAATTTTACTGATAAAAATCACACTCTTAGATATGTGATTGTAACCCATTTCTTACAAAGTGATCTTTTTTTAATTAAAAGATAATTTTTATTGGTGCTCTTACAGCTCTTATAACAATCTATACATCAATTGTATCAAGCATATTTTTACATATGTTGCCATCATCATGTTCTAAGCATTTACTTTCTATTGAGTCCTTGGTATCAGCTCCTGTTTTTCCCTCCTTCCCCTCTCCCACCTTAGTGACTCCTTGATAAATTGTTATTATTTTCATATCTTACATTGACTGCTGTCTCCCTTCCCCCACGGTTTCTGTTGTTCATTTCTTGCGTGGGGTCGAGAGGGGCGGTTATATGTCAATCATTGCAATCTGTTCCCTTTTACTCTCCACCTTCCCCTTACCTTCCTGGTATTGCTACTCCCATTCCTGTTCCTGGATTCCATGTGTCCTGAGCATTTATGTACAGAGTGATCTTTAAGTTTGGTAATTTGTCTTAGCTGTCAAGGTAACAGACTCCCAACTCCTTAAGAAGCAGATTTTGTTTGTATTTATTTAGCCATTTAAAAAAATTTTTATCTAGCTATTTTTAAAGAACCTTTTCTTGTGAATTACTTGAACATTTACAGAGCAAATCTATATTCCATCCAGGATTTCATGCACATTTTGTGTCATGGCATTGATTGCAACCACACACGGCAACATCCCTTATCCCACTTCCTCCTTGTTTTTCCTATTTGTATTCCTCTTCCTTTCCTAACTCTTCTGAACTTTGTCCTTGTGCTGCCCTTTTGATCCCAAGTACCTTATTCTAGGGTGTTCCTATTTCACAAGGGTTATTGTTTCCCCTACTTCACAAGGATTATTGTTTCCCCTATAAAATTTTCTACCGCTTAACTGAAAATTGAGACCTGAGAGTAAGTTCATTTCCAGACCTAAAGGATGACCAGGGACCATAGTCTCGGGAATACTACCAGTCTCTTTCAGCCCAGTAAACCTGGTCTTTGTATTTTTTTTGTAATGAATTTGAGTTTTGTTTAAAATATCTTTCCCACTCTATTCAGAACTTCATAATGTGAACCTACTAAAGCAATTGGTAACAATAGCTGGGCACCATCCAGTTCTTCTGGACTTTATGTAAACTGATGTTCACTGGGGTCCATCTTCTTCACTCTCCCATCCTCTAGACAAGGAGAGACCAATAGCTGCACCTTAGATGGTTGCTCACAAGCTTTTTGGAACTCGAGTCACTAAACCCTAGAAGTAGGATTGAGAACATTATCTTCATGAACTGTAGTATGTCAGGTGACCTTGGGTTCCCATGGTCATAGTTTTGAACCCCTAACTTCAGCAAGTTTGCCTTATTTAAAATGCAAAAAGGAGTACAAAGATTATCACACCAAGATGAGCAAAGCTCTGAGGTGACATAACTAGCAAAAATTAATAGTGTTGGAGAGAGGTAGCTTTGGAGGTAATTTTTAAGAACTATTTCTCTCAGTGGAGGATATTGGTAAGAGTTGTCTTGGCAATATTATAATAGGAAAAGTAATCACTTTAAGGTGGTTTTATTTCTCCCAGTTCTTCCTTAAGCCTTTGCACATGTATTTATCATTGTTCTTTTTTGAATGAGTAATAAAGAGTTTTTCTCTTGTTATTATTTTGAAACAAACCTCAGCTAGAATCAAGCTACCTGTATTTGGGGGTGTTTATTGCACTGTAAATCTGTTATATTTTCATTAGGTGCCTTCTAGCTGTTTCCAAAATACAAGACTCTTGTAAAACAGAAGGAAACACTGCCTGGTCGTGTACCATTCTCCCAATAGTTCCTGTGTTTGCGTCCATCTTATTGAGGGTCTTCCTCTTTTTCTGTGATCCTTACTTTACCCGTATCCTGTATTTCTCCTGGTGGGACTTGTCCTCTTGATAACATTTCCCAAGTATTTGAGATGAAGTCTTGCGATTCTGGCTTTTAAGGAGCATTCTGGCTGTGTGTTTCTCTTTATGACTGAGTAATATTCTACTTTGTGTGTGTGTATGTACACACACGACTGTATGCATATTTTGTCCATTAATCTGTGGGTGGGCACTTAGACTGTTTCCATCTTTCGACTATTGTAAATAATGCTATCATGAACATCTGTGCACAACTATTTTGTGCATCTGCTTTTAGGTATATACTTAAAATTGCTGACTTATATGATAATGCTTTATTTAACTTTTTGAGCCTGTTTTGAGTCTGTTTTCCACAGTGGCTCTGCCATTTTACAATTTTACCCGAAATACTTAAGGGTTCCTCTGTCCACATTTTCACCAACACCAGTTATTTTCCTTTTTTATATCATAGCCATCTTAACTGAAACAACTCCACTGCTGTTAAGTAGTTTCCAAGTCATATCAATCCTGTACAATAGAGTAGAACTGCACTATAGAATGACTCCTCCATCTGAGGCTTTTACAGAAGAAGATGGCCTCACCTCTGTCCTATGGAAGCAGCTTGTGGATTCTACCACCAACCTTTTTGGAAAGCAGCCCAACCCTTAACCCAGTGAAACACTAGGGCTGGGAGTGAAATGTGTTCCAAATTAACACCTTATTGCAGTTTTAATTTGCATTCTATGAATGACTGATGTCCATGTACCTTTTCATGTATTTACTGGCCATTTGTATTTCTTCTTTGATGAAATGTCCAAGTCCTTTGCCCATATTTTGATGAGATGATTTCTCTTTTTTGTTAAGTTGTAGTTCTTTATATATTCTGGATATTAAACATCTATATCAAGTATGGTTCCCTAAATTTAGTCCCTAAATTTCCCTTTGCTTATAAAGCCTCTTGATGAGCAAGATTTAGTTTTGATAAGGAAGGTCCGTATATTTATTTCACTCTTTTCCCCAGGAACTACTAGAGAGCTAGATGAAATTATCTTGACTTTTTACAACATAGAACAGATTAAATCAGATTGTATTCTTGTCTCTGCCCAATATCTAATAGAGTTGCAAAGTAGAATTTCACTTCCAGTAGTAGGTGAATCTATCTGAACGAGAAAGAACTAAAATTTGTTCCAATTAAGTTCTGAATGTCCAGTATACTTATTGGAGAAACGTTCTAAGTGACATTTGATTTAAATACAGTTGTGTATGATGCGAAAGAGGGGGGTTGGAGTGGAGACCCAAAGCCCATCTGTGGGCAATTGGACATCCAACAAGGAAGGGACGATTTCAACCAGAGTGCAGTATAGCACTGACGAAACACATATCATTCCTCTAGTTCCTGAATATTTCCTTTCCCCCTACTCCCCAATACCATGACCCAGTTCTACCTTACAGATCTGGCTAGACCAGAGTACACACATTGGTACAGGTAAGAGGTCTGACACTTGGAAACCAGGACAGCTAAAACCCTCAAGAAC
The DNA here is from genome assembly GCF_050624435.1 of Tenrec ecaudatus. NCBI lineage: Eukaryota > Metazoa > Chordata > Mammalia > Afrosoricida > Tenrecidae > Tenrec > Tenrec ecaudatus. The sequence continues at coordinate 12,718,877 of NC_134540.1, forward strand.
AGTAGTGGGAATAGTGATAGCATGAGGGTAGGTGGGCGGTGGGGGGGGGGGGGAACCCATCACAAGGTTGGGTATATAGTCCCACCCCAAGGGAGAAATGTGAGTGAAGAGAGACAATGGACAGTGCAAGACATGAAATAATAATTATATTTAATTAACTCACCACTAATGTGATGACTGGAACTGATTCTCTTTGCTGAGGTGTGTGATGTTAGCTGGTGTTGGTGATTTCATGGGCATTATAAAGCCTGTGGGCTGGACATTTCCCACCCCTAGTATAAAGAAATACTTGGTCTAATACTTCTCTTTATAAAAGTGACACTCAAACATCATAGTTTCTTCTATCAAGTATAATATACTTATTTAGCAAATACTGTTTACCTAAGGGGCCAGCCTAGGTGGTATATTGAGTTAACCAGAAAGTCAACAATTCAAATCCACCAGCCCATCAGGGGTGTAAGATGAGGGAGTTTGCTTCTGTAAAGATTTAGTTTTGGAAATCCTATAGAGCAGTTCAACGCTGTCTTACAAAGCCACTATGAGTTGGGATCAACTGGAGAGTGATGAGTTGGGAAATATTTATTGTGTGTGAGGCAATATGAAAGAACCTTGGTAGCACAGTGGTTTTATTATGGGGTTGCTAACTACAGAGTTGATCATTCAAACCCACTAACTGCTCTGAGTGAGGACTGTGAAGCTATCTAATCCCTTAAAGATTTAAAATCATGGAAACCCTAGCTAGCAGTTCTCTGTCCTTTCATGTTGCTAAGAGTCATAATTGACTTGATAGCAGTTAGTTTAGCCAGTGTGAAAATATAAAGATAAGATGGGCCAAAAATGTGGGCCTTTGTAGACAAGAGAAATGCAACTAACATTTTCTTTGCAATTAATGTTTGCCTAGTTAAGTTCATTATTTTTAATTATCCATACTTATGCATTTTATGCATATATTTTCTAGTTCTGTTTGTATGTATATGTATTTCATTTTAATTGATGGCCTTATGAGATTTAGTAATGAGTTTAAAAGTAGGTAAATTATTTTCATTGATAAGCTTAAGATGTTTTAATGATTAGCAGCATCTCTACCAAAGGATATCAAACAAGACAGCGTGAATTTAAAAATTAAAACAATTTGTATATGAAGCTAATATTTTTAGGACTTTGCTAAAAAGTTGAATTCGTGGTTAAAGTTATGTTTTATATGAAAAGTGTACTCTGAAAAGTTCATTCATGGTTTCCCTCTCTTTGCGTTATGGTTGATATTTGAAAACCCATTATACATGACTATTTTTGACTGTAAAAGAATAGAATGTTAAAATATTAACGTTAAAAAAAGATTGTTAGTATTTAAAATAATGTACTCTACATTTTTCAGGACAAAAACTTGTTCTCAGGATTTTAAAAAGATTGTCAGTCAGCCAACTATTGGTTTAGAAAATTCAGCCTCCACACGCAAGACTGTTTTGAGCTTATCATCTGTAATGGCGGTATGAAAAATACTGTTTACGAAACTAAACATTATGACTTTGTTTCTGATAGCTTAACTTTTGTCCTCTGTTATGTTTCTCTTAGTGATTCTTTGGTAGGTTTACAGCTCACATTGATAAATTCATTTTTGTTACTTGAATCTCATTTGGTTCTATATTTGAATAATTTTCTTTTCATTCCATCTATTACCAACCCTTTATCAGGAGGTTCTTGATGTATGCTATTGTTCGTTAGTTAGTTACTGTTGAGTTGATTCCACTTCATGGTGACCCCATGAGTGTAGAGGACAGTTTCTTTGTAGGGTTTGGACAAGCCAGCAGCCCTGTATGTAATTTCTCCCCTTTGAACCTCGTTAGTAATTACAGATTTCATAGAAAGTACATATTTCTAAGTAATAAGTATGGTTTTCCAATGATTTTATTTGGAGACTAAAAGTCCTAACTGCATTTGTTGTTTTTGTTGTTGAAAGGTTGAGTTGTACTGTGACCAGTCCTGTTATCTTTAATTAATGTACTATTTTCAGTTGGGGTTTGAAACAGACTCCAAAATGTAGATGAATGAAGTTTTAAGTCTTTAAGGTTGGTCCCTAGTGGGCTGGAGAGGTGGACATTGGGGTTAGAGAATGCTTAACTTCATATCTTTTGTTTCAAGTTACAATTTTAACATAACCAAATTAGCATATTTTATTAATATCTGTTTTAATTCGTTAAAATATATTTATTGCCATGGCAAATTATCTAAGATGGTTTTTTAAGTTGGAAACAATGTGAGTTTTTTCTCATTTTTAAAAAGAGATCTTTATAAAGTTATATAGGATGCTATCACCAAAGCTTTAAAATGTTAAATGGCTTCTATCTCTGGACAAACAAGATTAAAAGGGTTATTTTTGTTTTGCTTATGTTCAGATTTTTGTGTTTGGGTTCTGTTGCTTTTATTAAAAAAAATTTTTAAAGCTAGCTTGACAGTTTCATATATATATATATATATATAATGTATCTAAACATCTACTTTTATGTTTGTATGTGGTTCCATCCCCTTCTAGGAGTCTAAAACTACGGAAGAAATTGATGATGCATTGAAAGTAGCAGGTTATAATTTTGAACAATTAAGTACTGCTGTAAAAGTAAGCATTTTGAGTGATTAAATTCTATCATGGTGTTACGTGGTTTGTTTGTTTGTTTACATGAAATAACACATGGTTTTTAAGTATGCATTTTTGGGTTATTGAGGTTAGAGCTTAACACTTGAGTTATTAAAATGCAGCATGATAATTGCATGATAGTGAACATGCAAAAGAATCGAAACGTTTCCTGTGGCCTGCCAGGATTGATCTTGCAGCACTGCTGTGCTGGCAACCTAATGTCTAGTAGTCGCCGGGAGGTTTCAGAAGTATTGTAGATCATTTCAAAATTAGCTCATTATTTAGCTACATATGTTTACTTAGTCTTACTCTATTTTCTCTCTACCCACTTCCCCCAAAAGAGTCTTATTTGATGACAATGAAGAAATTCCTAAGTACCCAACAATAACCAGTAAACTCCTTTTTTGCAGTGAAGGACAGACATTGGCTGTAATGGATTGTAGAAAGTCAGATTTCTTGAGGAATAAGAAATCTGAGCAAAATAACCAACTAGAACACACACACACACACAAAACACACACAAAAACACACTCACAACATTGAAGAAAGAGGGCCAAAAAGAACATCACCTATGCTGGGAATCCGTAAAAAGAAAGACGTGGCAGCATAGTCGAGAAAGCACGCCAGAGAGAAACAGAGAAATCTCTGGATTGAGAGGGCCTGTTGTGACGAGGCTAATAGAACACACCTGGATTGTCCAATACAAAGCAGTGGCCACATGTGACTTAACATTTATGTTCACAAAAATCAAAACACTTAACAAATTCTATGCCACAGTCACACAGTATTCCAAGTACACAGTAGCTAAGGGATATGATTATACTCGGGGCGTTCCTTTTATCCCAGATATTTTTATTGGACATCCTTGGCTTAATCCTCAATATTCTCTTAAGAGCATAAATATGTCAGTAGCTATAGGTATATATTATAATTAATCCATTGATTATCCTCTACTTTCTGCTTATGTTGTTATTTTGAAAAGTCTATAAAGTACCTTTTTATTTCCAGAATTCTATTGAACAGTAAAACTTGAACAAAATAGAAATACAAAATGAGGTCTACATATTAATGGTTTTTCTTTTCAGATGCTTGAGCATATGCATAATCAAGCAAAAGAGGAGACAGACAGTCTTATAGAGATTCTTGAGAAACAATTTGATCAACTTTTTGCTTCTCTTCATTCCAGGTAATTATTTATAAATATAGACTCAGTACCACTGAAAATTTTAATAGTAACTTATCTTATATCTGTGATTAGATTGAAAGTACTGAGTGATTTTTTAACAGATTTGGAAGGAGTGATTTTTAAACTTGAAGATGAAGGAAAAATTACTATGCTAGACACATTTTGGCTATTTACCTTCTGGGCCCAATGCCAACTGTTAAACTTCTTAATAAAACCAGTGAGCACCACCTTCCCGACACGGTCAGTGAAAACAAATGGGTGCATAAGCAAATGTGGTGTCCATCTATCAAAAGATAATAGTGCTTGGGTCTTAAAGGCTTGAAGATAAACAAGCGGCCATAGAGCTGAGAAGCAACAAAACCCACATGGAAGAAGCACACCAGCCTGTGCGATCACAAGGTGTCAAGGGGATCAGGTATCAGGCAGATACAAGACCCAGAACAAAAAATTATGTCAACGTCAATGGGGATGGGGGAGTGCGGAGTGGAGGCCCAAAGCTAATCTGTAGGCAGTTGAACATCCCCTTACAGAAGGGTCGCGGGGAGAAAATGGGCTAGTGAGGGTGCAGTGTAGCACTGAAGAAACATACACTTTTCCTTTGCTTTTTTAATACTTCGTTTCCCCCACTATTATGACCCTAATTATACCTTACAAATCTGGCTGGACCAGAGCATGTATATGGGTACAGACAAGAACTGAACACACGGGAAAAGGACAGATAAACTCCGTGGGACCAATATTGAGAGTAGTCATACCAGAAGAGTAAGGGGAAGGTAGGGGAAGAAAGAGGGAACCAATCCAGTGACCTATCTATAATGCCTTCCCAGGGGGGTGGACAACAGATAAAGGGGTAAAGGGAGACATTAGACAGTACAAGGCATGGGATAATAATAACATAAATTATCAAGGGTTCATGAGGGAGGAGGAAAGGTGGGGGGAAAATGAGCTGGTACCAAGGTCTCAAGTAGAATGAAAATGTTTTGAAAATGATGGCAACAAATGTATAAATGTGCTTGACACTACGGATGTATGTATGGTTTGTGATAAGAGTTGTATGAGCCCCCAATAAAACAATTTTTTTAAAAAAACAAATATTTTCAAAATCTAAGTACCTGTAGTGGAAATGGCAAACAATTTTCCTTTCTACTTAATTCTCTCATGTTCATTTGCATCAGAGTAAAAGAATTCTTTTATAGTTTTCACTTAACCTATACCATTTATTTTGGGTTTTTTTTCTTTTCTTTTTTTACATTTTATTAGGGGCTCATACAACTCTTATCACAATCCACACATATACATACATCAATTGAATAAAGCACATCTGTACATTCTTTGCCCTAATCACTCTCAAAGCATTTGCTCTCCACTTAAGCCCTCTGTATCAGGTTCTCTTTTTTTTTTTCCTTTTTTCCCCCTCCCTCCCCGCTCCCATTTAGTTTTATATACATAATATTTTTAAAACTCTTTCATACATAGTCATATTGGGGACAAAGTATGTGTTCTCTCCATTTTACATTTCAAGAAACGGGCTCCTGAAAGATATGGTATACCTCAAAGAGCATACTTAGTTTTTTAAAATCATTTTATTGGGGGCTCATGCAGCTCTTACCACAAGCCATACATACATCTGTTGTGTCGAGCATATTTGTACATTTGTTGCCGTCATCATTCTCAAAACATTTTCTTTCTACTTGAGCCCTTGGTATCAGCTCCTGATTTTTTTCCCAACCCTCCACGCTCCCTCCTTCATGAACACTTGATAATTTATAAATTATTATTTTGTCATGTCTTACACTGTCCAATGTCTCCCTTCACCCACTTTTCTGTTGTCTGTCACCCAGGGAAGAGGTGATATGTAGTTCATTGTGATAGGTTCCCCCTATCTCCTCCACCTTCATCTTATTCTCCTGGTATCTTTACTCTCACTTTTGATACTGAGGGGTTTTTCTGTCCTGTATTCTCTGTGTTTCCAGCTCTGATCTGTACCAGTGTACATCCTCAGGTCTAGCCAGATTTGTAAGGTAGAATTGGGATCATGATAGTGGTGGGGAGGAAGCATTAAAGAACAAGAGGAAAATTGTATGTTTCATAGTTACTATACTGAAACCTGACTGGCTTGTCTCCTCCCTGTGACCCTTCTGTAAGGGGATGTCCAGTTGCCTAAAAATGGGCTTTGGGTGTCCACTCCGCACACACCCCTCATTCACAATGATATGATTTAGAAGCCTGACACCTGATCCCTTTGCAACCTCATGGTCACACAGGCTGATGTGCTTCTTACATGTGGTCTTCGTTGCTTCTAAGCTAGATGGCCGCTTGTTAACCTTCAAGCCTTTAGGACCCCAGACGCTATATCTTTTCATAGACGGGCACTGTGAGCTTTCTTCATCACATTTTCTTATGAATCCGCTTTGTCTTCAGGGATTGTGTTGGGAAGGTGAACATCATGGAATGCCAGTTTAATAGACGAAAGTATTCTTGCATTGAGGGAGTACTTAATTGGAGGCCCAATGTCCATCTCCTACCTTAATACTAAACCTATACATATATGCACATAGATCTATTTCCACATCCTTATATATAAATATATTTACATATATACATGCCTTTATTTAGACCTCTATAAATGGAGATGGCATATGTTTTGTTCCGTGTATTTCACCACAGTTAAAGCAGAGCAAAGAGCATCATGGAATGCCAGTTTAATAGAACAAAGTGTTCTTGCATTGAGGAAATACTTGAGTAGAGACCCAATGTCCATCTGCTACCTTAATAGTAAACCTATAAGTATATGCACATAGATCTATTTCCCCATCCTCATATATAAATGTATTTGCATATGTAAATGCCTTTATATAGACCTCTATAAATGCCCTTTGCCTCCTAGTTTCTTCTACTTCCTTTTACTTTCCTCTTGTCCCACTATCATGTTCAGCCTTCATTTGGATTTCATTAATTCCTCTTGGTTACATTGCCCTTGATCAAGCTACCAGGACTCCTGAACCCTCCTATCCCTCAATTTTAGAACACTTGTTATTCCCTTGTCCCTGAGTTTGTTAACACCCTCTTCCTTTTCCCAATTTCCCCCTCTTCCATGTCCCCCCATAACTGTCGGGTCCGGGTCCGTTGTTTTCTCCTCCAGATTGTTTATCCTGCCTATCTTATCTAGATAGACCTGCAGAGATAATAATGTGCACACAAAAAAACAAGGCAGAGCCAAACAAAGCAACAAAAGAACAAAAAAAAGACAGATAAATGAAAAGCCTGTAATAGTTCAAGGTCTGTTTGTTGACCTTTAGGAGTATTTTCAGGTTGAGTCTGATGGGGTGCCAAGCACTGGCCTCAAAGTCTATTTTTGGTATTCCCTGGGGACCTCGTTGCTCAGTTCCCCTTGTTGTTCTGTTGCACACCCTTGGTGTTTTGTCTCAGTGTGGTGGGGTCAGATCAGGCACAATTTCCACACTGTATTCCAGTGTTGTCCCCCATAGTGCTATGGGTCAGTGAGGGATGTCATGTCTCATAGTGGGGCCAGCCCTATGATCCTCACTGTGCTTTGGGTGCTCTAAACAGGAATATCATCCCCAGGGCTTGGTGGAACAGGATGTGTTCCACTCTCTTTCTCTCCCTTCTCTCTCTCTCTCCTGTGTGCTCTGCTTAGACGTGTCCCCATCTCCTTGAGCTATAGCTTCAGTGCTGTCTTCTGAAGCATACTTAGTCATTATACCTGTCCATTAACTCTCAGATCATTAAAACACAATCTCATTAGAATGCTTAAAACCATAGACTCAATTTAGTATGCATGAATTTGTACACTTTATTCTTCGTTGATAGCCATATGGCCCCTTTATTCTTTAAATGTAACATTTAAGAGATCATATGTATGAGTTTTTTAGGACCTATTGAAGAACTTATTGAAATGACCATTTCCCCCCTAAAGAAACTACTGTGAGACATCATAAATAACAGCTACTAAAAGGTTTAAGAATGCTACTTAACCTGTAAAGCCCATGTCTGATTTTTTATTTTTCATATTGGCAAATTTTCTTTTTTAGACAATGAATTTATTTTAGGGATATAATGAAAAGTTATGCACAACTTAGTTTGATGAGTGGAGTGAAATGAGTGAATGAGTTAGGCACCACCTTTGTAATTAGGCAGCACGTGGGTTTTTTTTCATAATTCAGAACACCATAAGTACAGAAGACGTTTTGAGTAATTAGGTACAAGTAATGAGATAACATTATTTAGCCTTCCTAAATGTTTACATTGAAAGTTTATAAATTAATTAGTACATAAGTTCTATTGTTGATATCTGCTTTGAAATTTTTGTTATGTAATATTATTTGTTAGTGGGAATTTAAAAACATACAGGCAGATCCTTATAAGATATACAGATGTCTTTCCAATGACATGAGTAACTCCAAGATGATAACCAGAATTCCTATTATTGTTAAATGGAATGACATAGGTCCTCTTTTACCTCTAATTCTGTGGCAGTTATATTTAGGCTATGATAACTATCCTTTTTTAAAGTTTACTTTTTCCCACATATACATGCATAGATTTTTAACTATAATAAATTTTAGTTCAACTTTGTTTTATTTAACCATGTTATATGTGATTTAAGTACATCAGCTACTGGCATTACCATCTTAGGTACTGTGCAGAAGTATAAATTCACTTGGATAAAACTAAAGTACTGAAAATTAATTTTGGTGTCTTAAAGGAAAAAGAGTTTGTGTGAAGAAGTTGTGAGAAATACAGATGATTATTTCTCATATGTAGTAATGGCTAAAGATTACATTGAAGGCAAAAAAAATTATTTGGATGCAGCCATGAAGATAGCCAGAGAATTAAAATCTGCACCTTCTCTAAGGACATATTGTGATCTGAATCAGGTACTGCATTTTCATGATATTTAAGACTTAACCCAGAGAAATTTATTCTTCGGATTATCTTTTAACATCAGTGTAGAATTTCTAGTTGTTTGCATGTCTTGACAAATGTTAACTTTGTTTAGCCTTTTATTATTTACTACTTTAAGAAATTGTGTGATAAAGTCTTTGAGGATGGGTGGGAAGACATTGAGCTGAAAGTTGAGGCTACTTACTCTGCCATTGGACTGATTCCAACTCCTAGCGACCCTGTAGGACAGAGTAGTACTGCCCCTCTGGGTTTCTGAGATTGTAACTCTTGACAGGAGAAGAAAGCCTCATCTTCTCCTTCTGATGCTCCTAGGACACATGAATGAAAACTGAGAACAAGTAAGAATAGTAAACTAAATGAGACTAATCATTTTAGATAAGACTTCTAACCATTGACTTAAAAATTAAGTCACTCGTGTTTTATTCTTCTCCCTCTATTCCCTTCCACCCACCCCCCAAAATGTATAGGTCTAAAGAGAAAGGACTTTAGCTCTCTTATCATTTAATTTTATACCTAGAGGATCAAAACAAAATCCATTGTCATTGCGTCTATTCTATAAAAGGTCCAAGCTGACCATTTATAGAGTTTCTGAGTCTAAATCTTTATGGGTGCAGACAGCCTCAGCTTTCTCCCTCAGAGTGCCTGGTGGGTTTGAACCTTATTTAACCAACAGCATCACCAGGGCTGGATAAACTCACTGCCCTCAAGTTAGTCTCAACTCATATCAACCCTCTAGGGCAGCGGTTCTCAACCTGTGGGCTGTGACCCCTTTGGGGGTTGAATAACCCATTCACAGGGGTTTCCTGATTCATAACAGTAGCAAAATTACAGTTAAGAAGTAGCAACAAAAAATTTTTATGGTTGGGGGTCCACCACAACAGAGGAACTGTTTTAAAGGGTCATGGCATTAGGGTGATTGAGAACTACTCCTCTAGGGGCTAAAAAGAGTTAGTTAAAAAAAGAAGTATCCTATTAGATAGTTTGGTAGGACAGGGTTAGCCTTGTATCCTTTCTTGTTCATTTCAACTTTGTGCCCTATGGCTATAGATCTTGCTTTACTCACTTTTAGGTTCTTAATACCTTGATATTTTTACTGAACTGAGGTATAGAATAGAAGCCCTTGATTTATCTGACTCCATAGTCTGTCATTTTAAATGTGTGTTCACTAGCATCACATTTGGCAGTTCTAAAAGCAGTAATAGTCATTTTCTGTGTTACACAGAAGGCACTACATGGATAAAATACATAAATAAAGTCTTAAGATTTGGTCTTTATCTTACTAAGCCCTAGTTAGGAAGACAAGAGAATATTTGAAGATAACATGGAAGGTACAAAATGAGTAAAATGTTTCATTTTTCTGATTGTGGAATTATATATTCATTAGGTACATGCCCTTTTTTTGGTTGTTGTTATCTATTACTAAATATCTCCAAAAGATTCTGAACTCTTTAAGGGAAAAGTAATCATATATTATTTCTATTCCTTTTTGGGCCTCAAAATTAAACCTTAAACAGATTCAAACTCATAAAAACAAACATTAGTAGTGACATAAAACATTTATAACACCCTTTATAAAAGCTTACTGTTTCGGCAGTTTTATGACAATAGAAAATTCATACATTAATTACATTACTCTCTTGATTCTAGATTATCCGAACTTTGAAATTATCATATGAGAGTGAATTGTCAGAAATGGCCTCTCTAAAATTAAGGCGATTTCCCAGGTGAGTAAATTATAATTTAAGAAGACCTAACAGTTTAAGTATAAAAATGTATGAGAGCCTGAATTTCTTAAAATAGAAGCAAGTAAGTAGCAAAAGTTTGGGTCCCTAATATTTCCCAAGTTAGCAACCATATAACTGAAGCGTAATTTATGTTCCACCACTCATCTGTCAGTTTGTCGTACTGTGGTGACTTGTGTGTTGCTGTGGTGTTGGAAGCTGTGTCACTGATATTTCAGATTTGAAGTTGGAAGTTGTCAAGGATTTTGTCTTACTTGGAGCCATAATCAATGTTCATAGAAGCAGCAGTCAAGAGATCAAAAGATGTATTGCATTAGATAAATCTTTCTCTAGACTAGAGAGTATTGAAGAGCAAGGATGTTACTTTAAGGATTTAGGTGTGCCAGACCAAAGCCATGATATCCTCCATTGCATCATATGTATGTGAAAGTTGAACACTGAATAAAGAAGATCATAGAAGAATAGATACATTTGTATTGTGGTGTTGGAGAAGAATATTGAAAGTATTATAAACTGCCAAAAGGACAAACATCTTTATTGGAAGAAGTAAGGCCAGAGTGTTCCTTAGAGGCAAGGATGGTAAGAATTCATCTCACATACTCTGAATGTATTGTCAGGAGAGATCAGTCCCTGGAGAGAAGGATATCATGTTTGGTAAAGTGGAAGGGCAGTGAAAAAGAGGAAGGACTTTGACAAGAGGGACTGACACAGTGGCTGTATCAGTGAGCTCAGCCACAGGAACAATTAGGAGGATGGCACAGGACCGTGCACTCTTTAGTTCTGTTGGGCATAGAGTCACTGTGGGTCAGAGCTGACTCGGTGGCACCTACAGCAATAATAATAGGTTACAGAGTTAATGTTCTTTTAAATTAGAGTTATTTTAGTGTCAGCAACTCATTTTTACCTGGTGAGAGTAATGAACTTTGAAACATTTACTTACATGCTAATGTTGTATTATAGGTTGAATATTAACTGCAATGAGATCACCTATATGTTCAACAATATTGGGAAGATTGAATTTGAGGACTCAACCAAGTAAGTACTTATAAAATTGAAAACCTGATTGATCAAATAGTGTCTGGTAGGGCTTAAGTTATCTAACAGACAGAAAATTAATTTTTAACGTAGTATGATTCAAAGAGTTAAAGGGTACAACAGTGTATCTGTTTCATCCTTCAGGTAATATTTAAGATTTAAAAGACAGAGAATGGATCCTTTATTTAATGACATGTTTGTCTGAGTTACCATTGATATTCAGTCAGCAAGCATTGAATGTTGATTTTGTGTTAGGTACCATATGTTGAGCTGGGTTGACTATAGAGAACAAATCGAGTGATATTCATATATATGTAAAAATCTTTATATCAAGAAGTAACTCAGTATCAAGAAAACATCCCAAGCCAGTCCAACTCAAGTCCGAATGTCCAATTCTAGTCAGTCCTCCTTCAGACTCTCGCAGCCACATGCAATGAAGCAGAATGTGGGAAATCGCAGGCTGGTACATGCAAAGTCATGTGGATCATTTCCAAAGAAAAGCTGGCCTCCAGAGAGCTGTATATCTCCATCTCGCCTCCAAATGAGGTCATCAGACTGCAACTTTACTGATAGGCTAAACCCAACCTGTACGCTTTTATATATCTTCAAGTTAACATGAAATTATTTAACTACCACACCCTAAGTATTGCATTTTATGTTAGAGATCCTTCAACAAGCAGAGGAAGACAAATGGATATATGATTACTGTGATACCATATGCAGAGTACAGTGAAGGTACAAAGGGTGAGAATGGTCAATTCTTAGGGGGAATAGGTTGAAAAAATCTTTATAGAAGGAATTTTACATTCCCTTTTCCTTGGAAAATTAGTAGCTATTTAAAAGAAGACCCAAAAGGAAGCTGATAACAGAAAAAATTATGGACAGTGAAGTAATATACATTGAGGGAACTTTATAGGTATTTCTGTATAGCCAACTATACTTTGTATGCTTTGCGATAGAATTTGAACTTCATTTTCTAGACCAGTGCTGTCCAATATGGGGGCTGCTAGCCATATGTAACTATTGAATTGTACGTATCAGTTAAGGAAAGCTTAAATAGAATCAAAATTTCCATCCCCTGTTCTCGGAAGCCACGTTTCATGTGCCCGGTAGCCCTATGTGGCTAGTGCCTAGCCTAGTGGATAATGCAGCATATTTTCATTATCAACAGGGAGCTATCCTAGACAACAATTCTCTAGAGCAGAATTCCCCAACGTGAGCAATAATGGCCCTTGGGGGTGCTGAAATGATTCAGGGTGGGGTGGGACACTATAAAAGAAGATACCTATACTTTATCATAGATTATGGATGGTAGTATAAAAATGTTTCAGTGCCAGGGGGGACAGTGAGGGTTTTTGTTTTGCTTTGTTTTTTGGGGGTTATTTTTTTTCCCCTGAAAATGGGGCCGTCAGCCAGTTACGTTTGGGAACCTATGCTCTAGAGCAGGGATAAGAGCCTTTTCTCTGCCAATTGCCATTTGGATATTTATAACACCATTTGTGGCCCATACAAAATTATGAACTTGAAAATTAGTCTGCTAGCTTTAACCAAACATGTCATTGCCTCACTCTTAGTGAGTCAATATAAGTCAGAATTGACTGGATGACCATTAGTTTGGAATGTGGTGGCTGGAACTGCTGCTCTTTGGTGAGGGATGTGATGTTAGCTGGTATTGATGATTTCTAGGGCCTGTGAGCCTGACTTTCCCTAATCCCTGCTTTAGATAGTGAAAAGGTTTGTGAAAAACCACTAAAAGCTTGTAAGCATGAAAATAAATATAATTGGAGGGCCTTTTAAAAAGACAACTCTGGTGGCTTTTTAAAGGATATTTTAGGGCAAATATGAGACTGGAGATTGAGTTGAACTCAAAGCCACTCCCATTGAGTCAATTCGGATTAATAGCAACTCATCTCGTCAAATGAGGAGAACTCAAATTTAGATAGTAGCTGGAGAGGGTCTGGGAATGGACATTGCAAATGATAAGTAGGAAAATTTGATAGACCTCAGTGAGAAGAATGAGGAGCAAAGAAAAAGGGGTCATCACCTGTAACTCACAGGACTGGCTTTAGTGATTACATTGATGGATTAGGAATATAGGGGAAAAAAAGTTCAAGGGGAAAGATAATATATTGAGTCCCAAGTGTTTTCCAGATACTGGTGGAGAAATTTCCAGAGGGTTATATGTGTTGAAAGTTTTCAAGTCATCATGGACTTGATATTGGATAGTTATGGATTTAATTATGGCCCTCAAAAGTGGTTTGTAAATTCTAATCATTACGCCTATCATTATAAATCTCATTTGTGAATCGACTGTCATTGTCAGCTTCATACGATAGTTGGTAAATGTAGGTGTCTTAAATCAGTCTCTCTTGAAACAAAGAAGATCTAAACAAACAAGTGAAAGAAGCTGAGATAGGGGAGGAAAGGAAGATGACAAGGCCAGATGAAGATTACAGAGGGCGAATATGCCTCTAGAACTGACAGAGAGGGTCTTCCCCGAGAGTGAGCACCCAGAATTCACCCCTCTGGCCTCCTAAACTGGGAAATCATTTTTTGTTTGTTAAAGTCCCCCATTTATGGAATTTCTCTTCACGCAGCAGTAGATAACTAAGACAGGGGCCAAGAATAGTCATAATACAGATGTTGTCCAAACAACTACAAAAAGACATTTTTTCACCTGAGATGCTATCTCCCAGATAAATTGTCCCCAAGAAGTGTAGCATCCCTTATCTTGGAGAGCGTATCAGAGTCTCACAGGCCCGGAAACCCATTTGAGCAGATCCATTAAATCAAGTTCAGGTACTAGTTTACTAACTTCTTGCTGCCAGGTGCTGTCAAGTCAACTTCAATTCATAGCAACCCCATGTAAAAGAGTGAAACTTCCCAATATACATGGTTCTAGGGTATAATCTCTGTAAGAACAGATCATCAGGTTACTGGACAAATACAACTAACCCAAAGGCTAGGGTATTTGTATTGACATTCTTTTTCAATATACCTAGATATGAGAAGCCAGATTGCTGTTTGCCATCTAATTTGGAATAATGCAAATTTGCATAATGAAGTGGCTTAACCACATTAGGTCAAGTTAGCCTATCACAAACCTCTCTGTACCACAAGGAAGACCTTGCCAGAGAACCAACCCTTTGGCTCCTGCCCTTTCAAATGGGGTTGGAACCTTTACTCAGCACTTACTTGTGTGACTTATGTTAATAAATGCCTGATTGCTTCTCAGCCTTTTGGCTAAGATCAAGTGTAATAGTGCCTGATCTCTCAGAAGAGCTAGATTAGCATGTACGCTTTTGGTTATTTCTAAAATGGCATATTAAACAATGATCTGTGAAGATGCCAAAGTTATCCGGTTAATTAAAATGCAAGTTTTATGGTAATTATTCTTTTATAGAATGTGTATTCTTGTAGTCATGGTTTATGACTATCTGGATATGTAGAGAAGATGTTAAAAATGGATTGGAGTGGAGTGAATATCAGTAGCTTAGTACTTCTTGAATAATCACACCCAGCAGGTCAGATTAATGATAGTTATTGGCCCAATCACTTTCTAGTAATTTGTTCAGGATTATACTCTTGACTGAATTAAAGAAGAAATAGTATAATTTGTACAAATCAAAAGGGGTTCCTTTGAAAGCCTTTATTCCCTGTACTTTGTGGATCAGAACTCTGTGATTTGCCTGTTTTCTTCTACTTCTCGTTGATTAAACACTAGTTGATTTTGTTAAAACCCTAGGAGCTACTTAGGGCTGAAATGAGCAGAGATTTCTTTATGACTATGGAAATAGTCTAAAATTAGATTGTGTTGATGGTTGTACGACTCTGTAAATTTAGTAAAAAGTTATTGAATGTTATAATTTCTAAGCTACACATTAGTAAACCTGGATAAAAAGCATCACTTGGCCACCTAGACAGCTGTCCCTTTTTGTATGTGTCATCATGTTACCTATAATGTAGGGGAAATGGCCTGAAGATGAATGTAAAGAATTTATTAAATTACTTATAGTAGTCATGTGAAATCCCATGTATGTGTCTATATTTTTAAACAGATTGTATCCCACAGAAAATGCAATTGAACAGACTGTTCAAAAGAAGTTTAATGCTAAAAAGGAATTTTCTTGTCATGATGCATACCAAACTAAAGAGGCACACCCAATAACTTTGCTCTCTGAAACCAATGAGGTGCCTTCTGAAGCCAAACCCTCCCAGTCCAAGAAAGAGGTGGTTACTAAAACCATTGCTGCTCTACCTCAAATGGGATCTAGTCCTGATGTGATCATTGAAGAAATCATCGAAGAGAACCCGGAAAGTGAGTGAATATATAGCAGCAGCAAAAAAACAAACAAAAACCTTGTGCTTGTAATTCGAAACAATTTGTACAGTGTGTACCATTTCCCCCTGAACTTACCTAGAAACATGTTGTGTTATAATCATAAACTTTGTTATGAATTAAAACCTGTTGATTCCATGCCCTTATATCCTGATTTTTCAAAGTTCTAGTAATTTGATGCTGCTCTCTAGCTAACCTCCAAAATGTGTAATTCCAACATTTGATTTAAATTAAATAGGGTATTTGACTTTTGAGTGTTTGACATAATAAACCTTATATAAAAGATGTATATATAAATAAATGAGAGCAATGTGATTTGTGGAAGCAGTTTCATTACTTTGGCCTTGAATTTAAGAACAATTTTTCTTTTAACTCTTTATTCTGAGATTTTTATCTAAGAAACTAATTATTATAACTATAATAGCATCTATTGTAGACCTTTTAAAGGCTGTACACAGTTACTTGTCTAGCTTTCTAGAGTTGGCATTTCCTTATTAGCATTGCAATGAGATTCTGCTGTCGATAATTTCCTACCACCATTTCAAAATTAGTTTTAATTTTTTTCTCCTCTTCCTGTCTGTTTTACTGGTTAACTCTTCAAAATGACAGTTTAACTACCAAAAAAAAGTTCCCTCTAACTGTGCCACCCTGCAGCCACAGTGAATTAGAGTAACTTATGAGAGTAACTTATGACTGCCTTGTAATACAAAGTGTCTTGCCATTTTAGAATTTTGCCATTTCAGGTACAGCTTTTTGAACAAAGTATACCACTGTCAACATTAACAAAATTAGTACAATTGCCTTTATTTCTTATTTTGATGAAGCCTGCTTTACAGACTATTTTATGGAGACACCTATATATCCAAAAAAGCCTGTTCAGAAAAAGCCATCTGTTTCTTTTGGATCAAAACCAGGTACTTTAGCAATTATCAGAACTTAATGTATAGTTTGTGATATATATATATATATATATATATATATATATATATATATATATATATATATATGCTACTGTGAATCGGTGAGTAAAATGAGTTTTCATGATAACTAGTATTGCTTCCTTTTGTAATGTTAAATCTTTAACTGTATTTGATGGAATTATTTCTGAAATTGATAACATGTCTTAACTGTCCTCCTTGGTTATACATAATATCTTTTTTGTCACTAGCCACAATTATTACTTGAATATTAATTGGTCGGATAGGTTAAAATAATATGTTTAGTTTCTGTTCTCACTGCTTGTGGTTTCCATTTGCTTTCCTCCTCATTTTTGTTTTTTTTAAACATTTTTACAGGCTAACCCTCGATAATTAGAACATCTGTATTGTTCACAAATTAAAAATGTATTTAAAAACCCTGTGAAATTTTCACTCACACATTAGTTCCATTCAGCTCTTCCCTTTTTGAGTTTTACAAGCAACGTAAGCATAAACAAATACACATAGATTCTTTTTCTAACCTCCTTAGCTTACCGTAGGCATTGTCCTGTGCTGTTTTCTTCTCACTTAACATTATGAGAGTAATTAAAAACCTATTGCTATAAGATCATAGAAATCTTTATTAAACAAAATTATCAAAATTTGCATTTATTTCTTATTGACATATCAGTCGTCTAGAACTGTACACTTCTGCAAGCAAGGTTTTCATCTAACACTTCCCTGAAAATTCTATATGCTTTGATGCACACCACATTGAAATGGCAGTTTGGGTATCCTTGAGAGAGGAACTTCAATCATGTTCCCTTAGCAGTTCTTTGAGTTGGGGAAACAAAGTCCGAGGGAGCAGCAACAGGGCTGTAGGGTGGGTGGAGTACGGTTACCCAGTGAAATGTCCATCAGACAGCTCATGCTACATGAAAGAATGAGCTGGTACACTGTGATAGGAAAAAATTCTCTGTGTAGCTTGCCTGTTCTTCACTTGACCGGTGCAGTTTTCAATTTTCTTAACATTGATTCTTTTCTAATGAGTTCCCATGTCCTTTGAGGAAATCTGTCAAGATGCCCCTCTGGAATGCAAGCTATAATCATCCTGACCTTCTAAGCTGACTACTTAGCCTTGAATTTAACTGGCTCTGCAGAGCCCCCTGCAAGCTAATATTTTGAATGGCCTTTTTTTTTTAAGAGTATCCTAAGGAGACGGTAGGGGGGGAGGGGTGGTGGACCTTCATTAAGTCCATTGTGACTCAGCGAACCCTATAGGACAGAGTAGGGTCTCTAGTGCATCTAAGGCTAATCACTCTACAGGAGGAGATACCGTAATTTCATTTCTCCTGTTGACCTTGCAATTAATAACCCAACTCAGAACCCACTGTGCCACCAAGGCTCATATTCAAGAGTAGAAGACAAGCATTTGCGCTGTGTGTGCAGCCTCTCATGAGTGACAGGGGCCTTGGTCTTTAAGAAATAGTGCATATATGAACTGGAAGCTTCACAGCAATACTTTGACTAATTCTCGTACTTCAGAAATCTTTCTGTATCACTTAATGACTCCTACATAGAGCAAATGATCTCACTGTCTTGCCTCTATTCCACTCCCATCCCCCAGTCATCACACACCTGCCCCTAAATGCTTTCTAGACTTTGGCTTTGGCCAGACATTTTTTTTACCCCTCTAGTCTGATTTATGAGAGTTGGGGTTGAGATTGGCTGTGCAGTAATTATAGGTGCTATAGACACCCCATGGATTAAGCAGGCTGATGTGGACTACACTAGAAACCTAATTAATACAAATGGGGCTATGAATTTCAGAAATATTCAAAAATAAACTGAAGTTTTATAATCTAGTGGTTGTAATATATACTCTGACATTAGAATCTACATTTTGCAAATAACAAAGTCTTTGTAGTGTCCGTTGCTAGAGAATTCATTGTAGAAAGTGATCCATTTGTTTATCAATTTGTTACCATTGTTATGACTATTTCGTGGAGTGTCAGTGTTTTAGCGTTTACAATCCCATGAGATATTCACAGGAATTAGTTCACAGGAAATTGTATTTGTGCAGCATTTGTGGATTCTCTGCTCACTCAGAGTGTACTAATGTGGTTTAAATTCTTATCCAGGTTCTCCAGAGCTAGTTTTGGTAAGCCATGTAATACATCCTTGCCACTTCTATATTCGGAAGTATTCACAAATAAAAGATGCAACGTTATTAGAAAAGAAGGTGAATCAGATTTGCGACAAGAGTTTACATCTCAGTCCTTCGGATATCTTGGACCTAGGTAAAGAAATAATACTCCTAAACAAAAACATCAATTTTATCTAAATACCAACATGTTTGGCCAACCCATATAGATTTTTTATAATCAATATTAGTTCCAGCATGAAGTTAAATTTTGTAAATTGAGTAAGGGTTAAAACTGGCCATTGGCACAGTTTCCAAGTTAAATGTAAACATAGACATCATTATGGAGTGAGGGGAATTGTTTTTAAAATTATAAAACATTTGACAAGTTGTCTAAACTGCCCCCTTTGTCTCCAGGGAAACCTGTACCTTCTAAAATAATAGTTTAAGCTGTTTCATGCTCTCTACACAGGGTGTTAAGGAAAACTTTGAACACTGGAATATAAGATCCATGAGGACAGTGGCCTTTCAATTAGCCTATTTTTATTAGCGCATAGAGAGGACTGTACAGCATCCTTCTGTATATGATCATTGATCATATATTACCAGATTTAGCTTCAAAACAATTTAACAGTTTGGCAGGAAGCCTTGGTGACTAGTAAGCCCACTAGATTATAAAACTTCAAAATACTATATTTGAGTAGTTAACTAAGGGTTAAAATGACATGGCTAGTAGGTTACATGTTGCTAATAACCACAAGGTCAGCAGTTTGACTCCCACAATAGGCCCTAAGGAGGTTTTCTACTCCAGTGTTCTTCCTGTAGGAGTTGGAATTGACTCGATGGCAGTAAAATTTCTTGGGCTTTACTCGGAGCTCTTCTAATTATGCTGTATGATTTGGGATTGGACCTCGGCTTTCTTGGAAGGCAGACCTTTGCTTGTTTGCTTTTTGATCCTAGTTATTAATTTAATCCATTTGGTTTTATGTAATCCTTCCAGAAAGCCTTCCTCCACTGCTAAATCCTTAGTTCATCTTCCCCCTCCTCTGAAGTTTGTATTAATAAATTAATGTTGGTTTTTCCTGTACTGCTTTTCATTATTTCTCTATCCTACATTGCAGCTTCCTTTATGCTACCACAACATATTGCAAGTTTAAAGACATTTCTATTTGTGTGCATGAGGAGAGAGAATCTTCATTGTGACAAATACAGTGGATTACCTCATTTACGTGTTTGTTTTCCTTTCTGGAACTTTTTCATGGTAGAGCAGTCTCATTCATCTGTGCTAGTATGGTTCATAAAACATGTAACTGCAACTTTATATCTTCTGTGTTTTGTGTCTCCCCATTAGCTCATAAGTTTATGTAATAAAAATACATAAATACTGTATTTGGGTAAATGGCTAAGGGTTGAAATAACATTCTTATGTCACTTGGCAGAATAATATATGATTGGTAAGGAAATAAAAATGTCTTAAGTAACAAATCCTGGTGGCATTTTGGTTAAAGCATTTTGCTCTAATAAAAAGGCTGGTGGATCAAACTCACCAACTGCTACTTGGAGGAAAGATGGGCAGCCTGATTCCATAAAAGTTTACAGTCTTGGAAGGCATATGGGGCAGTTCTGCTCTGTCTTATAAGATCACTGTGAGTTTGAAGCGACCTAATGGCAGTGAATTTGGGGGTTTGGGTAAGTGGTAGAACTAATGTGCATGTCCATGTTTGTCAATTGCACTTAGTTAGGTATATGGCTCCTTAAACATTGATCATGGCTTATTCCATTATTTAGGTACAAGAATATTCGTCAACAGTATTGAGAATGGAATGTGGTGCCGAGGAATGATCACTGAATTAATTCCCATAGAAAATAAAGACATTAGAAAACCTGGGAGTCCAACCAAGTGTTCAGTCTGTGAAGTTGCACTACTGCAAATATTTATGGTAGATTTTGGAAATTCTGAAGTCTTAATTGTTCCTGGGTATGATGTTTTATAATTTCTCTTGTCTTTCTGGCCTGTTTAGAAGCATGGGTAGGGGAGTTTATAGAATAAACACAATAGGAGGGAGTAGAGAGGAGTAATTTACTTAATTATTCTCAAATATTTATTATTTTGCTCTGAGTTTGTTTTGGTAAATTCATAAAATACTTTATCAGTGATAATAGATGAGAAAGGAGTTTTTTAACATACTTTAAACTTAAATATTTTTTTACTGTAAACGGAATAATGCACAAAAAGTTTTTTAAATAAAATGTTGTCGTTAGCTGAGTTGACTTTTTTATGGGATTTCTGCCACTATTGTGCACGTTACAGTGATACAGTGTCTAACTTTAAGTATTTAAAAAATATTTCCCTCAGACTTTTATGAGAATAAAACAAGTCAAAAATTTTTCTGTTGTAAGAACCAGTATTAACCATATCATGATCACTTTATGTAATAGCCATAGTGTTATAAATTAACAGATGTATATTTGGGCATTGCCATTGAGTTTAAAATGAATTGGAATAATAAAGAGAATTCAGATTCAGGTAGCTGCTAGTTAATTTCATAGATAACAATATCTTATGCTAAATATAGGTAGATTATGTCTTATGTAGGTCCTTAGGTGACAGATAATAGATTGTACTTGACTACTAACCTAAAGGTTAGTGGTTCAAAAGCCACCCAAATGTACCAACAAAGAAAAGGCCTGGCAATACAGGATACGCTTTTGGTAAGGTTATAGCCAATAAAGCCCTATGGCGCTTTGGGAAGGTTACAGCTAACAAAGCCCTACTGTGTACCACAGGGAGTCTCCATAAATCCCATTTACTCTGTGGCAGCTAACAACAGTAATGAGGTGTGAATTAGAAGATAATGGAAAATCTCACCAAATAATACCCGACTTCCTCCTAGAATTGGTGAGACACATGTGAGGCCAGAACACATTGCTGAGCAGCATGTAGTTCTGAGTGATCTATGCCTGGTTCTAAGGAAGCCTGACTCCTGTATTGAAGGGATGCTGAAAGACATCCAGCCATTTGCCCAGCCATGCTCACTGAAAGACATTGTACCACCAAATTCAGTAAGTACAATTTAAATTACTTCGTCTTTGGACACTGAATAGTCCAATGTTAGCGATGTGTTTTGCTACTCAGATTGTGAGTTTATACCCAGAGCACTAATCCTCCTGGTAAATACATTTGATATAATGAGCTATTTGGTACCAGTTACTTTTCAACTTTAGCTTCTACAAGTAGAAATAATCTTAACAGGAAATGGAATTGAATAAACAAATACCAAAATAATTAGTAAATGAACTATCCAAGTAAAGCACTAGATTTTGGAGTACGAAATATCTAGAGAAATAATTTTATATACAGTAGGGCATATTCTGTACTTCCATGACACTTTGTCTATTACGCCACACTGCTTTTTTTTTCTATGTCTTATGAGTCTCACCTGGCAAGATCAAGAACTAGCACCCAGGAATTATGTATAAGAATAAATGTTAAATAGCTGTATTATTGTAAATTCTGTGGAAGGAATTATTCAGTATCTAATCATTGGATTCTCGGCACTTAGACCATAGTAGACACTCAACAAATATTTAAAAGAATAAATTAATGAATAAAAATGAGAAAGGAACAAAAAAATATTAGCAGTGGTATTTTTCTCAAGATGCTGAGATCATGTTTCTTCGTAAAATTTTGCTTTTATCCTTTTATTCAAAGCCGCTCTGGTGGTACAGTGTGGTTAAGTGGGAGACTACTAACCTAAAACCTGGTGTTTCAAACCCACCAGTTTTCACAGGACAAAAGATCATTACAACATAAATTCTATGGGGATGGTTCTGCCCCTTTTTAGAGGGTTGCTATGATTCTGACTCAACTCAAGGGCATGCACAACAATGACAACTTTTTTGCAGTTTCTGTACCGAGTAGGTTTTACTTTTATAATCATAAAAACAAAAACATTAGAATGGGTTTTTGTTATTACTGGTTTTTAAGGAATGTGCCATTAACCTTGAAAGGGTCCATATTTAAAATTTATTTTTTAAATGGGAAAATGTTTTACTTACTGCTAAAAGTAGTAATATGCCTCAGATATTGCCGGTAATAGAAGTTAGATAAAATGATGATTATAAATATCTTGATTTATTACTTGAATTCCATTATGCTTTATAAATTGTCTTTTGAATTTTCATCCTTAAGTGGAAAATGTGTGTGTAGTACTTATTTGTTTTAATTTTTTGTAGTCATCATACTAATATTTAATGTGAAATTAAATTTTGAAGTGAAAATGCTTATGGACACCTTAAGATTATGTTTGTAAAACCAAAGTTTAGTTCACATATTGTCCGTACTAAAAGATTGCCCTTGGGTTTGTGACCTCAGATGTTTTCTTAATGTCTATGGTTTGTTTAGAACCTTTGTTTTAGATTATGGTTTGTATTAAGCTAAAACTCCAGACTACTATAGTGTTAGGGCTAATTTTAACTATGACTCCTTTTGAATTTTACATTTTTCAACAGAATAAAGGCTGGGGAAAAGAAGCTAAAATGGAATTTTTGAAAATGGTAAATAACAAGGCTGTTTTAATGAAAGTTTTTCAAGAGGAAGATGGGATGCTCATTGTAGACCTACAAAAACCACCAACAAATAAAATAAGTAGTGATATGCCAGTGTCTCTCAGAGATGCTTTAGTTTTCATGGAACTCGCAAGGTAGGAAATTTACTAAAACTTAAATATTCCTTGGGCTTATAGCTATAAATTAGGATAGCAGATTTTGCCTTTAAAGTTACTACACTACAAGGTTAAAAGTATTGTTATCAGAGATACTCAGAATAGTTTACCTTTGAACACTGCATCAAATAATTTGGTTCAAGGAAAAGGTAGTTCAACATAGGAAATATTTGTGGGTATTTGGGGAGCCTTTGTAACTTGACAAGCAGCTATAGTAGGGTTTTACGTTTTATAGTTTTATAATTTCTGGTTTATATATCTAGCCTTGAGAATGAGTTCATGATTAATATCCATCTACAGTACTAATCTAAAGTATGGGTAACTATTGCCTAAGGTCCTTGACCTTAATCTCACCCCCACCCCCTAGTCTTTGATGAGTTTGGTAATTCAAGCAAACCATTAGTTTGGTTATTTAGGAAATGTAATGGAAGAGCTTAATATTCTGCCCTGGAAATTATCCAGTGAGTTCTAGTCTAGAGAAATAAAGAATCTTAAGAGCTTGAAGATATCTCCTAGATCTATGGTTCTCAATATTCCTAATGCCGAGACCCTTCATGTTTTGGTGACCCCCCCCCACCATAAAATTATTTTTGTTGCTACTTTATAACTGTAATTTTGCTACTGTTATGAATCGGGCGGCCCTGTGAAAAGGTTGTTTGATCCCCAAAGGAGTTGGGATCCACAGATTGAGAACCACTGTCCTAGATTCTACTACCATAGATCATGGTGGCACAGTGGGAAGCACTCAGCCTAGCAATTCGGGTTGGCGGTACAAACCCCCCAGCTGCTCTGGGGAGAAAGGTGAGACAGACTGCTTCTGTAAGATGACAGAAACTCTAGAGGGCAGTTCTGTGCTGTCTGATAGGTATGGCAATGGTCATAATTGACTCACTAGCAATGTGTTTTTGTTTTAAATAGACTATGACTACCAAATTCAGCCAAAAGTTAGAAAAGAAACAGCCATGAATCTGAGGATAACATATATATAGGTCCAGCTTTAAAATGTCCTAACACAAATTTGAAGAGTTTTAAGTTTTGAGACCTGACTTCTTATTTAATCTGGTTTGATAAGCATAAGAAATGTGGAAGTTAGAAGAAAGAAACTGCTACAAAGGGAGTATTTTTGGTAGATAATTTAGTATATGGGAAAGATCTTTCTTCAGAGTAACTTAGAAGAGAGACTTTAAGAAAATGGCTTTTGATTATGATTTAATTATGCTTTTAATTAGGTTTAGGTCACAATCACCAAGAAGTTATGCTGAAAATACTATGACTTTATACTATAATCCACCTGTCTTGCCAAACGAAATGACAAATGTATCAGTTATGGTTTGTCATATAAATAGTCCTAGTGATTTCTATCTTCAGTTGGTAAGTATATAGTGCTTCTTTGAGATAAAATAATTTTAAGTAGACATGTATAATGGAAGTGAACACCTATGAATTATAGTTAATGCAAACACACCACAACCCACCTTCTATACACTTTTTAAAGTATTTAACTTTATTGTGGTAAAATTCATATAGCAAAGCATCTGCCATTTTAACAATTTTTAAATGTGTGCAATTCAGTGACCTTGATTAGTCGTGTATTTTTCAGTCATCATGGCAGCCCATTTCCACAAGTCTCTTACCACCCCAAACAATAACTTTAATGTCCTTTATGCAGTAACTTCCAACCCTACACCCCCTTGGTTATTACTTAAAAAATTTGACCTCTCTGCTTTTGACTGTTGTAGCAATTTTGCATAAGCAGAGTCTCGCAATAATGCTTTCAAGAGTCATTTGTGCTCTAACATTTATCAAAACTGCACTTCTCTTTATAGTTGAATAATGCCCCTCATATGGATATACCCTGTATTATCCATTCCAGAGACACTTGGGTTGTCTCTGCCTTTTGGTTACTGTGAATAATGCTGCAATGAACATTGCAAGCATCTGCTGGAGACCATGCTGTTAGTCTTTTATGTCTGCGTCTAGGATTGGAATTTCTGGAATTCGATTACTGTTTAAGGAACCACCAAATTGCTTCAACATCACTGATAGATGAGAGGTCTAATTTCTCAACATCGTCTCTAACACTTTCTATTTTCTGATGCTAGTCAGTAATTTTAATTTGCATGTGTCTAATAATGTTAATGAAGTTGGCTGTCTTTTCTTGGGCTCACTGGCCACTTGTATATCTTCTTTGGGGAAATAACTGCAAATCTTTTGTTCTCTTTTGCTGGAGAGGGTTTGCTGTTGTTAAGTGTATGGGTCATGGATATTAAACCTTTGTCAGATAAATGACTCCCAAATAGGGTTTCTCATTCTGTACGCTATCTCTTCACTTTCTAATAAGATCCTCTGATAAACAAAAGTTCCTACTTTTGATAAAGTCCCTATCGTAGTTCACTAGTGCTGCTGTACCAGAAGGACCACAGTGCTTGGTTTAAGAAAGAGAAATTTATTTTCTCACAGTGCAGGAAGCTAGAAATCCAAATTCAGATCCCTGTCAAAAGGCTCACCTGGTGTTGACCCTGAGGGAAGACTCTTAATTCTTTCTGCTTTTGTGGTTCTGACCTTCCTCAGTACCTTGGCAATCTTTGTATAGCATCTGTCTCCCCCCATTTGTGCTTATTTCTGTGACTAATCTGCCCTTTTTGTATCTTCAAGTGATTAGGTTTAGAATACACCAGCACTGATAATGGCCTTGTTAACGCAGCAAAGAATATCCTGTTTACTGATAAGGATTATATCTACATGTAAAGGAGTTTAGGATTCCAACACATATGTGGGAGAGGGAACACAGTTCTGTCATAGTTCCATTTATCTATTTTGTCTTTTATTGCTCATGCTTCTGGTGCTTTATATATTAGTTCATTTTCAAACGCAAAGTCTTGAAACTTTGCCCCTGTGATTTCTTCTAAAATTTTCATGGTTTAGGTTACTAGATTTAGATCATTGATCTATTGTGAATTAATTTTTATGTATAGCCTGAAGTATGAGTCCGGCATCATTCTTTTGCATGTGCAGTTTCCTTCTTCATTTAATAGACTTGACACCCTTGTCAAAAAAATGAGTTGCTCATAAATGTATATATTTCTGGATTCCCAAAGTATTCCATTGGTTTATATGTTTCTCATTATGTCAGTACCATTCTGTTTTGATTGCTGTAACTCTATAGTACATTTTGAACTGGAGAAATAGTTTTTATTTACTTTTTCAAAATTTCTTTGAATGTTCTGCATCCTTGATAATCCCATATGAATTTGAAGAATGCCTTTTTAAATTTCTGAAAAAAGACTACTGATATTTTTATAGGAATTGTGTTGAATCTATGAATGCTGTAGGTAGTATCACCATCTTAAAAATATTAACTATTAAGCGGTAAGCAAACAATGCCATAGAAAGGGGAACAACTAGGGAATTAAAATCAAGGAGAATGTAGAGATCCAGGGGGTGGTTGAGCAACAGCAATCTAGCTGAGAGGAATTAGTAAGAGGCAGAAGTAAGATAAGTATGATGGTGGGGCACAGAAGGAAGGTAAAAGGAAACAGGAATGATCTAGGGAGCAAAGCCATAGATAGAGGTATAAGCATAGGTGTGTACATATGTAAATACATGAATTCATAAAAATAGAGGGATTGGCCTATATACATATACTTATATGGCAATACACTGAGGAAGTGGACAGACTTCGGGCCTCTGCTCATACCCTCCCTCAATGCAAGAACACTTTGTTCTAACAAACTATCATTCTGTGATGCTTACCATCCCAGCACAATCGCTGAAGACAAAGTGGGTGCATAAGCAAGTATGAAGAAAGCGATAGTGCCCAGCTATCAAAAGATAAAAGTGTCTGGGGTCTTAAAGGCTTAAAGTTAAACAGGCAGCCATTTAGCAGAGAAACAAGCCAACGTGGAAGAAGCACACCAGCCTGTGTGATCATGAGGTGTTGTCGGGACCGGGTAACAGGCATCAGATGACCATAACAAACAAACAACAACCAAAAAACCCATGTTGAGAACAAGGGGGGTTGGAGCAGAGGCCCAAAGCCCATCTGCAGACAATGGGACATCCCCTCAGAGGGGTCACAGGGAAGGGATGAGTCAATCAAGGTGCAGTAAAGTACTAATGAAACAATATTACTCTGGTTCCTTGAGGCTTCCTCACCCCCCACTATCGTGACCCCAGTACTGCCTTCCACTACGGGTTAGACTGGAGCATGTGCACATTTACCAGTAAGAGATAAGAGCTCACGACACAAGGAATCTAGGAACAAGAATGGAAATAGCGATACCTTAAGAGTATGGGGAAGGTGAGAGGAGGGGAGGAAGAGGGAACCAATATCAGCGATCAACACATAACCACACACACAACCCCCTCCAAGGGGACGAACAACAGAAACCATGGGGGAAGTGAGACCGTGGTCAGTATAAAAGATGAAAATAATAATAATTTATCAAGGGTCATGATGGGGGGCGGACAGCTGATACCAAGGGCTCAATAGAAAATAAAGTCTAGAAAAGAATGATGGCAACATATGTACAAATATGCTTGATATAATTGGTTGTATGGATTGTTACAAGAGTTGTAAGGAACCCCAATAAAAAGATCTTTTAATTAAAATATATATATATATACATATATATAAAATCATACAATCCATGAACATGAAATGTCTCTCTGTTAATTTAGGTTTTTAATTTCTCTGAGTATATATTATAGTTTTCGATTAAAAAAGTAACAGGGCTTGATTTCCCAATAAAATTCTGTGGTAAACGCTGTGCTCCCCTTGAAAAATGAGCAAAGGTATCCTTCCTCATGATGCGAGACAGAAATTCTTGACTCAGCTTTCCTGGGACCTTTTCTCATCAGTTTTCATAAAGCTTTTTCATAAAAAGCCCCTGTGTGTATCCTGGATCTTTCAAGAAACTCTATCAAGATTCTTTGGGAATGTCAAAATACAGATACACATACACCACATCTTCTAAGCTGACCTTTCTGCCTTGAATTTAACAGAACAAGCTGATCACCTGGCAAATCGCTGTCTTGATTCTATTTTTTAAGGCACCCTACAGTACTGTTGGGCTCAAAAATAACAAGTGTGACGATGGCGCTGTACCTGGCAGCGTTTCATTCTGTTGTGTATAAGGTAATTAGAACAATTGTGAAGGCATCGAACAACAATACTTAGACAAGTGTGTTACTGAGGAAACTTGTCTGTAATCACCCAGTGATGGCAGAGATGAGCTTAAAGACATTTTGTTGGGAATTGAGCCCAGTGTATGTATGAACTGGAATCCTGATAGCAGTACTTTTCCATTTACCCTGGTGGACATGTA
Source organism: Tenrec ecaudatus (assembly GCF_050624435.1). NCBI lineage: Eukaryota > Metazoa > Chordata > Mammalia > Afrosoricida > Tenrecidae > Tenrec > Tenrec ecaudatus. Next base: position 12,747,845 of record NC_134540.1, read on the forward strand.
TGTAACATCTTTTATTTCTGTTTTCCACAAATACTTTGACATCCTCATATGTGCATGTATATCAAAAGGAAGGAGGAAAAACTATAATTGCGTATGTATATTTGCTTCTCTTCTCATTATGAACAGCTTTTACCCCTTTTTCTTTCTTTGGGTATAACTTCCAGTACAAAGTTGAATAATAAAAATTTTAATGACCCACTGCCATCAAGTTCATGGTAACTCATAGCAACCCCATGTAGCATTTCCAAGGATTTAAATCTTTACGGGAATAGTCTCAATTTTCTCTCACAGAATGGCTATTGGGTTTGAACCACCAACCTTGCAGTTGACAGTTCAACACTTACACTATTTAGTGTACTACCAAGTGTTCCTTGAAATGTCAAATAGCAGGGGTGAAATCTGGAATCTTTGTCTTGTTCTTGATTTTAGTAGGAATTTCCTTTCTAGTTTATTGAATGGTTTCACCATGAAAGATAATTAGATTTTATCAAATGTCTTTCTACATCAATTAAGATAATGGGTTTCCTTTCATTAGTTTTCTCAATGTGTATTGCACTAATGAAACAATCCGTGCTTGAAGAAGTGACAGCCAGAATGTTTGTTAGAAGCAAGGATGGTAAGACTGTCTTAGATACTTTGGACACCTTATCAGGAGGGACCAGTCCCTAGAGAAAGACGTGCTTGCAAGAGAGAAGACTCTCAACAAGATAGATTGACACAATGACTGAAGTAATGGGCTCAAACATGACAACAATTGTGAGAGGTGTAGAACTGGGCATTGTTTCAGTCTGCTAACTTCAGGTCCACAGTTTGAAACCACCAGTCACTCCCTAGGAGAAAGACAGGACTTGCTATTCCCATAAACAGTTAGTCTCAAAAACTCACAGAGACAGTTTTACCCTGTTCTGGAAGGCCACTCACTATGAGTCATCATTGACTCGAGGGCTGAGAGTTTGGATTTTGAAGGGTTTGAGTAGCAATACCACCACAAGAACAGTGACTTTCTTCTGCTGAACCAACCTTGTATTCCCGAGATAAATCTCACTTTGTATGGTTTATAATTCCTTTTAATACACTTAGATTCAGTTTGTTAATATTTTGTTGAGGCTTGAGACTTTTTGCATCTATATTCATTAAGAGAAATTGGACTTATAAGTAGTCCCACCTCATCAAATATTAGGAAGAGTCTAAGAATGATTAGTGTTAATTCTTTTTTTTTTTTTCACTTTTTAAGTAAATGTTTTAATTTTATCTTTTAACATAAAATGTTACATTTTTCCCCTGAGGCAATATGTTTAATTCAGTGAGTTATTTTATTTTTTTTTTATGTTTCTATTTTCCTCTCAACTTTATTGTGTATGTTCTTTTTTTTTTTTTTTTAACAATTTATTGGGGCTGATACAATTCTTTTCACAGTTCATACATATACATACATCAATTGTATAAAGCACATCTGTACAGTCTTTGCCCTAATCATTTTTTTCTCTTTTCTTCTTTTACATTTTATTAGGGACTCCAACAACTCTTACCACAATCCATACATATACATACATCAATTGTATAAAGCACATCCATACATTCCCTGCCCCAATCATTCTCAAGGCATTTGCTCTCCACTTAAGCCCCTTGCATCAGGTCCTCTTTTTTCCCCCCCCTCCCTCCCCTTTCCCCCCTCCCTCATATGCCCTTGGTAATTTATACCTCGTTATTTTGTCATATCTTGCCCTATTCGGGGTCTCCCTTCCCCCCTTCTCTGCTGTCCCTCTCCCAGGGAAGAGGTCACATGTGGCTCCTTGTAATCAGTTCCCCCTTTCCAACCCACTCACCCTCCACTCTCCCAGTATCGTCCCTCACGCCCTTGGTCCTGAAGGTATCATCCACCCTGGATTCCCTGTACCTCCAACCCTCATATGTACCAGTGTACGGCCTCTGTCCTATCCAGCCCTGCAAGGTAGAATTCGGATCATGGTAGTTGGGGGGAGGAAGCATCCAGGATCTGGGGGAAAGCTGTGTTCTTCATCGATACTACCTCACACCCTAATTAACCCATCTCCTCTCCTAGGCCCCTCTATGAGGGGATCTCCATTGGCCGACACTTGGGCCTTGGGTCTCCACTCTGCACTTCCCCCTTCATTTAATATAATATATATATACACATACATATATACATATACACATACATACACACACTTATATCTTTTTTTTTTTTTTGCATGATGCCTTATATCTGGTCCCTTGGGCACCTCGTGATCGCACTGGCCGGTGTGCTTCTTCCATGTGGGCTTATTTGTTTCTGAGCGAGATGGCCGCTTGTTCACCTTCAAGCCTTTAAGACCCCAGACACTATCTCTTTTGATAGCCAGGCACCATCAGCTTTCTTCACCACATTTGCTTGTGCACCCATTTGTCTTCAGCGATCCTATCATGGAGGTGTGTTAGACTTCTACAGTGAGCTATCTGGTCCTGGCCTTTTCTTTGTAAGAGAGTTTTGATTACTGATGAACCTCTTCATTTTTTATGGGTGTGTTGATGTTTCTTTTTGTGTCAATTTAGGTAGGTTGTATGTTCTTAGGAATTTATGCATTTGATATGCATTATTTACTAGCATTCAGTTATTCCTATAGTATCCTCTTATAACCTGTTTTTATTTCTGTAGAGTTGATACTAATGTGTCCACTTTCATTTCTTGTTTTAATTACTTGCATATTCTTGTTTTGTTACTTTATACGTTTTTTGGTGTTTTATTGATCTGTTAGAAACACTAAATTCTAGTCTATTTTTCTTTTGCCTTTTTATTTCTGTTCTAATAATTATTCCATTTATTCTCATATTTTTGGACTTCGTTTTCATTTTTAGTTCTTCATGTTCTAAAGTGAAATTTTTTAATTTAATGTAGGCATTTATTGCTATAAATTTCCCCTCTGAGTGCTGCTTTTGCTGAACTTCATCAATTTAACTATGCTGCTGTGCTTTTATTTTCATTTGTATTTTCTGATTTCCCTTTTGTTCTCTTTGATCTTTTGGTTGTTTAATATTGTGTCGATTTCCACATAATTGTGTGATTTCCAGTTAACTTTCTGTTACTTGTTTCTCATTTCATTCTTTTATTGTTGGAGAAGGTCCTTCTTTAAAATTGTGTTTTAATTTTATCTTCTTTTTATGACCTAGCCCATAGTCTGTCTTCGAGAATGATCCATGTGGACTGAGAGAGAGTATTATCATGGCTGAGAGTGTTCTGTATAGAGACTGCTCGGTTGGTTCATAGTGTTCAAATATTCTTTTTTATTAGTGCTCTTGCTTGATGTCTTACCCATTATTGAAAGAGTGCACTTAGACATTTTCAGCTGTCATTTTAATGAAGCAGTTCACCTGGTTCATAGTAAATTGAAAGAATGCATCATCTTTATAAGTGAAATAATCATGGGAAGAACATTGAAAGACTGCTAAGATATGCGTGTTTTTCTTACTGAGGAAAATACTTAAAATCTTTTTCCTCTACTGTCTGAAATCAATTAGGACTGGCAAATCAAAATGTATTGATTAGAAAAACAGCTTATGAAGGGTTCATGAGAGGGGGATTGAGGAGGGAGGGCAAGATGAGCTGACACCAAGGGCTCAAGTAGAAAGCATATGTTTGGAGAATGATGATGGCAACAAAAGTACAAATGTGCTTGACACAATGGATGTATGTATGGATTGTCGTAAGAGTTGTATGAGCCCCCAATAAAATGATTTTTAAAAGGAAAGGTAAACAACAAATGCAACGGTCCACAGAACTCGCTGCCATCTAGTTGATTGTCTCCTGACAATACCCATGTAGGATTCTGAAGCTGTACACCTTCAAGAGGACAGACAGCATCGTCTTCTCTTCCACAGAGCTACGGACAGTTTTGAACTGCTGGCCTTGCAAGTTAGCAGTCCAGTGCTTACACAGCAGTGCCACCAGGGCTCCTAAAATACAATAGAAGCTTATTTTTAACTCATTTATCTTCTACAAACATTTAGTTATTCTCCTAAAAGGCATAAATATATTTGTCTCTTGAAAGTCAATAAATAATAGATCTTTTTAAGGTAAAAAAATGTTATGATCACAGGCATCTGAGAATTTATTCATTTTTACTAGATAGTTATCTAAATTTGAGGACCTAAACATATTTAGATTAAATACATTGAAAATTACCTTTTGGATAAGTGATTTGTATGTTTGTTTAGATGTTTAAAACGTTATTTGTATTTGTATTACTGTGTTATTTGAACTAACTCATTCTTAAAGGTCTATCACATGGATTCTATGAGAAATATATTAACTCCGTTTATCTTGCTCCAAGTCTCACAGATAGGAATGGTACATTAGCAACTAGACTGTGTTCTCCAAATGAGTTGTGAAAATAACAACTTTTAAGTTAGATAACTTAAAGTTAGGACTTGCATTTTTTTCCCTTCGTTGATAAAATTTTAAGCGTTCAGTTGGACTAACCTGTCAATGAAAAAGAGGACCTGATGCAAGGGGCTTAAGTGGAGAGCAAATGCTTTGAGAATGATTGGGGCAGGGAATGTATGGATGTGCTTTATACAATTGATGTATGTATATGTATGGATTGTGATAAGAGTTGTATGAGTCCCTAATAAAATGTAAAAAAAGAAAAGAGAAAAAAATGATTAGGGCAAAGACTGTACAGATGTGCTTTATACAATTGATGTATGTATATGTATGAACTGTGATAAGAATTGTATGAGCCCCAATAAATTGTTTTTAAAAAAAAAGAAAGAATATTAGTGAAATCTAAGAAAAAATGTTTGGAATCTTAAAAGTAAAGGAAGGTCTAAAGTAATTTAAGTAAAATACAAAACAAAGATTCAGAAAAATTCCACTTCCATTATACATTATATTCACAAAAAACAAAATCTTTTTTGGAATGATGAAGTGAGTTTAAATATTTTGAATTTTAATAATTTGTATTTAAAGAAGTAAGTATATGCCCTGCCTTTTAAAAGAACTATTTCAGGGTAACCAAATAGGCCCACTTAATAAGGGAGAACTTGATTTTCATTAGAATACAGTCATTTTACAAGCCATTGTCAAACCTACTAAAATGATTGGCTTAAGGAGGAAGCTAGATTTGATGCCAGAAATGTAGCATGGTGATTATGTGTTGTCCACAATGAAAAACATAAATGTATAGTGAAGGGATCAGAATCATGACCCTAATCCAGAAGTTCCCCCTAGCATTTTGTTAGGGAGTCAACAAAAATTGCGCATTCAATTATGCTACGGCTTAAGTATTCAGAATCATTTCTGGAACATTCTCACCAAAAAAAAAAAATGTATAGCTCAAATCTGTCAAATCTTTAGGTGCAACTTCTGGGTTTGGAGAATCACAAGGAATCTACCATGTTTAGTAAAGGAGCCATGATGGTGCAGTGGTTACGTGTGTTGGGCTGTGATGTGGGTGGTCAGCAGTTTGAAACCACCAGCAGTTTCATGGGAGAAAGACTGGGCTTGCTTACTCCCATAAACAGTTAAAGCCTCAGAAGCCCACAGGGAGTCACTGTGAGTCAGCATTGGCTTGATGCCATTGAGTTGAGTTGTTTTTTAGAAGAGGAATATACTAAATGTCAGCATAAGGACAAAAGCACACATGCAAAAAAGAGCTGTCTGTCTTCAAGAGGACTATGCTAGATTTAAAAATTTGAAGTAATAAAATGTATAGTTTTGGCATGAATACTGATTTGAGCCAGTTAGGACAATCTAAGTATGCTGAAATATTGCTAAGAACACTTACTGAAATTGGAAAAGAGAAAATAGAAATGTACAGGTTATTTAATAATGTGTATTACATGGTCTCATTTTTGGAAAAACCAAAAGTATGCAGTGTGTATAAAAAAGATCTAGAAAAATGTACAGATGTGCTTTATACAATTGATGTATGTATATGCATGGATTGTGATAAGAGTTGTATGAGCCCCTAATAAAATGTTAAAAAAAAAAAGATCTAGAAAAATACACCATATATACTCGTGTATAAGCCAAGGTTTTTTCAGCACATTTTAATGCAGTTTTTGTGGTAAAATTAGGTGATATTCAGGTTGGCTTATACTCAAATATATATGGTATATACATGATGGAACAGAATTGATATGTTTTGGTTTTGTTTTTGCCTATGTCTTATATACTGCTGTAACCAGAATATTTAAAAGCACAGTAAGTTTATGTATAATCCCAGGTTTCTAAGGTTTCATAATTTTATGAGTGCCTGCAATGCATGCTGCATTTAAACTTTAAGTTGCTATACAACTGTGCTCTGTTCCTTTATTTCTTAGATAGAGAGCCTGGATTTTTTGTTTCTATTAAAGACAATGGAGGAATTCTATAAAAGTGAAGATGAGGAAAACCTGGAAATCCTCTGTCCAGTTCAAGGTCAAGCCTGCGTAGCTAAGTTTGAAGATGGCGTTTGGTACCGAGCAAAAGTCATTGGTAGGAAAGTGTGCACTGTTTCTACAGGGAAATGCTTGCAGATTTTTATCCTATCCTTTGAGTTGGTATAAATTAAACCTTAGAAGTAATGCTAACTGAGTTTAGCTTTTTGCTCTGTCATCTGTCTTTGGAAAGTTGGAGATAATGTTGGGAGATAGGTATGGCTCATCACTACTAACTTAATAATGATAAACAACTAAGAATCTAGTTGTAGAGCTAATAGATCGTACAAAGCAGCAAAAGTTAGTAAGAAATTAATAACTGATTCCATGTCTGCCCCATGCTGTTTTGTTAGGGTCAAACTGAAGATACAGTCTCTTGTGTACTCTCAGCTTTCCTTTTGAATTAATATAGTCCACTTTCTCAGTAATTAATTACTAACATGTTAATTTCCTCAATACCTTTCTTTGCATTTTGTATATCCTATTTAATTTTATTCAATTTAAAAAACAATGGCGCCAAAAAAGAATGATAATTGTATCATGGGCAAAGACAGGGAGTGAAATTGGAGACTTTAAGGCTTCTAAATGTTAAAAGTAGGTTTTAAGAGGAATTTGGGGGCACTGAAAGTAAAAGACATGCAAGACTTGCCCTTGCTTCCTCTAATATCTGTGGTCTCTTGTTTGGATCACTAGTAATTTGTTTGTTTGTTTGTTTGCTTTGTAATATATGCTTTGATTTGTATAAAATTAAATAGTAAAAACAATAATAAAAAGTTAAATAATGATGAAAGGCTTACACACAAATAGTGAAAAGCTTATACATAGACACATAGTCCCCCGCTTTGCCTCTATCTCCCTTTTCCTTCCTCAAAAGCAATTACTTTCCATTCTTTTAGCTTGTATTATCACATCCCTATTTCAGTTCATCTGGAAGAAAGACAAGGATTTCTACTCCCTTTAAGAATTACAGACTGGGAAACCCACAGGGGAAGTTCTAGCCTGCCTTATAGATTCCCTATGAGTCTGAATCAACAGTAGCAGTGAGTTTGGAGGGTTTATGGTGTCTTCTAAATAATATGTATTACTTGAATTGGTACTTTAATTTTAGGTAAAAACTATTGACTTTAAAAATAACAATTTTAGATCTCATAAAGCCCTCTGTCTGCCCCTATTCCTCCCACCTTAAAGTTTATTAGCAATTTTAATTAAATCATTAGTCTATTTAAATATTTTCCCTGCTAAGATAAAGTATACGTTGTGCAGTTCTCTTTTGAGTTAATGATTATTTCATTATCTCATATATTTCATTTTCTTTCATTTATGGCTGCATTTTACTATTCAAAACCATTTTCTACATCACTAGACTTTTCACATAACTTAGTTCTAATTTTAACTTTTTTCAATCTGAAAATACCATTCTATCTTATCCAACTGGATATTTTTCCTGCTAGGGAAAACATTGGTTATCCTGCAAATTTATTTCACTTGGCAATATACTTCATTGTTCTCCATTGTTAGATATCCCAATTACCTGAACCCTATATTTAATCCCTTCAGTTTACTCCTACAATTTGATGGAGCCATTTTTCAGTAGTTTTCCCAAAGAGATCGAGGGAAGGAAGGAAGGAAGACAAGAAAGAGTGTTAGTTTAGTTACTTATACTTAAGTATACTATATAGTACTAAGTATACAATCCATTCACCATGATGTACAATAGTCACCAATATCTATTTCCAAAAGTTTCTCATTATCACCTCCCAAAATAAATTCAGTGCTGCTTAAGCATGTAACTCCCCTTATAAGCAATAACTCTCCATTTCCTCCTCCCCCAAATTCTTGCACTAATACTAAACCTCAGTTTCTATGCACTTCCCTGTTTTAGATATTTCATATCAATGGTATTAGACAGCTTTTTTGTGTCTTTTTAATTACTTAACATAATATTTTTAAAGTTCATCCCTGTCATAGCTACGGATGTTTTCTTAGTTTATCCATTTCTTTTTATGGGTGAATAGTAATACATTGCATAGCTATAACGCATTTGTCTATTCAGTTTGTGAGCCTTGGGTTTTTCCACCTTTTGACTACTATAAATAATGCTACAGTGAACACTGGTGTCAAGTGTCTGTGTTAGTGTGTCTTTTCACGTATTTAAGGCATATGCATGGGGGTGGATTGTTGGGTCATACAGTAATTCCATGTTTTATTGCTGCTGTTGAGAATACACACAGCAAAGCATACACCAATTCATCAATTTTGACATGTGTATGGTTCAGTGACATTGATTATATTCTTCAAGTTGTGCAACTGTTCTCACCGCCCCGCCCCCTCTGAGTTAGTTGTTCCTTCTCCAGTAACATAGATTTACTGCTCGCTGAGGTTCCTGTCTACAGTCCTGGTGGTGGAGTGAGTTAAGCATTTGTCTGTTAACCACCGGTTCAGAAGTGTGAGAACACTAGCCGCTCTTCAGGAGAAAGATGAGACTTTCTGTTCCCATAAAGATCTACAGTCGCGTAAACCCACAAATCTCATAAACCCATAGAGACAGTTCTACCCTGTCCTATCAGATTGCTGAGTCAGAATCTACTCACTGGACTAAATGAGAAGCTTCCCAACTTCTTAAAAGAGCACAGTTTTCAAGGCAGACATTTACTAATTAAGCTAAATTACTTGGGGGTTTTAAGATGATGTCGGGTATTTTTTATATAAGGTTTGAAGCTTATCTCGGGGCAAATTGTTTTGGTTTTCTTCAGCCTCCATGGCTGTAACAGATCTGGGTTCCATGAAAATGTGAAATTCTGATCAGTGTGTTCCCCTTTTTTGACCACAGTTCTTCTGTGGATTCTTTGATCAAAATGTCAGTCTTGGTATCACCGTCTAGTTCCTCTGCTCTCATGGCCAGAGGTATGATGGTAATTACTACCAAGGTAATGATGGTAGCTACATAGCGTTCCCCTGTTCCTCCAGAGGAATAGAGATCAGCAGCTGCTCCTTGGTCACTTGCAGGCTTCTAAGACCATGGGCCACTACCGTTGGAGATAGAATCGAAGCACTAAACAAATGAAGATAATCAACTTGTATTTCTCTTGTAACCACAAACCTAATCCAGTTTTAACTCTGAGGAACCACAGAACTATTGTCCATAGAAACTGCACTGTTTTGTGTTTTTTTAACAATACATGAGCGATATGGTTTGTCCACATCCTACTGGCTATGAAATGATAACTCGTTATTATATAATTTGCATTTCCCAAATGAGAAATGAAGACACCTGTATGGTACAATGTTAAGTGCTCAGCGGCTAACCATAAGGTTAACAGTTCAAATTCACCCAGCTTCTTTGCAAGATCAAGACCTTTCGATAGGCTCATGCAAAGATTACAGCCTAAAAAAAACAAAAAACCTTATGAGGAAGTAGTATTCTGTCATATGGGGTTACTATGGGTCAAGAATCACCTCTGCAAAACTTAACAGCAAACATGGGTAATGAATCATGTGGAGCACCTTTTCATGTGTTTGTTGGCCAGTTGTGTATCTTCCCCCTCTCCACCCCATTTTAAAATTGTTTTGCGGATTGTTTTGTTGTTGAATTGTAGTTGTTCTGGATGTTAAACTTTTTTCATGTATGAGAGAGCTTCAAAAAGTGCATGGAAAAATTCCTTTCTCTTTTCAGTTCCATTTTCCCCACAAACTTTTTGAAGTCTCCTTGTATGTGGGTCACAAATATTTTTCCAGTATTCAAGTTATCTCTTTAATTTGTTGATTAAATTATTTGTTACACAAAAATATTTAATTCTGATGAAATAGAATCTGCATGTTTCTTCTGTTGCTCAGACTGTGGGTGTCATATCTGTGATCCATTGTCAAAACCAAGACCTTCAGGTTTACCTCTGTTCGTTTGCAGGTTTGATGGTGCTAGTGCTTATATGAGGGGCTTGAAAATGCTTGTGAAAAAATGAAATGAAAAGATATTGGAATTTTCCCAAACCTTATTCAAGTCCCCTTGTTTTTAGATTTTTAATCCATCTAAGTTATTTTTACATATAGTGTGAAGTAAGGTTCCAAGTTCATTCATTGGCATGAACAGTTTCAGTTGAGACTGTTCTTTCCCCATTAACTAGATTGAGCACCCTTTAAAAGCTGATTTTCCAGAGATATTTCTGGACTCTCCATTCTATTCCAATGATGTGTGTGTGAGTGTGTGTGTGTGTGTGTTTCCTTTCACCCATACCATTCTATTTTTATATCTGTGGGTTTATTTAAGTTTGTTAGTCTGAAATTGTGAATTTGCCTAGTGTGTGCTTCTTTTTCAAGGGGAGGTCAATTTAAGACTTCCCATGTCTACTGACCCTACCTTCCTCCTTGAGAAGCAAATTTGAGTAAATACTGCACTTTCAGTTTTGTCCCACATCCATTTACTTGTTTGTTTTTTTTAAATTCTTGTCTTCCTCCAAAGACTTGAACAAATTTTTAAGACTAGTGGCCTTGGTACAGTTGAGAATAACTGTTAAGCTTAGGAATTCCAGTGGACTTGGAGAAGAGCTTCCCCATCCTTCTGGCCTTAAACCCATAGTAACATACGGTTTCTCAATTATTCCATACGTATAATTCCATTATAGGAGGAGAAACCCCAAGTTGAAGCTTCATCTTGAATGTCAGTGCTGTTCTATCTGCTTTTACAATTGCCAGATAATAATAAGAATGCCTGCACGCCCGCCCCCCCTCACACACTGCATTTATGCCTATTGGGTTCATCTTTTAAAATGAAAATGATGGCAACAAATCTAGTAGCCCTGTCCATGGATGTGCTGAGAAAGGCTTATTTCAGCTATATGTTTCAGGAATTACTAAAAGGATCAGTGTGTGATAGTTCTTTATTCAGATTTCCATGTATCTGAATGTGCCCATCTATCTCTGCTATCCTTTAAATGATGCAGAATATATTGACATAGAGGTATGACTGATTGTTTTCTGTGGTATCTCAAAAAATAGTAACATTCAGACATTTCACTGCTGGATATTGTTAATTACTCCAGTTTGATTATAATTATTGATAGCTTGCCTTGTTTGATCACTTCAGTTGACTAACAGTAGACATTTTAAGTGTTTACTGTGTGCCAAATGTTTTGAAAAAATCTTTTAAAAAAGTGAATCTTCAAAAAAGTATTATGACCCCAACAAAATGATCTTTTGAAAAAGTATTATGAGATCAAAGTCTTCGCATTATTTTTATACCTTTTGTTACAAAGGAAATAATGAGGCTTAAAAACAGTAACTTGTTCAGGTGCTAAATCTTAGACTAATTAGCTTGCTTAAGGTCACATGCATTTAAGTGACTGAACTGGGTTTCTAATCTAGTCTGAATTTAAACCTAATTCTTAAACTTTTAAGTCATTTCATCTGCTATTTGATAGCTCTTTTCTTTTTCTGATTTTGTCTAACCTTCAGGTAATCTAATTTAGATAGTTTAATTGTTAATTAATTCTGTGACGTCTGAATAGGGAATGATTTTTAAAATTTACATGTTAGAAATACTTTCCACATTAAAGGATTAAGTTTGTTTAATTACATTAAAGTATTTAATCTAATTAACTATAGATAAGTTTATTTTTTGCTACATCATTCTCTACATCATTCCCAAGTTTGCAGTTTCTAACTTCATAATTTTTTAAGGGTTACCTGGACATCGGGAAGTCGAAGTTAAATACGTTGACTTTGGAAATACTGCAAAAGTAACACTTAAAGATATGCGTAAAATAAAGGATGAGTTTCTGAATCCCCCGGAGAAGGTAATGCACTTCTTAAAAATTCTAGACTAGAATATTGCAAAGATACAGAACTATTTCACCAAAAAAATACTCTGCTTTTATCAATTTTATCAGTCAATGACATGCTATAGTTACTCTTTAAGAAATAATGCCATGCATCAAAGAACAAAAAATCTTATCATTATGAATGAGGGGGAGTGTGGGTTGGGGACCCAAAGCCCATCTGTAGGCAACCAGACATCCCTTTACAGAGGGATTGCAGGGAGGAGACTAGCCAGTCAGGGTGCAGTGTAGCAATGATGAAGCATACAACTTTGTTCTACTTCCTAAATGCTTACTCCCCACCCACTATCATGATCCCAATTCTACCTTACAAATCTGGCTAGACCAGAGGATGTACACTCGTATAGATAGAAACTGGAAACACAGGGAACCCAGGACGGATGATCCCTTCAGGACCAGTGGTGAGAGTGGCGATACTGGGAGGGTGGGGTAGAGAGGGAGAACCAATTATAAGGATCTACATATAACCTCCTCCCTGAGGGATGGACAACAGAAATGTGGGTGAAGGGCGATGTCCGACAGTGTAAGATAGGACAAAATAATAATATATAAATTATCAAGGGTTCTTGAGAGGGTAGTGGAGAGGGAGGTAAAATGAGCTGATGCCAGGGGCTTAAGTGGAGAGCAAATGTTTTGAGAATGATGAGGGTAATGAATGTATAAATGTGCTTTATACAATTGATGTATGTATGGATTGTGATAAGAGTATATGAGCCCCCAATAAAATGATTAAAATATATAAAACAAATTTAAACTATAAAAAAAGAGAAAATAATGCCATGGACAAGGGAACAAGTGAACTAAATCAATGGAGAGAAGGGCGTAGGATGCCTAGTGGGGCTTAATCAAGGGCAATGTAGCAACAAGGAATTACTAAGCCCAAATGAAGGCCAAACATGATGGTGGGACAAGAGGAAAGTAAAAGGAAATTGAGGAAAGAACCAGGAGGCAAAGAACATTTATAGAGCCCTAATACAGGCATGTACATATGTAAATATATGTGTATATATATATAATAGGGGAATAGAACTATGTACCCATATCTATATGTTAAGAATTAAGGTTGCAGATGTACATTGGGCCTCGACTCAAGTACTCCCTCAACACAACAACACTTTGTTTTAACTATCTGGCATTCTGTAATGCTCACCTTCTCTGAAGACACAATGAGTGCATAAGCAAATGTGAAAAAAGCTGATGGTGCCCGGCTATCAAAAGATATCGTGTCTGGGGTCTTAAAGGCTTGAAGATAAACCAGGGACCATCTAGCTGAGAAGCAACAAAGCCCACATGGAAAAAAGCACACCAGCCTGTGTGATCATGAGGTGTTGATGGTATCAGGTATTTAAGACCCAGAACAAAATCATACACAATGTGCATTGGGGATGAGGGGGCATGGAGCGGAGACCCACTGCCCATCTGTAGACAATAAGACATCTAACAGAAGGGTCACAGAAGAGAGATGAACCAGACAAGGTGCAGTATAGCATCAATGAAACATACAACTTTCCTCTAGTTTGGGGCTTCCTTCCCCCTAATATCATGACCCAATTCTACCTTAGAAATCAGATTAGACCAGAACATGCACACTGTTACAGATAAGAGCCCGAAATACAGGGAATCCAGGATAGAGAAGCCCCTCAGAGTCATCAATGAGAATAGAGATACCTGGAGGGTGGGAGGAGTAAGGGCAGATGGATCACAAGGATCAACCTATACCCCACCTCCCAGGGGGATAAAAATGGAAATGTAGGTGAGTGACAATGGAGGATGATTTAAGATATGAAAATAATAATCTATAACTTTATAAGACTTTGTGAGGGAGGGTGACGGGGGGAGGGGGAAGAAATGGGGAGCTGATATCAGGGCCTCAAGTGGAAAGAATGCTTTAAAAATGATGATGGCAGCATATTGCAAATGTGCTTGACACTGGATGAATATATGGATTATAAGACATATAAGAGCCCCAAATAAAATGATTAAATTTAAAAAATGGATGTATGGATTGTGATGAGTTGTGAGCCCCTAATAAAATGATTTTTTTAAAATTTTAAATAATGCCATGTATCTTGCCAAATAAGCATAAATTTTAAATATTTTTATAAATCATATTTCTACTCCTATAATTACTTATTTGTAAGCAACTTTGACATTCTGAGATATAAATGTGATAATAGTTTCATGTTACAATGATATAAGGAAAAATTTCAGTACCAAAGTACTTTTTATTGTGATCCCATGTATGTGTAAGTATGTGATACATATGTGTAAATGAAAGAAAAGTTAAGAAAATGTGTGGGGAAAATGCTTATCTTGGTTTTATATACTTATATAAAATTTTATTTCAATCCTAAAATAGGTAGAAAGTAAGTTGATTAATGGTGAAATTTTGTTTGACACAGGCAATGAGATGTAAGTTGGCATATATAGAACCATGCAAAAAGGCAATGCGGTGGTCTAGAGAAGCTAAAGAAAAATTTGAAGAAAAGACTCAAGATAAATTTATGACGTGTTCAATCATTAGTAAGCTGCTTTTCCTTTTATTGAAGTTCACATAAGATCCGACATACTCTTAAATATAAGAGCAGTATTATAATACAAAATTTGTCATAATATTAATCTGCCCGTAGTAGTAAAAGAAAGCATTTATTGAGAAGTTAAGTATAACAAAGTAATGTCTTCTGCAGCCTCTACCATATAAAGTCAGCACATGAGGCAAAAGTCACCATTGAATATCAAGTCACCTTAGATATAGGCTCATAAAAGTTCAAAATCCAGGGTTCTTTAGTTTCTTGCAATTTTTGCTGGGACCCTGACCTTGGTATTATGTATGTTAACATTTAATTTGCAGGGAAGTTAGGGGAAATAAGGGCTATGACTGGCAAATAGCTTTAGCTATTGTTGTTTTATATGACTTAAGTGAATTCAGCGGTGGCCTCTGAGCATATTTTGGTGGGGGGTCGGAGCAGGAGGGATGCTATTTCCCTGAAACCTTAATCCTGGAAAAGAAGAATGATCACTGGTATAGAGAGAGTGGGAATATTTTTAATCCAATATTTAAACAAATAATTCTGTTTCAAAGCTGTAATGAATATTTGTTTTGCTTATTGAATATTAGAGTAAAATATACAAAGCCATGTTCAACTAGGGTTATGAAGAGAGAGTTTGGTTGAATAGGCATGTGATTAAAGAACTTGCATCCATAGTCTATAGCATTTTCCTAGCAGACTTCTTGGAAATGAGCAGTAAATTACGGGTTTAGTCTTTGAGGATAAAGAGCCCTAGTGGCATAGTGGGTTGTGAGTCGGGTTGCTAACTGCAGGTCAAAACTACCAGCCAGAAAGAGAAAGCTTTCTACTCCTATCAAGAGTTCCCCTCTTAGAGACCCACAGAAGTTCTACCCTGCCCTATAGGGTCTCGTCAAGTCGGAATCAACTCTGGCAGTGAATTTAGTCCTTGGGGCTGTCTGCTCCGGTGAAGATTTAGGGTCTCAGAAACCCTATGAAGCAACTCGGGTTTTGCCACAGGGTTCCTGTAAATTGGAATCCACTTGACAGCAGTCTGTTAGTCCTTAAGCATTAAGCAACTTCTCAGCAGTGATTCTGAGCAAGGCTTATTCTGTTTTCCAATTTTCCTTTGGGTATTTTATTTTGCTGTTGCTTTTGTTTTTAACTCATCTCTTTAATATGCTCACATAGACATGACTTTCCCATTGTCTTTCTTTGACTTCCCATTTTTCTTTCTTAGTTATTTATTATTCTAGTAAATCCAAATAGTAGTCATTCCATAGTACTTAGCCTAAATAATTTTATGTAAAGGGTAGCAGAAGGCCCTACCTGACCAAAATAGCTTCCCCATTAGCTCATCCAATGGTGAGTATGGAAGCTCAAAACATTCATAGTACAGCAAATTAACACATGAGAATGGGTGCTCCCCACTCACATAGACCCTCTTTAACAGGATAAAGCAACGCATATTGATGTTTTAATTCAGAGAGAGCATAAAAAACTGTTATGGCACAGAGCAAAGCAAAGTTGGGCCTATTGGAATAAGAGGAATTTTATGCATAGGAGTATGAACTAAGTAGTCAGTTGGGCATACAAAAGATGGAAAGTAGGGAGCTCAGAGTTATTGTGGTTTCGACTTTTGTTTCTTCAGATAATTTAACTAGTTAATTGAGAAGTAGTCATATTTGTTTTGTTTTCTTTTCTTTTTTTAATCATTTTATTGGGGGCTCAAACAACTCTTTTTTTTAACAATTTATTAGGGGCTCATACAAGAAGTAGTCACATTTGAAACAAGCTTTCTAATATGTATTCATATGACTTAGTAATTACATGATGTTACTGTTGGTAATGTTATCTTTATTTAGACTCACCATTCTGACTAGCAATTATCATCACCCCTGTTGCAAAGGTGTAGTAGATATTTTCTGAATAATATCTCTATCAGTTATTCACGTCTGGAGCAGATTCTCTGTACTGTGTTAAAAAAAACATACGGAGATAGGGAGATAAGCTATAAACCATCATACCAGTCTAGGAAATAGATCTGGTAAACAAGTAACCGATGTGGGTTTTTTTTCTTCTAAAAGAAATGAAAAATAATACTTGTCCTAAAAAGTTAAAGGATTAAAAAAATTCAGTTAATTGGAGGTTCTCTATTAAACCTTTGTTGTTTTCACTTTGGGTCATTCTGATAAAAATTGTAAATGTCTTGTCAATGGTCTTGCATTCACTTTTGGAATGGGCTTGGCTCTCCTAAAACATGACAGATAGTTTCTTCAATAAGCATATGTTAGCTTATTGTTTTTCATCTAAAAACTAATAAACTCCTTTTGGTTTATTTTAGAAACACCTACAATAAAAGTTTTAATTAAATTATATAAACTGCAGACAACACTGGCAATTCTTTTATGTCTACACATTCCTCCTTTAATCCCCAGAGAGAGTACTAACATTATCTATCAAGAAACCTGGTGTATTAACATGAAAGAAATTAAGTTTATATTTTAAAATAATGCCTCATTTCATGTATTTTGCAACATATTTACTTCCTTTCCCAAATTAGTCTTAATGGTTTTACAGAAATTCTGGAAGATAATGTGCTTTTAGTTGAGCTGTATGATTCTTTTGGTGCTTCTGGAATGACTTCTAGTATTAATGACCAGCTAGTCAAAGAGGGCTTAGCATCTCATGAAGTTGGGTAAGTAGACTTGTTTTTCATTCTTCATATATAACATTTTATTACTATCTACCGTAAATGTGTGATGCTTTTTATCGGATATTTTTATTGTTGTTGTTGGAGAGAAGCAGTTGGATTTTTTTAATTCTACCAGATGATTGACTTATTTATTGAACTTAATGGGAATCAACAATACAGTGGTCCAAACAAGCAAAAGAAAATTTCTTAAACAACTTTCTCTGTGCTGTGTAATCACCCGTTATTCTAATCTGTCATGGCTTTAGTTGTTATTTTATATGTACATATATATATACATAGATAGAAATATTCCCATTGTGTGTGTTTTCCTTAATACAGGGGAAATAAAAAACAGAATTTTTTCAAAGCTATGTATTTAAATGTTTTTTAAAAATAACATTATCACCTCAAAGTACTCTCCATTACAGTTAATACATTTTGTCAAATCTGCTATTCCATTTGTAGTCTTTTGTACTTTAAATACGTCTGTATCTGGGTTGACTTCTTGGTGATGTTACCATGTATGTTAGTTAATTGGTCTAGTCTTTACAAATTTCTTTAGCTTCTCTTTGTCTAGAAATCTCCCAATTTTACCTTTGTATTTAAGAGACAGTTTTTCTGGTCAGGATTTTTGGTTGTCAATTTGTTTTCTTTCAGAGTTCTATATGTCATCTTACCTGCATGGTTTCTAGCAAGAAATCAGTTCTCTTAACAGTTCTCCTTTGTCGTTTTCATTTTTCTGAGCTGCTTTTAGGAATCTTTTCCCCTTAGATTTGGCTTTGGAAATTTTGTTTATGATATGTTTTGATTTTCTTTTGGGATCTATCCTATTTGGAGGTCCCTTCAGCTTCGTGAGTGCATATCTTCTCTTTCATGAGAGTAGGAAAGTTTTCCTGCAAAAACTTTTCAACAACTATTTCCGGGCATTTTTCAGTCTCTTCTTGTTCTGGAATTCCCCAATCACATGTAAGTTATTCCTTAAAATAGTGTCCCACATAATTCTTTGACTTTATTAATTTGTTGTTGTTTCTGTTTGTTCCTCTAGCACAGTGGTTCTCAACCTGTGGGTCAGGACACGAATGACCCTTTCACAGAGGTCGCCCGATTCATCACAGTAGCAAAATGACAGTTATGAAGTAACAACAAAAATAATTTTATGGTTGCGGGTGTCACCACTACATGAGGAATTGTATTAAAGGGTCGCGGCATTAGGAAGGTTGAGAACCACTGCTCTAGCAGATTAATATGAGAGAAAATCTTCAAGTTCACTCACTACCTTGGTCTTCCACGGATTAAATTATACTCTTTTGTGTGATAGAAACTGTGAGTGTGAGTTCAGTTCTTTGCTCAGTGTTCATGTAATGTAGGTGAGGGCAGGTTTGACTGATCAGGGAGAGCAACACAATCTTTCTCAATCTGATCGAAGTATTTAAGTAACATTCTTGTGAATTCCTTACCTTTTGGTTACAGTACCATTTCTGGCTCTCTCTTGGTCACTTGCTTAAACCTTTCTGCCTTGTTTCTTCTTGTGAACTGAAATATTCTGTTCTTTCTGAGACATTGTAACATTTTTGTGTTGCTATATTTATATTTAATTATTGGTGGGACCTTAGGCGCGGGTGTGTGTGTTCAGCTCTGTTTGTTGTATATGTAATGCAGTTGAGGGGAAGAGGTTTGACTAATTAAGGGGGTATATTTAAATATTTTATCATTAAGTATGATGTTAGTTACAGGGTTTTTGTACATGTACTTTATTTGGCAGGTACCCTTCTCTCGTGTTCTTAATATAAAATTATTATTCTTAGTGAATTTTGGATCTTGTCAGATGCTTTTTCTGCATTTATTGTGGTTGTCTTATTTTAAAAATTGTTTCATGTGTGTCTGAGTGTGTGTGTGTGTGTGTGTGTAGTGAGATACACATTGAGCTGATAATCTAAGGTCAGTGGTTCAAAGCTAGCTGCCACTAAATGGGAGGAAAATGAGGGTTTTTGTTCCTGTGAACATTTTCAACTTCAGAAATACTAAAGGGAAGTTCTACTCTTCATATAGGGTAAGTAAGACTTGACTCAATGGCAGTGAGTTTGGGTTTACACACGCACAGTACATACGGTTGCTATGTGACAGAATTGACTTGATAGCTAAAAGCAACAGTATGTTTATATTTAAAGTGTGTTTCTAATACCCGTTGCTGAGAATTTTGACACCAAGCAATTTTATAGAACAGGGTGAAACTGTCCCAAAGAGTATCTGAGGCTGAAAATCTTTATAGAATCAGACTGTCACAATTTTCTTCCATAGAGTAGCTGATGAGTTAGAATAGCTGATGAGTTAGAATCATTAGCCTTTCAATT
Organism: Tenrec ecaudatus; assembly: GCF_050624435.1. Lineage (NCBI taxonomy): Eukaryota > Metazoa > Chordata > Mammalia > Afrosoricida > Tenrecidae > Tenrec > Tenrec ecaudatus. The sequence continues at coordinate 12,767,646 of NC_134540.1, forward strand.
AGCTGCCCCACAATTAACCAGCTGTCAACCTAGTACCTTTTATGATTCTAATAAGCAGCATATGATTACGCTTTGATTTTTTTTTTACCTAATCTGACAAGGTATGCCCTGTAATTCAGATATTTCAACCACCTCCATCAAATGTATTCACTGATATGGTTAGATTTTGTGTATGATCCTTCTAAGAAGCCAAAAACCAAATGCATTTTCTTCTGATTGATACTCACAACCACCCTAAATAAGATTCTGAAGCTATAAAACTTTATGGGGGCAGGAAAATAACATCTCTCTCCTGTGGAGCTGCTGGTGGGTTTGAACTACTAACCCTTAGACTAGTCAATCAAATGCTTACCTGACAGTACCATGATCCTGCTGATTGTTTTCAATTAGTCTCATGTATTCTTGATTTATGTTTCTCTTTTTCTCTGTTTTTGTTTGTTAATTAAGTATATTTTTATAATTCCACTTAACTACCACCATTGGTTTATTGATTAAAGGTTTTTTTCTTTTTGCATATAGCTTCTCTAGCTCATAATAGACTCGTGAAATAAATATGTTTATCTTCAAATACTATTAATCTAATAATTTTGTATAAGTATCTTATGACACTATACTCTTAATATCTTTCTCCAAGTCTTTGTTTTTATCTTGCATTTAACTTAGTTATGTAATGAACCCTACTATACATTGTTACTGGTTTTTCTTAGGATGCTCATTATATATTGTCAAGATTAAAAATGAAAAGAGTACTTTTTATTACCTTTATTTTTACCAGTTTCAATACTTAATTTCTTTGTAGAGATTCAGATTTTCATCTGACACAGTATTCCTTCTGTCTAATGTATATTCTTTACCATTTTTATTTTTATTTTTTTTTCTTTACCATTTTTATAATGCAAGATTGATTTACTAAATTCTATTTGTCTGAAAAGTTCTTTTGCTCCAGTTTTTAAAAGATCGTTCCATTGAGTACAGAATTATAGATTAATAATATTTCTGAGAATTATACCCAAAGGGAAGCTGAGTCAGACACACTACACTGTCCCTTTACAGCAAAGACCCAGGAAACTAAGTGCAATAAATTTAGAAAACAATCCTGGAACCCTGGTCATCAAATGAAAAGATGGGGAACTAGAGTTAATAGTGACTGAAAGAAGAATCTGACTGGAAATAGCATAAGCAAAGAGATGGCATAGAGAGGTCTTGCCAACTGACCAGGTACCACATGACTGTATTGAGACAAAGGCAGCAACAATCCCAGGTCAGAAACACAGGTAACTTCATACAATTCCCACTAGGATATAAAGTAACTGTGCAGACATACCCAGAGTGAAATATAAGGTCCTGATTGCTAGTTGTAGCCACAGGAAAAAGCCACCCTTGCACCCTCCACCCCTTCTGGTGATCCACAGCACAAATACTCCATCCCTACAGTCCAACTATCAGGCACTAAGAGATGAAGCTTCTCGCTTAATCCAACCACCATCACCTCTTCCCCTTCTGACAACACCACTAAGCTGCTTGCACCACCTTTCCCACTGCCAAAACAGTGGGAAAAAAAATAAGTCAAAGCTTAAGAGTTGTGAGAGACATCAGAAGGAGAAACCAAATAAAAGCACAGAGCAAATATTCCAAGATTTTCTTTTAGCAAGCTCCTCTAAATATAAAAGACAATATAAGCATTTAAGAAGCTCACCAAACCCCAGATATCATAGATCCCAAAAGAAAATCATCCCAACATAATAAAATCAAACTTTCCAAACCAAAGAATCCTGAGAACAGCTTAGAATAAAGGAATTGTCATCTGAAAGAACCACCAATGGAACAAATATGTTTGTGGGTTTTTAATTTTTTTTTCAGAAACCATATAGGCAAGTAGGCAAATGGATGGCGTGTATAAAATCCTGAAAGAAAAAAAAATTACAAACCAAGAATTATGTACCCAGCAAAATTGTCCTTCAAATATGGTGGTGAAACTAGGTCATTTCCAAATAAACAGAGGAACATGTAAATTCTTGACATACGTTACAAGAAATATTGGAGTCACTCATACAGTGAACCAACAACATCAGACAACAACCTGAGATTGAGATACATGCCATCATTTCCCAGAGACCAACCCAGAAAAAGAATTTTCAAATTGAGGCAATGAATGTATAAGGGTGCTTTACTCAATTGATGTATGTATGGATTGTGATAAGAGTTGTATGAGCCCCAATAAAAAGGTTTATTAAATTTTTTTAAAATGGGGAGCCAGAAAGATAAATTTGCAAGCAACAACAACTTCAAAAACAAAAAAGGGAATAAATAGTATATGTGGAGGATTTCCAGCCAGAGTCAGCCTATTCTGAACTGAGCAAAGGATAGAATATTCCTGAATTCATCTTATGAAGCAAGCATACCCTAATATCAAAGTTAGATAAAGACACCACTGTGAAACAGAATTGTAGACCAGTATCCTTCATGAATATAGATAAGAAAATTCAAAAAAGTTTAAATCACTCTAAGCCATATCAGAAAATAATAATGTTTCATAACCAAGTGGAATTCATACTAGGTATGCAAAAATGGTTCAACATTAGAAAACCAATCAATATAGTCCACTCCATAAATAATAAAATGACCCGTTATGGTTATATCTATTAGTGTACAAAGGGCATTTGATAAAATCCAACACGCCTTCCTGACAAAAATTCTTAGCAAAATAGGAGCAGAAGAGAAATTTCTCGCCATAATTAAATGAATATACATAACCAACAGCCAATTTTGTTTACAATGGAAAGCGACTGACAACATTCCTTTTGTAGATGGGAAGTGTACAAGGATGCCCTTTATTTTACCACCATTATTCCGTATTGTGTTGGAAGATATAGCTAGAACAATCTGACAAGAAAAGTAAAGGGCATACATATTATTAAGAAGTAAAACTATCCTTGTCTGTAGATAGTCTCATTAGATAGTGCTGACAAAACTACATAGTCATTTGCAGAAAAGTAAAACAGAATTCATACTTTTTACCTTACACAGCAATTAAGGTGTATAAAAACTCTTTTTTGTTTTGTTTTGGTTTTTATGGGGGGTTTTTGAAATTCACTTTTTATTTTATTTATTTTTTTGTTGTTGTTTTTTAACATTTTATTGGGGCTGATACAATTCTTTTCACAGTTCATACATATACATACATCAATTGTATAAAGCACATCTGTACAGTCTTTGCCCTAATCATTTTTTTTTCTCTTTTCTTCTTTTACATTTTATTAGGGACTCAAACAACTCTTACCACAATCCATACATATACATACATCAATTGTATAAAGCACATCCATACATTCCCTGCCCCAATCATTCTCAAGGGATTTGCTCTCCACTTAAGCCCCTTGCATCAGGTCCTCTTTTTTTTTTTTCCCTCCCTCCCCTTTCCCCCCTCCCTCATATGCCCTTGGTAATTTATACCTCGTTATTTTGTCATATCTTGCCCTATTCGGGGTCTCCCTTCCCCCCTTCTCTGCTGTCCCTCTCCCAGGGAAGAGGTCACATGTGGATCCTTGTAATCAGTTTAAAAACTCTTAACGTGAAGCCCAGAACTATAAAGATCTTGGAATAAGAAAGGGAGCAACTGTAGGGACCTTACTCTATCAAGCATAGCTAAAAATGAACAAAGGAGGAAGATATACTAGTAGCCGGGTATCTCCTATGAGCCCAAAGACCTCCAAAAGAGTACAAAGAACCTACAAATGGGTATGAAGGGAATTTTGGGCAACATATCTGAAAAAGGGAGCTATATAAAATTCATGGAGAACTTTAGCACCTTGACAACAAAAAGATAATCCAATGGGAAAAATGGTCAAAGGACATGAATAGATAGATCACCAGAGGAGGCGTTCAGACAGCCAACAACCCTGTGCATGCAATAGTAAGCTGTTAATAGATGCTGTCAGAAGGCATCTTAACCCTGGAAAGTATAGCAGGAAATTTTAAAAAGTAAAACTAAGAAATGACAGTGAGAGAGTGGGGAGATTGAAACTCTCATACACTGGTGATTGGATTGTAAAATGTTTGCTACTGTGGAAAACTATGGTGCTTCCTTAAAGAGTTAGAAATACAGGTATCCAGTAGTTCTACTACTAAGTAGATATAACCTAGAGAAATAAGAGCTGTGACATAAAGATATACAGTGCAGGCCCAGGTTCATTGTTACATTAAAGTAGCAAAAATTTGAAAAACAGTTTTTAAGTGCCCATAACAATATGTAAACAAACCATTGTGCAGTGGCACAGTGGAATACTGCGCAACATTTTAAAAATGGCAGTGAATCCATGAAACATTTCACAACATAAATGAACCTAGAGGACTAAGTGAAATAAGTCAATCAAAAGGACACATTATATGAGATTATTATTAGAAAAAGTAAAAAAAATTTACACAAAGAGACATCCTTTGATGGTTATCAGTGATGAGTGAGGACAGGAAAAGAACTAGATAGTAAACATGTTAACCTGGATGAATGGAGAGGCAATAAACAAGGGAAGGATAGCACAGCATAATCACTTCAAAGGAAGACACTTGGAGGTACACAAGTAAAAGGCAACATTGATAAATAGTATTAAATACACAATCCCAAACCCATTGCCATCAAGTTAATTCTGACTCAGCCCCCCCCCCTGTAAAACGTGATGGGAGCAGACAGCCTTATCTTTCCTGTAGAGCCACTGACGGGTTTGAACTACTAACCTTGCCCTAGCAGCCCAACACATAACCCACTACAGGATTAGGACTCTATTACATATGCAGTCCTGTAATGATACATAGATACATAGGTATCTACTGATAATGTAAGCTCAATTGGGGGATGGCATACTGGCATAAATCCATGTATATACATAGGTTTTGAAGAAGGTTTTTCTACATACATGGTTGTATGAGCTTTAAGTGTATCCAAGCATAATATTGTATTGGACAGGGTTCTCTAGAGAGACAAACCAGATTGCTAGTAATTATATATCAATATATTTATAAAGATAGATATATAATTCAAGAAATAAACCATTAAATTATATACAGATAGATAATACAATAAATTAACAGTTAAATTATAAAGCAGTGAGACACTAGCAGTCCTTCAAGTTTTGAGAGCTGCCAGGTGCCAAATCCCCTTCTGTAGAGAGAGCTGGGCTATATATACCCAGGCAGCAAACAGCAAGGCAGGTCCCCAACTGTCATCAACTGTCGGTTCCCAGCTCCAGAGATGAACATTCCAATCGTGTGGACTTAAAGGGACCTCAACTTACAGAGACACAGTCCACAGGCTAGGCATCCCACAGGTAGTGTACCCCTTTAAACTGAGGCACAGAACAACCAAGGCGAGGCTCACCGAGCCATTTATCCCTCTGCCCTTCAGTGAATCCTACTTGTGTTTATCGGCCAGGCTGGCACAATAAACTATAGCAAGTATACAGGAAGCAAAGTTATGAACGCATCTTAGCCATAACCAATTCCAGTGTACCTAGGAGCCACAGCCTCGGGTTCCACAAATCTCTTATCAGACCAGTAAGTCTAGAGATTCAGTATATCACTATAGTTTCACTATATCACTTACCCTCAAATTAGAACATGAGATTACCTGGATCGTTTCCTTCCTTCCTGACCACCTGAGGAATGAGGAGAAATAACATGTCCCACCACCTAGTTGGACATAATGTATCATACACAATGCCCACAGTCCTTTAAAAAGTCAGTAATAATGGCATACAAATTGTCTGCCTCTCCCCTCTCCCCAATCCCCTATTTCAAGGCTTTACTGGCTTACTCTATGTCAAAGGTATGTTTTCTTTCAGTTCCTGGAATGGCTAGCTAACTCCTACTTAGCCTTTTTAAAATCATTTTGTTGGTTTTTTCCATCATTTCATTAGGGGCCCTTAGAGCTCTTAGCACAATCCATATATATGTCCATTGTGGCAAGCACATGTGTACATAGGTTGCCATCATTTTCAAAATACTTTCTTTCTACTTGAGCCCTTGGTATCAGCTCACTCTCTCCCCCTCCAACCCTTTTCCAATCTTAGCTGAAATGTTGATCACAGAAGCTGTCCCCAAGCACTAGAGTAAATGAGATTTTGTTAGCTTATGGTCTTCTTATTTTCCTTTGCAGTTCTTTTTCATATTAATGCATAATTGTATAATTTCACAGTAGTAACTTTGACAGCATTTATTGTTTTCTGTTCCTTTTAATGTTGCTATTAATGCTGGGGTAGAGTGATATCTTTGTTTTGAGCTATAGCTCTCATATGGATAATGATACGTTTCTTGGGCACCTAAATGTTTTTTTAGTGAAGTGTATTTTCATGTTTTATTTCATTGTTATTTTATTCATTGTTATTTTATTTTATTTCATTGTTATTTTCTAAATTGGGGTTCTTATAGCTGTTATCACAATCCATGCAATATTCATTGTGCCAAACACATCTGTACATTTGTTGGTGTTGTCTTTTTCAAAATATTTTCTTTATACTTGAACCCCTGGCATCAGCTCATTTTTAACCCACTCTCCCTCCCTCATGTCCCCTTGAAAATTTATATTCTTTTTTTTTCATGTCTTACACCGACCTCTGTCTCCTTTCACCAACTTTTCTTCTATCTATCCCCCTGGGAGGGGGCGGCCATACATTGATCATTGTGATCGGTTCCTCCTTACTCCACCCACCCCCTTTACCTTCCTAGTATCACCGCTTCCCTTATTGGTCTTGAGGAATTTATCTGTTCTGAATTCTCTGTGTTGCAAGCTCTTATCTGTACCAGTGTATATGTTATGGTCTAGCCAGATTTGTAAGGTAGAATTGGAGTCATGATAGCATTAAAGAACTAGAGAAAGGTTGTGTGTTTCATCAGTGCTATACTACACCTTGACTGGCTCATCTCTTCCTTGTGCCCCTGCTGACAGGGGATATCCAATTGACTTTTGATGGGCTTTGGGTCTCAACTCTACCCTCCCCCTTTTTCCCATTGATAAATGATTTTTTTGTTTGTTTATTTTGTTTGGGGTCTTTGATACCTGATCCCGTCTACATCTCATGATCACACATTGTGCCATTTTTAATTCAATTATTTGTCTCTCTTTGAAGTGTTGAAATTACCTGTAAGTTTTATAGATTAGTCCTTGTCCAACAGGTCTTTGGAAATTTTTTTTCCAAGTTTGTGAGTTTCGGTTGGAGAAATCTTTTGATGGGCATAGCTGTCTAATTTTTAGGATATCCCACTCATCTAGTTTTTCTTCTGATGTTTGTGTTTTGAGTTCTGCTTGATAATAGTATATTCATGCCACATATTAGGGGCCTTAACTTTGTTCCTATTTTTTTCGTTGATTGTCTTTATAGTTTTAGGTTTTACATTTAGGTATTCATCCATATTGAGCGTCTTGTTCTTGTTTTTATAATGTGAGATATCCAGTTTTTAAAGCACCATTTCTTTAAAAAAAAATCATTTTGGGGGAGGGGCTCCAACAGATCTTATCACAATCCATACATACAATCCATTTTGTCAAGCACATTTGTACATGTCATCATCATTTTCAAAACTTTTTCTACTTGAGCCATTGGTATCACCTCCTCATTTTTTCTCTCTTTCCCTTATGAACCTTTGATAATTTATAAATATTACTATTTTTTCATGTTGGACACTGCGATAGTTCGAAGTCTCCCTTCACCTATGCAGGGGATTAGACCAGCTATCCCGCATCAAGCTGGGTCCGAAATGAGGCGTGCGGATGAAAGGGGAAAAAAAAGAGATATGTACAAAGTATGGGATCAGGAGGACGACAATCTGATGGACTGAAGTCCCGCCTATATTTGAAGCTTGGTTTTTATACTCTTCTTTCAAGGGATTGGTTACAAAACAAACATCAAAGAACTTAAAAACATTCTTAAACTCTTATCTATGCAAATGTTACTTAACTAGTCACACTTTCTTAACATTTGACTAATAAAAGCACTATGTTTTAAGACAATCACACAGATATGCAAGATTCAAAAGAATCTTAAAAGAGATCATAAGTAACTGAGTTATCCCTCAATGCTTTTAGCAGCAAGGTCACAAATAAGTCATTTTGCAATGCTTTTGTCTGCAAAGACACAGAGGCACAGGGGACTAAATGGTCACCCATAATAAACACCTTGATCAGCGGATGCCTCCTACATACCTACTTTTCTGTTGTTCATCCCCTGGAAGGGGGTGATATGTAGATCATTGTGATCAGTTTTCCCTTTCTCCCCAACCTTCCCCTTCCCCTCCTGGTATCACTACTTTTATTATTGGTCCTGAGGGGTTTCTCTGTCCTGGATTCCCTGTGCTTCTAGCTCTTATCTGTACCTGTGTACATGGCTCTGGTCCAGCCAGATTTGTAAAGTAGAACTGGAGTCATGAGGCGAGCCGGGGAAGCATTAAAGAACTAGAGGAAAGTTGTCTGGAGATGTCCAGTTGGCTACAGATAGGCTTTTGGTGTCCACTCTGCACTCTCCCTCATTCACATTGATAGATTTTTGGTTCTGGGTCTTTGATACTTGGACCTATTGATAGTTCATGATCACACAGGTTGGTACTGCACCATTTCTTAAAGAGACATCTCTTCCCCATTTAATATTTTTGTCCCTTTGATGAATATCATTTGCTTATTGGTTGGTCACTCACACATTCACTTACTGTCATCGAGTTGATTCCTACTCATAGAGACTCTATGGAATAGAGTAGAACTGTCCCTTTGGGTTTCTAATGCTTTGACCTGGGTTAGCAGCCCAGTGCATAATCATGATGCCACCAGGGCTCCTATTGTCCTTTGGTAGATGGATTTACTTCTGGGATCTCAATTCTGTTCCACTGGTCTGTCTTACTGTAATTGTACTAGCCTATTTTGACTATTGTAGCTGAGTCATAAATTTTGAGATAGGGAAGTGAGAGTCCTCCTGCTTTGTTCCTCTTTAGTAGTGCTTAATCAGGGCCCATTTCCTTTACATATTTAAGTTAGCAATTGGTTTTTCCATCCCTTGAAAGAACATTGAGGAAATCTGGATTGAGAATCATTCTATCTGTAGATCACTTTGGATAGTAGTGACATTTTCACAATGTTAAGCCTTCCTATCCATGAACATGATGGACCTTCCATTTGGTAGGTCTGTTTTGATTTCTTGTGGTTCTTAATTTTTTCTTTAGGTCTTTTGTTTCTCTGATTAGATTTATTTTCAAGTAGTTCATCTTTGGAATGACGGTTGTAAATTACGCTGTTTTCTTGATTTGTTTTTCAGAGTTCTCTTTACTAGTGCAAAGGAATCCAACTTACTTTTGCATATTGATCTTATAAATTATAAGAGTAACTTTTCCTCTTGTATTATCATTAGAAAAGAAATCAATACTTTCGGAGCAAGAAGTATTAAAGTTATCCAATAATCTTTGAATAAACCCTTCTACTCTTTAGAGAATATAAAATATAAAGGGAAGATATGAGATTATGAACAAAGTTGATATTTTAAACTTTACAATAAAGTTTGGCATTCAGTTTAGTTTTTAAATAGTCTTTAAAACTTTTGTGCTTGCTTGGAGTTTGCTGATTTAAAAAATTTTTTTTATTTTGCTTTAAAAAACCTAAGGTTGCTAAAGCTTCTAATCTAACTGGTAAGCAGTGAATCTTACTCATCTAAAAAATATAAATATAAGTATTTTTCCAACTATTCTTTTTGTTAATCAAATTTTAATTTTTCTTGATCTAAAAAATGTAAATATAAATATTTTTTCAACTATTCTTTTTGTTAACCAAATTTTTATTTTTCAGGTATACCATCAAAGATAATTCAAAAAAGCCTATTGAAATATGGGATCCTCCCCCAGAAGAAATTATTTCAAATGAAGTAAACATCATAAATCCAGTATCTTCAAAATCCCTACCTAGTGAGAATTTCCAGTCATTTTGTAATAAGGAACTACCTGTATATATCTGTAATGTCGTATCTCCTGAGAAGATTTATGTTCAGTGGTTACTGACAGAAACTTTACTTAACAGGTATGACACATAAAGAACACATGTTGTTTGTGGTTTTGTTATTTCTGTATTTCATTTCAAAGATCTAGAAGCTTCACTTTAGCTAAATGGACACTAAAAATTTAGCTAAAAGCATAAAAATTCTGTTTTAACTGTTTTTTTCAGTGCTAAATTCATTCCATGAATACTTACTGATCACCAGTTATGTGACAGCCATTTTTCTAGGTGTTGACTGTACAGTGGTGAAAACATGCAAGTCTTTGCACTCAGGGACTAAACTGCAGTAGAGGCAGTAACAATAAATAAAATATTTCATGTGGGATGTGTTAAGTACAACAAAGAAAAGCATCTGGAGACAGAGAGTTTCAGAGTGGTCAGGGAAGACCACTAAGTCAGTGAGGTAAATTTTAAATGAAGGCTTTAAAGGAGTCAAGGAGTAAGCCTTGTGTATATCTGGGGGATGTTCATCTCAGTCAGCAGTGAATTCAAAGACCCTAAGTAAGAAATATGCTTGACATATGTAGGTAGTGCAAGGTGTCTAATTTGACTGAAAGAGGATGAGCAAAAGAAATGTAGTCAGGGAATTATGTTCCAAGAAAAAGAGTTTAAAAAAGCATTTTTTGTCTTTATATATAGTTTAGAAGAAAAAATGGTTGCTGCTTACGAAAATTCAAAATGGGAACCTATTAAATGGGAAAATGATATGCATTGTGCTGTTTTGGTCCCTGATAAAAATCAGTGGCGAAGAGGCCAGATCATCAGAACGGTTTCAGACACAATGGTAGAGGTAAATGTACAGGGTTTAAAATATAATTGTGAAAGTGAATTATTTTATTATGCATTTTAATTCACAAACAAGTATGTTTAAATGTTGTCTTTCCGTAAACTTAAAGCTACTATCTTTATAGGTCTTGTTGTATGATGTGGGTGTTGAACTAACAGTAAATAATAGCCATCTAAGAGAACTTGAAGAAAATCTAAAGACAATGGGAAGATTATCTTTGGAATGTTCTCTTGTGGATATAAGGTAGCTTTCAACAGAATAAATCTGTTTTCTCATTGAATATGATAATTTTAAGTATTCTTTTGAGATGAGTTCTTGTTTATTTTAATTTAAAGACATTCTGAAAGTTTCATAAAATAAACTATTTCATAAGCTTTGAATTGCATAGAAAACAAAATATGTGAATTACCAAAAAGCATCTTCTTTAGGATTCTGAGGTATTAACATTTTTTTAAATCTACTGGAATCATAAAATCAGAGCAACTTGACTACACACTCAACATCTACAACAAAGGTAGGTAACAAGGCTTCCTTTCTTGAGGCCCAAAGAGTATCAGGTAGGGTGGTCATACCGTAAACCCAGACCCTTTGTCAGCATTTCTGTGAGAGGACATAAAGGACAGATATCTGGAATTCTGACAGCGCTAACCACAGGAACTGGCACTATTTTCTCTGGATCGTGCAGACCAATCTGAGAAAAGCAACCAAAGCTATTATCGGGTATTTAGGATGCACTCCATAGTTGAATGCACATTATGGCCAATGTGCCAAAGTTCCATAGTACAGGAACTTTCTTCACAGGATGTTTGTTACTAGGTGCTATCAAGTTAGTTCTGACTCACAGAGAACTCTGTACAACAAAAAGAAACACTTTCTTAAAATTGTTACATTTGTACTCGTTGTTACGGTCTGTGTGTTAATCCATTTTATTGAAAATCTTTCACTTTTTCACTGACCCTCTACTGTGTCAAGTACACTGTCCCTTTCTAGGGATTGGTTCCTGCTGATAAACATGTCCAAAGTAATTGAGACAAAGTCTTGCCACCCTCATTTACAAGAAACATTCCAACTGTACCTTTTCCAAGTGATGTTTGTTGGTTCTTTTTGCAGCCCACAGTGATTTCAGTATTTTCACAAATTTTTATTATTGTCTAGCTTTTACATAAATTTGAGGCAAGCAGCATCTTTGACATTTCATAGTCTAAAGAGGCTTTTTATAGATAAAATTTTGAATAAGACAATTTATTAATTCTGTTCCAATTTTAGGCATTGGAGGAACATAGTATTTTTAATAGTTTTTTGGCATATAATTCCTATATCATACAATTCAATAGTTCAGTTACATCAAGAAAAGTTACACAGTCATCACCATAATCAGTTTTTGAACATTTTCTTCATTTTTGTACTGATTATTAGGTCCCCATTTCCCCTCAATCTCCTTTACCATGTTCCAAGGAACTCTTAACCTCTTTACTGACCCTGGTGGTCTAGTGGTTACTCACTTGACTGCTAATTGCAAGATCAGCAGTGTAAAAGGGAGAAAGGGGGGTCTTTCTATGCCCATAAAGAATTACAGTCTGGGAAACTCACAAGGACAGTTGTACTCTGTCCTGTAGAGTTGCTATAGGTCAGCATCAACTCAATGACAGTAAATTTAGAAAACTGATCTCTATAGATTTACATATTCTGGATTTCATATGCACAAAAACATTTAAAATAAAACTAAAACCTAACAATAACAAAGTAAGACAGATTAAAAAACTCAATGGAAAAGAAAGTAGTAAACATTGAAAACTAGAGCAAAATTTAAATGGGTCAAAAGGGATATCAAATAATAAAGTGTTAAATTATAACCCAACTGCATCTGCAACAATCCACTTTCCAGTGCACTCTGCATGACAGCAAGACTATTAACGTGCCTGTTCTATGGTCAGAGGAGAATCACCAGGTTCTCATGGTATGTAACTCCCACATTCCAAAAGGAAATTTCCACAGAATTCTCATTTTATTTCACTTGTAGATGTGTGTAGCACAGTCCAACATATGACAGTGAATAGTTTATTTTAAAATACAAGATCCACATTAAAACAGTACACAGTCTTATTGGGTGTTATCAAGAACACAGTGTCTTTTGTCTCATTCTTGGAGTATAGCAGTGTGATTTATATGATCTATCATGATAATTTCCTTCATGCATTCTTTGGAACAGGCACCGAGTGCTGGTAATCTCTTTTTTTAAATCATTTTATTAAGGGTTCATATAACTCAACACAATCCATACATACATCAATTGTGTAAAGCACGTTTGTACATTCATTGCCCTCATCATTCTCAAAACAATAATGCTCTCCACTTACGCCCCTAGCATCAGCTCCTCATTTTCCCCCTCCCTCCCTGCTCCTCCATCCCTCATGAACCGTAGATAATTTATCAATTATTTTGTCATATCTTGCACTGTCCGACATCTCCTTTCACCCACTTATCTGTTGTCCATCCCCCAGGGAGGAGGTTCTATGTAGATCCTTGTAATCGGTTCCCCCTTTTTACCCCACCCTCCTTCAACCCTCTCTCCCCTCCCGGTATTGCCACTCTCACCACTGGACCTGAAGGGATCATCTTCCCTGGATTCCCTGTGTTTCCAGTTCCTGTCTGTAGCAGTGTACATCCTCTGGTCTAGCCAGATTTGTAAGGTTGAATTGGGATCATGATGGTGGGGAGGAAGCATTTAGGAACTAGAAGAAAGTTGTATGTTTCATTGTTGCTACACTGCACCCTGACTGGCTCCTCTCCTCCCTGAGACCCTTCTGTAAGGGGGTGTCCAATTGCCTACAGATGGGCTTTGGGTCTCCACACTCCCCCCTCATTCACAATGATAGGATTTTTTGTTCTGATGCCTGATACTTGATCCCTTCGACACCCCGTGATCACACAGGCTGGTGTGCTTCTTCCATGTGGTCTTTGTTGCTTCTGAGGTAGGTGGCCTATTGTTTACCTTCAAGCCTTTAAGACCCCAGACATATCTTTTGATAGCTGAGCACCATTAGCTTTCTTTGCCACATTTGCTTATGCACCCATTTGTCTTCAGCGATCGTATCAGAGCTGAGCACACAATTACATGATTTTTTTGTTCTTTGATTCCTGATAACTGATCCCTTCTGCACCTCGTGATCACACAGGCTGGTGTGCTTCTTCCATGTGGGCTTTGTTGCTTCTGAGGTAGATGGCCGCTTGTTTACCTTCAAACCTTTAAGACACCAGATGCTATATCTTTTCATAGCCGGGCACTGTGAGATTTCTTCACCACATTTGCTTATGCACCCATTTTGTCTTCAGCGATTGTGTCGGGAAGGTGAGCATCATGGAAGGCCAGTTTACTAGAACAAAGTATTCTTCCATTGAGGGAGTACTTGAGTGGAGGCCCAATGTCCATCTGCTACCTTAATACTAAATCTATACATATATGCACATAGATCTATTTCCATATCTTCATATATAAATATATTTACATATATACATGCCTTTATTTAGACCTCTATAAATACCCTTTGCCTCCTAGCTCTTTCCTCTATTTCCTTTTACTTTCCTCTTGTCCCACTATCATGTTCAGCCTTCCTTAGGGTTTCAGTAATTCCTCTCAGTTACATTACCCTTGGTCATGTCCTACCAGGCCTCCTACACCCTCCTCACTCCTGATTTGGATCACTTATTGTTCCCATGTCCCCCTGGAACTGTTTGTTGGTCCCCTTGTTTTCTCCTCCAGATTGTTTATCCAGCTTATTTTATTTAGACAGACCCGCAGAGATAATAACATGCACAAAAACAAGACAGAGCAAAACCAAGCAACAATATACAACAAAACAAAAACAACACTAACAAGCCAATGACAAAAAACAACAACAAAAGGAAACACAACAACAAGAAAGAAAAGCTTGTGGTTAGTTCAGTGTCTGTTGGCCTTTAGGAGTGGTTTCCAGTTGAGTCTTTGGGATGGCAAGCTCTGGCCCCAAATTATTTTTTGTATTCCCTGGGGACTTGCTGTTCTGTTCCACGTCCTTAGTATTTTGCCTCTGTGTGATATGATCAGAGTGGGTGGAATTCCCACACTGTGTCTCCAGTGTTGTCCCCTGTAGGGTTATGGGTCAGTGAAGGATGTCGTGTCTCAATGTGGTCTCCTGTGGATTGGCTGCTCTGAGCGGGAATCTTGTCAATGTGTGGTGGGCCAGGATGTTCTCCACTCTCTCTTCCTCCCCATTCATTTGCTCCTGTGTACTCTGATCAGACATGTCCCTCTCCCTGAGCTGAAGATTCAGTACTGTCCTCTGAAATAAATTCTGCGGAGAGGGGCAGGTGTCCACGTAGTTGAGTTTGGGACTGGCCCCTCAGACCTAAAGAGGCTTTTTTGCTGTGTAAATATGTTACTTGATTTCTTGACTGTTGCTTCCACAAGCATTGATGGTGTATTAGAATGAACTGAAATCTTGACAATCTGTCTTTTCTCTGTTTATCGTAATGTCAATTATTGGTCCAGTTTTGAGGATTTTTGTTTTCTTTACATTGAATTGTAATCTATACTGAAGGTTATATTGTTCTACCTTCATCAGTAAGTGCTTTAAGTCTTCCGCACTTTTTGACAAGCAAGATTGTGTCGTCTGCATATCCCAAGCTGTTTCATTCTTCATTATATAACCCAGATTCTCATATTAATTGCTCATCCCACAGATTGAATAACTATGGTGAAAATATACAGCCATGTTACTCACCTTTCCTGATTTTACATCATCAGTATCCTCTTCTTTGAACATTGTCTGTTGATGTACAGTTCTACAGGAGGACAATTAAATGTTCTGTGATTCCCATTCTTCCTAATGTCATCCATAGTTTGTTGTGATCCACACAGCATTTAGATAGTACATAAAACACAAGTAAGCCTTTTTCTGACATTCTCTGCTATCAGCCAAGATACACTGGTGTCAGCAGTAATATCTCAGTCTCCATCCTCTTGAATCTAGCTTGAGTTTCTGGCAGCTTCCTCTCAGTGTACTGCTGCAACCATTTTTTAAAATTATGGTCAGCAAAATTTTACTTCCGTGTGATATTAGTGATTTAAAAAAATCATTTTCACATTCTGTTTGGTCACCTTTCTTTGAAATGGTCACAAATAAGGATATCTTCCAGCTGTTTTCTAAACAGCTTGGTGGATAGCCAGTGAGTGCTTCTAGTACTACATAGTTTGCTGAAACATTTTAGTTGATTTTCCTACAGTTTTTGGAGCCTTGTTTTTTGTCAATGTCTTCAGCGAAGTTTTGACTCCTGCTTTCAATACCGTCAGTTCCTGATCATATGCTACTATTTGAAATTGTTGAACATTGATCAATTCTTTTTGATACAGTTACTGTGCATTCCTCCTATATTCTTTGTTTACTGCACCGTTTAATATTTTGCCCATGGAATCCTCCAGTCTTTAAACTGGAGGCTTCACTTTTGTCTTCAAGGACAACCCAAATGGAAGTGTAATAGGCAACCCAGAGAAATAGAACAAAACAAATATATGTAAAATAAAAGATTATTTGAAACTGCATATTGCAAGTCCAAACTGATTAACTAGGAAAACCATTTCTGAATGGCCAACACTAAGAGTCTAGTAAAATTATTGACCTGTTAGAGAAAGAAAACCACACTGTCATCACCCTGCTTTATGAGAGAAGATAATGGAGGAGCATATTTTAAGGTCTGAAAGAATGAAAATTTCAAACTATAAGGTTCATATCTAACAGACTTTCACTTGTATAAAGACCACAGACAAGAAGTCAGAAGAATATTGTTCATTGGAGCACCTCAGAAAAATCTATTAGGATACCAAGCTATATGTAACCAAAGAGATGAGATTTCATTTTTTAATTTTACTTCTGTCCTTGAGACTACACACTGTAAAACATACAATTAAGTAGTTTCTACATGTACAAGTTGCAACATTCTTCAAGTGACATTCATGAAGATTACATTCTTCAAGTTGTTCACCCTCCTTTTCTGAATCATTCCTTCTCCATTAATATACCTCTCCCTAAGGTTCCTATCTCATCTTTTGAGTTGCTGGTAACCAGCAGGGAACAGTCGCTGTACATATACCTGTTCTTACCTTCTTATAAAAGTAGAATCATATGACACTTGTCTTGATGTGATTGACTTACCTCACTTAGCATTGTATCCTCCAACTATGTCATAATGTTTTTGCAGAAAACTGCATTCTTAGTTGTTGATTTGATTAGTTATCAGTTATACATCATTTAACATTAACAGAGTGGCCAATTAGTTATTCCAGTGAAACTGGCATGTTTATGGAGCCTGCAACATATTATAATATCTTCTCTAGGAATTGTTGGTAGATACCATAGAGGCCCTGACTCAGGGCCACTCAATGCACGAGGGAAAACATAATACCCAGTCTATGCCATTCCCATTACTGGTTGCTTCGTTGCTAAGCTAATCTTTGGGATTCACAGGGTTTCTACTGGATGCTCTCTAGAAGTAGATTACCAGGCCTTTCTTAATAGTCCATCAGCACCTGGAAGCCCTGCTGAAATATATTCAGCACCATAGCAAGGTTCCACTGACAGATAGGTGGTGGTTGCACTTGATGTACATTGGGTGGGAATTAAACTCTGTTCTCCCACATGTAATTCTGCCAGTGACCCACCAATGAGGTACTTGTTTTTATTCTTGGGGGATAGATGGTATATTGAAAAAGCATCCCAAACCAGCAAGTTTAAACTGTGTAAACTAAGATGATAGTAAAATTGTATATTTTGCTTTTCACATATTGGTCATAAAAATTTATTGAGTACTTTTGACTATGCATAGTAAAAATTAAAATGTCCATGTATTATGAGGCTGATTTTCGAGGGCAGCAATTCAGAGTAAATTTGAATTTCAGAAAAAAACTTCTAAAAATGTTTGAGCCTACTCATTGCAGAGGGGTAGTTCTTTCTTTCCATTATATTTTTTTCCTAAATACCTTTGTGTGCCAGGTACTATATTAGACCATAGGGATATAATAATGGACATAATGTGATATGTAATCTCTGCTCTCTTGAAGTTTATATATATGAAACATCTATAACAGTTTTAAAAATATTTAAAACAGACCTACTTTTTAGGAATTCCCATTGTAGCAACAAAATAGATATACACATAAGTAATGTAATATGGAATGTTAATGAGGGAAATTGTGAAAATAATACCAAACTCTGTTTCATTTAATGTCTTACTGCATATTTAGTTAAAATATAGGAGCTGCCGTGTGCATTCTTTTATATGCAGATGTACTATGTATTTTTTATAAAAATAAGGTGTCATATTATTTTGTACTAGGCCAACAGGTGGAAGTGACAAATGGACAGCAACAGCTTGTGACTGTCTATCATTTTACCTAACTGGAGCTATA
This sequence comes from Tenrec ecaudatus, assembly GCF_050624435.1. Lineage (NCBI taxonomy): Eukaryota > Metazoa > Chordata > Mammalia > Afrosoricida > Tenrecidae > Tenrec > Tenrec ecaudatus. The sequence continues at coordinate 12,785,892 of NC_134540.1, forward strand.
GCAACTCTCATCATACAGGTGTGTGGCAAGGCAGAGCGTCACAGTAGATAAGGTACTCTGTCACTGATGTATTCTAGTCATTTTCATATATTTTCTTGTTGAGAAAATAACTGAAAATTATGGATTCTTAAATCACTGTTTTTGGGTCTTATCTCAAGATATAAGTCCTGTTCAATAATATATATAACATAGATGATTTGTGAATGAGTCAAACATTTCTAAAATAGTATTCTTGGGTAGGTAATGTACATGTTAGAAAACGTAAGTATATGCTAGAGTGCATTTCTGAATCTTGAGGGTTTTAATGTTTGTTGACAAACTGGATAGCTAGGCGTCTGGTCAAATCGTACTGTGTAAAAAGTGTGTTTGTGTACACATGTTGCACATTTGTGTATGAATATGAGATATGTATCTTTAAAAAATCTTCAAAAGTGTTCTTTGCCCCTTCACTTTTTTCTAATTTAAAAATTTCATTACATTTATGATTAGAATATTCCTATATAGAGCACATTTCCCACATTATTTCTGTATGTGGTTTCTCCGTTTTTGTAGACTTTTTTACCATATGAAGCAGAATATGCATTTTCTATTCTTTCCTTTCTTAAAATTTTATTAATAAAAAGGCACATCCTGGGATATCTGTTTTGCACTCTTAAATTTGCTAGGAGTTTAGGGGCGTACAGTAATATGAAACTGGCATGTTTAGTGTGGACTTATTCTGGAATGAAAAGTTTTAATTTTCTGTGTGTGCATGTGCACGCATGGTGGGCAGTGGGTAGGCTGGGAGATTTTCACATTAATGGATGAACTCCTGATGCATTTCTCAAAACCGCTGTCTGTCACACATACTGTCTCCTTTCTTATTTGTTGTATTATATAGATATGTATGTAATCTATGAGAAGATATTGTTTTTATGTATCATATTTACTCTGCTCTTAATTCACTCCAGGAGAGCAACACAATGTGGCCCTTGCCTGTGAAAATTTTCTGCAAAGATGAAAAAGGAGAGCATGTTGATGTTTCTAAATACTTGATTAAAAAGGGTTTGGCTTTGAAGGAAAAGAGGTATAGACTCTTTTGTGGGGGGTGCGGTGGGGAGTGTCTGTGATGGAGACTTTTTAAGTATCTATCTTGAAACCTGAATTATAATGTGCTTGCTCTTAAAGATGATATGTAAACTAATTCTCAGAAACAAATTTCTTTAGGATTCCTTATTTCTGTTTTCAGGCCTATCAGTTCTTGCATTCTTAAATCTCTACTGACATACTTGCTTGTTTATTTCCCTTGTCCTTTGACATTTTCACTCTAAACCAAAAGAAGGAAAATTACCCTGGCTCAGAAGGACTGACTCCCTGAGGGGTTAAGTGCTTGACAACGAGCCTCAGAAGACAGGCCGGATGACCTGCTTTTTCTGAAAAGTCATAGCCTTGCAATTGCACACGTAGAGTTACAATGGGTTGGTATTGACTCCTTGTCAACCAATACCAACCAGATCTGAGCTTGCTGGTATCCTTTGATTACATGAAAATGTTGAAGCTATGTGTTGGAAATTCTGTTAGCTACAAAGTGTTAAAAAGTATTGCTACTTGGGAATGGATTTATTCTGAACAAACATGAATAAACATACTGTATATACTTGTGTATAAGCCAACTTTTTTCAGCACATTTTATTAAATTATAAAAGAAAAAAACACTGCTCCCTTCCCCCACCACCCTCACCTCCCAGGTCTCCCTGGACCATTGGTCCCACTGCTCTCGCCTCGGGCATGCCTTCCGTGCCTCTCCTATATAGGTAGGTATACCGACTATGACATGGCCCAAACTGATTTTTTTAAATGAAAATAGTAAATGAATAATAAAAATTTAAATTTAAAAATAAAATAAAAAGAGAAAATATATACAAAAATCCTGGGTCTGTTTGCTGGCCCTTCAAGATTTTCCAGGAGCTGCCCCTCCCAGCCTGGAGTGCCCACATGGGACTTCATAGCTGTACCTTGCTCCAGCTGCTGATCTGGTATACTCCCTTCTTGATTCGCTCCATTTGGGGGGTTCAGACCACGCTGCCTTCCCCCCATGTGACCCCAGAAATGTCCCTCTGCCACAGTCTGCTCCAGTAAGGGAAAAACATAACATGTGCTTGTATAGTCCCCTCTGTGTCCCATTAGCTTCCTATAGGGAAGTCATCCTCCTCCTGGTGTGCCAGGGTAGGGTCCAGTCTGGCTCTCCCTCTCTCTCTTCCCTGATGGCCTGCCTGCATGTGGGTATGGCATACTGACCCCTCTCCCCAACCTGTAGGTTCCGTTTTGGCTCTCTGACACCCACTTCTTGGGAGGGGGTCAGTTTGGCTCTGGTTGTGGCCAGCCCTGTAGTTCTCTTTTCATGCATCCTTCCATGTGGCCACGCCGCAGCACATTTTTATGCAGTTTTTGTGGTACAATTAGGTGCCTCGGCTGATACTTGGGTTGGGCTTGTACTTGAGTACATACGGTATGTCTGTGATCAGTGTATGATTGCAGACAAGTTCTCTCAGTAATAGACTTGTCTTCATCTGGTTAGAATGCCTTCAAAATTTTAAAAAAGCCTTAGCAAAACAAGTTGACTTCTGAGGGGTCTCTAAATTTAAAAGGTTATGTGGGATTCCAAAAAGATCATCTTGATTTTCTCAAAGGACACAGGGTCTTATTATGAAGATGTTTTCAGAAAATTAAAAACTCCATTGGTGAGAAAAAGGATTAGGAAAATTGCACCATGGAATTTTTTCCATCACAATGCATACCTGCTTATTCTTGAAGGGTAGCAAGGGCCGTCCCATGAGAATGTCACTGTGATGCCTTGCTCCATCACCTTAACAGTGGTCTTGCCCCTGGATTCATTTTTATTTTCTCAAAGCTCAATGATCATCTAAAAGGATATGATTTGAACCCATTAAGGGTGTCAGAATTTCCCTTTGATGGGCTGTTTACTGAAGAGCACAGACTTACTCAGGGAAGGGTCAGAGAGAGGTCATCTCTGCCTTCAGAGGAGCAGAGACATAGATGGATGATATTTTGAGAAATAGATTCTTCACATTTTGTTAAAGGTTTCTATTATAGCGATATTTGTTTGCTTCATATTTGAAGGATTCTTTTTATATTGTTTTCCCCCCAATTTTTGTTTATTTGCATTTAGATATGTTTTCTTTTGTTTTTACCATTTCAGAATTAGTAAATTAGAGAACAATGGTACATTTTCTGAAAAGCCTCTCAAAATCTCCCTGGAGCATGCAGGCTCAGTAGATACTAAGGGTATTAAAATTAACTGTGACCTTGACAAAAGGGCTGCTGATAACAGTGAACAAAAAGTATCTGAATGTAAGGAGAAAGTTCGAGAACCAAAATGCCCTGGATGCTATAAACCACCTACTATTCCTAACATGGAAGTATTTGATGCAGTGGTCAGCTGCATTGGAGATGATGGAACTATTTTTGTAGTACCCAAGTTATCAGGTAAGATCTTTTATATGATGTAAGGCTAATGAGTAAAAGTAGTAACTACTAGCACCAGTGCTCTAGCAAGATGGACACAGATTGAAATGATGTAGAGAAAGGTGTAACCTTTTTGAATCTCAGTTTCAAAGTGTTGTGCGGGCTAAATGAAATACCATATACAAAGTTATTTTTAGAATGCCTAGCACATAAAAATAATTTAATGAGTTATTATAATATGGTAATGTGGTTTGTGCTACAATTATATGAGTGCTGCTCTCAGTATAGAAGAAAATTTGGAATGTGTATGACAGATCAAATACTTTAAACAAACCTCCAGTTTCCAAAAGATTCAACTGTTAAGAGGAAGTTTAAGAAACGACCCAAGACCCCACAGCTGAAGTGGTAGAACTGGGAATGGGAACTGACTCCATGGCTTGCCTTCTATGGTATCAATTAGGTGATATAGTTATTGAAGTTAGTAGCAAAATTAGAATTTGCTACACTCTGGAATTATGCTGTATCTAAGTATCAAGTAATATATAGCTTATATTTTCTTTAGGCATACTGTCAAGCTGGCAAGTACCTAAAAGTACTTTGTGTATATTCAGAGTGTTTTGTGGAATTTGTGCTGTCGGGATAGTGCTTGTTTTTGTAATCAGAGCCCAAACTAATTTTTTACAAATCAGTAGCATTCTGAATCATAGAAGCTACTGGTTGAAGTAGAGTTTCATTGTAGCTTGATTATGTGTACATTAGTGTTTAAATCTTTAAACTATTTCATAAGTTGTATAGTTATCAAAGACTGGTAATGACTTCATATTGATAAGCAGAAGGGATTTTTTCCTAAATACTTTTTATTTTAATGATTCCTTCAGAATTTGATCTAATGAAAATGATGAGTGAAATTCAAAATAATTTAAAATGCCTTGGCCTTTTGGAGCCTTACTTCTGGAAAAAAGGAGAACCATGTGCCGTAAGAGGGTCAGATACTCTGTGGTATCGAGGCAGGGTGATGGAAGTTGTCAGTGGCACCATCATGGTGAGTGACTATTCGAAGGCTAACTGGTCTTTGAATCTAAGCATACAGGAATTTAAAACTTCTTTAAAATAAATTTATTAGTTTAGGAAGACTAGATGCGCTACACTTACATTTGTAACTTTTAAGTTTGTTTTGTTTTCAGTTGCATGTAGGAAATTTTCAAGGTCCAAACCGAATTCTCCCAGGGAAAGGGCTCTTTTATTTTACCTTGCCAGAATATTGAGATCAGTACTAGAGTTTTGCTCAAAATCTTGAGACATGGCTGTGTACTCTGGGGAAAAAATGTATAATAGATAAGAGATGAAAATACTCACATGTATAATGGTATTCACCAAGTAAAGCAGTAAAATTAATAAAGTACTTTAACAGACATTCAGCACTTGAAACTTAGTTTTAGTAAGAAAGAGAAAATAATTAAAGATTAAAGCCAATTGGTTTGACTTGGACAGGAATTTTCTTTCTGATGAAGTCTGACATTATAGAGCACATCATATTTATATGCTTTTTTCACGTGCTTTCATATTTTATGCTTTCCGAGCATTCTGTAATCATAGATGCCAGCTATCCCCATTTATTAACAAGAAAATGGAGATTTGAGCTCAATGATCTGCCCAGAGTCACACAATTACTGTGTGATGATCATGGAGTTCATCATATCCAAGCATCTCATTTCTGACTTACTGACTTTAAGTCTTGTGTTTTTTTCTGCTGGATTAAACTTTAATGGCTATAATAGCAGTAAAATGGTTTCTGATTTTAAGGATGGAGTACTTAAGCATCTGGTTACTTAGAGATTCGTATGCTTATATACAAATAGATCATTTCTCCACAATTTGAATGGTTCAAATAAACCTTATGCTTCTCTGTCATACAGGTAAATTGAAATTTTGTTGGCACTGAATCTTGTAAATTAAGAACTATGCATAAGTTTAATTCCAATAATTAAATTAGTAGGTTTTTACTTTGAATCCTTTGTGCTTCCTCAATGTCTCTATTTGTGATAATTTAAGGGTATTTTGTTTTTTAAGTCATCACCATTTTTTCTGTTGTTGTGCATTTCATGTGTATGCAATAAATTTTTCATTCCTAGGGTTACCATGGGTCAGAACTTACTCACTGGCACCTAACAACATAATTACAACATCCTGATAGCCTTCAGATTTTGTCTTGTGGTCCACATTAAGAAATGTGTCATATAATTGTGACTCCAGACATAAAACTTATATAAATATATAGGGGAAACCAATATTTCATGAAATTATAGTTACACTAACTTCCTTGAACATACTCAGATGTTTACTTCAATTTGTTTTATCTTTTAAAAGATAATTGCCAAGGCAGACCAACTAAATAATGATGTGTTGATTTTGTTGGTTTCAAATTTTGAGTTATCAAAATCAAAGCATTACAGAGGAGTGTTGGTCAAAAGGAATGTATAATGGTAATAAAACCTATAGGGGGTGTTAAGCTTCAATTTATAAGTTCTATGTAAGAAAATATTGTGAGGTTTGAACATTCTAGGGGTATGAAAGAACACAGTGTTGCTTTTTTTCAATCCCCTGTCTTTCCAGGGTGCCTTTCCTCTTCTTTCCCCATCTTTCTTTTTTCTCTTCTTCTTCATAATAATAATAATGCCAGGAGTCCCATCGACATTGAGTGATAACTTTTGAGTTATGAACTTTACTTGGCATGTTTCAGGTACAATATTTAGATCATGGATTCATGGAGAAGATTCCACAGTGTCATCTTTACCCTATTTTGCTGTACCCTGATAAACCCCAGTTTTGTATTCCATGTCAGCTCCATAATACCATACCTGTGAGTACACTTGTATTTTTATGATATTAATTTTAAATATTTTAATGTAAGGAATTAGAATATAAAATAAAGTCCATTTCAAATGGTAAAATGTGTAGAAATAAAGTTTAAGAAGAGGTTCAAGGTCTATATGGGGAAAAAACTACAAAATTATACTAAAGGGTATGAAAATTGGAATAAGTGAAGAGGCATAGTATGCTCATATTTCTTCATCATATAAAACTACAACCCATTTGAAAATGGAAATCAGATGAAAAAGTATTAGGTAACTCTGTCTGACAGATTGCCCTGAAATTTAGTGACAGAATGTAGCAATAAACATTTATTGTAAGTTTTCTGTGGCTCAGAGCACAGCAGTTCTGGCTCAGAGTCTCTTAAGAGCTACCGAAGTCATCTGAAGAATTGACAGGAAAGATCCACAAGTGAGACATCCATGTGACTTGTGGGCCTCAGTTCCTTATCATTGAATACCTCTCAACACATCAAAATATTAACAGTTACTGCCCCATAACAAATTCCTATCTAAGCATTAGACAAGCTCCACATTGGAATATTGTCCTCTCTTAAAAGTTTCAATATGATACTTCTTTAATGTAGGCTATGGTTTTAAAGTTTAAAATATTTTAAATGTGCTCCACTGGGGAGAGCTTAGTCAAATTATTCTTGAGGTTGTTGTTATCATATACCCTTGATTTTCTCTGAAAACTGATGCTTGATACTGTGTCATTCTTAAGATTTTAAGAGCTGTGGTGGTGCTGTCAGCCAAGCATTGGTTGCTAGCCGCAAGGTTGGTGGTCAAACTCCTTAGAAGAAAGATGAAGTTGTCTGTTTCTGTAAAGATTTAAAGCTTCAGAAATCCTATGAGTTGGAATCAACACAATGGCAATGGATTTTGGTCTAGTAATACCTGTTTATGGCAACTTTGTTTATCTTAATATGCTTCCTGCTCTTTGTTTTGTAAAAGTGTAAACATTTATTAATCCCAAATAGGTCGGGAATGCCTGGCAACCAGATGCAATAGGACTCCTCCAGGAACTGCTTTCAAAGAGAGAGGTGGAAATTCATGTGATGGTAATTTATATTTAAAATATACATAATCAGTTTTAAGTTATTTTCCATAAAGTATTACAGTGAACTTAAGCATTGCTTTTTTTAAAACTTTTTATTGTGAATTAGGTAAAGGTTTACATTTCGGGTGATGAATTTTACATTCAACACGGTAAACTACTTGCCTGGCCTAATTTGACGGTTATTTTTAGTGGCAGGTTTTGCACAGTTTCATATGGATGTCAGTTTTCCATTAACATCAAAAGAGTTAAGTTCTTTAAACAAAAGGAGGGAGCCTTTTAGTGCTAGAATTATTTTAAATAAATATAATTTTGAGCAAGTTTCTGAGGCCTTTTCTAAGCAATAGTCAGTAATTTGAAGGGAAAAAAATCTTTTTAACAACTTACTTGGTTTGATACAGGGCACGGTATACTAAAAAATTAGAGGTGTTTATAAACATCTAGTGCTTTTCAGGATACCAGGTATGTAGCATCATGTGAGGTGTAGGTTCACATGGAACCTCTCATGATCCCTGCCCACAAAGAGCACATCTAGTTAGTGAGACAGTTTGTAAGCCTAAAAAATTAGTCAAAAAGTTACATGCTCTAAGCAAAATGACTGGGAAAAATAATAAGTGTGATAGGAATCGATTGAGAGATGGCAAGGGCTGCGGTAACCCTTAAAGAAAAGAGGGTAAAGTTCCTCTGGCCAGGAAATGGAATATACAAAGGCACAGAGAGACAGGTAAGATTGCACATTTTTAGTAAATAAAACAACTATTTGGCTAGAATAATAGAGGTTTTCTGAGGAGGAGGAAGAGGAGGAGAAGCTAATACAATTTGTGAGAAGTGGGGGTCACTCAGTAGTCACCACCGGAAGTTTCTGAGCATTGAGGCAATAAGATTAACCCAGAGACTGTGCCCCCATAGACACACTTCAAGCCTAGAATGGAGCTCACCCCAGAGGATCAACTTTGAGCCAAGCATTGGAGAGGCCTCTGACGTGGTCATAGTGCAGAAGGGAGCGGACTCCAGCACAACAGCCCAGTGAGACCAGACGGGTAGCCTTTCCCCAAAGGCAAAGTTCTTAAGTCAAGAAGGGGGAATGGAAATGAGGAACCCAGGAAGGAAAGGGACTACAATCACTGCCACGGAACCCTATAAACCGTTGAATAGAAAACTAATGTGCTCTGTAAGCTTTCACCCAAACTGAAAAATAAAGATAACCTGAAGCTGTGTTGGAGGGGCCAATGCAAAGATACAGAAACAGCAATGAAAGCAGAGATGTGTGTCAGGAATGGCAAGTGCCCTGAGCACCATTTGTTACGGGTAGGGAAAAAGCAAGGGAGCCACTACCCAGTATAAGTATACAACTTACACTTTATATTGGCTAGCATGTATGAGTCAAGGCAGACTGTGGTGAGTGTTGAAAGGGAAAAACAATTTTTATCAAGGAAATTTCAGTGCCATAATGTGTTAAGTGCAAAATTAACGTGGTTTTGAGCTGATAGTATGGTAAAGCCATCTATAAGATGAGTTTCAGATGTTTGACCAGGGGTATGATTATGCACCGTTTTCCATAGACCCACGGTGGCTCTGAGAGAGTTTGCGTACTGAAGAGAGAGAGGGTGATAGAAGATAAAGATTTAAAGCCACAAAGACACTTAACTAACAAGGTGGTGTAGCTTTAATGCTGCTTAATATGTTAGTACCAAGAGCCGCTCCCTGATTACTCAGAGATCTAGTTACATAGAGCTTTGCCCTCGGAGGTGCTGAGTCTGAATCAACTCGACGGCAGTCGGTTCAGGTTTTTGTTATCTTGACTTCTTTTAGACTGCCTTTAATTTTCTGATTAACAACAATTTTGGATTTTTACCTAAATTTCACTTCTGATTATATATTTTCTTTCTTTTACTAAATATAAACTCCTTATACCATCTAAAGATGACGTATATCAGCAAATAACAACAGTCCATACTTCATGAACTTGTAACTACTGTCTCATAAGCTGGCCAAATGCCAGGAAGACAATTTTATGTTTGAGTCACTAGTCAAACTGGGATAATATAGAGGGCTACTTTCCTCTTTGCAACTGTAAAATTTTAGTCATCTTGCTATAGTTTGTTGTGCCAGCCTGGCCGATAAACACAAGTAGGATTAACTGAAGGGCAGAGGGATAAATGGCTCGGTGAGCCTCACCTTGGTTGTTCTGTGCCTCAGTTTAAAGGGGTACACTACCTGTGGGATGCCTAGCCTGTGGACTGTGTCTCTGTAAGTTGAGGTCCCTTTAAGCCCACACGATTGGAATGTTCATCTCTGGAGCTGGGGACTGATAGTTGATGACAGTTGGGGACCTGCCTTGCTGTTTGCTGCCTGGGTATATATAGCCCAGCTCTCTCTACAGAAGGGGACTGGCACCTGGCAGCTCTCAAAACTTGAAAGACTGCTAGTGTCTCACTGCTTTATAATTTAACTGTTAATTTCTTGTATTATCTATCTGTATATAATTTAACGGTTCATTTCTTGAATTATATATCTATCTTTATAAATATATTTATAATTACTAGCAATCTGGTTTGTCTCTCTAGAGAACCTTGTCCAATACACATCTCTAAGTAGATTTCATTTTATAGTAATAATATTCTTTATTGAATTTATAGAAATTACCTGAAATTCCATGGGGGAAGTTATCTGTTCATCTCTATTTTGATGGCATGTCACTCTCTTTTTTTATGGCACACCATAAATATTGCACTTGTGAATCCTCTGAGGAAATACTGAGAGAAGTAAGTTAACAATTTTTCTATTTTGATTAAAGATGTTACCTTTCATCTCAATATACAATTCTATATATCTATTTTAAAGGTCTAGAAACTTTGTGGATTCTTTTTTAAAAATCAGTATACTCTTGCTTTATAAATACCCTATAAAAAGACTTCAGTTGCATTAAGATTTAGTTAATGTTTCTGCATCTTACAAGCCTAGTTAAGAGTCCATTATTTTACCTAATGTTTCCAGATAAGGATGAGGGAAGTCGGTGTGCACTATGAAATCTTCAGATTTCACTACCTATAAATACTTGTATCCCTAGATAATTTTTTTTTTTTTACTTTTCACTTGACAGGAGAACCTTATACTGTAATATGCCTCCCATTCTGCCTTTTCAGGAAATCCAGTCAGGGTACAGTTCTTTTCTGTCCTCTGGGGAGTCACAAGAGTTGTAATCAATGCAATGGCGGATTGTCTTTTTCTTTTTAACCTGGAATCATTTAAACATTTAATCCAAGTTTTTGTAAGGATAGAATATGAATGTGTGTAAAAACAATATAACATAGTTAAAGGTGATTTTATTAATTATTAATACTTGGCTATTTCAGACACCAATGGATTATGATAAAAAGGTTGAGGATGAGAGTTGGGAGATAAGATTTGAGGTAAGTTTCAACCGAAATAATTTGGAAACTAGTGTAAAAGAGCTGGTAAAAGTTCAGAACAAGTTTTTATTACTGTTGTTATCTGTGTGGTTTTGTCTTTTTTTTTTAAACAACCGCTTTACTGAGATATAATTTGAATACTGCAAACTTCACTTTTCACGTGTGAAATTCAGTGGTTTTCACAAAATTGATCATTCTTATCTAACCCCAGAACATTGTCCTCATCCCCAAAAGAACTGTATACCCATTAATTCCCCTATTATCTCCTTTTCCAGATCTTGGCAACTACTAATTTGTGTTCATCAATTTTTCCTTGATTATTTGTATTCTTTCACTTAACATTATGTTTACAATGTTTATTTGTTATACTATATGTCAGTTCTTAGTTACTTTGTATTGCCCTATAGTGGGCTTATTGTAGGAATATGCCTTATTTTGTTTATCCAATCTTCAATTGGGTTCTTCTCATTATTTCTACTATATGAATAATGCAGCTGTGAACATTCATGTGCAAATGTTTACATGACAGAGAACCGTATATTTTAATATTCCTCCCTTGGCATTTCTTTGTATTTCTGCATTTCTCTTGCATTTATATCTGAGAGTGGTCACCATAGTTAACTTTCTGAGGAAACTGCCAGGCTGTACCAGGGTTCCAGTTTCTCCACATCCTTTTGAAAATGTAGTTTCTGTTTTTTAATCCTACTCACCCACAGTGTAGCGCAGTATCTCACTGTGGTTTTGATTTTCCGATTATTACTCACAGTGAATGCCTTTTCATGTGCTGTTGACCACATTTGGAGGACTGCCCATTCAATGCCTTTGCGTTTAATTGCCTTATTTATGTTCCTGTTGTTGAATGATGAAGGGTATTTCTGTATTCTGAATACAAATCCCTTTCCAGATAATGATTTGCAAACATTTTCTTCTATTGCTTGGGTCTTTCCACTTTCTTAATGTGTCTTTTGAGACATAAATGTTTTAATTTTGAGGAGGCACAATTTCTGTTTTTTGCTTTATCATTTGTGCTTTTCTTATAGGAAATAAGTGTTAATAAGTGAAAACTAAGTAGTATTTCCTCCTGTGATTGTACAAATAACACATGCTACCTGAAGTACTAAATAAATAACAAAATAAGTAAAATTCAGTGATAAGTAGACACCTTTTGGTGCACTTAATTTGCTTGGTTCTTTGGTTTTTTGTTTTGTTTTTGCCACCAGTGTGGAAATGTTAAAGAATAATGTAATAAATTAGCCTGAAAGATTGGATATGGTCATTTTACATCTTAAGTTAATGTATTATTTTAAAAATAAAATAGAAACTTAAAAAAATTACTAGTATTTACAGAAACATAAGTACCTGCTTTGTTTGTTTTTAGAAAGAACTTACATGTTTATGTCTCACCCTCACCCTCATCCTTCTTAACTTTGTATTGTGAATTGGGCGAAGGTTTACAGAGCAAATCAATTTTCCATTCAACAGTTCATACACACTTTGTTTCATGTCATTGATTACCATGTAATATCACCCCTTCGTCCTTATGTGTCTTGTTTCCATTCCTAACCCTTCTATACATATCCTTGGGTAAATATAACCCTTTTGATTGCAAATGATTGATTGTTCTCAGGTGTGTTTTTGAGAACATACTTGTAATTATTCCCAACATAGGCTTGTCTATGGAGCTCTGGTGGTGTAGTGAATTACACATTAAGGTACTAACCAAAAGATTAATGATTTGAACCTACCAGCAGCCTCAGAGGAGAAAGATGAGACTGCCTATTCCTATAAAGATTTAAGGTCTTGTAAGCCCAAAGAGGCAATTCTACTCTGTCCTGATTATAGACCTATCTGATGATAGCCATTTCTGATTATAAGGCCTATCTATTATTTGGATGAAAATTGAGCCATGGGGGAGTTTTCCAGACTTGAAGGGCGACAAAAGGCCATAATCTCGGGAGTTTTACCGTTCTCAGCCAACGAGTAAACCTAGTCTTTTCCATGAATTTGAGATTTGATCCACATACATTCTCCCACTCTACCCAGGATTTTCTAATGTTTTCCCTTTCAAAGCAATTAGTAGTGGTAGCCAGGTACCATCTAGTTCTCTTGGTCTCAGTGTTGTGAAGACTGATGTTTAATTGTAGTCCATTCCACTGTTTCCATGCAGCTTCAATTTTCTTCTGCCCTCTTTTCCCCAGAGACAGAGACCAGTAAGGGCACCTTAGCCACTCATGAGCTTGCTACTTACCAAGGTAGAATATAGAAGATTCACTTGGTGGGCTATGTTAACCTAATTGTCGTTGGTGTCCCCTGGATCATTGTCCTGAGCTCTCTGGCCCAGCAACACATTCCCTCAAGTATTGCATTATGTCTAAGAAGATTTTATAACTTTTTACCATGGATGCTCTACCACATTCGTGGATATATTTGCAGCAAAAGCAAATATGAGGGAGCGCCCACATTTTTATGCATATTGGCGTGTAACACCTGCTGACAGTCCTCTTGAGGGTCACAGAAATCTGTATTACTTCTTTGTCGTTTCTGTAGAGCTTAAGAGAGTATGGCTTTTTTATTTTAACTTCTTTCTTTATTGGTATTTCATAAATTGTGTTGTAAAGCAAAGGATTATTCTAAAAATCAAACCATTACTAAAATATGTAAAGGAAAAAGTAAATGCTCTCCCCCCTCCCCTGGTGCAAAAAAGCAGGAACCATTTGCACACCAGTGTTCATCACAGGGTTATTCCCAATAGCCAAAAGGTAAAAACAATTGTGTCCATCAACAGATGCATCCATAATCAAAATGTTGTGTTCTGCATACAGTGAAATAGTACTCAACCATAAAGAGAAATTCTGACCTTGAAAACATGCTTATCTAAATAAGTCCATGCAAAAGTCCAAATATTATGTGATCCCAATTATATGAAGTAACTAAAATAGGGAAAAGCATACAGGTATAAGTTGGTTAGTAGTGACCAGGGATCAAGAGAAGCAGGAAATAGGGATTTAGTGCTATTCCTTAGTTTCTGTTTGGGATTTCACACTTTTTAAAGTAGATAGTGCTGACAGTTACACAACATGGCAATGTCACTGTATAAGTGGACATGGTTAAAATGATTATCTTTTTGTTACATTTTACAGTAATTTAAAATTTGTTTCCTGTTCTATAACTCAAACACATGTTACACTCAACAGTCGTAATCATTGTTTTATTATTACTCATACTTCCAGATATTTACATGTATATGTAATTTACATGTATATGTAAATAGGGGAACCCTAGTGCACAGTGGTTAAGTGCTAGGCTGCTAATCAAAAGGCCAGCAGTTCAAACCCCCCAGCAGCTCCCAGGGACAGAAGCCCTGATAATCTGCTCTCATGAAAAGTGTAGCTTAGGAAACCCTCCGGGGCCATTCTCTGTCATGAAGAGCTCACTATCGGTTGGAGTCAACTCTTCAGCACACAAAACCAGTATGTTAAATATACATCTGTATATACGTGCATAAAAATGTGTGCTTTTTTCCTTTTGGAAAATGAAAAAGAATGCTAACAGGTTTTTTTTAGTTAGCACATTTTGGTCCTACTATGAGATCATTTTATTGCACTCAGTATCTAACTGAGCTCGCTTCCTGCAAAGGAAAGAAAAGAAATCAGCACCATGGCTAAGTTTATAATGTATTGCATTTCTGTAATTGACCTTCTGAAATTTAAATTTATTGTGTTTTAGGAATTGCTTTTGTCTGAAACAGAGACTCCCATTTTACCACCATATTTATCTTCATCCTTGCCTCCCCCAGAGGAACTCTATGCTGTTCAAGTGAAGCACATTGTCTCACCTAATGAAGTAAGTAATCTAAATGCTGAGTTGGTGTTTAAAATCATAAGCCATCTTGGCCTTAAACTCTAGGACTAATTCTTCTCAATTTTCCTGACAAAATGATTGAAAGTCAGTGGCTCTTAGGTTATTCTTCCTTCTTTTCTTTTCATTTTTTAGCATTTCTTTGCCCTTAATAAAGCTAAGTTGGGGCCTTACTAACACAGGGATTTGTTGTTTTATCAAGGGTTTCTTTCTTTTTTTTCTTTCAGTTTTATTGGCACATAATCCACATCATACAATTCAATGGTTCAATCATGTTTAGAGTAATCGTACAGTCATTACCACAATCAATTTCAGAACATTTTCTTTCTCTATTTTGCCCCATGATTAAATCACCTTTAAATCACAACATGAGGAACTGTATTAAAGGGTCCTGGCTTTAGGAAGCTTGAGAACCACTGGGGTCTAGAGGGAGGTCAACTGGTCTTGGAGAGTTGTAGTGGCCGGCAAGACTGAGGGGCTGGCCAGGGGCAGGGTGGGGCAGTGGGGAGCTCAGTGACAGCGGTGGGGCAAGTAGGCTGGGAGCAGCTCTGCAGGGTGCTGGTCTTCGGTGAGCTCAGCATTGTCAAGACCAGCACCATCCAGGGCTATGTCCACCAACTTTTCTCCCAGCACAAATAGGCCATCTGGGTGGACTTTGCCCTCAAGGTCTTCAACTGGGACAGCTGGATGCTTGCGCACCTGCAGCTATGGGACATCACGGGACAGGAGCAGTTGGGCAACATGACCCGAGTATATTCTAAAGAAGTTGTTGGTGCTTTCATAGTCTGTGCTATATTGAGAGGTTCCACATTTGAGGTGGTCTTAACATGAAAGAGTGACCTTGATAGTAAGATTCCATCTTCCAAATGGCCCTCAATTCCTGCTGATCTCCTAGTTAACAAACATGACAAGAAAAACGGTGCCCGCAACCCTTCCCAGATAGACCAGATCTGAAAACATGGCACCAGTGGATGGTTTGAAACTTCTACAAAGGATAACATAAACAGAGGAAGCAGCCCAATTCCTGGTAGAGAATATACTTTGGAACCACCAGTTTTCCTGATGAAGAAAAATTACCTGGACACAAATTAAACTGGATCAGGACACCTTGAGAACAGAGCAAATCTCACGTTTTGCTGATACTGCTCCTGCTTCTGTCATGCCCACCACAGCCTGACTGTCTGCTCCAAGCAGATTTCCTGTGTAGAGAGTACCACTCTTACAGAGGCCTCCACAGTTACACCCGGGCCCTCCCATGGAGAACCCTTTCCTAGGGGCTGTGCAGTTGCACAGAACAAATACTGAGGCTTTGATGGTTGCCATCCTATTGAGGCTAATGTTTATACTTTGTTTGCCACCTGTAACCTGCACGTCCTCGGGATTTGGTTAGACATTCAAGTCGTAGCTTTGAGTGTAAGCAATGGGGTTAGTAATAAAACTTGCTGTTGTTTGGTGAAAACTACTGTGCCACTTTGTTGTTGTTTATCTGCTTCTCTCCTAGAATATAACTTCAGGAAGATATTTTGTTAATGTATGTGACCCCAGAACCTAGAATAGAACCTGCTATATAGTAGGCATTCAATAAATAATGACTTGAATGAGTGAACAAATACACTAAAGAAAACTCGGAAGTTCTTGGCGAATAAAGGAGGGAGGGGGTACAAATTAATTAGGCAATTCTTTCTGCCATGCTGTGTAGTTTTCTGACTTACCAATCTAAGCGAATACCTCTAAGAAGGAAATCACGACGTCTTTCTTAGGAGAGGGCTTCAAAAAGTTCATAGAAAAACAACATAAAAGGTCATGGAAAGGGGAACTGAAAGACAGTGCAATTGGTCCGAGAACTTAGTGAAGACCCCTGGTAATTAATCCCAGCAGTGACAAGCTTCTATCATGTTTCTTTGGTCAAAAGATCAACTCTTGTGCTATAAACATTACGGTCTTAGGGGACCATCATTGGAGGCTCTACTGTAATTTTATCCATATAAATAAATATTAGAAAATGAAGGTTTTTTTCTTCCTTCCCTCTACTTAGGTGTATATTTGCCTTGACCCTGTAGAAAATTTTAATCAGTGTAATGACACAGATGATAGTGGAGTCAGCTGGGAATCAGAATCTGAGAGCCTGGATGAAGCCCTGCAAAAGTTTAATAAAAATGTAGACACTTTACTTCCTCTGACAGATTTTAGAACAGGTATACCTGTTTGTTTTTTGAGTGAAATGTGATTCTTAATTACATTGCATGTTTTAATCGTCTGGAAGCTTGGGTTATTTCTAATGTTAATTGATATTTTTATCAGACTCAACTTTATACTCATAGCGACTGTATAGGACAGGGTAGAACTGCTGTTGTGGGTTTCCAAGACTATAACTCTTTATGGGAGTAGAAAGCTTTATCTTTCTCCTATGGAGTAACTGGTGGTTTTGAACTGCTAACCTTGTGAGTAGCAGCCCTGTGTGGAACCACAATGCCACCAGGGTTCTTGGGGTCAAAATTCCATGGCAGTGGTCGTAGCTGTGAGTCCTTCAAACACCTTTGTAAATGATAACTGCCCCAGGAAAAAGGAACAAGGAACAAGAGAACTTAATAACCTGGCTAGGCCAGTAGAGCTTTCCATAAAATCATGCTGTAGAGGGAAATTGTCTACAGAAAGATGTTTTTCTAAGCTTGAGCTTTTACCAATAGCTCAGATTTTAAGAGTGGCTGTTCACTTCTTAATGACAGTAAATTTAATTACAAGTCATGTAACTGATTTTACGTTTTAGGGGTTGGATAGGATCAGGTTTTATTCCTGCCTTGAAGAGTAACTTTTCTATTTCCAGTCCATTCTTGCCATTTTTATCTCTTCTGTGTGTTCTCCCTGTGAGGAAAATGCATCTAATTGGTGGTAATGTTGTGTGCCAAACTGAATGAGTGAAAAATAAATGACTAAAAATATAGATGAGTTTTTATAAGCTACAAGTCTTGAAGAAACAATTTTTCCTTCCTTGTGGTCTCAAGGAAAGCTACGCAGTCTATACAAGGGGATAACTTATGGAGCTAAGCATTTCTTATTTGTGTATTTTTCTGTAGCTACTTTATATTTCAAGAAAAAAATTAAAATAGGCATATGTACAAGTTTATTCATGGGCATATGCCTATTACATTACATTTGATGAAGGAATTTATATTGACTTCTTTTTTGCGGGTTAAAATACGATGAAAACTGTTTTGTTTTTTTTGGGGGGGGGGGATTTTATGTTCTACTTTGAGGAGATGAAACTGCAGTCATGTTTCCAAGTTATAAATAGTCATTTCTGGAAGGGACTTTTAACAATGAGTCATTCAGTCATCGTTTTCTATACAGAATGGTTCTAATAGGTGAAGATTTTCTACTAGTCCATAATGATCTCTGCATGTGCAGAAAACTAAGGTTTATAACTCTGACAAAAATGGTTAAAAACAAAACTTTTGTACATTAGATTCATATACTTGTAATGCCACTTTTCTACATTTTAATCATGGAAATTATGTAGTAGCATATGATGACTAAGGGATATTACAGGATACGGAAATGGCATATGCCATCTACTCTGCAGCCTTAAAACGATATGAAGAGAAGGGAGATACATGCTATATTATTTTTCCAAAGTTTTATCCAAACCTAGCATTTATTAGAACTACTTGCTTTTGCCAGGTCATGTTAGGAATCCACCCTGCAGTGTGCAGTCCATTCATTAGTGGTCTAGCAAAGAAGAAACATGTAAAACTAAGTGTAATGTGACAGTAACAGTTCATTTTAAAGGTGTGGGCATAATGCCACACAACCATGCCAGTGATTCAGGTAGTCAAGGCTTCTCAGTTACAGCTGAGATTTAAGAGAAGTGGGCATGTTTATCTTAGAGAAAAGGGCTCAAGTAGACCATTCTAGATGAGAAAACAACCTAATTCTGTTTAGGTAACATGTGCAGGTATATAGTAGAAATGGGTTGGAAGGAGACTGTTAAACCGAAACCTACTGCCATTGAGTCACTTCTGACTGATAGCAACCCCTGTGAATTGCAGTGTGAAGTATTTTAAGGTGCCCTGGTGGCATAGTGGTTATGTGTTAGGCTTCTATCTGAAAGGCCAGCATTTCAAAACCACCGACAGTCCATGGGAGAAAGATGAGGCTTTCTACTTCCATAGAAAGTTACAGTCTGGCAAATCCATGCCCGTCCTACCTTGTCCTACAGGACCACTATGAGTCGGAATAGACTCAATGGCAGTGAGTTTGGTTTTGGAAAAGATTTTAAGATGATCAAGATACTACTAAGGAATTTCAAATAGGAAAGCAATGTTCCTGAATTTTATTGAATTAATTCTGGTGGATTAATAGAGAATGGGTTGAAGGAAAATAAAATTGAAGGCATGAACTGTGAAAACCATTTTGTTAGCTTTGGTGAAAAGTGATGACTTAGACTATCACAACAATTTAAAAATTATCCAAGAGCCGTAAGCATATTTTTACAAACAAATGAAATCATCATTATCTGAATAATATCCTTTAAAGTTTTTTATAGTGAAACTTTTATTTCAAAGCCACATGTACATACAGAAAGAGCTGCTTATGACTTGAGAGCTGCAGTGTGCTGCCCCCTGATTTAGAGGAAAAGATAGGGAGAGTGGTTGAAAAGAATGGAAGTACCTTTCTTCACAGCTTAATTTTTAAGAACTGAAAGCAAGATTTATAAAACGGGGTAAAAAAATCAAAGCCAACTAAGTGCTTAATTCTTGATATTGGGCATAGTATACTTTTCTATATTTAGAACATCTATTTTTACTAAAATAGTAGATAATATTATGATGTTTCCCTTTTTTCCTGTAACTAGAAATGCCTTGCCTTGCAAAGTATGATGATGGGTTATGGTATAGAGCAAAAATTGTGTCCATTAAAGAATTTAATCCTCTAGCTGTTCTGGTACAATTTGTTGATTATGGATCCACTGAAAAACTGACAACGAACAGGTAAAAAAAATTTTTTTAGTTGATTAGAATTCTGTTTGCATTTTATATCCTCTTTATTGGGAAAATTTTTCCTCTTCCTAAAAGAAAAAAAATGCTACTTTATTAAAGTATATTTTAAATCTAGAAGTAAAATTTCAGTAGGGATATAGTTAGTATAAGAAATCACTGTTTTAAAGTGTACAATTCATTCGTTGTTAGTATATTCAGAAACTTGTATAAGCACTGCCACCATCTGATTTTAGGATTTGAATTTTTGATTAGCACTTGACTCAAAGTCACAGTCCTACAGCAGAGTACTCTATGGAAGGAACCCTCATGAGAATAAAAGAAGTGTATTGATGAGAAAACTGATCTGCAGCCAGCCATTGATCAGTCGTGCTTAAACATGCTTTGTTTGCAAATAAGCCTGCTAGTATGAATTGGAACCCTAGTAGCAATAGTTTTTGACTTAGCCTTGGATGAGAATTGTGACATTTTGAACATCTTAGGTTCTTTCTTGACAGACTGTGTCAAATTCCGCTTCACCTTATGCAGTATCCAACCCGAGCCATAAAAGTGCTCTTGGCAGGGTTTAAACCCCCAGTAAGTGATCCAGGAAAGACAAGAATACCGTATTGTCCCAACTGGAGCATGGAGGCATTGTGGGCTATGATAGACTGTCTTCAGGGAAAACAACTTTATGCTTCTTCCATGGTAAATATCTATTTCATCTAGCCAAAATTATTTTGCATTTATTTCTAGGATCCCAAATATCATTGTAAAGTGTTTTATATATATTCAACTCTAGATGCAAAATGTAGTAAAGTGTATGAAATTGTACTATAAAGTGAGTCCTGTGATTTAAAAAAAAGCAACTTACTATCCCTGTAGTAATCTAAAATATAAATATAGTGAATAAGGTAAAAATTATCAAGATGAATATCCTAAATCCAGAGACCTGTATGCCACAAAAGGAGTCATGTAAACAAGTAACTAAAGGGACAAGATGAAGTACTATACTTGAGATAAAAGCAATTTCTCCACTGGCAAGGCATTGGGAGACAAGGAGAAATTATTTTTATCTGGAAAGATCTGGAAGTGGTGGTCGAGTTACTTCTTGGGGGACACTCAGCAATTTCTTGAATAAAGACAGGAAGTGGTATTAGAGCTATGTCTTGGAAGATGAGCAGGAAAGACCAGAAAGGGGGTACTGATCAAGGGCTTAGAAAATCTTTAATTGCACTAATCTCTTAATTGTCCTCCTTTTGAATCATTTCAATGAAGTAGAATCTATACCAAGTTATCAAATACGCTCCAAGTTGTTTTAATATAGATATGCTTGCTTCTTTAAATATAGGTTTGGCATATTCCAAAGGAAGGAGAGCAGTTCATAGGTTAAAATATGGCTGCAATCATTTTTTGTTTAGTGTACAGTGTTGAAGCCTGACTTCTGATTGTTTTTTTGTTTGTTTCTAATGAATGTGTTATCTGCAGTTTTATTTTTGTTTGTTTTAAACCGTTTTATTACAGGCTCATACAACTCTTATCACAATCCATACATACATCAATGATGACATTCTCAAAACAATGATGCTTTCCACTAAAGCTCTTGGCATCAGCTCATTTTTCCCCTCCCTCCCTGCTCCCCCCTCCCTCATGAGCCCTTGATAATTTATAAATTATTATTTTGTCATATCTTGCCCTGTTCGACATCTCCCTTCACCGACTTTTCTGTTGTCCGTCCCCCAGGGAGGAGGTCACATGTAGATCCTTGTAATTGATTCCTTCTTTCCAACCCACTCTCCCTCTATCCTCCCAGTATTGCCACTCACACCGCTGGCCCTGAAGGTATCATCTGCCCTGGATTCCCTGTGTTTCCAGTTCCTATCTGTACCAGTGTACATCCTCTGGTCTAGCCAGACTTGCAAGGTAGAATTCGGATCATGATGGAAGGGGGGGGGGCAGATGGGGAGGAAGCATGTAGGAACTAGAGGAAAGCTGTATTTTTCATCGGTGCTACATCGCATATGAAATCCAGGCATCCTGGGTCTCCCCACTGGCTATCAGTGTGAGTGATATAGCATCAATCCCCTTTCTATGAAAAACATACTCTTCTAATTCATCACTGCCCTCACTATGTCAACCCAAACTGTCACTCCATTTTTAGATCTGCCTGGTGCCTATACATGATTTGAGGTTTTTGTGAAGTACTGGTTATGACAAGAATGAACTATATTGAAATCTAGAAACAGCGTTTTAGAAAACCCTGGTGTGTGTATAGTGGAGATAACTTATGCAAGGTTCCTCTCAACAAGTCTGACAATTCAGAGGGCAAGTTAACATTCTTAGAGATGTGTGCTTACCAATATATAGGGTTGGGAATATGGGTGGTGCAGTACAAAGTGCTTGGCTGGTAACCAAAAGGCAAGCTACTCCGTGGGAGAAAGATGTGGCCATCTGTTTCCATAAGGATTACCGCCTCGGAAAACCTACTGGACAGTTCTTCTCTAACTGCAGGATTGCTGGGAGTCAAAATCAACTGGTTGGCAATAAAAAAATTCCGTGTCTTACACTGACTGCTGTCTCATTTCACCCATCTTTCTGCTGAGACAGTCAGTGTAAGACATGACAAAAAAGAATAATTTATAAATTATAGAGAGGGCATAGGGAAGGGAGGTTGGAGGAGGAAGGTGGGAAAATGAGGGGTTCAAGTAGAAAGAAAATGTTTTTAAAAAATGACATATGTACAGATGTTTGACAAAAATGGATATATATTTGGATTGTGGTAAGAGTTGTAAGAGCCCCCAATAAAATTTTTAAAATATATATATGTATATATATCACAAATAAATTATATATTATCTATTAAACAACTTTTTTCCATTTTGGCTTTATTAGAACAAGAGACTTTGTGTCTCCCATCAAAGCACCCCCAGGCCCCTTTTTTATATCTAAGAAACTATTGATTTCTCGATTAAATTGTGCTATATGAGAAAAATTTTTCATATACATACACAAGTATACAAATAAATCAAAAAAGATTGCTACAAAATCATAGAACCCTTTATTGGGTAAAAATATTTAAATAGGTGAAGTACTCTTTCTTAACATATCCTCTCCTGGTCTATATACTTCAGAAGGGTGGTGTTCCCATCTTCCCAACCTCTCCCTGGAGAATTCTACCCTCTTATTTATGCTACATCAATGCAGCAGTTTTGGCATCCTTGAAGAACTCAAATCATGTTCCCTTTAAATGTTCTTTAAATTGGGGAGACAAAAAGAAGTCTGAAGGAGGGCGGAGTCAAAGTGGTAGGGTGGATGGGTAAGATTTCCCAATGAGATTTACCTAGGATAGCTCTTGCTACCCCTGAAGAATTATCAGGTGCATTGTCATCATGGGGGGTGGTAATCAGTGCCACTCTCCTAGTCTTCTCCTCAACAGTGCAGTTTTCAATTGTCTGAAAACTTCTTCACAATAAGCCCCTGTGATTCCATGTCTTTGAAAAACTCAGGATTACTCCTTTGGAATTCCAGAAGCAGTTGTCATCAACCTTCAGACATAACTTCCCAGCCCTGACTTGAACTAGCCCAGCAGAGCCCCTCAAATGTCAGTTTTGATTGGACTTTTCTTTCTTTTGAAGGCACCCAGACGAGATTAAAATAAGTGTATTACTGAGAGTACTTGGCAGCAGCCATCCGCTGGTAACAGACACTTGTTTAAACACATTATGTTTGAAATAAACTCACATGTGTATGAACCTGAAACACTCGTAGTAGTAATTTGGGGTTTTCTTTCATGTAGACAGATAGAGAAATGTAGATAATTCTGATGCACAGATGATAAGGCCTTAAGCTTATACTGTAAATGAATTCAGATAGGGATGACCATGTTTAAGCCTTTTGACTCTAAGGCAGTCTTGTGATATGGGTAGTGCAAATGCACAATTGGGTTTACCCAAAGTGGGATGGAGGATAGGCCTGCCTACCTACTCTGGGAAAACAGTCCTTAGATCTATGGGACATGGTTCTAGAACTCTAATGCACATGGGTTGCTATGAATTGGAACTGACTTGACAGCAACCAGTTTGTTTGGGTTTTCTTTTGAAAACAATTTTCATTTAAATAGAGCAGAGGGGTTGCATAGTGGTTAAAGATTGGTCTGCTAACCACAAAGTCAGCCATTCTAAACCACCAGCCACTCACAGAAAAAAAGATGAGAATTTCTACTCCTGTAAAACCTTGGAAACTCATAGGGGAAGTTCTGCAGTATCCTACAAGGTCACTGATTCAGAATCAATTCAATGGCAGTGAGAGAGGGATGGAAAGGATGATTTAGAGGAATATTACAGGTATCTCTTGAAAGTTGGCCCAACTCAGTGACTTCATTGACTGATTTTCAGTAGTTCGCCAGGCCTTACTTCCTAACCTACCTTAGTCTAAAATCTATACGAATATCTGCTCAGCATTTTATACCAAGCT